>NC_081255.1:7160734-7760734 GCF_030490865.1 Poecile atricapillus | reverse complement strand
TGGGGCAGTAACTCTTGAAGCTTATTTTGGTTAGATTTTAAGATTTTTCATTATTATAGCTCCATGGATTGTAAGTGGCAGGGCAGCACTGAAAATGACAAAGCTAATTTAGTAAGTTTCCATTTCTCAACTGGTACATGTTACTTTTGCATCCATGAGGACAGTGTTGGTGCAGGAGACTTTCTAGCTCAGAATCATGTCTCCAGTGACAGGGAAGAGTGAATGCTGAGGAGACAGAGTAGGGTGAGCATACAGTGATAATTTCATATATTTTCCCAGAATCCATGGCTTGTAGGCTTCCTGAGCCACTGTTACTATCTTTGCACTTCTGGATTTTAATTTGATTAATTTCTTTCATCTCTCTTTGGATTCCCTAACTTTATGCTAGTGGGAGTCCTGTCGTTTAACTGTGCATTTGCTTTGCACTTGCCATGATTATTTCATGTGAGAGCCCTTTCTTGTGTAATGAGAAACATTAATTGTTTCACCAGTTACCTCCTCTGTCCTGCTTTTGACTTTACTGGCCTCCTTGATTCCCCTTGATCACTTCTTTTTCAGACTGAGGAGTTTTACCTGTTTAATCCTGCCCCATTTGGAATCAGCTCAGTAACTTTGCCACTTGTCATTCTTTGGGTCATTTCTAGTTCTTCCTTTTTGCTTTCAGATGAAGAGAGCAGCACTTCTCCCAGCACCCAAGCTGTAAGTGCAATATCAGATATAATGAAGCAATATAGTGATGTGTTTTCTTATTTCCCTTTTTTCCCCCAATGCCTCCTTGTTGTTTGTTTTTTAACTACCTTAAATACTGAGCTGGTGTTATAGAGCTGTCTGTAATAACTCATAATCTTTCTACACAGTGGTAGTAATAGCTGGATCAGAGCCCCTTGCTCTGGATTTAGGCTGAAGATTGTTTTTCCACATGTGTATTACTCGGTGTTTATTAGAGCTGAATTTCATCTGCAGGCTTTTCATCCTGTCACCTTGAGATCCTTTTGTAGCATTTTACAGGCAGCTTTTGGTTTAAAGGACTTGGATGATTCACTCCCAGCCTGCTTCCCCTGTTCCCTTCTGTGGGCTGAAGAACCCAGGCCTTTACACAGATCCCTCAGAGCTCCAGCTCTCAGCAACAATTGTGCAAGCTGGTTGTTTACTCCTATTCAATTTCTAATTTTGTAATCAGTTCTCAAGCAATGGCCTTCCCTCTTGCTCTATGACAGCATCATTTAATAGTCTTTGGTGAGAGGGTGTGTCCAAAGGCTTTTGGAAATCCATGTGAACAGGCATTCCTGCTCGTGTGGGTGTTGTGGTTTTAAAGTATTAGCTAAAGAAATTACTAGAAAACTTCCTTATTTTTTGTTGTGAGATATGGATTGGAACAAGAGCAAAACAGATTTAAAACTTAAAAGGAACAAAGAAAGTTTATTAACAACAACTGTAAGAATAAGAAACCAGAATAAAACTTACAGAAACCTTTTTTTCTTCACTACTTAATCATTCTTTTGTTTACATGACAACATAGAGACAAAAAACTTGGTGGCTAAAATAGTCTCAATTTTGCTGTAGTCTTTTTACCAGTTTTTGTAGAGAAAAAGAAGGGTTTTTTTGCTAATTTATGGAGTTTTTCACAAGAAAACTATTTCCTTCATGGCTTTTTATTTCTTTGATGTCAGCTGCTTGGAAATTCTGTTATCAGTATTTTTCTTCTTATTTCACATTATTCTGAGGTGTGTTAATGGGTTAATGAGTTAAGATGGGATGTCATTTTTTAAATTAGCAAATCTAAACTACTACAGTGGGATAGCAGAAGTCTTGGTGGGTAGCAAAGGCTGGTGCCATCCTCTCCCTGCCTGTCACAGAAAAACTACTCAGTTGCTTCCTTTCGTAGCAAAACAAGTAAATCCTATCTTAGAGAAATCTAGTTTATCTAACACACTAATGGACTGTACCACCTTAGACATTCCATGTTGCAATGAGTCTTCCCTCGTCTTTGAACAATGCTCAGCTAGGCTGGAATAGAAGTTTGTTATAAAACAAAGGCCTGAACATCCACAAAGGTGTGTTGAGGCTGTCTGTGGTGTTCATCCTCAGGTTAGGAGGTGCCTGTCTACAGCTGGGTACCAGCATTGGAAGAACTGTTGAACTTCCATCATCTAAATCCGTTTCTGCTGTTCCAGCCAATTAAACATTAAAATGAGCGTGACAAATAAGTGTTTGTTTATGGGTCAGTAACTCTGGAGTATGGCAGTGACATGGCTGCTCGAGACAATCCATTTCAGTGCAGGCCTGGGCAGCCCAACATCCTCAGCTGTGTAATTGCTTTTATAGGGAAAGGGAAGTAATAAGGATAATGCAGCTATCAGGCCCCGACTCACTAGTTCAGAAACTTCCCCTTGCCAATCAAATTCCTTTGGTATTCAACCAGTTTTAGGCTTGTTCCAAAGGCATTATTGTGCTGTCAGAAAATATCCTGATGGATATATGCATTCTCTCCAGGGTTGGATGTTACCTTCTTGGTTTTGTCCACCAGCCAGCCCTCAGTGCACATTTTATGGCAACAGACAGGCATGTCTTGTCCCTCTCCCTCCCTTCCCCCTCCCCTATTATATATATATATATATATTTATTTTTTTTTTCAGCACTATTAGATTATTAAATGCTTAATGACTATTCCATTCCTGCTAACTATACTTTTGATGAGCCACAGTAATAAAACTTTGTAACAGCGAAGCGTGTGTCTGGTTCCTTTATAGGAAGGGCACATTTGGGGAGCTGAAGTAATGGGGGATAAAACTCAATTAATGAATAGAAATAAAAAGAAGTAAATGAGGTAATCAAACTCAGAGAAATTAGTATTGGCAGGTCCTGAATGATGCTCTTGGATGAACAATCTTTCAAAATCCTTCCTTGTATGCCGCTGCTGTCTCTTTATTTATTATTAAAATAACATGATCCATGAGGCGCTCGGGGTGACTCCCAGCCTAGCTAATTCTAATTAATCCAGTCAGGGAGAGCAGCAGGGTAAGTGGAGCAGTCTATCGGATTGAAATTCATAACTTAATTGAGGTCAAAGTCCTGGGTTGGGAGAACAAAAGTCTTTCACTGGGACCAGGCAGATCAATAGCAATAAATATCTGGCTTGGATGCAAGTAGCTTACAGTGACGGATTATCTGACACTGGCCAGAGGTCTTGGTCTTGTTCAGGGCAAAGTCCTGTGGTATGTACAGCAGAGGGTGACTTTTGCCAGTGTTCCCTCCAAAACCCCAAACAACTCTTGAAGGACTCATGGGACCCTCAGGAGAAAGATGTCCATACAGAAGTCCACATGAGTCACGCTGAAATTTGGTTTCTCAAGGTGTCTCATCAGTAGCACAAGGGCAGGTGTCACATTAGTGCTGATGGAGGCTGGAAGAAGTTGCTCAGACTTACAGGAACTTGGAGCTAAATCACAAGCTTGTCCAGAAAAAGACCTTTAGGATCAGGGGAAACTGAACCATGGATGGGTGGGCTTTAAGCCAAGTCTGTATTTATAGCATGTTTACATAGGAGGAGAGAGGAAAGTTGGAAGTGTAAATAATCATTAAGGTGGGTTTGTAGTGTGAGAGAAAACAGCAGAGGCAGATGTGGTGCTGCCTGTTCTTCAGAAAAGCATCCAGTATCTACTGTGACCTCCAAAATGTTCTGTTCCAAGGGGTTTGCATGTGCTAAGGATGGCTGCTTTCCCAAACCCTTGCCCAAGCAAGTTTGGGTGTTGCCTGAACTCCTAAACCAGAGAGGAAGCCCAAGGTCCTGGCCTGGGATCTGTGGCCTTGCACTGTGCACACAGCCTTCCCTGGGAGTGGGCACTGAAATCCTCATCAATACCAGCAACTGAAGAAGTTTCTCTGAACTTTGAAACGAGCAGGGTCCTTTAGCTGGAGCTCAGAATTAAAATGCAATCTTCCCCTGGGCCGTTATTAATGCGAGGTTTATGCAGATTGGACGGCTCTGCTCGTATCCTCTTTGCAGAGGACAAATACTGCTGTGGTCAGCACTCGATACATCCCAGATGGATGTTGTTCTGCCAATGCACTTCAACACAGCTTGGAAGAGAGATGGAAACCGCAGCTTGGACACAGCCAGGGGCTTCGTTTGACACACCTGCTCCTCCCATTAACACTGCATGAGCCTAAAGCATCTGCTCTTGTCCAGCTTGCCAGAAATGTTCAGAAGATCTCTTTGGCTCCACAGGTCAGGTTTCCATGCGTAGGGCAAAAGCCTTGGCTGGTCAGGTGTCCAGGTTTTATTGTGATGAGCAACTGTTGGGTTTTTTGGGTGTATAAATGGTACTTCTGTACCCTCACACCCTTTTGACACTGTCTCTGGGAAACACCTCTTGTTTTCTACTGCAGGGTATTTGCTTTGTGTGGACAGAATGCAGTGAATAAGGCAGCTCTTCAGTACAAACACACATATATATATATATATATATATATATAACATATATATATTTATTTTTTTATATATATATTCATATATATTAATATTAATTTTTTTACTATATACTACTCTTATCACCTAATACTTGCTATTCTACTACTTTCCTCATTTGTGTCCCATCCATGGCACAACCTCCTCCCTCTAAGCTTGTGGTTTCACTCTCCAGATTCCTGTTGAATTATTTGTATGCTCCTGCTTCATTCCTGCCCAGCCTGTACAAGAGCAAAAAGTTCCTGAGGCTGTTAAACAATGCAAACAAAACTGAGCTGGCAACTGTCATCAAGGGGAGAAGGGGCTGAGTGATTTATTTTGCTGTATATAAAAACTTAACAGAAAAATCCAAGTACTGAACAATTTGTGACTTAACAGCAAGAAGAGCAACACATCCTGAACATACAGAACTTTGATATTGCACTTTAGCTTGAGTTATGGCTCTGCTAAGGTTTAGGAGGAAAATAAATTAAAAGATGAACATAAGCATTTTTTCCTCTTCATAGAGCCACACCTGTGATGCAGGTGAGAGAATTTGCTTTTTTTTAATTTTTTTTTATCTGAGAGAAATAACAAGATCTGTCCATTCAGAGCTGAGTTTCCACAGTTATATATGTTATCAAAAAACATAGCAGTAGATGCCCAGATCTGTAGAATATGTGTGGATTCAGTGAAGAAATTCTACTTATGGCTCTTTTCAGAGTCAAGTTTAGGTTTCTAATCCTCCTGTTTTGCTCCAGAATCCCAGCGTGACCTTGAACAAGTCACTTGATTTCTTTCTGTCGTGGTTTCCCATTTGGGAAATGGTGGGGCAAATAATCGTTTTTTATCTCATGGATATAACAAGATTATAAAAATATGGTACTTTTAAGAACCTTAGAAAACTGATGAAATGAAATTAAACAGATCCTGCAGTCCGGATAAAATGAGATGAAACAAGCATGAAACTATTAGTGAAAGAAATGTTTCTTTATCTTCTGCAAATAAAAATGCAAAGTGATTAAGTGGGTCTTTTCTAGCTATTAGCAATAGCAGCTCTAGCCAGCTGACTTCTGCCACCCTTGTAAATTAATTTGTGGGGTACAGTCCTGAATTTAGTATCCTCACAATAAATACCCTTAAAAATTTTGTCACCTTCTGTGATGCTCAATGTTACTGCCATGATAGTACTGCAATTAACTTGCCCTGCAGATAAAAAGTGGCCACTTTAAATGAGATGCTCTAACACAATGGTTTGCAGATTTCTTTTAATTGATTTTTTTTTTTCTCCCTCCCCTCCCTGTGATATTTCCTGCCTTTACTGTGTATCCAGCAGTATTTTTGTGAAGCAGGGGAAAGGAATGGGAATAAAGTTAAAGGTTATTCTTGTCCAGGACTGGTTTGGAGGTCTGGTGGAGCAAACCCTGCATGTCCCTGCTGCTGGCAACAAGGCTGAGCACGGTTAGTGATGAGCTTTGTGTGTTTGTGAGGTGCTGGAAGAGGAGGAAAGCCCCAGCTCAGACTGTGGGCATTTTGCTTCCCTGGCTTGGTGCCTGGATGAGAAAGTCTCTCTTTCAGCATAGCTCTCAAATCCAGGTAAGGATTAATGAACAAAACAGGAAGGAAGGAGTTTGAACTGGTTGACTTTATCTAACACAGAAGGAAGACAAGCAAAGTGTTTCAGAAAGCAATAGGCTGGAATGTGCTCCAAAGAAACTTTGACATGTGTGCTGGGACTCAGCCAGAGGCCAGGTTACCTGTGTTCAGGAAACCTCAATTTCCTCTTCTTTTCTGTTTGTTTTTGTTTTTTTTTAAACTCAAATTTTAATCACACTTGGACTGTGCAGATGAAATCTGAGTCAGAAGCCAGATCTGCCAAAGCTGCCTGGTTCCCTTCTCTGTGATGTCCTATTCCTGCTGCTATTGTGGGGATATTTTCAAGCAGTGCTCACAGATTACATGGTAATTTGGCTTCTGAAGTGCTATGAAATTGAGCATTACACTTTGAATTCCAGTGGTCAGAAGAGATTTGTAAAGTTACGGCTCAGCAATTGCAAATGATCCATTTTTCACAGCTTAATAACCAAGGGCTTGTTTTTGGAGTGATGGGAAGG
The DNA here is from genome assembly GCF_030490865.1 of Poecile atricapillus. Lineage (NCBI taxonomy): Eukaryota > Metazoa > Chordata > Aves > Passeriformes > Paridae > Poecile > Poecile atricapillus. The sequence continues at coordinate 7,754,173 of NC_081255.1, read as the reverse complement.
AATCACATATACACCCTCACCTCCAGTGCTAATTGCAGAGTAAAAGAGGGTAATTTAAACCTTGGAGGCAGTTTTGATCTGGATCTTTCACAGCAGCAGGAAAACTCAGAGCTGTGGTGACTTTAAATCATTTATTTTACTTCTCAGATGGAAAAGTTAAGCATGGATGTGGTCACTTTGCTCTCATCAGCTGGAAAGAAACAACTTGCTAAGCCCAGTTAGTTGGGATAAACCACAACATAATGTGGAGTGAAAAATGGAAGATTATATAAACTAGTCATTTAGACATGGTTTAAATCATCTTTCTTTTTTTGTCTGTCAGTTCAAGTGTTCCTCTTGTGCCCATTTAAATTATAAGTCAAAGCATTAAGCAAGAGCAAAGACCATCCCTGTCCCAAAGAGATGATCTTGGCATCAGATGCAGTGCCACAGGTAGTGCAAATGGAAAGGCTGAGTGAATGGAAGTAAGAGAACAAAACAGAGATCAGCAGAAAAATGGTTTTCTTGGCTCATGGCTTCCCCAGGCGATGCCAGACAGAGGTGACACGGAGGGTCATGGCAGAAGGAATCTTACTGAGGATTTAAAGGATGGGAAGGTGTCATTACTGAGGACTTCTGGCAAAGGATAAACACGTGAATTCCTCGCTTAAGTCAATGGGACTTTTACTGGCATGTGTCCTAAGGCTGAGTGTGTCTTTTGCTGGGATCAGTTAAACCCTGCAAGTGCTGCATTTTACCAAGTCCATTGGGAGGAAGAATCAGTGATGGAGAAGAAATGGGAGACTTTTCATAGAGAAAAAGAGAAAATTGCTTCATTTGCATAGGAATGTGTCACAGCTGTACCCCATGCAGAAAATATTTCCTTCTGGGATAGGGTGGTTTAAAAACACAGTCACCCAGCTGCAAAATTGGTTGTGACTCAAGCAGACAATGGCACTCTTTTCTGGATGGATGAGGCTTTCAATCTTGTGCCCAGATACTGAAAACACCTGCTAGAGTTCTGGTCTCCAGGACATCATCTTCCAGTTAAACAGGAGTTGCTGTTTATAAACAAAGAATTTCTGAGCACTATTCCCAAACTGGGGGAATTGTCCACCTAGATTTGCCAGCCACAACCCATCTTGTTTGAAGTGGCTGCTTCAATGGTAGCATTTCCTGCATTATCAGATAGCGCAGAAATATCTTTTCTATCATCATCTGGTCTTTGAGACATTTGGTTTGTAGCTGGTGCTACACCTCAGTGGCTCAGCTGTGTCTCCTGGGAATCTGGAGTTGTAGCAAGTCACAGGTGGTCCAAGAGATCAAAAATACAATATTGGGGGTGCCTGGTTTTAGCAACACTCCTCATTTCCCAAATCCAGGCAGATCAGAGGTTCTTTTATCATGTTGGCTTTCAGGTAACATTGCTGTGGAGAAGTAACAAGGCACAAAAAAAGGAGTGTTTCACCCTGCTTTGTTGGCTTAATAAATTCTCTTGAAAATGTGAGTTCTAGTTATTGTTACTGCCACTATTCTAACCCTAATCTAATCCAATATCTGAATTGTGGTGTCCTGGCCAGGTTGGTTTTCCCTGTTCCAGCAAGCACTTTCTTGCTTCTTCTCTTTTCAAAACACTCAACCAGTTTTCACCTCCATTTCTCCCCCGTGCTCTTCGTAGCTACTGGGCAGCCGACCTACAGGTCTACAAAATGTTAGGTGTTGTCTCTTTGATACCATTTAGGAAAAAGAGAGGAATGCAGGAAATATCTGATCTTTAGCACTGAGGGTTCTTTTCTGCTAAAAACAAAAGCCACAAAATAAAACAAAATGCTAAGCAGTGTTTTAGCATAGGATTCAGAAGGTTTCAAAGAGACATCAGTTAAACCTGCCTGCTCAGTGAGAGCCAACAAGTGGATCTTTCAGATGTCTGAGTGTTCCCTGGGGGTTCACATTATTAATATCTGCCTTATGACAAGGTGGCTGTGCTGATGCCAGGCTTTTTTTCCAAGCCGGCATGATTAATTTTTCCTTCCTTTTTTAATATCTCCGAGCCAGATGCTTCTAAATGTCCTCATAGGGTGCATTGCTGTTCTTAGCTACTCCTCCTTCCCCCCTACCCCTTTCCAACTAATTCATGTAATGGCTCTGGAGATGCATTTTGTAGCGTCACAAAAAGCAAAACTTTGAAAGCCTCCTAAGGTGATGGACTTGACACGTGCAGATCTGGCCTCCCTGCATTCCTGGTGGGCTTGAAAGCTTCCTGCCAGGTAGTCTGTCAAGAACATTTCCCAGTTCAGAGTGTGCTTATTTGCCTAGCACTTTACAAATTATATCCATGCAGAAGTGCTGAAGTGCAAGTGTTCCTGGTGGGGAAGGTTGACAGCGGGATGTTGCACCGACGTTTTGGAGACAGGAAATTTTGGCTGAGGTAGGGGAGGAGCACTTGCATTATTTATGGAAAGTGCAGTGGATCTTCAAACACTGATTTATTTTAAGGGCTTCAAAACATTGTGGTACTGAAAAAGGTCTTCCACAAATGGAAATTAGTTGTTCTTCATGGGTTTGGTTCCATAGAGCAACTGCATGGGCCTGAGTGGTACCAACGGAGAGGGAAGACCTTAGCAAGCCCTACACAATCAGCTTCTTCCTAAAGCAACATATCCATCAGTTTCCTCCATATAATAGATTTGTGGGTCTTCTGTATTTATCCTCAGCTGTTTTCAGTCATTAGTGCATTCACCTGCATTTCAGGAAGAAGCAAAACCCATTAAGAGAATAGTTAGTGGTTAATAAATTAGGATTTAGTTGTTTATTTTTTGTAAGTGTTAATATTGTCTGTGCTGTGTAGATCAGTGGGTTTAAGTCTTAATTTAAGAAGTCTAGAAAATAGCATTTCTTAATTTCTTACAGGACAAGCTAAAATCTCCCACTCATTATATTCTGCTGTTTGGGGTGTTTCTGCAATATAACACTGAGAGAAGGTATAATATAAAACAATTAATTTGCCAGTGCAAATAGAGCTGTAATTAGGGAAATCGAGTCTTCAGTTTTAGTCTGAAGCTCAATTTTTTTTTTTTCTGGTGGGAAGATGAGGATACTAAGAATATCCTGAGAGTAAGGATGCTCTTAAGAGCATGTGTATTCCATAACAGACAGCTGGCCATTTAGCCATGTGTAAGGCAGCCTCAGACAACCCTTTGGCCCACAGCACTGTGGGAATTAAGTTAAAATTAACCTGAGTTTGGAAAACAACTAGCACCACTTTATTTGTCCATTTAATTGAATTATATGATGCTGTGTAAGTATGCTGACCCACAGACGTAAATTGCTCCACCCTACCCATTTCCCTCCTTAATTCTCTCATGCTAATGGAGCTGATGGGATGTTGACTGCAGAGAGAGAGGTTGGAAATAAAAGAGGTTGGAAATAAAAAGGCACTGTTCCAGCCTGGTGCAAACCTTTCCCTTCGGTGAAATGCTCTGAGTGTCACAGCTGCACTAACTGCACTGTGATCTTTGTTGCCATTAAGCTGATTATATCCACAGAAGGATTCATCCAACTAATCCCACAATGCTGCAACCAGTTGCTTTACATTTAAACACAATTTTTTCTTTATTTTATTCTTTTTTGCCTAATAAATGAAAATCAGTCAGGCTTCACCAGACTCTCAAAATAACTCAGGCTCTTACAGGGACCACTTTTTTTTTGTTGTTTAATAGAGGAAAATAGGACAAATTAAGGGGCTCCATGCTTAGTTTGGGAGCCTATGGTGTAATTTGGGCTGGATGTGCTGGGAGGATGCTGTGTGTCACTGTACCTTTGTCACTGCATCATTTTGTGTTTGCCTGGGTGGCCGTACCATGGAGCAGCAGCTCTGCATCCAACAGTGACTCTAATGAGGGAGATTCTGACAGGTTAAGATTGACTTAATTGATTTGATAATCAATTTATATCTAGTTCTTGCTTATTTTTTTAAGGAAAGGTTGATTTTCATTGGTTAGTAGTCATTAAAATATGTTAATTTGCAGCTAAATATAGCCTTTATAGTAAATTTAATTCTTCATTTGATAATCAAGTACACAGTATCTGCCCATGTTTGCTTAATTATGTAGTTTAACCTAGTCTATTAACATTCTTAATTTTTACATTTGAATCAGGATAGAAAACAACAAATGAGACATTTCTTCTCTGTTAGACTATTAGGTTTTTTATTTTGTCTTGTGCCCAAGTACATCTGAATGGAATTGGAATTTCATTTTTAAAACACCTTTACTAGGAAATTTTAAAATGCTTCTTAAAAATAAATCAAAATCACATCAAAAGTATGGTGTGTTTGGTTTTGAAAGGGAAAACTAAATAGAATTTTCTTTGTATTTCTGAATTACATACTACTTAAAGGAGATTATGTCTGCCATATTCAGGTAGTCAACTTTTCTCAGGTTTTGGTAACAAAAACCAGGGATTTCAGGAGGAAAAGCAAGGAGCAACTGGAGGAAGATGAGGACCAAACATAGGCCACAATTCTGTCATTAAGCATTCAGTGTTGGATAAATTTGTATCCTCTTTTTTCACACTGGCTGTTGTCTACCCTGAGACTTTGGGCTCGACTTTGGCTGCCTGAGCAGCAACACTTCCCGTGTTCCAGGCCAGCCGAGAGTGGACAGAACATCCCGTGCATTCAGCAGCATAAATCACAGAGAATTGTGCCTAGAGCCTTGCCATGATTTTCCTGAGGAGTTCTGCAGGATTCTCTGAATTCTTTGTCTTCTAAAAGCCATTCTTTCAGATTTAGTCTGTATTTATGACTCAGATGCTTTAACTTTTTACAGTTCTCCCATGCTATGGGCAAGGTTGTTGTATACAAAAGCATGTGGTCATTCTTTCCAATTCCTCAGCATTTTAAAGTAGATCTGTTGTTGTCTCATACTTAATTTTTATCCATTAGGAGTCCAAAGCTGGTCTAATACCTCAAAAGGATGCTTAGGGTGACTTACCTGGTCAGTAGTTTGACTTGCTTTAGAAAGCAGCTGTCAGATGTGTGCTGCTTGAAAACACACATCCTTTTTCATTGAACATAAGGATTTTATGGAATTGTATTTTCTGCTGGGTCGTCACTTGGGGTGTTTGAACTTTGATTCTATTAGGGAAGTATTTTTTATTTTAGAGAGGCAAAAAAGCATTGGATTTCACCCATCCTAGGCATTGATTGTCACCAACATTCTTTGTTCTCATGGAAGCTTCTAAAAAAGAATTGTTTCATGATTCCAAGTACAACTTCTTATATAAACTTGAAGGTCCCGTTAAAAGCTGGTGAAACAAATTCTATTAATTCCTTTGAGTTTTTTGTCTTTAACACTTAATTGTTTCATTGACCAAGAGTGGTTAAGCTACCTGCAAGCAGAGGAGGAAAAAGACTGAAGATAATTGTGCAAAAGCAGGTGCCAGCCCAGTCATGGTGGCTCTCCGTAGTCGCTGGGAGAGTCTGAATTCTCAACTTATGGTTTTCAACTTCAGTGTTTTCTTCCCATATCACAAAGTAAAAGTGTCCTTAAATGCAGACTTAGGTGAAGCCAGATCTTAGAAGTGTGGAAAAGGACAGTGTGACCTGAGAGTCACAGCGCTGGGAGCTCAGCATCCCAAAACTAATCCTGGCTGTGGGTGCTTTTCCTCGTTTGACCTTGAGCAAGTCAGACAATGGGGTTTTTTTGTGTGTCTCAGTCTCTGTAACCAACATGGGAATACTGTGTGTATATATCCCTGGGTCTTGCCTAGATTAATAAATCAATATTTGTAAAGTAAGGCTTGATAAATGCTAACTGTATTACCACGTGTACTTGAACCCTGTGCAGAACTTTGGGAATTCGCCTGAATTTCTGCTCTGTGAGTAGATGGAGCCCAGGTCAGGGTGGTCAGCACCACACAGACAGGTTTGGGTCATTTTCTTCCTCCCAGGGGACTGCCTGTAGCACATATCTGCAAGAAGGTCTTGAATACAACTTTTCCACTTAACATGCTCCCCCATCACCCACCGTCAGCAATGAGATTAAATTCTGTGCGACTGCAGAGGACGTTGCATGATTAAAATCCTCTTTTAGAAATTAATATGTACCATCTCTCCCCACTACTGTGCCTCCTCTCAGAGAAGGGTATTGTCTCCTGAGCACTCAAGGTGTGAAAAGCCACCCAGGGAAGCTGTCTATCTTTGAATTTTATGCTGTTGCACAGTTGCTCTGTTGGGAGCTACAACTGCATAAAAATCACAGGGACCTGGGGACTTCTCCCTTCACATGGTCATGAGATGTGGGGAGAGATTTGGAGAACAATTAATAGAATAGCAAAAGGATTGTGGGAACTAGAAGTCCTGGTTTTACAGAACTTGAAGTTCTGTAGAAAAGGAGGGTAGTCAAAGTCAATAATCAGCCATTTTCCTTAGGTAACCTTGGGTGTCCTGAGAAGAAAATAAATCAAAACTTTGTTTCCAGATATTTTCCCAACCTTGCTGCCTGTATCAGCCCAGAGAAATCCAGTGATCAGTGCATTTGTAGATCCAAGTTTAGTATTCAGTAGGCACCAGACATTGATTCAGCCCACAGAAGGGCTTTACTTGCATAAACTCTTGGTAGATGGAATTAGGTGTTCAGGGCTGCTGCATTCAGTACAAACTGAAGCTCTTGAGCCATCATTTCCAGTCTGATTTAGGTCCTGGGAGGTTTTGTGGCATGACCAGGATGTGCAGTAGGGTGAGTTTTCCTGGACTGATTGATGGCTTTCCGATGGATCTTTTGAATATTTAAGGTGCCTAGGATACATATGTATAAAATTATTTAAATTTATATTTTCTATTATATATAAATTTATATATTTATATATATTTATATATTTATATATTTATATAAATATCTGTATTTTATATAAATTTATACAAATTTATATTTTTATATATAAATATGGATTATATATATCCATATTTAATGTGACTAGGAGTCTTCCTGTTGCTTTGAGGAAGGCTGCAGCAGAAGTGACTGACTGCTAAAATATCTCCCACTCACATCCTTGGTGTCTGCAACACAAACCAGTAAATATTAGTCAGTCCCATGGATATTCCCTGTTCACAGACACCTGAATGTGATTTCTGCCAGTTTTAAGCCTGAAATCCTCTATAGGTACCCTGGATCCCTGTTTAAGGTTTCAGGTCTCCTCACTGAGGAGGACGGTGATTTATTCCCATTTATCATTTGTTTATGCCACATAAAGAAAACTTTGAGGCTATTTATTTACTTCAAAAGTAAGGGGGAGAAATCATCTTCTTTAAAGACAGAAGTTATTTTTATCTGTTAATTTTTTTTTCTAACATATATTCAGGAGTTCATAAAAATGTGTATTTCAGAGGGAAGAAATTTCATTTAGTGGGACGATTTTTCATTTGAAGTTGTGTAAAACTGGCTTCACCTGCTCTCACTGTTTGCCTGGCATTTGAGTTGAAAATGCTGCTGTTAGAGCACTGTTCCACATTGCCTTCAGACAGCACTTCCACTTGTATTGCCAAGGCTTTCAAAGGAGATTTCCTGTGAAATTAGGTTCCATGTTAGATTTTCATGGCTTTTTCTAACCTAAAAAAATAAAAAAAAGGCAGGAACTTCTGAAAAAAGTCTTTAGAAAATATTAAAGTTCCACATGTTTTTCTTTCCTCCATCAGTAATAATGAGCTTTTTAATAACTGAGCTTTTTCCTGGACTGCTTTCCCTGCCACCTTCCCATTGTGTTTGACTCTTTTTTTACCCTGTGTTGTACAGAGGGCCCAGAAGGACTCCAAGGACTTCAGATCCATTGGTGTTGTGTATTTTTGTGCTTCAAGCATCCTGATCATGTCTCTCACTTTCCTAATTTTCTACAAGACTGGAAAATGAGGAAGACCCTGAGTCTTTTATCCAGGTCTGGGTCTGAAATGCCTGCTGGAAGGAAAACACTGATGTACTTTTATTTATTCCCTCCTTCTGTCTGATAGGATCTTTGGATTCTAATGCAATTTGGGCATTGTGAATGGTGGCTTTAAGGCATCTGTGTGTTTTTAGACTGTGCTTTTTCAGGTACAGCCAATGAAGTTATTCAGGAGCTTTACCTGGTGCACAGAAGCTGCTCTCAGCTCACCATTCAGCCCCTCTGGCCTCAACTCCTGCTCTCCTGACCTGCCTGAGAACAAACTGCTGAGCCTCACTCAAACTCACAGCCCTGATCCAGCTGAAAATGCCCTCCAGGAGTTTGAGGCACAGGGACAAGTGCCCCAGCTGGAGGGCACATGACATTTTACAGGTGTAGAAACTGAGGCACGGGGTTTGTCCCGTTCTCTGTAGCAGAACTCCTCCGGATGCTGGGCATTCCCAGGATAGCCAGGCTGGAGCCAAGACTCTGAACACAGATTCTTTTACCACAGGGACTGGATTATGTGGCAGACTGGATTTGTGCTTGCTGCTTCATGTTCTGAGATTGTGTTTCTGCTAAAGCCTTGCCCTGGCTGCTGGCAGGCTCCTGACTTCCAAGAGCTCAGCCCTGGTTTTCCTTCAGAAAAGAGAGGATCTGGAGGAATTTATAAGAATGCTAACTCAGAGCAGACACGTGGTTTCCAAAGTTCAATCTGGCTTTCTAAAGCTTTTAGCAGAAGGCTTGATTTGGGTCAAAATTAATGCAAACACTTGTGTAGACCATTTAATGTTTAGGTTATGGACCTGTTAAGGCAGCAGGATAATCCCTTTAGATTACCCGTGTAATTCCTAGTGAATATTTATTTTAAAGTGACTTCAGTGCCCTTAGTCATTAGTGAAGGCTCCTAATGCCTCTCACAGCTGCCAGGCTCAATGCAACAGCATTTGTCAATGGGAGGGCTTCTCCTTTTGTTCCCTGTTTTTTGGTTTGTTTGTTTTTTAACATCTATCCAACTCTTGCCAGTTTAATCCTGTGGACTCACCTCTAATCACAGGGAAGCATCCGAGCTTTGCTGTGCTGACTTCCACTGGAGTGAGGCTGAGGAGGGAGCCTAATCCTGGGTTTTTCTGCTGCTGTCTGCTGAGGGTGTGGGGTGCCTGGGCTGGGGGGGAGGACAGAGAACGCGGCGGGTTCAAGGACGCGCTCCCGCTTTAATGTGCGCAGACATGCTCCCGCTCACTCCCTGATTGGCAAGGTTAACTCGGAGAGGCTGCAGCTTTTTAAACTGATTTGATTAGACCCACTACTTTATCCCATTCCCTCCCCCACTGCTTGGCCCACCACCTCCTGATCCTTTTAACACAGCCCCTGGTCCAATAACCAGCCAGTCTGATTCTTTTCCTTTTTTTCCCCTACTCCCTTTTTCCAATTTTCGTGCTGGATTTTGACATTTTGTAAAATAGATTATGCAACCCTACAGGGAAGATCAGTAGGCAGTGTCTTGGTTTCAGGACTGGGTTTTATTGGGACTGTTTGAGAGGCTGGGATGTGCCTCCTCTTCCTCGATCTCCTGGGCTCTGCACCTTTCCCAGCTCTTGGTGCACCTGTGTGAATTCAGGGATGAGAGACTGGAGTTTCACATACCCCAGCCTGGATGCTCATTGCCCTCCAATTCCTCTTTTCTCTGCTAAACCAGGTTTGGGGAGAATGACACACTCAGCCCAAAATGATCTGGCATCCCAGGTCCTCTTCCACTGTGGCATGACAAGTTCACTGTCTTCAAAAAGAAACATGGGCAGCATGGATAGGGAACTCCCATATCCCACAGCACTGAAATAATGGTGTGTTTTAGTAGCAAATGTTACTAGTTGGGATTACTTTGGGAGGTGGGATCACCCATAGCTCCAGGCTGACTGACAAGTGGGATGAGCTCCAAGGGGCCCTGAGAAGCTGTTTTGGCATTAATGCCCTCAGCCCTTGGGGGACAGCAGGGTTGGAGTGAGCACCAGCCCAGCCTTCAAAGGATTTATGGTCCTGTTGCCATCTTTAACCAATGTGCTTTAGTGTGTTGTGCACTGCCAATTTACAGTCCTGGGCTCTGCTTGTGATATTGCCCTGTTTGTCTTATTAAATATCCCTGGGGAATGTGGAGTCTTATGTACAAAAGTGCCTCTTGACAATTCCCCCTGGTTCTCCTATAAATAAGTGAATAAAACCTAAAAAATTACAGGCTTTCCCCAAACCTGAGGGTCTCAATTCATAGAAAAAAATCACCGGAGAGTGAGCAGCACTGCTGAATTTTTGGTAGTACCAGTCTGGTTCAGGGAAAGCTGTGTCTCATCTCGTTTTCACTTGCCTGTTTGTTCAGCAGACCTGATCTGAAGTGTTGTGGGCTGTTCAAGCAGCTCAGTGCTGACAGGGACCAAATCCAGTGACCAGGACCGACCCTATGGAGTCACCCTGGTGAAACAGCACAGAGTACAGACAATCCCCTACACACAAGGTATTAAATCTTGACATACTGCATTACTTAAGAGGTCTCAGGGAAAATTAAAACCCTTTTGACTGGGTTTTGCAATGCAGGGAAAATTTTAGTGACATTTAAAAGGTTTCTCTTGTGTTCCTCTAATGGGATAAATAAAAAAAGGCTTGTTTTAGGCCAGCAAATGGGGGGACAATCCAATTTCCCTGATTCCATCAAGACACTCTTAAAGCATTAGCTTGTGCAGTTTTAAAAAAACCCACAACAGACTGACCCCTCTGCCTGATGGCTTTGAAAAGTGTCCTGATGTGGAGGTATTTATCCTACACCACATGCTTCATCGAGGCACTCCAGCAGTGCTTGGAAATACACTCCTTTGTTATTAAACTATTTAGGAGGGCAGCATGCACAGCAGGAAACACAAACACCAGTTTATTATTTACTGCAGCCATCCACACCGGGGCTGTGCTCAGACTAATGCGTGATGGCGTGCTCTTTAAATTCGGTATTTGGAAGGGAAAAAGGGTGGCATTAACCAGGAACATTTCTGATGGAAGGCTGAAACCTAAGCCTGCCCTTAACTTTTATGTTTTTAAGCATGATTTGGGCTCCATATAAATAAAGATTCCCCTGTGGAATGTTATATCTGCAGTTTGTTTCCATCAGTCAGAAAGATTAATGTATCAACACTTACTTGGGAGGAGGCTCTGGGGATTGATAATGGGAGATGTGGAGCCTTTCACCTCTAGGTCACTGGTTCAGCACTGCCCCACGTCGGCTGCCACCACCAGCACCTGCCATCTGCTCCAGTGGGCTGGGCCCAGTTTTAGGCCCAGCTGGTCCCAGTGGGCTCCCAGGGCTGCTTTAGTAGGAAATGGGATGGAGCTGCTCAGCCCAGCCCCAGATGTGACGGCAGCCCCAGCCCCCGGCTCAGACCGAGCACCACCAGGGAACTTGACCTTCTGCCACGCTTGTACAACCCATGAATGGAGAACCTGTTATCCCTGCCCTGTGCAGAATAACTCATTCAAAGAGCAGGACAGCCCTGAACATAAATCTGTCTGTTATAAAGTTGGCTGCGGTTTTCCCTTGTTGCCTCCAGTTCCTGCTGAATTTCATTAGGAACATCTCTATTATACAGCACAAGGAGAGAGCAAGTGCTGCCTCTAGACTTTGAAAGAGCCCTTTAAAGTGAAGATCAATTTTGCATCTCACTAAATATCTAATGACAGACCAAACTGCAAGTACTTAGTTCAGCTGTATTTTAATAGCACTGTGGCTCCATCGAGAAATCCCAGTTACTGATACAGTTTGATATCCTGAGGCAGTTTTCTCCAGACATTTTTCCTTTTCCTTTCTTTAGTAGTAGCACTTCATTAATAGCTGTTTGGAAACCTGACTGTCTGTGAATAAGCAGTACCAATAAACCTTTTCCCTCACTATTTATTCCTCCTTTATTCCACTGGGAAACAGCCCCAGTGATCACAGACTGAGTTTTCAGAGTCTGGCGTGTAGTTATACTTGGTGGTGCATGAGCAAATGAAAGAGCAGCTTCATGCCTTATAAAATAACAAATGGTAAATCAGCTACTAATACAATTCACAGAGGCTGCTAAAAGGCTGCTGGATGTCACAAAAACAGCAACCCTTGGAGGTGATGAGATGGGAGCTTCTTAAGTCAACACATGCAGTTGGCTTCTCCCTGGCAATGGTCCACTTCAGGGCAGGATCCAGGCTCTGATACCTTCCCCCCTCTGGCAGACGGCTGTGAGTGTGTGGAATGTCCTCTCTAATTCCAGATTAGCCACAAAGAGGAGTCATCATCCTTAAGAAACAGGCATGCATGGAAACGAAAGGCTGTCTGGAGGCTGCAGGGCACAGCACTATCCTCAGCTGCTTTGAGATGTCTGAGCAGGGTTCCCAGCACAAAAGGAGAAGAGAAAAAAATGTGCCTTTCATGCTGAGGGCTGTATGGCACTGGAACTCAGCTTCCCTGCTAGCCCAGGCTTTCTCAAGCTTGGCTTAATAAAATCCAGATCTCATCTGATGAGTTCAGAGGATGTTTCCGAATGTCTCAAGGTGGAAAGTGCTGATTTTGCATAGCAAGCTGAGGAAGGTTTATGGGACTAAAAGAGTCTCCATAGTCTTTATCCTCACTGACTTGAAGGAGAAAAAGCTCCCTGGGCTGTTAGCAGCACCTCTGTACCTCTTGCAGCACATGGTGACCTGACTTTTATTGCAGCTCTGCCTCTCTGACAGTGCTCCAGCTCTGCCACAGCATTCCTGGGCATTTCAGCTGAGCCTGCCTTTGCCCAAATCAAGGGAATCAAACCCATGGGTTTGGGAGAGGCACTGCTTTGGCCCACACAGGGGTGGTTTCTCTGCTTTCTTCTGGATTTCTTTCTCTCTCTTGGTCACTCAGTTGTTGCATTTAAATGACAGTTTCTACAAAGAGGACATCTGGAAAGGCAGAGAGGCAGCTCTGAGCCATTATAGTCAACATTTAAAAGTGCAACATCTCTTTCATCATGCAGGGCTTTAGGTTCAAGCCTACAGAGGAAAAGGGGTTACTTCCAAAGCCCTGAATCCCTTTAAATAAATATCAGCCAGCATTTGCCCTGCAGCCAGCAAGGGCTGAGATGAACCAAGCAGTGGCAGCAACGCTCTCGGCTGACTCCATCTCCTGTCCAGCCTGCTAAATTTAGCAGCCTAACCAAGCTTCCTTCTGTCTCTTTATTCAGGTGGAGCAAGTGGCATGTTGACTTGCTGCTTGGCGCTGGATCTGGCCCTGCTCTGGAGTTTGCAGCCCCTGGGCAGTGCCCAGGGCAGCCATCTGTGGGGCAGCAGCATTGATGGGGCTGTCTCCTAATCTCCCTGCTCCCATCCACACGTGCTGTCCTGATATCCGACAGCCGGTCCCATGCGGGCATCGTGCCAGCAGTGACTTTACAGGCTTTGTGGCAGAGATTATTTAAAGGAGATTAACCCTTCTAAACCCCTTAGATTTTAATTATTTCTGTATGTATTTATAAAACCTCCAGTCTGCTAGTTCCAGGGCACAACTGCCCCAGTCCCCATCCTTAACCTGGATTTGTGAATATACAACGCACCCGTATTGCAGGACAGGGGCTGGACTGGACAGGACTCCTTGGATTGATTTATTTATTGCCATTCTGGAACAATTCACATCTGGAATGAAAATTAAACATTATGGTTTCAAATTGTAAAAAGAGCTAATAATTTGAACCACTTTAAAATACTATTAGGGCATTAATTGAATTGTTTGAGTTGATGAGGCATCTCTGGCTAATTATTTCAGTTAGGGCAGCTCTGTCATTAATGCCTCCCCACTGCCCATGTTGTAAGCACAGAGATCCCCTGGTTCTCTGGAGACAGGACTGTCTGTAAGGTTGATGTGCTGGAAGCCAGGAGAGGGAAGGACTGTTTCATTCAGTCTCCTAGCAAGTTTATTATGTGTATAATGATGTTATGAAACCCTGTAGTCTAGAGAACTGTTGTGACTAGCAGGTATTGGTTGTAGAAGGGGGAAAAAAAGGGTGTGCACTTCCATCCTTTCATGCTTTCTCTCCTATTAGTCATGTTACTTCTGGGCTAATTAGTTTGTTAGAGTTAGGGAGTGATGGAGGGAGTGTTTCCACTCTGCACATGAGCTGTAAAACGCAAATAAAACCAGAAATACCTTATTTCTTATTTCTTTACAGCACAACCTGGTGATGCACACATTCAAAAGTGTATAGAATCTCAGAATGGGTTGGAAGGGACCTTAAGGCCCATACAGATCCAACCCCCAGCTATGGGCAAGGACACCTCCCACCATCCCAGGTTGCTCAGAGCCCCATCCAGCCCAGCCTTGAACACTTCCAGGGATGGGGCAGCCACAGTTTCTCTGGGAAAGCTGTGCCAGGGCCTCCCCACCCTCACAGTATACCTGCCTGTTTTGTAAATGCAAGCAATAAAAGGTGAGTGTTGGAAGCAAAAACCCCCACAGCATTATGGACCCCAGTGATCTGAGAAAAAAATAGGGTCATTTTGAGTGAATTCCTTAAAATTAGATTATTTTTATTTATTCTTGTCTCCTGAACAGGGAAATAAATGCAGACAGTGCCAAGGAGTCCATAAATAAATTTTGTTCTTGGAGAATCTCTTTAATATTCACACAGTCCTGCTTCTGTGGTAGTGAACATTTGACCAGTAGCAATTAATTTCTTATCACAGTCTTTCTATGAGGTAAGAAAACATTAGTGTCTCCATTAGGAAGTGGAGAACGGGAGCAAATGATGTGCCCAGCTTCATTCCCCTGCCCCACAGCTTGCCAAGAGCTGCTGGAGGGAGAGGGCATTGCAGGGATGCCTCTCCTGCTGCACAGCTCAATGTTCCCTTCCAGGCAAGGTCCATCCTCCTGATCAAATGATAGACTCAGAAAACGTTCAATATCTGTATATTTCAGGATAAGTATGATGAATTTTCAGCAGCTTACTGTGAAGCATACAGCATTCCCTGTATTGGCAGGTGGGGGAAAGAGAGAAGAAAAAATAATAAAGGTCCCTGCTATTAATCTCTTCTGAAAAAGAGGGTTTCTTACAGAAAATACCATGTGATCCCATGGCATGTCGATGTGTCCCAAAGGTTAATAAATCTTTTTCTCATTCAAATAGGTAGGATCTCCAGCTGAAAGTGCTGGACCCTGCATCCAGCCCCGGGGAGGGGGGAGAAGGGGAGCAAAGGGTTAAATTTCGGGGCTGTAGAAGCAGATTGTGTTTTCCTTCTATGATGTGGGCTGACAAGACATCAGTATTCTATTCATCTGTTGGGAATTAGGCTGTTAATCCAATCAATGACTCTTGAGCTAGCTGCAGCCTGCCTCCCCACTGGGGAACAATCGGATCAGACGGGAGATTGTTTAAGAGCACAGAGCGGTCCCGGTGTCAGGTGGAATTTCCAAGCGTTCCCTAGTGAATTGGGGATGGGAAAGCTGTCTCAGCCCATTTATCCTGCCCCTTAAATAAGCAGGTATCTGCCTCAGCCATGCTAAAGTGATAAAGCAGTAGAGGAGCACTAACTTTTATGCAGGGAGGGGGCAGGGAAGCATCCTGAGAAGAGAGGTTTTAGCATCCTGCCCTTTGGAATATCATCCTGTCCACAGTTTGGGATGGCATTTGCGTGGTTTGTCGGGAGCTGGCTCAGCCACAGCGCCGTGCCACTTGTTACAGCTTTAGGCATTGACTTCTCCAAACACATTTTTTGATCCCTGCAGCTTCCTGGCAGCTTTTCTATTGCACCAACACACTTGTTTGATGAGCAGCAAGATTCCTGGTGCTGGAAGTAACAGGCAGTAGCAAATATTATTTGGATAACCTATAAATATGTCCAAACACACAGCTGGGCACAGAGTGCCAGCTGCAAAATGGGTTGAAAATGCTCAACAGCAAAACGTCCCTGAGAGTTTCAGTGTTGCTGCATGAGCTGCTGCGTGGGTTCAGAAGTCAGTTTGTTCTGCAATTAATGACAGCCATGTCTGCGGTGGGATATTGAGAGCCTGTATCTGTGCCAGCAGCACTACATGCTGATCATAGGAGATGTGATAAATCCCACTGAAATTGCACTTGGAAATTTAGGTACAGCACCAGTTAGAAACTAGGGCGATGAGGGATTAGCGTAACCCTGGCACACTGAACTCCTCGGGCTGGGGGCGTTTGGGAGCATTAGCAGATGCAGGCTCCAGGAGGGAGCCAGTGGTGCTTCCTGGGCATCCTCTTCTCTCTGAGCTTTCTTAGATCTGCTTTTAACAGCAGCTTTGTGAGCAGAGGCTTCTCCAAATTAGTGCTCCTAAATGAACCACGAGTATGAGCTCCAGCAGTGAATACAAGCAGGGAGGTCCCCAGACAGAAAAATCCCCAGCTCAGAGGTTTGGCTTTAAAGGGCTTCAACATCCCTCTTCCCTTGATCATAATTTTGAATCAAACAAAAGCTAATGCAATTTTCTTTGCCTTTCAGTAGCAGATTCTGCTGTAAGGGTTCATGCCATTAGAAATGTAATAATTGCTTCTCTATGCAGATCTAATTTATCTGTGAGGCACTTAGAAGATAGGCCAAATGATAGCCTGGCAGTAGGCTCTGGAGAAGGGCCCAAGAGGTGATGATAAAAATCTGTCTAGCACCTTCCATCCTCGGGGATATCTGCCTGGCACAGTGCAGGGAATGGTCAGAATGGGAGGAAGTGAGCAGAGGAGAAAGCTGAGAACTCTTGGAGAGGGACAGCTCGGTGAGAAAGGGATCCCTGCCAAACCTGCACACAGGGGAGGTGAGAGTTAATTGAGGAACTGAACTTAAGAGGATGCCCTGCACTTGTCAGCCTGGGTTATTTGCAATCCCTAAAAAACAGCTGTTCATGACCAGTGTGTGCTCTTTGGTTTTGCCTCTAGCAGAAGTTGCTCTCTATCCTTTGTCCCGTGGTGTTGGTCCTTGGGGAGTGCCTGAGCTGCCTTGGAGCTGGAGCCAAGGATGCACATGGGGATGTCTCCTGCTGAATCATCTGGTGGAGTTCAGACTGGTTATATTAGCCCCCACTGCCTGGTTTTAGTATTGTAAATTCTGTAAATTTAGTAATGTAAATTCTGGTGTGTTGAGCTGTACCCTTACCCTCTGTCTTCTTGGAGAGAAAATTTCAGAGAGAATAATATGACAATGAAGTTAATGTAAGTTGTTGGGAAGTTGAAGTCTAAAGTAGAAACAAATGAGAAATAAAACCCTTTTTAAAAGTGGAGGGAAGTATTTTCTTGCTATTTTTCATCTCCCTGGCTTGAGTGAGTGTGTGTTGTGAGGCTGCAGAGATTTATATTACAGCTCCTAAGCACCAGTGCTTGTTCAGGGTCTGTATTATTCCAGCCCTTTTTATTCTCTCGCCTTCTAAAGATGTAGTGTAAATATTTATCTTCCCTCTTGCCCATCGTGCTGCCCAGGACCCAGTGCTGTTAAACACTCTTATCACCTCATCGTTCTTATCTCCTTCGATCCCTGCCAGCATTTGGAGTCTGTCAATGGGAACAAGCCGAGCACCTTAAAAGGTGCCACAAATGAGCAGAAAGCAGAGGTGATAGGGAAAAAAATACCTGAAAATAAAGAGCACACGTGCTACCCCTCAAAGGGCAGGGCTATTGTAGAGCTTTGCTGCTGTGCTTTTCAAATCCACGGTGTCTGTGCCTGGGGAGGTGATTGAAGGCATCAAGGTGAGGTCTCGGTGTGGAGCAGCACTCAAGGAGGTTTGGGGTCCCCTACAGACCCTTGTGCTGGTGTGGAGGGTCCAGCCCCAGCTTCATCACCAATACAGGGTCAGGCTGGACCAAAGCTCACCCAGGTAACCAGCATGGATTTGTTTATCCTCTTTTCTCCACTGATGCTAAATGAAACAGGGGAGATGGAGGAAGAGGCTGTGTCTCCCTCCAGTCCACCCCACCACTGCACACAGCCTGGAGAGCGAATGAAGCAGCTCTGAGCTATCAGTGTTTATACAGCCCTGTTTTTAAAACTGTCCCATGAAACCACGGTCAGACACTGGCCAGTCAAAGTCTACTTGAAATGGCAAAGCAGCAGCAATCGTGTTACAGAGTGCACAGCATCTCAGCAGCTTTAGCCAAGCCATTTCCTTGTCTCTGCCCTTCAGTCCAGAACTTGTGTGAGGTTAAGCAGGGAACAGGAATTGCCAAGGAATGAACATGGGATGGCAACACCGATATAATCCTATCACTTCTAAAACAGAATTCATGTGCAGCAGCCATTGCAGCACTTAGCAGATAAAACAGTTGGTCCATCTGCGCTCGGTCCATCTTCTCCCATTTCTCTTGCTTAAATTTCTCAGGAGCAGAATGAAATCCTGTTATCCAATAAGTTATCCACTGGTAGTTGGATTTTCATTGAGTGACATCTGTCACAGACCATGCATGTAGGAAGTACCAGTGATTTTGTAGCATCTTTGTTTAGATGGGTTTGGTAGACATGGACGTTTGGGTTTTCATCTCCCAGCTCAGCTGTCACCCTGACATGGCCAGATGTGCCAGGAGGCTGGAGAAGCCACCAGGGATGGCACAATGGCATTAGGAGGCAAGAGGAAATCTTGGAATCAGATCTGTTGTTGGTCAGTAACGTATCTGGCACTGGACATTCTTACATTTGAGTATGTCGTGGTCTTTCTTTCCTTCCTGGTCACTTTCTGCCTGTGTGGGTTCTGCCATTTCCATGAGCTCCTCCTTTTTACAGATGGAGAATTGCTGAAAGGGCTCTGGAACAAGGGCCTACCGATGCCCTGTAAGCCTTTACAGAAGGTGTGTTGCTGCTCTGAACCTGGCTTTTTCCCTCTTTTATGTTGAAGTTTACCGAATCAGAGCAGGTTTTCTTCTTTTTAACCCGTGACAGTGAGATTTTCCCAGCTGATACAGAGGCATGAAAGGGCACTCCTCAGAGGCATCCTGGCTCAGTGTTGGCCTAGAGCTGCCTACCTCCTCTTCCCCACTCACCAACATCACCTTCCTTACTCAGCACCTTCTCTTTGGTCCATCTGCTGAGAGGATCCATCTGATCACTGCCAGCATCTCTGTGTTCCTCCCGGCTGCAGAGGATGCTCTGTTCCTGGCTGGTGCCAGTGGGATGAGGACAGAGGCTTGTACCTGACCATTACTGTTTGGGATCATTCATCCCTACACAGACACAGCTCAGGAGAAGGACCCTAAGATGCTCAAGGGGCCTCTGCTTTCTGTTGCACGTCAGGAAATATCCCTTGCATCAAGGCCAGCTACAATTCACTCATCTGTACAAAGTGTTTGATTACAAAACAGACATTTCCAGTGCCTGGCAGGCAATATTTGTTTCACATAATTCCCACAAAGGGAGCTGTAATCCTGACTTTCACAGCCCATCTTTGATTAGTCTCCAGGTGTGACCATTTTGCTCCAAAGCTCAGCGTTGCTGTACCTGGAGCAGCCGGGTACATCAGGCTGCAATTAGCCACGGTGCTCCAAAAAGCCAAATCAAAGAGGGATTGAGATCAGCAGCTTCCCGAGGGCTTTCAAGGCCTTTAGTGAGTGACCACACTGGAGCTTTTTCCATTTACCTGGATTAAAATTTGTCACAGAGGAAAATAGAAGCAAACAGCACGGCATCTGAGAAGTGTAACAAATAGCATTTGACCATTGGGCAGGCTCAAAGCAGGGGGAAAATCCGCAGCGTAAATAAAGTGCAAACCATGTTTGCATAACATTGGATTAATAGTTCTTTTTAAAAACCACACTGGGATTAAAGAGACGCATTTCCTATGCCAGGACCTGTGCTCCCTCCTTAGCCCAGCAGATGCCAGGAAGTACATCTAAGAGAAATAAAAAACCTTGTTATCCCCAGCCAGCTGCTGAAACAGCAGTGCTTTCTGCAGGCCTTTGGAAGAGGAACAAATGTCTTCAGGATTCCTGGAGCAGTCCTGTGTGTTTTAATAGGGAGTTCTGCAGCAAAGTGTTCCCGTGGGAAGGGGTTTCTGCTGCACAGCTCCAGTCCCATTCACCTGTGGGTTTTGTTGGCTGCAGTCTTGGAGGTGGTGATGCAGAGGGGAGCTGGATTCCCATCCCCCAGCCCACACATTTGACATCCTGCCTTTCCAATAACTCATTCAGAGCACTCCCACCTCTCCTTCCCCTGCCCTGCTCCGTATTTTGCTGAAGTCAGTGCTGGCCCTGTCACTCCTCAGAGCAGGCATGTGCTTAAGGAGAGCTCAGGGGCACTGGCTCACATTGGTTACCTTATTAGTGTGGAATAATCAATGGATGCTGTCCATGATTGCCTCAGTTCTTTGGTTTGTGGTACCACCTAAAGACACCCATTTGCATTCCACTCCCCTCAGTCTGGGCAGAAATAGGCTCCTGAAACGAGGTGTCTCCAAACAACGTAGTGACACTTGGAAAGAAAAATCTGACCCTCCCACCTCTTTGCTTGGAAAAGATATGAAGTGGATATTTAGGCAGCAAGTGCCTGTTACATCTGGCTTTTTTTCCCTGTTGCTGCCGTGGTTGTCATGTTGGTGCAGTGTCCCAGAGTAAAGTATGGTATCTCCCACCCCAAAACACAGGTCATTCCTAATTCCTCAGCTCACAGGCTTAATATCAAACAGAATAACACACTGGGAAAGCAGGAGACTTCCAGCTATGAGTGGAATTTCTACCTGTTCTCCTGTTCTTTTTCACCTGCTCCAGAATCTATGGCAAACTGTAGAATTTGCACCTTAATCACAAAGATGATAGTAATTAAGTCTCCACAGACAGATGCAAATAAATTAAAGAGGCAAAGAACTGAATTAGAGGCTAATCCTGGTTGGGTTAGTGAAAGCAAAGGGGCCAGTAATTCTTTCCTTCTGTTATTTCACCTGTTCTGGTGGCAGGATGAGGCTGTGTCAGGGTGAGATGCCTGGGTTTGCAGTGCTGGATGTGAGGCATCAACTGTGGCAGAGCCCTGGGGAGAGGACACAGGAATCTGGGATGGGGACACACTTCCCAAAGCATTGCAGCTGATGCAGTGGCTTAAATGTTCTCTGGAACAGGGAGCTGTGTGCCAGCACCTACAAATCACGCAGTTTGCTTTGCCCTTGCACTGCAGGTGTTTCACAAGGATGAGTTTGGCAACTTGGCTCTCATCCCTGAGCACTGTGCCCTTTCCTGACTTGACAGAGCTTAACCTGGCTATTGGGGTAGACCTAAATTCTGAAGGCAGGGACCTAAGATGTATTTAGGTGGAAGGAACTGAGTTTTTTTCCCTGTGTGCTCCCTTGTGCTGAAGAGCACAGTGCACTGAGCTGTGTGAGCATCCCAGTGCTTTACCCGTCTCTCAAATAGTTGACCAAAGCTGGGTTTGCCCTGAAACATCTTGCACTAAAGCATCAGGAGTAGTGAGACTCCCAGAGTGAGGCCATAGGACTGAAATCCTTCATTTTTATGTGCTGGAAGTGATAACGGTGTGAACTGAATTATACTCACGTCATGACGTGATCCACGCACTCTCACGGGTGGATAGATATTGATTATCCATCAATAGGGAGTCATGGTGGATGATGATTCAAATCTCAGCTGTCAGGTAGCTGGGTGTCCTGGCTGTTTGTCTAGTCAATTAAATCATTGCTGTGATTCATTCCTATTTATTTAAAACTGGGATTTCTTTGTATTGCCACGATGTTACCTATACCTCTAAAATCAAGTCTCTCTGTTTTTCAGGATGGGGAAGGCCAGACTGCACTCCATTATGGTAAGCTGCCTCTAAGCTTGGCTGTTCCTCCTTAGCAGCATGGATTTGCAGCTGGGGTAAATGTTCTATACACAGAAAGCAAATTTCAGGAGAAAAATGAGCAAGGAAACTGGATTTGATTAACCAGTGGCTCCCTCCACTAGCAAATCCCAGGATGGTAGGGGTAGGAGCCTTGGGAGAAGATTGCTGCCCTCCCTTCGTTCTCCTCTGCAAATGTCACCTTAAAGCCCTTCCTTTTCCCCCAGTTAATAATGCAGAGTTCCCCTGTACACCTCTGTGTCTCCAGGATGTTGGTGTGCCACCTGCAGACCCTGGTTAGGGGATGCCAAATCCCTTGGCCTTCAGGGAGGGTCTGTGCCCGTTTGAACAGGTCAGGGGAAGGGGACAAACAAGGTGGCCTCCACCTTCATGTGTCCTGGTTTGATCACAGCTGAGAGAGCAGCAGCTTCTCTGCTACCAAAATCAGCAGAGGCAAGTCACAGTTGGTGTCCCTCCTACAATTACAGGCTAATTAGATACGTGATTTAATTGAAAGATTGTTCTATCTCCAAATGAGAAAAGTAAGAGACTGAAGTGACGTGTGCGGTGCTGATGTGCAGGGAATAGGAAAAAAAAGTATCAATTTAATCTGGATCATAATCTTTTTCCCAAAATTAAGACATAGCCAGTTATTATCTTGTACTCTCTCTTGATGCCTGTCACTGTAATTAAGAGCATACTTGTCATTCTGAAGTGTTTGTGTCTTTCTCTCTCTTCTCAATCTCTCCACAAGGACATTAGCAGGATGGCAAAATTGCTTTGCAGACATCAGTCCAAAGCACAGCATTTGGACCTGGAGCTGAACTCCCAGATTCCAGGGCCCCTGAACCAAGACTGTAGATACTAAAATGTGTCATTTCATTTCTCCCTGTGGGACCTTTCCTGTAGGATTCTCAATTTTTCAAATTCCTATCACTGTGACTGGAATGGTGAATCTGTTGCTTAGCACAGCTTTGTCCGCAGATGGACAGCACTTAAAATGCCACATTGCTTCTTTCTCTTCCTAAGCCATTCCACAGCTTGGGTTTTCTCTCTCCTGGGAAGATGCTTTCCCAGCTCCAGGACTGAGGGGTGCACAGTAGATTATAATAGGTTGTGCAAAAGCTTAGCACACATGTAAGTTATCCAAGAGCACTTGCTTCAAGCAAGCCCAGTATGTGAAAGGAAAATTATGTGAAAGGAGAAGGTGGATGCATCACCTGAGTTTAAATTCCATGCAGGTGGATCCCTCTGGCTGGGTTCAACACAAGCAAACATAACTGATACAATGAACATTATTTCAGAAATGGTTTCTCTGATCCACCCTGCCAGTTCAGATGTTTCAATAATGACAGTTTCCCAGAATTTTCTTCCCAAAAGTTTAAGTGTTGAAACTTTTTCTTCCCCCTGAATATTATCCCCTCTCTACTCCCTGTTTGTCATCTTTAGGAAGCCTCTCTGAGTCACTGGCACATGGGCTTGGTGTTCCCATGGGTGCCCAGCTGTTCCTGGGGCACATCACTGCCCCCAGGACATCCTCATTCCCTTCTTGCTGATCTGTCCATAAATCACCCCGAGCTTGGAAGCAGCTTCTCAAATGGGGGCCTGGGTTTGATTCAAGTGGCTGTTGGCCTAAAACTGGAGCTCACTGTCACTTCCCAGTCCCATTTCAGTCAGCACTTCACCACCAAGTCATTAATTGCAGCGGAGAAGCGGGACAGCTCCTATGAACACTTTCATGGAGTTCAGGGAAGGGTTAAATCCCATCAGCAAGGCAGCCCCTGCTTTTTAGGGTGTCTGCATCCCTTTTTATGAGCCAGCATGGCCTGACAGCTGTCCTTGTGGTGACAGCTCTCCTGATTACAGCCAGTGTCAAACCGCATCCTGCTGGGGGTTATAAATCCCGGCTCCTTCCGATCGCCGCTGACCCCGGCTTTAATCGGGGGTTAAGTGGAGGCCAGCGGCAGCACGGCCCGCCAGGACCCACGGCTGTGTGCACACTGTCCCTGCTGAACAGCCCCTTCTCAGCTCCTCTCCATCCACCCACCCACTGGGAATACTGAAATCATCACTGCTGCCTCTCCCAGAGGAAATCAAGGCTTCTCCGAGCACGTGGCCGCGGAGTGGGCAGGTTCTGTATCCTCCTGGGCGCTCCTGCTTCCCTGCAAAGCACCATCTGTTCGGCTCTGTCTGCGCCCTGGCAGGGCAGTGGGAGGGGATGCTGCAAGGAAAATAAATAATAAAAAAAAATTCATCATCTGAACCCTGAGGATTAATGGAGTCGGGAGGCAAACTGCGCTGAATGGAAATTCATCTTCACCCGTGCCAGTGTCAGGGCTGCCGCTCTGGCCCTTGACAAATCGAGGGTCCCAGGGTGTGATAAATCCAGCAGCTGTGCTTGTCCCCAGGGATGTCCCCAGCCTGCTCAAGGACACAGCACCGGAGGAGTAAGCCACCTTTCCCTGTGGGGACCAGCTCCCCATCCCTAGAAGCTGCCACCATACCCTCTTCGGCACCTCTGGAAGTCTATTTTCTGCAGAGGGATGTGCCCCCCTTCAGCTCAGCCTCACCCACACCCCCACCTGCTTCCTCACCAAACTGTTTCCCCTTTTTGACCCCTTTTTTATCTTTTTAATATAAACTCCAATCACACACTGAATTTATTTTAATGACACATTACTGCTTGTCCTTTTGGATCAGTAGAAGACTGCAGAGTAATGCAAAAGACACTTAATTACTAAAGGAGTCAGTCGGTTGCTTTATAAAAACACCCAAAATATGAATAAAACCAATTGCTACCAACGCAAGAGGAAGCTGCCAGCTTCACGGCCTTGTAAAGCAGGTTTTGGCTTCACTAGGGTCTGAGTTGCAGAGGCTGAAGGGAAAATCCAGGATCTGGGACTTCTGCCGCTGTCAGCCAAGTCCAGCATTAAGAGTTTTCCTAATTTTCCTGGCTCTTTTTTTTATCATCCTTAGGTAAGACATCCTAGGACTGAGAAGAGCTCAGGTCAAACCTGACTATCTTGGCAGAGGAAATGAGGGATGCAAAAACAGTTCCTAGTAGAGGTGTGAGGAATAAAATGTGTGCCCTGTCCCAGGCCATGGGCACAGTCACCTGGAGCTGGTGCTGGAGGAAGTGGTGGCCAGCAGCTGTAAACCATCTGAATTTTGTCCAAAGAGAAGCAATGGACAAAAGTCAGGAGCACTGAAGCTGTTGTGCCTGGGATGTGCTGCCTGCTCCCTGGGAGATTCGGGGGGCAGGTGAGGGGCAAAGGCTCACAGATCCATCATAGATGGTGAACACATTATAAATCCCAGGTACAAAAGCAGGCAGGGAATGCTTTCCCAGGTGGCATTTTGGGGGTCTCTGCAGTGCTGCAGTAACACTCTGGGGCCCTTCCCAGGGTCAGTCTCCAGTCCTGGACGTGAAGAAACCTTAGCCAAGCTGTTCCCAAGCTCCCTCTGTGTCCCAGGTCCCTCTGTGTCCCTGCAGATCCCTCCCAGCGCCTCTGACTGGGCTGTGGGCTCTGGTTGCACCAGTGGCACCCCCTCAGGACTTCTGGCTTTGCATTGCTGTCACTCTGTCTTTTCTCCTTCCTTGGCACTATTAAATCCAAAGCGATCCGGTGTGTCCCGAGCGCTGTCCCAGGGATGCTCTGCCGGGCCAGCAGCTGAGCCAGCGTTTGCTGCCTCTGGCCAGCGACAGCCACCGCTCCAAAACCTCCTGTCACCGCCTCCTGGGGCCAGCATCGCCACACTAACCCTTCCCTTTCTCCCCCACAGCTGCCACCTGCGAGTTTTTGGACATCGTGGAGCTGCTGCTGCAGTCGGGAGCCGACCCCAGGCTGCGGGACCAGGAGGGCTGCCTGCCCGAGGAGGTGACGGACTCCAAAGCCATCACTTCTGCTCTGCAGCAGCACGGCACCGGCGAGCCCTGAGCCCTCTGAGGGGCACAGAGAGGCTCTGCAATAACACCTCTAACCCCCTCCCCTCCCTGCTGCCCTCCCCAAACACCCCGGGGCTTCGAGGGGACCTTTCAAAGCACAGGGTCTGGTTGGGCTCTCCAGCACGAGGGCCAAGCGCATGCCCTGAGCAGGATGGCATCAGAGTTTGGCATGCTCTGAGGTTTATCAGTATTTGGGGGGAGGGGGAGAGGGGAGAGGGCCTGGAAGACGCCCCAGGTATTCTTTTAAGGTTTCAAACACGAGTACTGTATGGGCTGTCTCACCAGAGCAGCATGGGCTGACCAGTCGGGTCCTCCATGGGGATGCAGGGCCAGGTGAGATGTTCATCTCTCCCATTCAGGTTGAATTTTGGTTGTTTTTTTTTTTTTTTTCCCCCCCTGGGTCCAAACAAATAATATAAATAAAAGCACAGTGTTGGGATTGAGGCTCGGTGTGTTTGTTTGAGTTTTGGGGTTTTTTGGGGTTTTTTTGCAGGGGGTGATTTGGAAGCCATAAGAATGGGAGGCAGCTCAGTGCAGCCATAAGGCTTGGGAAGTTCTGCTTGAGCTCTTGTCCTGGGGAGGGAGAGCTGCAAAGACAGCAGGGTCATACAGGTGTCTGTCTGTCCCTCTGCTTCTCACACAACACACGCTGCTAATCGGCCTCTCCAAGCTGACAGGACTTTTACCTCTTTGCTGAATCAAATGCCTTTAAACCCCACCTCTGTCAGCGGCTCCAGGGCCTCCCGCTGTGTGTCCATCCCTGGAGCGGCTCCTTCAGGGCTCAGCTGAGCTCAGATAAACCTGCACCCACCCTGTCACCCCTCTGGGTCTGGCTCAGACACTTCATGATCTTCTCAGCTGGCCAAGTACCCAGAAAGGGGGGAAAAATGTGCCTCGTGGCCATGCCCCGGTGCTGGAGTGATGTGGGATGATCATGGGGGTTTAGTGTTTCCTCTTCAGCATCCCAGCTGTGCCCACGGGAGCTGCCAGGGGTGGGTTTGTGCCGTGGGATAGCTCCAAGCTGCGAGGGAGGCTGCTGCACTGGGTGCAAGAGGAGAATGTGGCTGCCCTGCAGGATATTGCCACGAGTTTGCTTTTCCCAGCTGAGATTTACAGCCTGGGGGGAGCAGAGGAAATCTCCATGGCTGTGACAGGAAGCTGCTTGCCATCAGGTTCTGCAGCACATCCAGCCTCAGGAGAATAAATGGGAACATTCCCTTGGCTAACTGGCTGGGCAGCAGGCACACGTGGGTTTTGGCCCCTCACAGCGTCTGTGGCTCCTGCCAGCGTTCGCTGACGCTGACAAAGTCACAGGCCAGGCTCTGTGCTGGGGACAAAACAGCTTGGACAGGTTATTTTCCATTAACTTAATATTAAGTAAGACTCCCCCAATGGCTTCTGCTCCCCTGCTCCTGCCCAGGGCAGCTGCAGGCTGGCAGTGGCCGGGCTCATCACAGCCTGGCACTTTTACATCTGGATTCAGAGGACGCAAAGATGCCAACCCCAATATTGCAGTCGACTTTGTGAGGGAGACACGGTGGCACCAAGGTTGGGGACAAGCAAGGCCACCCCTGTGCAGGGCTGTAATGCACAGCCACTGCCTGGCTTGATGGACACGCTGGGTAATAAAAAAATCTCTGTTAAAGCTGGGATGAAAAGCAGCAGCCGCGGTGCCGGTGCTTTCAGAGAGCACATTTGGGGCCTGAGCGCTCAGCCCTGAGATGTTTATAGCACTTTAGGTCTGTTTGTGAGGTTGGAGCCTTTCCAAAAAAAAAAAAGAAAGCGGGGGTGGGGGGCGGGAGGAGAGAAAGACATATATTATTGTTTATAATCTGCTTTATTCAGCCAAACCTTTCCCCAGCAGCCTTGCGGATTGCTGTTAAATCCCTCGGTGCCTTTAACTACTGATACAGAAAGTGGTTAATGTGCATTCGCCCTAAGCTTGGCATCTACTCCAGGAAATCACTTTAATTGAGAAGCATTAAATGTTAAAATGATTAAAATACAGAAAGCCAACACACCGGTGCCCACGGAGGGGCTTGGACTCGCCCCTCCTGCCTGGCATGGCCCTTCCATCTCACCTGTGGTGGCACAGCCAGGCTGTCCCTGCGTGGTGGCAGGAAAGCTGTGCCACCTTGGGGTGCCACCCACAGACATCCCCACCCCAAACCTCTGGGTGCCAGCAGGAGGCCAGGACACCAGGACCGGTGGCACTCGTTCCATCAGCCAGGGATGGCAGTTCCACCATCCAGGGAATCCTGACCCCAAAAAGCCAGCGGTGCCGGAGCAGGCGATGCCAGTGGTGACCCACTGCCCTCCCACTGAGGAAGAAAATCTCAAAGACAGCAGCTGCTAAAGAGCATCCCGAGTTTATTTGCCATCGCTTTCCCTCGCGGCGGAGGGGGTGACTGTACACATCTCATGCCAACACACCAGAGGCAGGGTACAAAAGCAACGCCCTAAGCCCGAATCCGGGGGCAATTTGGGGAGATCATTTCTCCCCGAGACATGGCAATAAATAATTCTTTAAAATTTATTATTATTATCATTATTATTATTATTATTTGTTGGGTTTTATTTTGTTTTTATTCCCCCAGGAAACAAGACTCTCACTTTCTGGAACTGTACAAAATTTACACAGCGAGGGGAGGAGGCATTTGGCCTTGTCGAGGGGGGATGGAGAGCAGCAGGCACAGCTCTCCCCCGTCCCCCTCCCCACCAGCACCGGCAGGGCCGGGAGCTTGGCACAAAGCAGCACCCAAGGCTGGGGAGGGGGGAGGCACATGGATGCAGCTGGGGCAGCTCCTGCAGCACCAAGGCACCCAGCTGGGGGCAGGGGAGGCAAGGAAGGACAAGGACAGACCAGTGATGTGCTTTCTTGTGTGGCTTTTTTTTTTTTTTTAATTTTTATTCTTTTTTTTTTTTTTTATCTCTGCTTCTGGAGCCTCCACACCTCTGGAAGGAGCTGACTAACTGGATCCACCCCCAGCCCTCCCTGAAGGATCAGCATCACCCCAGAGACAGAGAGGATGGCAGGGACAGCCAGGGCATCCCTGTGGGGCTGGGGCAGAGCTGGGCACCCCGGGCAGAGAGTGTGGAGCTGGATCTCATCCATGGGGCTGAATGCCTGAGGGTAGGGGTGCGGCTGTGCTGGGGGAGATGGGCAAGTGGGTTTCGAGCAAGGGCTAGTGCTGAGTGAGCCTGGCCAGGAGCAGACCCCATGGGCCTTGTGGGATGTGCCAAAGCCACCGCGATCCTTCCTGGCCGCCTGCACTCACCCTTCGGTACCATCAGACCCGCGGCACCAAAGCAGGAGGGGGACCCATGCCAGGAGCATCTCACGCCCCGATCGCCTCCCCTTCCCACCCCGCGGGTGCTTCTGCAGCTGACGAAATTCCCTTTCCCCTGTTTGGGAGGGATTTTTTTGCATCTCCCTCAGAGCAAAGGCTGCTCTCACCCACCTCTCCCGTGGCTGCCCTGCAGGTGCCAGCCCCGGGCATCCCGGGCCGGAGGCGATTATTTTAAAATTCCTTCCCCTCGCGTGACCACGGTACAAAGCAGCGATGCTCCTGCGTGCCCAGGGATAAATCACGGCCACTAAGCCAGGAGCAGGCAGCTCCCGCAATGGCCCTGCCCCGGACGTGTTCCCGGCAAAATAAACCCTTCTACAATATAGACTTCTCTTTTCGCGGAGCCTCCGGGCAGCGCCGAGTTGCGTTTCAACACCATATGGAAAAATAACTCTTGAAAATAGCAGCGGTGCTCGGCAGGGGGGGTGCGGGATGGACTCTGCCACCCCTGATTGTCCTTCTTGCCCTCCCGCCGGGGTCCCCGTGCGCCGCCACCTCTCTTGTGCTTACACCCGAAGGCATCCGTGCCCCCCGCCCGAGCACAGCCCCCCCAGCACCGCCGCTGCTGTCCCCCCATCCCTCCAGCCCTCCAGGGCCAATTCCCTCGGGAAAATCCTGGAAAGGTCAGCGGCCGGCGGGCGCCCTCAGTGCTGCTCTTGCGGGCCGGGGGGAGCGCGGGGGGGGCCGGGGCGGGGGGCGAGCAGCGCTTAGAAAGGGGGGTGATCCATGTCGTCCAGCCAGGAGCCCGGGCTGGTGGGAAAGTCTGGGTACCCGACGCTGCTCCCCGTGGAGATGTCGGAGGTGGGGCCCCCCCCGGCCATGGCCCGCAGCGTCTGACTCACCCCCTGCGCCCCGTGGGCCACCAGCCCCAGGCTGCCGTCCATGGCGTAGTCCAGCCCGTTGAGCAAGGGCGGATGGGCCGGCAGGGACGAGATGGAGGAGGGCGACTGCGGGAGGCCGTAGGGGCTGCCGTCCCGCAAGTCCTGGTACGTCTGTCCCGTGCCCTCCATGGAGAAGCCGCCGTTCAGCAATTGTCCGCCTGCCACGTCCCCCACGGAGCCGTACACCCTGTTGTTGTGGCCGAGCTCGGAGAGGATCTGCTCTTCTGCCGGGGACAGGAGGGAGAGCGGAGGCGGGGGGTCAGCGGCGGGGGGAGCCCCGCGGCCCCCCGGCCCCGCTCGGGCGCCGCGCTCACCGCGGAAGCTGAGCTCGCTGTCGCTGATGCCGCAATCCTCGGCTGAGCTCTCCTTCTCCAGCTTCCCTCCCCCGCGGCTCCTCTTCACACTCTTGTAGAACTGCCCCCAGCGATGCCGCCCCGCGTCCTTCTTCAGCCGCTTCTCCTTGGCCCGCCGGTTCTGGAACCACACCTGGAGCAGGCAATGGGGACGCGGGTGGCACCACGGCACCCCCGCCACGCTGGCAGCACCCCTGTAACCCAGCGCCCATGAAACCCTGTGCTCCAGCATTCTGGCACCCCCACATCCATCCCAACACCTCCACATCCATCCCAACACCCCCACGTCCATCCCAGCAGCCCCACGTCCATCCCAGCAGCCCCAACATCCATCCCAGCAGCCCCAACATCCATCCTAACACCCCCACGTCCATCCCAGCACCCCCCACATCCATCCCAGCAGCCCCAACATCCATCCCAACACCCCCACATCCATCCCACCACCCCCACATCCATCCCAGCACCCCCACGTCCATCCCACCACCCCCACATCCATCCCAGCAGCCCCACGTCCATCCCAGCAGCCCTCACGTCCATCCCAGCACCCCCACATCCATTCCAGCAGCCCCCACGTCCATCCCAGCACCCCCACATCCATTCCAGCAGCCCCCACGTCCATCCCAGCACCCCCGCATCCATCCCAGCAGCCCCACGTCCATCCCAGCACCCCCACATCCATCCCAGCAGCCCCACATCCATCCCAGCACCCCCCACATCCATCCCAGCAGCCCCACATCCATCCCAGCAGCCCTACATCCCAGCATGCCAGCACCCTGGCACACCAACATCCTGCTATGCCAACACCTACACCCCCATGCAACCCGGCATCCCTAAACCCCTGCAAACCCACATGCCAGCACTCCTTCCCCCCTGCTCCCACAGCCCCACCATCACTCCCTCAGCCCAGCTTCCAGGCACCCACATCACCCCAATAACCCCTGTCCCCCCTAAACCCCAGCAGCCCAGAGCAGCTCCTTTGTCTCCCTTCTCTTGGGGCAGGGTGGAGAGGGGCACCCTCACCTGCACGACCCTCATGTCAAGCCCCGTCTCGGAGGAGAGCTGCTCCCGGACGTGCCGGGCGGGCTTGGGGGAGTTTTTGTAGGCGTTCTTCAGCGTTTCCAGCTGCTTGGCAGTGATGGTGGTCCGGGGCCGCTTCGCCCCCGCCTCGGAGTCATCTGCGAGCGAAGGAAGCGGTACCAGCCCCAAGCAGCAGCACAAACCACCGGGGAATATCTCCCCAAAGCTGCCGCCCTTCCCACGGGGGCACCCTGCGCTCGCCCTGCCCCTCGCAGCCTTTTTGGGGCTCCTACCGTTCTGCTTGGCAGTCTCGTAGTCCTCCTTGCAGACCAGCCGCCCGTCCTCCATCAGGTAGAACTCGTCTCCCGTGGCCAGCTGCCGGCTGCAGATGATGCAGGCGAAGCAGTGCAGGTGGTACACGAAGTCCTGGGCTTTGCGGACCACCTGAGTCGGGGGGATGCCCTGCTGGCACGCCGTGCATTTGGTCCCGAAACGCCTGCCAGGAGAAGCGGGAGAAGCCTGAGCCCCGCGGCCAGGTGAGGTTTGCCGGGATGGGGGAGCAGGAGACAGGGCAGAGTTTAAACCAGCAATCAACCTTATTATGCATGACACTTCACACGGCGGGGGTTTATCTTCCTCAGAGTGAGAGACCGGCCTAATGGAGCCGAGGAAGGTTTTGATTTTAATGATTCTTTTAACTAATGCTTATAGGCTGCCTGATTTTTTCCCCTGCAAGGACAGTACATATTTCATCCACATTAATACCAAATAAATTAATTACACCGCCCCTCTGGCATGATGAATCCCAGATTAATGCAGAATGATGGGGCTCTTACACCATAAGGACGGCCTGACAGGGGTGTGGGGAGCCAGCAAAGCCACCAGCACGGCTGCAGGGAGTGTGCAAGGGACGTGAGAAAAGCGTGGCAGCAAGGCAAGGGTTAAGAGTGGGAAAAGAAGTGTGCAAGGAGCGTGCAAGAATGGTGCAGGAAGTGTGCAAGAAGAGAATTCACTGAATGAATGGCACAAGGGTGACATGTGCCATGAGAAGTCAAAAGGAAGTGGATATTCCACCGGTGCTTTTGGCAACAGATGCTGTGGGACTGACCTGGGGCAGGTCCCCACCTCCCACTGGCACCACAGGGCTCTGTGAGGTGTCCCCTGCTCCCCAGAGCAGCCCCAAACACCCCAGAGCCCACAGAGCCATCGTGCTGCTGCAGCAGCCCAGGTGACAAAGCTGCCAGAATAAATCTGCCCCCATCTGCTTTGAAGGAACCCCCAAATCCCTCCGGCCCCTGCCCCAAGGCTGCAGGGACAGGCAGTGGCCCAGGGACTGCAGCCACTCCGGACACCTCTCACTGTCCCCTGAGGCCTGAAAATCCCCCAGTCGTGCAAAATCAGCCTCAAGCCTCGTGGCCACCCATCCCCTCCAGAAATCCAGGGCACAGCCGCCAAAGCTGGGTCTCTGAGACTGTCCCTGAGCCACGCAGGTGTCACCCAGGGACGGTGGTACTGGGCACGAGTGGTGCCAGCACGATTTTCGGGGTGTTGGAAGCGGAAAATGAGAAGGAAAAACCCGGTTTGTCTCATTTTCTGGACTTGTATCCTACAGGGAGAGTCCCTGGACATCTGCTGGGGACACCTCAGCTCTCCTGGAGTCAGACGGGGAGGGAAGGAGGGAGAGGGAGGGAGGAAGTGGGAGAGGGGTGGAGAGGAGATGGACAAGAGAGGAGGAGGGAGGAATGATGGAATGGAGAATAAAGGGAGGGATGCAGGCAGGGTGGGAATGGAGGGAAGGAGGAAGGCAGCGTGAGAGAGGGATAGGATGGACAGAGGATGCTTTTCTGCTCCCAAGGCTGAGCTGGTGCCCTCTCTGCAGCCCATCCACTCCCTCTCCCAGAACGCTATAAAAGCCATTTTAACAACTGTCCTGAAACCCTGGGGTGTTCCCACATCATCTGGGGACAGAGGACCCAGGACAGAGCCGAGGACCAAGAGCTGCAATTTGGGGGAAGGGAAAAAAAAAAAGAAAACAAAAAAAAAAAAAAAAAAAAAATCCAAAATCGATCTGATCCTTTCCAAAGCAGCTCCTGCATTGCCAAGTGCCTCTGAAGTTGGGCTAAAATCCTCACGTCCCCTGCAGGTTCCCTACCCCGAGATCAATGAGCGGTTAAGGAAAGGTGAGGTGTGAGCGCCGAGCTGCTATTGATTGGCACCAAATAATCCAGGCAGGACCTCATCTGAGAAAGTCGCTGATCTTTCAACTCCAATTAACATTGATTACCCGCACCTTTTGGGCGACTATTTAAATGACTCGGAGATTAATAGGCTGGAAAATATCAGAAGTGAAGTGTTATTACCCAGGCTGGAGTGGCCGCTTTGACCGGCTCCGGGAAGGAGAAATCCAAGCTGCATCTTTGGTCCTGGTGAGGATCTGGGAGAGCCTGGGGATGGGAAGGCAGGGGAAGTCCTGTCTAGGGACTGATCCTGGTGGCTTTAGGCCGGTGGGGACAGCCCGTGGGGCTGGTTCGGAGGGGAGATGGTGGCAAGAGGAGGTGGCTTTAGTCCCCGAGGGGCAGCAGCTGCCTTAGGGCTGAGTCCTGAATCCAGGCACCCACCGGCCAGGATCCAACCCCTCTGCTTCACTGTAATTCAATCCCAGCAAAAAACCTTCCCTATCCCTTGGGAAAACTCCCAAATTTCACCGGCAGCCAAGGACCAGAGCATCCTAAAGGCAAAGTCCATTTTTGTAATGGGGAACGGGTTGTCCTGTCTCATGGGAGCAGGGAAATGCCAAGGCTGGGGCATCGCACAGCTCACAGGCAGCTGCCAAGGCAACCAAATGAGGTTTTCACACTAATGGGAGCAAAAAAAGGATAGATTAAAAAAAAAAAAAAGGTAAAAGGTGAAGGGAGAGAAACAGCATCAGCAAATCCCGAGGAGGCGAGGGAGACACTCGGGAGGAAGAGCCTTGCACGGGTTTCTCCTGCCCTCTAGCTCCGAGCGGAGCAGGATGTCATCCCCGGGGACCTGAACACCAGCACAGGGCAGGGACAGCAGCATCAGGGAGATCTGGAGCTTCCCCGTGCTTAAACCCCAACTCCCAGCATCCAAACAGCAGCAGCTGCAAAACACCGACATTCCCTTCATTTCCACAACAACAAACAACAAGTTGTAGGAAGAATCCTGAAGAAACGACGCATAAAATCAGGCTGTGCGCTTGCTGGGCGGGCAGGGAGGTGCTGATTTCGGAGGGGGGGATACTCACTTGAAGAAATCCTCCTTGCAGTAAACGCTGCCGGCCCTGGAGAAGCAGCGATCGGCCAGCTGCATCTGGCAGTCGGCGCACTTGAGGCAGGAGCTGTGCCAGTGGCGGTCCAGCACCTTGAGGATGAACTTGTCCAGGATGTGCTGGTTACAGCCGGCGCACTGGGGGATCTCTGCTCGGGGGGATGGAGAGAAGAGCAGCGTCAGCCACCGACACCACCCGGAGGGCTCCCAAAGCTCTGTCCCGGCACTTTCTGGGGGTTTTTGGGGTGAGGAGATGCCACTTCTCAACCCCTCGGTGCTCCAGCGCATCTCGCTTTGCAAATATTTGGCACGCACGAGGGATTGTTTTCATCCCTGCATCCCGTTTTTCAAGCCGTGTCCTGCTCTCTGCCACTGGAATGGCACAAGCATCGAGCAGGGGTTGCCCCGCACAGATGGAATCAGATGGATTTGGGAGGGGGGAAAAAAAAGAAATGGAAAAGGTTTAAAAAAGGGAAAAAAAATACACTTAAAAAAAAAAAAAAAGCGGCAAAAAAAAGGGGGGGGTGGGAAAGGGAATTTTAAAAGGGAACTATATTTTTAAAAGAAAAAATATAAATAAAAAAGCAGCAAAAAAAAGGGAAAGGATTTTAAAAGGAAGCAATACTTTTAAAAATAAAAAATATAAATAAAAAAAGCAGTAAAAAAAAGGCGGGGGGGAAGGGAATTTTAAAAGGAAGCAAGATTTTTAAAAAGAAAAAATATAAATAAAAAAAGCAGCAAAAAAAATGGAAGGGATTTTAAAAGGAAGCAATATTTTTAAAAAGAAAAAATAGAAAAATTTAAAAGCAGCAAAAAAAGGGGGGGGAAGGGAATTTTAAAAGAAGGCAAGATTTTAAAAAGAAAAAATAGAAAAAAATAAAAAAATACGAAAACGGAAAAAGATTAAGAAAAAGGAAAATTATTTAAAAAGAAAAAATGTACTTTAAAAAGGAAAGGAAGGTATAGAATGAAAAAATATTAAAAAGAGAAAAAATAAATAAAAAGCGAGGAAAACAAAAAAAGGGGGAAGATTTTTTAAAAGAAAAAATATTTAAGGAGGAAAAAAATCACAAGAAGTAAAAATATTTTTTAAAAATGGAAAGGAAGGAAAGATTCAAAAAGGAAACGGGAAAAAGGAGAAAATAAAGCAGAAACAAACAAAAAAAATAGCAAAAAGAGGAGAAACAAAAATCGTGAGAGGAAAGGAATGGTACAAGGGAAGGAAAGAGAAAAAAAGGGAAAGGGAAAAGGGAGAGAAAGAGGGGAGAAAGGGAAGGAAAGAGGAAGGAAAGGAAGAAAAAGAGGGGGAATAGAAAAGAAAGGCGGGGGGAAGAGGAACGACCGGGCAAAGAAGGAAATAAAGGGGGGAGGAGTGGGGGGAAGGAGGAAAAGAGCACAGGAAAATCTCATATTGTTACAGCCTCAAACACCATTATTCCAAAATCCTTTGGGGTCCTGCCACGAACCTCACGTGAAGGCGGCTGATTCCATCCATTACAAACCCTCACACCACAGCTATTGCTGCCATTCGAGCCTCTGCAGCATTAACCAGGCGAGAAATTAAAAATAATTAATAATAATAATAATAATAATAATTCTACGGCTTCCAGAGGTCCCTCTTCCCCTTCTTGTTTTGGGAACATCTGGACGCTTCGTTCCCTTCCCTCCAGCTGCTGCAGGTCGCCACCAGCCACGTTTTCCATGCTGGATTTGTTAAATTTGGTTTGAGAGCACCGCGAAATCCTTCTCCTGCACCTTCAGGAAACAGGTTTTGTGTCTAAATGGTTATTTATGTAAACACGTGTGGATTTCCATGCACCCATCCTGCACTCTTACAAGCCAACAAAGAGCTTGTCCTTTCCAAAAAAAGCAGCGACGCAGCTCAATTTCAACAAGTAAATATCTGCAGCCGAGAATACAACATCTCCCTTCAAATTTCCAAAGAAAAATTGTAATTTTTTTAAAAGAAGAGACCGGTTTTCCCTCAAATTTCGCTGTAGATGCGCGGCACCAACCCCACGCACAGGCGCCTGTGGGTGCAATGATGCCTCTGTGCACACACAGGGATAACAATAATAATAATAATAATAACAATAATAACAAAAAGGGGAACTGCCAGGGAAACCAAGAGATGTCTCTGTGGTTTGCAGAGAAAAAACATCTAAAATTCAAGCCCTGCACCCCGCTTTGTGCTTTGCCACGCCGGCAGCTCCCTCCCTGCCTCGCATGTATTGCACTCGTTTGAACGGAATTATTTTATAGAGCGGGAATAAAGTTAATGGAGACAATTGGTACATGAGGAACGAGCTGCTCTCTCTCTGTCTTTGCCCTCCTGGCTCTGTGCAGAGGATGTTTTGGGGGGTGGGGGGGACACAGCAGCGGGGTCCCCCCCCTCCATCCGGGGACCACCCGGCGGTGCAGCGGCCTCGGTGCAAACCTCGGCAGAGAAGTTTTGGGGTGTCCCCCCCTGTCCCGGGGCCACATTCCCGGGAGGGGACGGCACATGTGCATCCCCGGCAGCCTCCCGGGCGGGATTTGGCCCGATCCCATTAAAGGCCGTGGGTAGATCCGCAATCCCCCGGCTCCCCTCCCACGCCCGGGGGCTCTGGCCTGAGCACCGTGATTTATTAGCGGCGGGTCCATCTCCCCATTCCCCCGCCTCTCTCCCCGACGGGAAAAATTAAAGAAAGAACGATTGAAACGAAACAAACTCGGCAATCCCTGAGACCGCAAAACCCCCTCTGAAAGCGAGCGGGGGCAGCGC
Organism: Poecile atricapillus; assembly: GCF_030490865.1. Taxonomy (NCBI): domain Eukaryota; kingdom Metazoa; phylum Chordata; class Aves; order Passeriformes; family Paridae; genus Poecile; species Poecile atricapillus. Next base: position 7,716,881 of record NC_081255.1, on the reverse strand, counting down.
CGGGGGATGAGCTCCGAAACACCCCCGGCTTTGGGGCTGCGTTCTGCATTTTTGGGGGGAAGGGATGGAAGGAATGGAAGGGATGGAAGGGATGGAAGGGATGGATGCTGGGGCTGCGTTCTGCTTTTTTGGGGGGGAAGGGATGGATGCTGGGGCTGCGTTCTGCTTTTTTGGGGGGAAGGGATGGATGCTGGGGCTGCGTTCTGCTTTTTGGGGGGGAAGGGATGGATGCTGGGGCTGCGTTCTGCTTTTTTGGGGGGAAGGGATGGATGCTGGGGCTGCGTTCTGCTTTTTTGGGGGGAAGGGATGGATGCTGAGGAACGGGTGCCAGGGAATGTGGGGGGAAAAGGGGATCACAAAGGTGGCCCCGGTCCGCCGGTACCGGAGCCTGCATCGAACCCGAGCAAAGCATCAGTGCTGGGCTTCCTTCAAAAGTCTTTCTGCGGGGAGGAAACCTCATTCCTTCACATGCAAAAAAACCTTGCAATTCATTTCTCTGCTGCGGGCAAACGACTTTCTCGGCGGCGATTAATCACTCCCCCCTCTCCAGCCCCTTGGCCAGAGCCTGCCGGCACACGGGCACTGTTCCCGCAGGCTTTGGCACAAGTTTTGACTTCGGTGAGATTTGCAAAACAATATTCATAAATAATATTCGGGATTTTATTTTTAACCATCCCGTCTGCAAGGCTGAGCAAGGTCTGTCGCGGGGCGGGGGTGCGGGGAGAGGTAGCTCGGCTCCCCAAAATCCTGCAGGAAAAAAAGATGCTGGAAAAGCCTCTGCTAAAACAGGGAGGCTGATGGCTAAAGAGAGAGGAAAAACTGTGATTTAATAGTGATTAAAAATTGAAATGTCACGGATTTTCCTCTCACACACGATGAAATATCGAGGTGCTGCTGGGTGATGGGGAGAGACCCTGGCTGGCTCTTGGGAAGGGGTTCCCTGCCCAGGAGCAATTTCCTTTGGCTCGGAGGGGGCTGTGTTCTGTGTCACTGAGGCACGATCAGGTCCCAAATCTGTCACGACATGAAAGCAGGCGGCTGAGAGCTGGCAGGGCTCGGGCTGGGGCAGCGGGAAAACCACTGAAGGATGGATTTCAGCAGCCCAGCCTCATTTATTTTTCTTTCTGCCAATTTTTGCGCATAAATAACTATAATAATAATAATAATTATTATTAATAATAGCATTAATAGATGTACAAATAGCAATAATAATAATAATAATAATAATAATAATAATAATAATAATAATAATAATAATAATAATAATAATAATAATAATAAATTATTTCTCCTAGGATTCTTTCCTGCTAATTCTTGATATCCATCAGTCAGTACAGGAATGACATTGTCATGACCAAGGCAGTTTGGTGGCCCCTCTCAGAGCAGGGAGCTGTTCTGGGGCAATGTTGCTCCACGGTGGTTTAGGCACCTCATTTTTTTTCCTAAATCAAGGGATTCCGAGGCCACAGAAGTGACCCAGCGACCCTGAACCGGCGGCGTGACTCGGGATACGGTGGTGGGACAGACCCTGCGTGTCCCCGTCCCTGTCCCTGCACCGGCTCTGTGCTCCCGACCGGGATTTTTCCTCCCCTCTGCTGCGGTGAAATTGCTTCAAGGGGCCCGTCCGCCTCCCCCAGCAGCTCGGCAAAGGGACCGAAACGGGGGATAACGGGGGATAAAGGGGGATATCGGGGGATAACGGGGTCCCCCAAAGAGCAGCGGGAGGAGGCACCACCGAAAAACCCACGGAAAACGAATTCCAGCCGCTGGTGGGGCCGGGGCCCCGTGCGGGGCGCGGAGCGGAGCGGGGGCTCCGCGGGGCAGCGGCCACAGGTGGGGGAACGTGTCCCGGAGCCGACACCCCGTGTCCCCCCGTGTCCCCCGAAGTGCGGCCGGACCCTGTCCCGCGGTCCGGGCCCGTCTCGCCCCTCCTCCGCCACCGCCCGAGGTCCCTCCCCTCAACTTTCTCGGCGCCGCTGTTTGGGGGGCGGGGGGGGGGCGAGCATCGCCCTGTTGGCCCCGCTGGGGTCCCCCCCATTCCCGGATCCCTGGAACCGTTTGCAAACGGGGAGAAATAATAATAATAATAAAAAAAACAATAATGATAACAACAACAACAGCAGCAATGCCCGCGCAGGTGGCCGCCCGCGGAGCCCCCCCCGCGCAGCCTCCGGGCGCACCGGGCCGGGGGCGAGCTGGGGCACGGCCGACCCCCACCATCCATAGGAACCATCCACAGTGCCCACGGGATGCGCCCCCGCGTGGGGCTCGGCACTATAGGAACGGGGCTGAGTGCCCCTGGGGTTCACTGGGGTCCAGCATCCCCCCTTGGGGTGCGCCGTCCCCCCTTGGGGTGCACCATCCCCCCTCGGGGTGCACCGTCCAGCCGTGGGTGCGCCCCCCAAGCCGCGCCTGTGCGCACCCCCACGGACGCGCTACCTGTGGCTGCAGGGCAGGTACGCGCCCATAGAGACACGCCAGGGATTTTTGGGTAGACGCGGATGCGGCGGAATCGCTCCGGGGGCCCAGCCGGGCTCGCCAGCCCGGTACCACGGCCCCGGCTCCATTCCCACCGCCGCCGCTCCGCCGCCTGTCGCGATAAACGATAGAAGCGGGCCGGGGATGCGCGGGGGTGCCGTGGCCGTAGACTCACACACTCACACTCAAACACACACTCACAGACACTCACTCACACTCACACTCAAACACACACTCACTCACACTCACACACAGCCGGAGCCGCGCCGTCCTCCCCGTCGGGGCCGGGCCCGCATCGCTCCGCTGCCCGCCCGCCCCGGGCCACCGCTCTCCCTCCCGCACCCTCCGCATTTTCACATCCGTGAACGGTGCCACACACTGGGGAAAATAAACGGAAAGTGCAGAACCGGGAGCGACCGGGAGCGGAGGCACCTGCCCACCCGCAGGGCGCTGCCCCGCCGGCCCGGGGCCGCCTTTGCGGCACGGAGCGAAGGAAGGAGAAGAGAAAAGCGTCCTTACGTTGCACCGGCACACCGAGGATCTCGGGAAGCCCCTTGACAGCCCCTTCGGCAGCGAGCGCGGAGCTTTGCATCATTTTATTGGCCCGGGGGGCGGCGGAGGGGAGAGAAGAGGGGCGGGAGAGCGGCGGGCCGGGCCGGCGGAGCCCGGCGGCGGGAGCTGCCGTGTCCCGGTGCCGTGTCCCGGTGCCGTGTCCCGGTGCCGTGTCCCGGTGCCGTGTCCCGGTGCCGGTGCCCGCCGGTGCCGCCCGCCTCCCATTCATTCCCCTGCGGGGAGCGCGCCTGACGTCACCGCCCGCAGGGGGGCGGGGGCGGGCCGGGCCCCCCGCAGCCAATCAGCGCCCGCTCCGCGCCGCCGGGGGCGGGGCCTGCTGGGGGAGGGCGGGGCTTGTGCGGCGGGGGCGGGGCCTGCGGGGAAGGGGCGGGGCCGGGCCGGGCTGTGGCCGGCGGTGCCTTTGGGGACAGAGAGGGACGAGCCCAAGGCCGCGGGCGGGCTCCGCTCTCGGGGCTCAAGGACCTTCTCCCGCTCCATGGAAGGCGTTGGAGAGTCCCCACATGGGGCGTGAATGGAATAGAATGGAATAGAATGGAATAGAATGGAATAGAATGGAATGGAGGCTTAGCCAAGGGACACTTCCCCGGCTCCGGCGGACACCGGCGCATCCCGCGCCGGGATGAGTTATTGCCCAGCTGGCACCCGGCTTCCACAGGGCGCTGTAACACATCCCTGGGGCCCATCCCAGTGCTGCCTCCCCAAGGACACACCTGGGCATGCAAAGAGCCAGCCCAACTCGGCGTTGCTGCAGCGTGCCCAGCCCTACACCCGGCACAAGGGTGGCGATGCCAAAGTCACGGGGGAAAGGGCTCGGAGTGGCTGCGGCTTCCATGAGAATCCCCGTGAGGCTCTGCTGAGGGAAAACCCTGGGACAACGCCGGGAAACTCGTGGCGGCGCCTGGCAGCCAAGGGCTGAGCACGGAAACTCCCTGAAATGGAGCTGAAGTGACAGGGGGTGCCCCGAGCATCGCCCTTCCCGATGCTCACCGTGTCACCAGCTTGGGGACAACAGTGCCAAACAGCCCCGATGTGCCGGGCCGTCCCGCTCTGCTCAGAGAGCAGGGTGAGGCCCCCGAGGCACACGGCAGCTTCTGGCAAGTGAGGGAGGATGCTCACCCAGCCAAGAGCACGGCCACCCTCAGCTCAGGTGTGCCCATCCCAAGCCTTCGTTTCCACTCTGTTAGGAAGAGGATTTTCCCGCCTGAAAAAAAAAGCTGAAACCCTGCCTCGTCAGGAAATGTGCGGGTGGGACAAGCCAGCAACTGGGAAAAAACTGTTTCAAGATAAAAGCAATAAAACCTAAGAAATGTATTAAGCCTGATGGTTCCTTGGGAAAAAATTAAAGTTTTTCTATGAGATGCTGAGGTTTGATCCCTCGAAGCTTCATTTTTATGAGCAAACCCCAGTCCCCTTCATATCGCAGCTCTGTGTAGAGAGACTGGTGTGCACTCATCACAGGAGTGAGCTCAACCCTGCAGTTCACGGAGCGCCAAAATCTGCCTCCCACCGCAGGGAGGTGAACCCCAACCCGTCCCATCCCCTAAATCACGCATTAAGTGCATTAAGCACCGCCAGACCCCCGCCGGCCCCGGCCACCTGCGCTCCGCAGCCCCTTGGGGAGGGGCCACCGTGTCCCCCCAGCCCCCAGGCAGCCAGAGCGTGGCTCCCAACACGCAGAAAGGCAGGTCCCTAAAGCAGATTTACGGCAGAAGTTTAGCCGGAATCGCGGACAGACGGACAGACGGACAGACGGACACTGCCCCGTCGCCTGCCTTTTCTGCTGCTCTGCATTTCCAACCTATTTCCCTAATTATTCCACCGCTGCTGGGAGTCACCGCGGTCTCCCAGCTCTCTGGCACGCTCTGATTTATCTCTCAGCCGGGATAACAGCTCCCCCCACCCCCTTCTCCTCGGGGAATTCAATTTTCATTCATTTTTCTGCTTTGCCAGATTGATCCAGCCCCCTCTGCCCTGCCCTGGATCACTCATGGAAGTGGTGAGTGGGCAAAGGGAGCCACACAGCACCGAGCCTTCACCTTGGGGAAGCATCATGCTGTCAGGGGGGGAGGGAGGGGGTTGAGAGGCTGCCACCATCCAAAATAAAACACCCCAGCAGCATCTTCCCCGTGCTCGCTCACACATCTTCCCAGTAGAGCCCTCCTGGGCTTCCTCTCCTGGTAGCATTGCTTTGTTCCCCTCCATCCTTCCTGCTGTCCATCTGTTCCTTATGTTGGTGGGGGTCTTTTGGTCTCTTTAGGGATTTTTTTGATCACTTTGGGCTCTTTGAGTCTCTTTTGAGTTTGTTTTTCCCATCTCACAGGAAGGAGAGGGTGCTTGAGATGAGCATGAGGTGCTTGCCCAGCAAATCCTCTCTGTGCCACCCAAAACGCTGCTGGGTCCTGCTGGCGCCCAGAGAGGGGGGGGGTTATGTGTGGTGGGTGTGAAATGCCCCCCTCCAGCCTTTCTCCTCCTCCCAGAGCTAAACCAGAGCTAAGGCTCGATGGTGAGCAGCCTGCAGAAGGGTGAATGTCGATTTTCATCAGGTTGCATTTCTGGGGCACTTTTGGGGGGCTCTGGCCCCCTGCAGATGCCCTGCTCCTTTCTTGGCATTGCCTGGAGCCCTCTGGCCCTGCAGCCAGAGGAAGACACGAGCAGCACCAGGCGATGATGCAAAACCCACAGATGAGCAGGGATGGTGCTCCCACACGTTCCCTGCTATTAATCATTAATAAAATGCAGGTAAATCCCAGAACCTGTGACAAGATACAAACCCAGCCTCCCCTTGTGTGGCCCAGCCTGGGGCACACTGGAATTAGGGTTGGCTTGGACACTGTGTCACCGAGGGGGACATCAGTGAATTGTCCCCTGGTGCAATAAGGGAGTTTCAAGGCAGAATTGGGGGAAATGTAAAGGAATATAAGGAAATCTAAGGAAAACCTACTCCTGGCTCATGTCTGGGGGCTGCGAGTGCAGCTCTGTCCCAGTCAGCAAACCCCAAACGGGTTTGGAGGTGCCAGGGAGCTGAGGCTTTGTGCCACTCGTGCAGAGAGTTTGCCAGGTGTCAGCCCAGCTCCCAGAGTCCCCTCGTGTGACAAAAACAGCTCCCCCAGACCGAGGTGGGGACGTCCTTGCAAGTCCAAAGCTGCCACAGCCACCCTTTGGCATGAAGCCACCTCCCCTCGGCAGCATCAGCCGTAGCACCCTGAGCCCCACCCGCTCCCCACCTCTGAATTATCCCAATAATTTCCCCCTCCCACTGACATCCCTATTGCCAGGACCGGCCTGGAGTGAGGACAAGCACATCGAGAGCCGGGTACTCACCAGCAGCCAGGGAAAGCCTCTCCCCTCGCAGGCAGGGGCGTTGCTAATCGTAATTGAAAATTAATCGGCGCTCAGCGAACCCCCGGTGATTTTATGGCCGGAGCGCGGGTGGAGAGGGGATGCCGGAGGAGAAATGTTCTTCCGTGTGCCGAGGAGGGAAAGGGAAGAGGGGCAAGGCTGGAAGGAGCGAGCGCTGAAGGGGTGGGAAGGTGGCTGGGTGTGCGGGGGGCTGGCCACCGGCCTCGCGGAAAATTAAATTGCACTTGAGGGTAAATTGTATTAGGGAATAGCGGCGGCCTCGCGGCAGCCTGAGGCCATTTGGGTAATTAGCCCCAGGGACCCCCGGGCTCCTGGCAGTGCCGGGAAGGGGTGACCCCATCAGGGAGGGCAGCTCGGGGGCTCGGGCTGGGCCCCCAGGACAGCCTGTTCCACCTGTGAGTGTGGCCACAGCAGTTTGATGCTCCCGCAGTGCAAGGCTGACGGGGGACCTGTCCCCAGGACATCCCGAGAGGGGGACACAATGATGGGGACACTCCAAACCCTGCAGCAGCCTCTTTGTGCCTGCGCTGGGGCTCCCCAGCTGTTGGAGGGGGACACCCCGGTGCCACAGGCCGGCAGAGCCGGGGCCGGGAGGATTGGGACTGCACCAAACAGGATTACGGAAAGTCTATTTACTAGACTCTCTTTTTCCTGGGTGCACAGCAGCTTTAGGCTGCGGGCCTGTCAAGGACGCTAATCTGGGCATCCCGCTAACCCCCTTCCGGCAGAGCCCACCTGCCCGGCCCTAATCCCCCTCTCCCTCCACCTGCTGCACCCCCTGCCCACCCCACGGAGATATTTTGGGGCTGAGGTGATGGCGGGCAGCCCCACATCGCAGTCCCTCGGTCCCACACGGAGGAGCAGCTGGCGGGGAAGGAAGGGGGTGCACGGGGCGGGGTTATTGATGCTGGGGGTGAATCCCCCAGGGAAATCACGGAGAAGGAGGCAGCAGGGCTGCAGCAATGAGACCTTCCCCATCCATCACCCGGAGATGGGCAGGGCCGGCCCCCGGCTCGGGGGACCCAGCCCCGCTCTGGGCTGGGACGAGGCTGCTGAGCGCCGGCTTACGGGACACGGCCAAGGCCGAGAGGGACAGGGGTGCCAGCCCCACAACGCCTAGAAGCGTGACCACACACAAACATTAAAGGAAAGATGGAGAGAGACAATTTATTTCACGGGCAGGTAAGGGAGGAAGGGCTGGAGGAGCCAGAGCAGCAGCAGAGCTGGGCACCCTCCTCCCTATCCCGCCCGGCCCTCGCCTCCCACCTGGGCAAAGTGAAGATATCAAGAAAAAGGCTCCAAATCGGATTGACACCCCCCCTCCCCCTTAATAAAGTTTATTATCGGCCGGGCTCTAATCCTTTTAAATCCCCCACGCGGGGGGATGGGCCAGGATTAGGGGAGGGCAGCGTAATCCCAATGAATTTGTTACAGGGGGATTTAGACAGCGCTGGGAGAGCAGATGGCCCCGGGCCTGGCTCTGGAAAACAACCATTTTCCTTAATGATTCCTAACAAGGATAAAAGGGCAGAGAGAATCGGGGACAGGCGCAGGGGGCCCACACCCACGGAAGTCCTGGTCCCGAGGGATGCTGCCGTGTGTCTCCCTGCTCCGGACCACGGGCATGGGCAGCACTGAACTGAAGCTCCACAGCTCCTGCCAACTTTTTTTCCAGCAGCTTCCTGGCCCCCAAATGCTCCCTCTGCCTCCCCCTGCTTGAGGAGAAACCAGGAGCCATCCCAGGCCTGGGGATGTACCAGCTGTACAGGGGGGCAGCTGCCCAAAAGTGCATCATCCCCAAGCAGAAGGCAGGAGAAAACATACAGTAATGATAAAAAAATATTGAAAGGATTTTTAAACTGAGTGCTCTTCTCACGGTGGGGTGGAAGCAGGAACAGGGACATCAGGAATGGGGTGTGGTAGTCCAGCATGACCACGTGGCAGGGACCAGCCAAAACAGCAGGGCAGGCATCGGCAAAAATAATTTATTCCACTAAGACAAGCAGAGAACGAACAAGAGCATGGAGAAGGGGCAAGGACAGGTGGGGAGGCCCTGGGCCACATCTCAAAGAGAGAGGACAGAAAATGCATCTGAACCCATGAGTGCTGCCCCCACCCAGCACTGGCCGCTTTTTGGGGGTGGCTAAACCTCCACTCTCCTGGCCCCACTAGTGGTTGGATCCCAATGGGCTGCCCTCCAGCCCGGGACTGGGCTTCCCAGTTTGAAACCAGCCCCGTGCCAGGGAGCTCCCGAGGGCAGCTGGGTGCCAAAACACAAACCACCGTTCATGTCCCGGCTCCCACACACCCAGAAACATGGCACTATGACTCGAGAGGGGGATGCTCTGACACCTCCTTCCTCCCAAAAACAGCCCTCAACCCCCTACCCTGGAGGGGGGATGTGCCAGATCCCTGCCCGCTGTGGCACAAAACGCTGTTCCAGGGGTGTCCTGCCTTAGCAGCCCACCCACCCCTGGGAAAAACCCCCAGGCCCCCCAACCCCTCTCAGGCCATGGGGAAGCCGGGGCGGCCTTTCCGAGCGCGGGTGCGGAGGCGGAAGAAGGTGTACATGCCCAGGAGGCACATGGAGGAGAGGAAGTAGAGAGCCACGCACAGGCTGATGTCCAGGCGGGAGAAGCCCAATCCAAGCACCCGCAGCCAGGGGCTCCTCCGCAGGCCCTCCCCAATATCCTCCTCCTCCTCCTCCCGGAGCAGGACGCCGGGGGCCCGCCGGCGCTCCCTGCCCGCCGCAGCATCCCGGGGCAGGGCCATGGTGTCCCGCTTGCTGATGCGCCGACGCCGGCCCGCGGCCGCTCGCAGCGCCTGGCTCTTGAAGTGCTGCTCGCTGAAGGAATCCAGGTCCACGATGTCCTCGCCCCCCTCCCGCAATTTGGGGTTCAGCCGCACGATGCTGGGCCGCCGCGGCTCTGGGGAGCCCGGGCGCCCCGGGATTCTCGCCTCTCCCTCTGGCTCCTTTTCCTCCTCTTCTCTCCCCCTCTCCTCTCGCGGGCCCTCCGTGCCCAGCCTGGCTCCCGGCCCTTCCCTGGCCACGGGGATGGGGTCGGGCTCGGCGAAGTCCATGTAGATGTTGGCCGGGGAGAAGTGTGCCTTGAGGAACGTGACCACGGCCGGCTCCTCCCAGGCATGGACCCCCCGCTCCTCCTTGTGGCACTGGGGACACAAGTCCGGCGGAGGCCACTGCAGCTTGGGGAACTTGGGGTCCTCCGTGTCACCTCCTGCAGGGACCGGAGCCAGCGAGGGTGGGGTTAGAGGGGACACGTGATGCTCCCTCCCCCTGTATAAACACCCTGGGGAATCCAGCAGCTGAGGATGGGGACATTTGGATGAGCCACCTCGGGAGGAGGGGTTCTCTGAGGGCAAACAGCAGCTTTGGGAAGCTCCCTGTAAGGAGCATCTAAGATCCAACTGTATCTCCGGGGCAGTCTGATGCTGTGTGACCAGCTGCTGTCCCCTGGGATGGGGGACAATGACAACAGGATGTCCCCACTGCTACAGCCTGCAGCCAGCTGCCAGACTCATCCAGGAGGAGTGATGCTCCTCCACCTCACCTCCCCTTTTCCCCCCCTTACCCGCCAGGCGAGCGTTGACCTCGTTGTGGTGGGACCAGAGCCAGAGGATGGCCTCCTCCCTGCTCGCCACCTTGTCCATGGACTTGGCTGCCATGGCCTCAAAGTGCTCGGCGCACTCCTGGCAGCCGAAGAAGTGCCGGACGTAGCAGCGCATGGTGCTCAGCACCTCCAGGGGTAACTCTGGGGGAGGCAGAGCACAGGGGTGAGTCTGGACCCCCCAGTGCCACCACCACAGTCCCACAGCTGAGCTAGCAACCCCACACCCCAGCTCTGCGTCTCCTCTACCCCATGGAAACTACTCCTGGATGAGATGAAGAAAGGGGAAGAAACAAGCCTTTGTCCACATACAGCATCCCTACCCATGCCAGAGCTCAGCTGGACACTCCCTCCCTGAGCCCCTGACGCCCCCAGGGACACCAGTACCTTTGTCAGGGCCATTCTGGGCAGCCTGGACAGTCAGCAGATGGAAGATGGTCCAGAGCCCACAGGGGTAACCACGGAAGTGGCGTTCACTGCCCTGGCAGCCCACCCAGGTCACGTTGGTGGGGAGCACGGAGGGGTGGGAGGCCTGGTGGACAGATGGACACGGCATGATGGGGCTGGTAGGCAGTGCCAGCTGGGGGGCAAGGGGCAGGGGTAAGGAGAGCAGGGGTTGGGGGTCCCCATGGGCATCTTACATCTCTGTTATTCTTCATGGCCTCCTTCAAAACTGTGCGGGGCAGCTCAGGCTCTGTCCAGTTCCTCAGCCAGGCATCCAGGGTCTGCAGGTAGGTCTGCACGCAGGGGCGCCCTGGGAAGTACTGCAGAGCAGGGAGAGGGGTGAGAAAACACAGATTCCACGTTGGGAGCAACAGAGCAGCCCACAGGCACCCCTGGCTCACCAGCACAGGCACCAGGCAGCACCAGCATCCTCTCTGCTGGAGAGCAGCGTGGCCCTGGCAAGGTTTTGGTGCCCATCTCCGAGGGGCTGGGGGTTGCAGCTTGTCACCCACCCCCAGGTGACAAGTCCCTTGTGTGTATGTTCAGGCTTCAAACCCCAGCCCCAACTGAGGGAGGCAAAAAGCCACTCTGTCCATAAGTCTGGCAAAGCCGATTAGCAGCTGCACTTTAAAACCACTCCTGGAAGAGGAGCAGCCTGGCAGCCTGTGCCACCAACAGACAGACAGACAGAGGGACCGACCTGTGGGGAGGAGGAAACACCAGCACACAGGAGAAGTGATGGAAAAGAGAAAAGAAGGAGGATTTTGCTGAGTCTGAGCTGTTCTTCCTCCCAGGCCCAAGGTGAACCAGATGCAAAGACCCAAATTTGCAGGGGAAAGTAGCAGTTGTGCTGCAAACAGTGTCTCTCAACTCCTCGGACAGAAGGCTTTGCTGTGCGATTCCCTGCCTCCACTTTTTTCCACGTTAGGACTTTCCCCCCCCCCCCTCCTTTCCTTTAATACCTCTTGGGAATGCAAGAGTTAAGGCTGGGACCTGCTGGCTGAGCTCCCCCAGGCTGAGCCCTGGGCTGGCAATCCTGGGGATGCTGCTCCGTCCTGTGGATGAGCAGGGCAATGGCAGTGCTGGCTCAGCGTCCCCGGGGAAGCAGCAGCACCCAGGGGAAGGTTTGCAGGAAGAATTAAAAATGGATCAAATAAAACCATTGCTGCTGCCCACCACCCCAGCACAGCTGTACCCATGAGCAGGGAGCTGGTGCCACAGGGATTTATTTCCCTTTCTCTGAAGTTCACATTGAAGGGAGAAAGAATGAGGGCAATGGTTGGAGGCAGGCAGAGGAGCCACATGAAGGTCTGAGGACTTTAGGCATGTGTCTGGAGCTCTTTCCTGGGGGAGAGCAGATGGGGGTGGGAGCAGAGGGTGTCTTGTACATCAGTGAGGGCCATGCAAGGTCCAAACTGAGCGTGAGACCCTTGGTGACAAAGGAGGGAGCAAAGAAGGAGCTCATGGCCCCCGTCTGCCAAGTAGCCTGGACTGTGACAAGGACTGGGATGGAGACAGGGCTCCTGCTGGCCCAGTGGAGGAAACAGCCAAATGCAGCAGGACTCCATCACAGCAGGAAATTAAACTGCCCTGCTTGTGCTGGCTCAAAGCTCTCAGTCACTTCAGCTGTGCCAGGCCTAACATAGAAGAAAAAAGGAGACCTTAAATTAGGCTTGTCTGGAGCCTGACTCGGAGTGGGAGTTCCTCTCCTGGACTATTACCAAAGGAGCCTGCAGAGACTGGCTCCCTGAGTTGAGCATCCAGATCAGTGACAAACCCCTGGGACCATCTCTGACACCCCAGCAGGTGACTGCCTCTCTTCTGAAAAGACCTCCTGCCTCGACACCTCCTCCAAGCGATGGTCCCACTGCCACCAAAGCCAGCATTTAAAGCAGTCCAGCACTCCCTCTTAGATCCCACTGGGACTCTGGGCTGAGTTTGGAGATCCACATGGATGGGGACTGCCTGGCAGCAGCCAGGGGATACACTCAGCAACCAGGACATAGGGCCCACACCTGAGACTGCCACGCTTCACTGCCTGCGAGTACTGGGACATGGTGGCTCGCAGTGTGTGTTTGCACTTGATAAACAAACAAAGGGAGGCACAGGCAGTTCCTCTCCTGACAGCCAGAGCTCCTCACCTTCACCAGCGTGGCCACGTAGCACTTGAAGGCAGCCAGCTGTGCTCCCGACAGCGAGGAGGCACGGGCAGCCTCCACCCGCAGCGAGTAGTGCAGCGCGGACTCCAGGTCGGCCATGTACAGCTTGGAGCTGGGGAGGGCAGCGCAACACGAGGCTCCGTCAGCCCCTTAATCCTCACCCCGAGGGTCCTCCCAGGTCCCAGCCCTTGGCCTCCCCAGTTTGCCCAGTTTGCCCAGCAGGGTGAGGGGTCTGACCGGTCGGCTCGCAGAGGATGTGACACGCGGTCGGTCTCGTTGAAGGTGCTGGCCGTGGCGTTCAGCTTGTAGGAGCCGCGGGTGATGCCCGTGAGCGTGCGCAGGTAGTAGGTGTAGAAGGAGCGCGCCTCCATGTGCCTGCCAGGAAGGAGAAGCCCTAAGTGCCTCTTCCCTCACGAACCCTGACCCCAAGGAAGGAAGCAAAGGAGATGAAGGCTTAGCCAAGTGGGTAGTTCAGCCTGGGGAGGGAGTGTGGGGTGCTCCATAGTCTCCTCCTGCATCCTGGAGCAGAGTTGAGCCCCAGGTAGTCATATCATGTCACCTCTGGGCAGGTGTGGGAAGGGAATGGCTCAGTCACAAGGATTTTCCCTTCTTTCAGCTCCATCCAGGGCTGGCAGTGCAGCTCAATGACCACCAGCAACCTCTCACCAGCCTCCCCTGCCCAGCCACTGTCTCCTTCCTAATGCACCTTCCCACAAGTACAATTGAGCACAGAGATGGGGCACAAGGCTGACACCCCACCAGCATCCCCAGATGTGGGATGTGTCCCACACTCACACAGGCAGGCGGGAGAAGGAGCCATTGCGGAGGAGCAGGTATCCAGAGGGGAAGGAGGTGACACCGAACTTCTCCACGAGCTCCTCCTCGCTGCTCAGCACCCTCCTCACCGCGATGTTCTCGTACTGCAGCATGTCCAGGGTCACCTGCAAACCCCAGGGTCAGATGGGGGGGTGCAGAGGGATTCCCCAGCCCCATCAGGGAGGTAGCAGAGCTGTTCAGTGCCCTGTGTAATGTTTGGCACTGGCTAAGCTAAGCAGGGAGGCTTCCCGGAGAGCTGCCCCGCCAAAGGCACCCAGGAGTTATCAGGCACCAGGGACACAGGCTCCAAGAAAAGTGGGGGATAAAGGCAGCAGTGCCCACCTCTCTTCCCACAAAGGAGTTGCTCTTCTCGAAGATGAGTGCCAAGTACTGGTCCTTGTTCCTCTGGAAGAAGGTGCGAACCTCCTCGGCGCTGCAAGAGACAGGAGGACAGCAGCAGGTGCCTCGGCATCAGCAGGATGCTCTGCCCTCCCCCTCACAAGGGGTTTGATCCTTGACCACTGGGATTTGGCAGGGAATGCTGGTGCAGGATCAGCCCCACTGAGCAGGCAATTCCTCCTGCTGAAGTTTCCAGCCTAGTTTTATGCTCTGGTTCACAGGCTTTGAGAAAACCCACTGCGCTTGGCCAAGGAGGTTAAAAACAAAGCACAGGCAGGGCAGGGCAGGAGGGAGCTGTACGCACGCCCGGGGATAAAACAGCAAAGAATTTGAACCAGGGCTTGAGGTTTTTTTTGGCTAAGACACAGAGGCACCAGAGTACCTGGCTCAACCATTGCTTTGGGAAATCCAAAGGCTTCTTCTCATGACAATGCAGCAACTGCTTGCATCCAGCAAGGACAACTCAAACACCAGCAAAATTGTACAGAATCAAGAAAACCCTTTTTCAGGACAGGAGAAAGCTTCTAACGCAGCCTCACTCAGCATGGCATGACACTGCGATGTCCCAAAGGATTTGGGGCCCAGGAGTTGTTTGTTCCAAGTAAGGCTGATGAGCAGGTTTGTTAGGAGATGTATTAATATGGCCCATCCTCATCTGGGCATGGAAATATCTCTACCCTGGCCAGGTCATCTGTGTCCCCCTGGCACGTGGGTGATGCAGTAGCTGCTCCTTGCTCATTTTGGGATCAGGATTTCCCCAGAAATCTGCTCCCCATGGGACAGAGGCCATCCTGGCCTCCTGCTGCCCCTACCTTGCTGGCTCCAGCGGAGGACAGGCAGGTGGCCAGGCATCCTGGCTCTTCTCAAGGTTGGTGATGATGGCATGGCGCAGCTCCTCAACAGTGGCACTGGGATCTGCAGGGGGACAGGACACCGAGGGGTCAGTCCTGGGGAAGCCAATCCCAGGGGTTGAGCCAAGGGAAGTTGCTTGGAGCTGCCCCCCAGCTCTGGATACTCACTGGTAATCCTTATCCCATCCTCTGGCTTCTTGCTAAAAGCTCTGAAGAACTGAAAGGGGAAAAAAAAACACAAGGGGAAACTGGCGTGAGTGTTTGGAGTGGGACAGGAGGGAGTGCAACCCAGCATGCTGGGGCTCCCTGTAGATCAGCTCTGCCTCAGTTTCCCCACAACACTGCAGCATACCAACTGACATCAGTGAGCACAGAGGGAGCCCCCAGCCATGTCCCCATCTTTTGGGGCATCCCCAGAAGGGAGGGATGCAGGTATGGGCTGGAAGCCATATCCAGCCAAGGGCTGAGCACTGGCAGATAGTGCAGCAGGTGTCTTCAGGGGTTCCAGGGAGGCAGCTGGAACCTCCCCAGTCCTGCAAATCCAACTCCCTGCTCCAGAGCTCTGACAAAGCAGGAAAAAGGGGGTTTCCCCACTCCCAGCCTCCCACAGTGTCTCCAGTAACCAGGGCAGAGCCAGAGCAGCAACACCAGGTTGCATCAGCCAGGTGTTTGCTTTGCAGGCTGGGCTGGGAGCTGGGGCTGTTTGCAAAAGGTGCTCGGCAGGGACATGGGATGTGAAGCAAGTGGCATCTTGGCATGGCCACATCAGCCACACAACACAGCAACACCTCCCTGCCCCAGGAGATGTTTCCATCAGAGTCCCCGGGCAGTGGGCACCTGGTGAGACCTAAGGGCAGGGCTGGGGCTGAGCCAATCTGCTTGGAAAACCCCAATTTTGACCTCACCTGGAGCAGAGCCTGCAAGCTGGGACTGAGGGCATGTCTGATAAAACCCTCATCCCTACCCATTCCACCTCAAGGCAATCCTGGTTTTAACTGCTGACTGTGGCACCTGGAGTGCTTTGGCTTCACTGCTTGTGTTGGAGCAAGGCTCTGTTTGCAGCGGGAAGCTCTGCAGAACAGTGTGTTGACACAGCTAAAGGGCTGGGCACAGGCCCAGGAGGAGGAGGGGTGGCTCCTTGCCAGCCACCACAGGAGGCTCCCAGGAGTTGCAACCTCCCGCAGCATCCCCATGCCCTCCTCCAAAACATGTGCCTGCAACCTCTCTCTGCACTCAAACTGCCTTTCTTGAGTGTTTCCAACTCAGGATTCAGACTCTCCCTCATCCTAGCAGAGATCCAGCCCCTGTATTTCGCCACAAAACACCGTTTTGGTTTTTCCCCCCTCCTTGTTGCTCCATCACCCAGCAGTTGTACCAGCTGCAGCCAGGACACAGCACTGTTTTGGGGAAGGGTGAAACAGCTTCAGCCTGCAAAGCCCCAAGGGGAGTATTTTGGTGCAATACCCCTGTCAATCTGATTGGGCAAGAGAGGGATTGGCCAAAAGGCAAAGCACAGTGAAACCCAGCAAGTACCCGGCACACGCAGTCTCACCTTCATGGTGGGGAAGCCGGTTATCCCGAAATCGGAGCACACTTGCTGGTTTTCCTCGTCAGCACAGTCGATGGCCGCCAGGATCACTGCAGGCCTCCACTCTGTGGGAACAGAGGATGAGGACAGCACAGCTCAGCACCCCCACGGCCCCAAAAACCACCCTCCTCCCCAGGAGCGCTTGCAGAGACAGGAGGGATCTCCTGTTGTGCCAGCAGCAGAGATCCTCCTGTCCCAAAATCACTGCTTGCCCTTCGCAGGACAGTGACCGATGGTTTCCAAGCCCAAACACCCAGGGCTGTGGTCTGTACTGGTGCATGGTGCCCTACTTTCCAGGCAGCAGGAACACAGGGAAAACCGTGCGAGGCGGGAGCCGGCTTTGCACGCCCTGCTCTGCCAGTGAAGGAGCACAGACAGCTCTGCCCGACACTGCCTGCCTGGCTGGTTCTGCCTGTCCAGCCTCTGCCCCAGCTCCTGGGAAGAGGACACCAGGAGAAGGAGAGAGATTGCTAGCCACAGCTCAGGGAGAGCAAGGAACACTGGCTCCAGCTTGTCTCACCCCAGACCAAGGGCACAGCTGATAACCAAGAGGGAATAACCCAAAACCAGCAGGCAGGCCAGGGCACTGCAGCAGAGCCTGCCCCAGTTCTGAGCATCCACTCCCCATTTCTGACTCCCCAGTGAAGACCAGCAAGCCCCTGGGGTAAAACAGATGGACAAAAGGTGGAATGGAGGCATTTTAAGCAGCAGCAGGAAAACGGAGAATAAAGCTCTGAAATGGCTTCTTTTTAGTGTAAAGGACACAAGCTGGAGAATGTCCCGCAGATCCTCAGAGTAGGACAAGGAGGGACATGGCACGCAGATGGAGCCCATGCTGCCCTAGGCAGGAGAATGCTGGAGGCAGGGACACACTGTCCCCGTCTCAGGTGACAGGACAGGTGAGCTCCTTCCCACTGCCCTGGCACTCGTGGCACAAGAGGACTGGTGACGAGCCCTGCTGCAGGGAGCCAGGCACGTTTCTGCACTCATCTGCACGTGGTGCCCGCAGGTCACCCCAGCATCCTCCCCGTCCAGCCCACTCCTACGAAAATCCAGCCGTGGGAATGGCAGCGAGGATGCTGAGCAGCACGGGGGCGGTTTCCCTGCCCTGCCTCCATGGGCACACCATCCACAGCCCGGCCTCCGGAGCGGGGAGCCCTGGGGGAGCCCTCTTTTGGAGAGGGGCCAGGAGAGCCGGCATTACCCCGCGGGGCCCGGGCACGCACCCCATTCCTCACATCCTGCCCGTTGGGGAGCTCTGACGGCATCCCCAGGGAGGGACGGCATCCCCTCGGAGGGACGGAATGCCCGCCTGACTCATGCGGCAGCCACCGCGCTGGATCAATTAGGGCAATAACAGGGAGGAGAAGCACCCCGGGATGCCGGGGAAGGCACGATGAGTCCCGGCAGGACGAGGGGCCCAGCGGCGGGGTGTGCGGGTCCCCAGGCAGGGCTGGCACCGGCCAGCCATCAAGGTCAAAGCCGGGAACAAACCAGCTGGGATCAGTGCCCAGCAACCTGCCATCCCTGTCCCTGCAGGCACCGGGAGGAGCGGGGCTGAGGGAAGGTCTGGGGGGCAGCGGGACCCCCCCATGGCTGGGGCGGGCTCAGCCTGAGCTTCTCCCTGCCAAAGGAGGTCCAGGGATGCTGCTAAGCCAGGCCTGGATAGCGGGGGAGAAAACCTGGACACCGGGAGGGAGCTGGGCCTTCCCACCAGGCTGATGTTCCAGGGAGGCTGGAGATGGGCCGCAGGGGGGTTTGGGGAGCTGATAGAGGGAAGGGCAGAGCGGATTGAGGGATGGCGGTGGGAAGGACACAGAGAGGATGAAGGGATGCTCACGAGGACGAGGATGCAGAGCCCGGGATGCAGGGGGGGGGTTTAAGAATGCGGGCGGAGAGGAGGAGAACGACGGGGAAAGGACGCAGGAGGGACTGCAGGATGCTCCTGGTCTTGGGGGAAGCGGGACCCCCTGCGCAGGGGCACAGCAAGGAGGATTTAGGGGTGAACAGACAGAGATGCAGTGGGAATTTGAGAGCGCAGGGGCAGAGCCACTGGGTGCTGACAGAAGAGGACGGAGACAGGGATAAGGGGTGCGGGTTAACAAGGTCAAGGCCAGAGGGAGGGATCGGGGAAGCCGATGGGGCGGGCAGGCGGGGATGAGGAGAAGGGGGAGCCAGCGGGGCTGGGGACTCACCGCGGATGTCGTGGGCCAGGGCCCGCCATGTGGGCGCGAAGTGGATGCAGTGCCCGCACCAGGAGGCGAAGAACTCGACGGCCCAGGCGCTGCTGGAGCCCAGCAGCCGCCCCTCCGCCCCCGGCCCCAGCAGCTCCAGGGGGTCAGAGGCCGAGTAGAGGGGGCCGGGCCGCACCGCGGGCACCCGGAGCAGCAGGAAAAGCAGCAGGAGCGGCGGGAGAGCCGCCGGGCCCCCGCGGCCCCCGGCCCGCGCCCGCCGCCGCCACATCGCCCGCCAGGCCGGGCGGCACCGCCCGGAGCCGCCTTTAGCGCCCGGAGCCGCCCGCAGCACCGCCCCTGGGGCGGGGCCGGGGCGGGGACAAGGCGGGGAGCCTCACACCGGGACCGGGCACGAACACCCACCCGCAGCGCCCGGCCACAGCACCCACCGGCGGCGGGCCCACAGCAGGCCTCCAGCCCCCCCTCAGCGCCCCCCTGTCACGGGGAGGGGCCCAGTTCTCCCCTCCTCCTCCTCCTCCTCCTCCCCCCTTTGCTGCTGTCCTCTTCCGTGAGGGGACAAACGGCATCAAATTGTACGATTCTGATAAAGTGAGGACTGCCAGGGTGGAATCCATCGTCCCTGGAGGTGTTTAAGGAAAGAGCGGACGTGGCACTGAGTGCCGTGGTCTGTTTGACAGGGTGATGTTGGGTCACAGGCTGGACTCGATGATTTAAGTCTTTTCTAACCTAAATGAACCTGTGATTCTGCAATGGCAAAAGGCAGCTGGTTCAGCCCCAAAACACACGTTGTCACCACCATGGGCACCCCGAGGTCAGACGCCCTGACATCAGCCAGCACCACTGGACACCCTGCGGAATGGGGACCCTGCAGAGATCCCTCTCCTCTCCCCAGTCCTGCCAGGGATGCCCAGCAAGGATATCCAGTGACACCCACAAAATCCAGCTCTACATCTAAAAAAAAGCTGCCTTCCACCCACAGTGGCCCCTTCAATGGAACGTCTTCAAACTCAGAGTTAGATTAGATATTAACAAAAAAATCCTCCCTGTGAGGGCAGTGAGGCCCTGGCACAGGCCGAGCAGAAAGTTGTGGATGCCCCATTCCTGGAAATGTTCAGGGCCAGGCTGGATGGAACTTGGAGCAACCTGGTCTAGTGGAAGGGTCGGCAGGATGATGGAATTAGACGTTCTTTAAGGTCCTTTCCAACCCAGACCATTCCAGGATTCTGTGATTCCATCCTCCCGGCCAGGCCCAGCCGTGCCTTTACTCACGCACGCACACGCGTCACCGGCTCCCAGACGGAAGGTGCCCGTTGCTCAGTGCCCCGGGGCAGAGCCAGGCACTGCCAGGATGGACACAGCCCCAAAATCCAGCTCTCTGCTCCCTCCCCAGCCCCTGAGGCCAGGGAACCTCTGGCACTGGGGTGCCCATGGCTGCTGAGGGCCTGTTGCTGGCTCTGTCCCCAGGAAGGCCATTATCCATGCTGGGCCCCACCTAGGCATTTTAGGCGGACTCGCCATGCTAGAAAAACAAGCCTGCCAGAGCCCAGGCTCGCCAGGGCAGTGGAGGGCAGGGGCTCCACACAGGGCAAACTCCGGGAAACAACAAAGCTCCCTCACACAGCCTGGCCTGGGGGGCTGGACCATGGTGGACACAACCCATGGGATTGCTCCCACGCGTCTTCTGTGGGTCCAGGCTGATGGGAATGGGGCTGAAGATGGTCTGCTCCAGCCCTGTCAGCTATAATTAAGTCCTTAAGGGATTATCACGCCTCGTTGTCTAACCAGGAGGGAGAGAGACACAGCCTAGCCTGTGCAGGGCTGCTCTGAAAGGTGGTCCCTCACTACTGACAGAGACTTTGCCAGGACTTGCCCTCATCCAGCTGGTGATTAAAACATAAAAATCCCCACGTTCAGGGAGATCACCACTGTTATCTCACCCTAGGTTAAAGCCTTATTTTAAGGGCTCATCAGCTTGATTAGGTTATCAAGGCAAAGGAGAGGCGCTCAGCACCAGCGTAATTGCCAGCATCTTCCCCATCCAGCTCACCCTTTCCTTCCAGCCAGCCCAAATTCCTTGAATCCTTTTTTAGATGCAAAACCAGCACCTAACACCAAGGGTAAGATCCCACACCCCGGGGCTCTGGCTCTTTTGGAGGTGAGCCATGCCATTGCTCATCCCCCGGAGCCCTGGGGTGGGGATGCTCCTGTTTCCTGCTGCCCCAGGAACAGCCGGGGTGCTACCGACGACCCTACTGCCCAGCTGGCACGTCCCATCCCCAAGGCTCCCCAGGTAATAGTCTCCTTCAGCAGCAGGGTGTGGAGTCTTCCAGGCACAGACTTGCCCAAAAATCCTTTTTTTCCCTTTGAATGCTGCTGCAAAGCAAGAGATGAGGCTTTTCTTCCACCTCAGACTGGGAAGAGATTCATTGCAGAACACCCTGAAGACAGGGCATGGGAAGCCAAAGATGAAGCAGAGGCCTTGAAACAACCCTTTTTACGTTGGATTTGAAAGCAACTAGGATGAAATGAGAGCAATCAAGAAGCAGTAGAAGTCTGGGGAGTTTTAAGAAACGCCCTCCCAGCATTCTCTGCCTTTTTGTCCTCTCTGGTTGCCAATGGAACTTGCAGGTAGCAAAACCAGGACACAGGTGCTGGGTGACTCTGGATGCCCAGCTGCTGACCCCCAGCCAGCCCTAAAGCTCAGCTTTAGGCTCCCATGGCACATTTAGGAACCTGATGGGTTTTCACAGCAAAGCCTTCAGCACCTACCTCAGCATCCTTAACTTTGGGGAGAGTTGTGCTTCACTCCGTAGCAAGGCATGGGCTAAGGATGACCACTGAGATTCCTGTGCTGCACAATCTCTGTGCAGCAGCTGATCAGTGGCTTTAGTTCATTAAGCTCATCAGTTCTGAAATCTCCTTTCCCAGACTAACACCCAGCAGGAATCTCCTTGAAGTCAGTGAGGCGTGGGCAACATCAACAGGCTGAGAACCTCAAAGGCGGCCACAATCTCGCCGAAATCATTTAAGCCCTGCAGAACTTGTTTCCTGCACCCAAAATGGGTCATTTTCAGACACAAAGCTACTCAGATCACCTCTGTGCTAGGTTAGAGAGGAGACAAGGAAAGAGTGGTTGGATTTTATGTGTTCAGCCCTTGAGTGATGGAAAAGACTGCATTTCAGAAAATTGAGAAAGGTTTTTATTGTCCATTTTTAAAAGCGTGAATCTGTCTATAAAACGTACAGATCGGCCAGGTGAGCAGGACCTCCTCACTTCAGTTGTGAAGGTTCAGGACTACAGGGAAATCCTGAAATGGACTTTCTTCCTTGAAAATTAAAGAACACGTTCCTACCTAATTGTGTGATTCCAGGAACTGACTCCATGGAAAACATGCAGCCAATGCAAGACTCATGATACAATCATGGCAACCCTGTCACTGGCATTTTAGAGGCTGTCCAGAGAGGTTTGCATCCAACACCCCTGCAAGCACCTTGGAAATACCAGCTGCAGAGGAGGCTCAGTAGTTTACATCTCTCCACACTTCACAGGATGATGAGCTCAAGGAAAACCTCCTTGAGCTGCAGCACAGCCCCGCTTAAAGCGTGGTCCTTCTGCAAATAAAAGAAAAAGCCTCACTTCCCTCAGACAGCGAGGGAAAATTGTGCCACCTGCCACCTCCCTGACATTCCAATCCAGGTGGCACTTTTTCCTTGGTGGCACAAGTCACACCTCAGCTGAGACATGGCTTCAGACAAGACTTTTGGCAGCATCTGTGCCACAAATCTGCCAGCTTTGCCGAGACAGGGAATAACACCTGGAGAGGATGTTTGCTTCCCAAACTCTGCATTGGCTGTGCCAGGCTGACACCTGTGAAGACCAGGACAGCCCCCCAAAGACCCCACTGGCACCTGGGAATTGCTGATTCCATGAGACAGGATTGTTCGGAAATTGTTGATTTCTTGTAATAACAAGAGGCACAAAAGCAAATCCGGGGTGCATTCTCAGGATGTGATGAATGTGTTCACGTAGTTTACATCTGCAGAGAAAATACAGCAGTACCAGCCTCCTGCTATTCACCCTCTGCTGATTCATCCCTGCTCCAAAGGAGAGCAGCCACGCTGCCCTTGCTCTTTTCAGAAGAACCCAGGGAGAACAGGAGGAACTGACACTGTCATTGGTATGTTTTAACTGCAAATTTCAGATCTACTAACAGTCATAAATGATTACCATAACCAAGGTTGCACAGAGCAGATGCTTTCCAGTCCAGCTCATGTTCCCAGCTTTAAGGAGCAGATCAGAGGAGGCCACACCACCCAGATTTGCCACATCATTATTTGGCAGGTGGTTTAATTGCAGCACATGAAACTGAGAATACCACAGGGATGACAACGGAGCACTCCTCTCTTGCTCTGACAGTAGTCCTGCAACGTAAGCAAGGTCTCACCTACCAAGGACTGCTGTGCCCAATCACAGGTTCACTGAGCAGCGCTGGCTCCATCAGTCCATGGAGCAACACAGCCAGACACAGACACAGGAACAGGTTCCTTGCTGATCTCCTCAAGCCAAGCCACGTGAGCAGTGGAATCCCCTGCAGCCTCTTTTATTTTGCTGGAATCAAAACAAATCAAATCTGTGACACTCCCCAGAAGTGTTGTTACTTCCACCTCCAGGAAATTGTCAGACAAAATCTGAGTTTGAGCCAGTCTAGACTTCATGCAAGAGGGAAGTCACTGGAAGCCCACATCAGAGAGGGAACACAGCCCAAGGGACACAACAGGTCTTGTACATGTGGAGAAAAGGGTTGGAAAACTGGGGCCAAGAGAAACATTCAGAGCAGGAACTAACCACCTGCTCCAGGCCATCAGCACACTTGGCAGGCCAAAGAAGGTATCTGTACTCCAGGAGCCTCCTCTATGCCCCTGCCCCTGAACTCCTGATCTATTCTCCTCCTTTCCCCCAAATTTCTGCAGGACCTTATTCAGGAGGAGGCAGGAAGGTGCAGGGCTGGGGCTACAGGTTTTGTTTGCTCCAGTTTCCAGGTCTCACAGGGTGCCTTTCCCTCCCCCACAGGACCGGCATCCCAGAGAGTGCCCTACGCTTTCAAACTCCATTACATCTCATCTGCATTCCTGCCAGGCAATGGCCCATGCTCCGGGCTTTGTGCCAGCGCCTGGGCAGCCCCCCTCCTCTCCTTCCTGCACTCTGAAGAGCTGCTGGTGTTCAGCAGCTCCCCACCAGCTCCTTTCCTTCCCAGGGCTGTGTTAATGAGACCCTGGACATTGCAGAAGCCCTTGTGCTAGGCAAGGCACAGGTCTGGAGCAGAGTCAACATTTCAAGTGCTCCAGTGCTGTGCCAAGCATTTCAGCACCTGGGATGGCTGCAGCTGGCACCACACCCCCAGGGAGGCATCTGGGAGTGGGCTGTACCTGGGAAGGGAGGCACCAAACAGTCCCACTCAATCCAGGGTGCCATTGGGAAGGTGGCTGCTGGCCATTGCCCAGCCCAGGAGTTTCACCAGGTGAAATGGCTGTCAAAGGTAACCGTCCTCCCAGGGCTCTGGGAAGAGTTGCACAAACACCACGTAGAAAGTCAGCGACAAAGTGAAGCAACGTAGACTTGCAAATGAGGAAATGAGAGCCTTCATCACGCTGATTGCTGGGCATCCTGGGCAAGGACAGCAGGAGCAATGCAGCAGTTTGCTGCGTCACCCGCCGGAGCGCCTTGGCAGCATTCCCACCGCTTGAGCCGTTTTTAAAGGAAGCCTCTTCTTCAGCCAGAGCAGCACAGATCAGTTGTTTTGGTTTTTTTCAATGTGAAATGCACTCTGAGCCCCTTCCAGGGATGGATGCAAGTAGACAATTGTCCAAAAATACAGGACTTTTGGAGTAAAATTGCTGCAGGGCAAGGAAAGGCACAACACGGATGCTCTCCTGCTGCTCACTAATGAGGACACAGAAGCTGCAGCACCTCTTTGCCTCAGCCCTTTGGACATCCAAGGCATCCCACTGAACTGTGTTTGGCCAGTTCAACTGCTGAGCTCAGAGGGCTGTGACGTCCTCCTGTCTGTCTGAGGGCTGTGATGGTGTTCCCAGCACACTCCACTGAGGACCAGTCCTACAGCACACCAGCACTGCAGCAGAGCTGCTTCCATAATGGAAGCCTGAATGCAGCAAGTCCTCCTCCAGGATGAGGTATCTCTGCTAAGGAAAAGCAAAGAACAAATAACTGCAGTGGTTTAGTTCACACAGATCCCCCCCATTTAATGCAAACAGCCCTCCCAGGCAGGTGAGGAGCTGATGATCACACAGTGCCCCCCAAGCTGGAAAGACCAGTGCTGGGTTTTGGACAGGGTCTGCAGTAAATGGAAAGCAAAGCCTTTTCTGCTGGGCTGTACATCAATACAAGGCACCAAAACACAACAGAGGTACCAGAGCAGGAGACAGGCACTGAGGAGGCTCAAGGAACACCTGTGCTCCCTGGCTCACACCTTCACGCTGACACTCCATCACCACATGCCCACACATGTGGTTTGGCACTGCCAGTGCTCAGCTGTCTTCTTACAGAGCTCCAGGACCTTTCATGTGTTAAAAGTGATTTGGTTGTTTTGGTTTGTTTTTGTCCTGGAAAGAAAACAGCAAAGATTAAGAAAAGTTACACCAATATATAAAGTTTCCAGGAAGCAATGTTTGCCCCTTGGTGTGGAAGGGATTGGTGCTGCTAACAGCAGCTCTACAGGGCTGTACCAATTTAGAAGCCTAATTGAGGGATACGAAACAAGACTGAGGCTCTGAAGAATTCATTTCCAAAACTGTTGTTTAACATACAAATGTTTTAAACCATGGGTTTTTAAAACATATTTTAAATAAATGCAAAGCAATAATGCAATGAGTAGTTTTTCTCCGACAGTGAACTCCTGCAATGACTGCTCAATGTTATTTTCTGGTGTTATCACCAGTCAGCTTTAACAATAAGGAAATTCTAATAAAGCTATGATTATAATTAAGGCAACTCTAATGGGATTTTGTAGACTGTGATTGGCATCCCAAGTACAGAATCAGACAGAAAGGGGAATATACAAGGGACAAATCTCCAGGACACCGTCAGAATTAGCAACTGCTCGGGTAATTAGAAAGCTCCATTTTATAAAAACCAGGAAACAAGATTAATTTATAAATCAGTTTATTTACAGATTTTGTTCTCTTAAAGTACATTTCAGTTACCAAATATATTTACACTGGTGTACACAGGGACCACCCTGGTTATTTTACAGTTCTTAATTACAAAAAAAACTCCCCAACCCCTCCAGATCCTTGGGTCTGCCTATTGTGCAAAGCTGCTGTGGATGTGAATATGAGCTGAAACTGGCCCAAACCCCAAGTTACCAGGTTATTTACACATACACAGTAAATGGGTTTCTTTTCAGCATCTCCACAACACAGTGCACAGGGAGACCGAGCCTCCCAAAAGGCGGCTTTGCAAATGTGTATCAAAAGGCTCTGCAAAATCAAGGAAAAAAAAAACCCTAGTAAATGTAGGTTAATTACAGTATTCCTTTTTCATCTGTATATAATTTTGCATTTAACACTTAATTTACAAATAAGTTCAATAGTTTGCTTTTCTCCATTTTAGTTGGTCTGTAAACACTTCAGATGCACTAAATACCTTGTAAGATTCAGCTGTTTGTCTGCTGAAAAGTACTTTGTTTTCCTAATATTCTTAAGGTAGCAAAGAGATATGAAAGTTGGAACTGCACACAGCTCCTCGCAGAATAGTCACTTAAAAGGTCTCTGTCACTGTGCTACTGAAGGTCTTCTGCAGGTACACACTTATTCAAGTATTGCAAAAAGCTAAGGCCACTTTTTCAAGAAAGGAAAAGGAACAAGGTGGGATTTTTCAATCCCTCGTTCCACCTTGTGAGCAACAAGCTTTCTCTGAAAGGCAGAAGTACTGATATTCCAGGGCTCGGCTCACAGAGCATCCTGCTGTTAGAGAGGTACTCACACTCCGTGTTCCCACAAGCCTGGGCTTTCCCACCTGGCTCTGAGATCCTTCCACAGACAGAACAGCATATCCCCACTGATGACAGCCACTGCCCCAAACAGCTCACGGGTCTCAGCAAAATGTCCCAGCCTTGAATCTTCTGATGTGGTTGCACTGAGCTAACCAGGACGCAGAAATATCATCTTGTTCTTAGAGGGAAGGTTGGGGAGAGAAGCAGAGAATTCAGCCTGTTTGTGGGACCCCAGGCTACCCCATAACTCCTCGCTACCACCCTGACCCAGCCCGACCCTTGCTTCATTGCAGTAATCATCAGTCCACAAGTACTCAACCCACTTGAGGTTTTAAACATACACTCAACTCAAAGCAACTCAACACACATGAGGTATTGAGATGGTAATTCACCTACGTTCAAGTCATTTTAGGGTTGCTCCTAGCAAGGATTGCTACCAAAAACAATCAATCAGTGATGTCTGCAAAGGAACAAAGCCATTACTCAGACACAGCTTCCTTCTGTCCCAACACCTATTAAAAATAGTGCCTCTGTGGAGGGTACTACAGACACACAATCTCCAACAGGCCTCCATACCCTGTCAGGCCTGACAGCACAACCTCCTCCCTCCTTCTGGACAGACCAGAAACACCCCATGAGCCCCTCACAACAGCAAAAAGCTCTGGGGATGCAGGACAACCTTCTCGACACTGGCCTACAGAACAGAACCTAACCTGACGCTCCAGGTACAAACCGACTCTGCAGGTTTCTGTCCTCTTTCCGTAATTGCTACCTATAAAAATAGCAATCCTCGCTATTGAAAGAGATACACCCAGGAAAGGGAATCTGAGGTGGTGACCCAGTGACACCATGCTGGTTAAATCTAGCAGCTTTAGTCTTCTGTCTTAAGCATCCAAGGGTTTCCTGGTTCAGCATCATGATATTTTACATGAACAAATGAATCACTTGAGAAAAAAAGCTGAGCAATGCTCCACCAAAACCATTTGACTTCCAGCCAGCCAGAAGGGCCACCACTGCAGGACAGACATGCATATGCCCACTGGAGGCGTCCCTATCCACCATTACTTCCTCCTTTTTCTTCCACTCACAGAGTTCCCATGGATATGGCTCACCACTAACTCACAAGTGAGGTGCTGGCAACACTACATCTGAGAATCTGCATGGACCTCTGGCAAATCCAACATTTCC
Source organism: Poecile atricapillus (assembly GCF_030490865.1). Lineage (NCBI taxonomy): Eukaryota > Metazoa > Chordata > Aves > Passeriformes > Paridae > Poecile > Poecile atricapillus. Next base: position 7,689,192 of record NC_081255.1, on the reverse strand, counting down.
CAGTGCTGTCCCTGAAGAACTACCAGCTGTGTGTCATTGTGCAAAATGCAAATATTCCAATGATAGCTTTCAAAAAAATCCCAAACAATAAACAACCCAACAAGGGGGGAAAAAAAAAAGGTGGAAAAGAGAAACCAAACTGGAGCAGTAGCAGAGGTATGCAGAGCACGAAGCCCAGTAACCAAGCAGATGAATAAAACAGTTGAGATCTCCCCGCCACGCCTGTTGTGGGCTGCAGCATCTTTGGGGCACCTCTGAGGGCTTCCAAGTGTCTGTCTACACTCCAGTGCCTGGAGAATCTGACTTTCCTCTGGGTCTTGTCCCAGGTTAGCAAACAGGGACATCCACTATTAAGGCATCAACGTTTGACCCCAGATTGTCCATGTTCCTCCAAGAAAAACCACAAGAATGGGAAGAGCAGGTCAGGAACCAGCACTCAGCAGATGAATCCAGCACCAAATCAACCACATAACATGGTGCAGAAGTTCTGGGAAAGGAAGGGAATAGAATGAGCTGGGAATTTTCACACAATTTTTCAGCTCAGTCCCCTCAACTCTCCATCATCTCTGAACCAGGTGCTTTGGTTTTCAAGCTCCACTCCTAGACCTGTCTTTGCATCCCACTCTTGGTCATTGAGGTTTGGTTCTTCCTACCTTCACCCCCCTCATATCTGCCTCATGAAGCTGGAGGTTTTGTGCGAAGAATATGGGGCTCTGGAAGTTTCCAAACCCGATGCTCTCTCAAGTTTGTCTGTCTCAGAACACAAGACAGTGCAGCCAACTGCACAGGACACTCTCCTGTAATCCACTTAATAAATTATCAGAAAATAAATAAAAAACCCACAAGCACAAAACATGCAGACAGTCAAGCACCAGACACCGCTTTCTTTGGTGAATACACTCTGTTCTCTAAATTGTTCAAGTAACAGCTTCTCCAATTCATTAGGTGACAGTAAGGGAGGAAGCTGAGGGATTGAAGGCCAAATTTTTTGAGGAAGTATTTTCCACTCCTGCATGTCTCGTGCCTGAGAAAATCCTGAGTATCCATTATCTGGGAGCAGCTGATGCTCCAGGAAGAGAAGTGCTACACGGTAGGAGGAAAGTTGTCCAAGGGCTCATCTTTCATGCTTGACATTAGGCAGGCTTTATCTTGCTCTGCCTCAGAGCAAAGCAGCAAGAATTCCCTACTTGTAGGCAGGAAGCAACATCATCTGATTTCCCTGGACTGGGCTGGCACCATGTCACAGAAGAAAGATGAAAACCAGCTTCACGGAAAAGTGAATTAAATAGGCTCTGAAGCAGAAGGAATTGATGCACATTGTTAGGGCTGCAGGAGAAGATGTGTTAAGATGATAACACTGATCAGTATGGTAAGTCTCTGTTTATGACCAAAACCTGACCAAACTGTTGCTTCTCCAAATTACTCACATTTCTAAAGACAAGTTGAGTACTGATGGCTGACCACCATTCCAGCAAAACAGCCAATATCCCAGCTTAACCCAACCCTTTGAGGGAACAAGCCAAACATGTCAAAGCCCCAGGCCATGGCCCTGGGCAGCTGCTGACAGTTATGTGACATAACTGCATTGGCACATGAACAGTCTTGAGCACTCCTCAAAGCAGCCTCAAGTGTGGGACCAGCTTGTTCCAAACAGCAAATCTGGTGGAAGGTCTTGGCAGCCAGTTCAGGTTCTTTTCATCCCATCTCAACTGCCTGGGAACCCCACGCATGGAAGTCCAGCCGCAGCACGTGCAGGGAGGAGAGCAGGTCAGGAGTCAGAGAGGCCTGTGACTCCGTGGTTGGCAGCTCTGAGCTCACTTCAGCACTGTCAGACAAGCAGCAGCCTCCGCTGTTTCTTGTTTATCTGGTTCAGTACATCTACAGTGTCTCTGACTAAGGCCTCGAAGATCCCATCTGCCAGCTGCATCTTTACACACAGTTCATCCTCGTCGTAGTTCACCCACTGCGCTTCTTCCTCGTGGAGTTCCTGCACCTTGGAGGGTAGAAAAGACAATAAAAACATTACAATTCTGTTGCTTTAAAATAATATCGCCTCCAAAGTTCCAGAAAGACTCCAAAGCAGAGTGTTTCTGCCAACAACATATCTGTCTTTGTAAGAGATTACAGGAAACGCCTGGAATAGCAAAACGAACACAGATCTGTTTGAAGCAGGCTATTTCACTGTATCAATGTTTTCTACTTTTCACTGTGGTATCCATTTTAAAGGCTTTCATATTCCTGCACAAGTTTTTCACTTGAAAGGACTCGGCTAATGGGATATTCTTGGCCAACAGCAGAAGCTCTATTAATTAATTAGTCCCTAATTATGTTTTTGCAAGAAGCTGATTCCATGAGGCTTAAACTGATGAGAAATAATGGAAAAGCCTTGAACAGGGGAATGGGAAAATGAAAAGATTTCACTGCAGTTCAGTTTATTATAAGAAAACTTCAGGGAAACAACTAACTTCCAATTCTTCTGCATAGGAAGACAAAATGCTTACATGTTAGAAGACAGCATTACAACTCATTTGCACAGAATACTCCACACTTCGTTGGCTTTGACAGCATAATTATAATAGTATAATATTACTATTCCATGACAAATGGAATTTTGTACCAGTACATTCAAAGAGTACTTATTTCCTTCTATTACTATTACTAAGAAAATCCTCTTTTACTACTCCCTGACAAATAGGTGGTTTAGTATCAGAGTGAAATATATATAATTTCATTCAGCAAATCAAGTCTTATTGAGTCTCTCCAAATTGGATGTCTTCAATTAAACATATTAAAAATTTGTCTTACTGACCATTTCAGTATTACAGACAAACCTTAACACAACCCAAACTTTTTAGAAAAGAAGGAATGAGTGCAAACATCATTCATATTTAAAATGACAAAGAAAACCTGTTGAAAGCTCTGTCTCTGCTCAGCTTCAGCAGAAACCCCCTTTGCCCATAAATCTTACACTCTGAACTCAAAATACATTTACAGTGTACGAGTGGGGCAGACACCCACATACTGCCAAACTGAAGTTAAACATACTGAAAAATCCACTAGCCCAGGATCAGCATGTAATAGTGCTGTTTTCTGAGACAGAACATGAACTATAGCCCCAACACAGTTTCCTCCTTTTGCCTGAAGCTAAACCTCCCAGAAACTGGTCTGTTTTGAAGCTGACAGCTGGTGTGGCACAATGATGATTCAATAACCCCAGCGCAGTGTGGAGCCCAAGAAAAAGCTGCTATGGGAACCCCAGGGAACTGGCACTGCTGCAGGGTCTGCAGCCGTTCATAAGGCCCCAGTTAGACACGGGGCTTCAGGCTGACAGCTCCTTTTTCTCTCTCAAGAAAGCTTGGGGAGAGGGGCAGGGATCTCAATCCTGCTAACAGCTTTGGAAGAGTCACGCTGCCTGCTTACAAATCTGTGCCACCACAGCAAGTGCCTCTTTCCCACACAGCTGTCAAGGACAAGGCATTAATGGCTTCATTAGGCTTGTTACTAATAAGGAAGAAGAAACAATACTTGCAATCAAATTTTGAAGGAGTGCTATAAGTGAAAAATAATTTAAATGGAAAGTTAACTAGCAGTAGATAATTGGGTGTGGGTTTGTGTGGGGGTGAATGTCTGAAGGAGACTCCTGAACTCTCACACAGAAATGCCTGCAACCTGTATGTGCTGGTTGTAAATTCTGATAAAGTAAACAGCAGCATGTCCTAAGTCCCCCTGTCAATAAAGAGGCATGAGACAGAAGCAGCAATTTTCAGACTGATCATGTGCTGTGTGTCTGCTTCATAGACTATTTAGATAAGGAAAGAGACAGTCATGAAAAGAAGTGAGGCTGAAAAAGGATTCCCTAAAAGCAGAAGTGATTTCAGAAAAAACAACAGGGGGCTCAAAGGGGGAAGGTGAAGATGGCCTCTGCTGGAAAGATCCTGGAAATGGGGGAAGATCCTGAAGACAAAGGGGGTGGGTGGAGACAAATGCCAGGGGATGCCCAGGGACCCCGATGGATGACATCCAAGGCTGGTCAGCTGGAGCAGCTGCACGACTGATGGGATTTTCTGCCCGACCCTCCCAGGCCAGCAGCAACTCCACTGCTGAAAACTGAAGCCAAGACTTAGAGAAGGTAACACAGGGTATGGGGGAAGTGAGGGAGTAAAGTAATCAAGCATGTTAAAAGCTCTGATCTCACTGGCCTTGAACAAACCCCAATGTCCAGGTCCACATTAAGGTGCTGTTTATTCTGTCTCCCTGACAACCGTGATGAGACAATTTCTTTACTGTGCTCTAGGAGCTAAAAGAGATACATGGGATAAAGAAGAAAAAGTAAACTAGAGAGGAGAAGGTGCTTGATCCAGGCAGAGAAAGGCTGGATGTTTAATAGCACCAGAAAGAAAAACAGTATCAATGATTAATTTTCTCTTGCCTGTATCATTCCCCCCTCTCTCAGAGGCAGAATGCACAATTTCCTTTGGCTTTAGGAGGACTTCCTCCAGCATACTTTTGGAAAACTGCAAGAATGTGCAATTTGCAGCTGCAGGCAGGTCTTGTTTATAGTGTATTCAGGCCACGTGTGGAAACTGCTGCGTTGCTTTGCAGCCCTGGCTGCACCATCTGAGCCAAGGCAGCTACAACTCCTTTGTCTGGGAAAGGTGTGATCCATTTGTTGTGTTACCACAAACTGCTCCTAAGTAATTGAGACATTTTCTTTAATATTTGACAGCTATCATGGTTTGCATGGAAATGGGCTTTGCCTTGTCTTCAGTATTTTGCCCTTTCTTGTGACAAAAGTAAAACTTCACATATTTAATACCAGGAAGCAAGATCTCTATACCAGAAAGAAAGTGCATTTGGGTAAAGTCAGGAAAACTACAGTTTCAATGAAACTGAATTCCATCCTACACAAAAAGATAAATTGTGATGAAATGCAGAAGGCTGTCTGGTATTTTTTTTTCTCTGTGCCTTTTTTGTTGTTTTATTTTTTGGTATGCACACCTTTTATTTAAAAAAAAACCAAAAACATTTTAAGAAAGGGGGCACCAAAGAAAAACCGGGTGATAACATGGTTATGTGATCCTGCTGGCCATCTAGTAAATATCACAGCAGCTAAAAAAACCCACATCAAGTAATATAATCAACTTCAAAGAGTGACTTAGCATGTCATGATTTCTCGAGATTCCTGTTCAAAACCATGAATATCTCTAAAATAAACTACATTTAAGGAGTCAGTAGACTATTTGGGAGACTGAAAAGAATAAGCATCCAGATATAAAGTAGTGTCTTGGAAGAAGGCCAGCAGGAGGAAGGGAGGCAGGTGCATTCTCACAGCCCTTTGCTCTCAGAGTGCCTGGAAACCTTAAGACACAGAATACAAGCAGCCTTTCAGTCTCTTCTTACTGTGCACTCCCCTTGGGTTTAGATCTGGGATGCTGCAGCAGTGGCACCTTGAGCTTTGCAATGAAGCCAGCTTGCTAAGAACAGCCCTGCTTTGTTGCAGAGTTTCTGCACAGAGAGAAACATTTTGGCTGTTAAATCAACAGGTCAGAAGATCAAGCACTTTTCAGCACTCTGCTGGCAGGCTCCTCAGGTGTGAAAACCAAACACAGAGGTTTGGCAGTATCGTGTGAGCTCTGCTTTCTCAAGCTCCAGAGAGAAGAGAAGGGGGGCTGGCAGGGACAGCAATGGCAGAGTTTATTCTCACCCCATGCAAACAGATCAGCACAGGGAGTTTTGGCTGAAGACCCAAGTGAAAAAAAAAAAGGAGTGGAAACAACCTATTGTCAGCACCTGAACTTGAATAAGAAGATATGAGGGTTCTTGCTGTAGTTTAAAAACAAGTTTTGAAAGATGCTGGCTGTACCAAAATATACATTTGACATTCTCCACAAAGCACAGGCTGCACACATGTAATAAAGGAACAACATACAGGGACAAGAAGGTAAGAAAGCAAACAGACATTCCTTTAATTTGATTTTAAACAAAATAGCTTTTCATAAACGTGAATCTCCTGTACTTGTTTACTGAAAGCCAAGATTTGCTGTAAATGTTAGTAACTGGAGCAAATATCCAGCAGATCAGAGGGATCCCTGAAGAATCCCAGTACAAATCCTTTCTGAGGACAGAGATGCCTGATAGAAAAAAAAAAAAAAAAAAAAAAAAAAAGAATGCTGCAAAAAGGAGAAGAAGAAGATGTGCTTTTGTCACTGGCACTAAAACATGACTCACCATGTTGGTGTCAATGCTGGGAAAGCACAGGCCAAAGTGAAAATGCAACTAAAAGTGCAGCAATTGGAGGAAGAATCAAAGCTGAAGGCAGAGCAAGGAGGCAAAGGATTAATCCATCCTGTTATCCCTTTAGTTCCAAGGAGATGTGACAGCCACCCCAAAAGTCCCAGTGTCACAGAGATGACCAGTGCTGCTTCTCCTGCTGTGCCCCTTCCCCACAGGGATGAACCTTCCACTGGGAATAGGGTTTAATGTGATAAACCCAGAACAGCACATCCAGGCGTAATCAGAGAGACAATAAGTTCAGTAAAATAGCATTTTACTGGCATTACTACAGAAGAAATAAAAGTCATGCCCAGCTCCTGGGTCAGACAGTACTGGACAATCACTAAAATACACAGTTGTCTGTCAACAGAAAACTGTGAAGGGATGTTTTCAGTTTAAGGTTAATTTGACTTAAAATGGAAATGAAGAAACTGGGAAGAAACTGTGCTCTAAGTTTATTAGGCTTCTGTTATTTGAATATAATGTTCATCTCTGCTTTAAAAAGATCATGTTTTATTTTAACAGTCATTGTCTTTACAAGCAGCAATAGAATGTGGAGAATCAATCAGCCCATGTATGTATTCACATGACATCCCCTACACACTGCAGTGGTGTATACTGGCTACATCTTCACAAAACTGAAACTAAAAACTTTGAATTGGGATTTTCAAAGATGATTCTACAGCATTCAAACCTATAAAAACCATCTCATTTTTTCTTTCAGGAAATCACTCTCTAGTACTACTTGAATACACTTTCAACAAAAAGTGGAGAATCTTACAACTGGCCTCTCATTTTATGGCTATCCCATGAGCTACTGGGGATGGGCAGCAGGTCTCACACCTGTATATCCTCTTCTGGCCTTGGATCTGTGTTACCACAGAATACATGATCTTAAGCTGCGGTTGATAGGAGACACAGAAAGCTGTCCAGATACTTCATGTTTCATAGAGATTTTGATAAAATGGAGTTCAGTTTCCCTTGCCTTTTTCTCCTTAGGTTTACAGTTAAAAGTTCCTCTGATAGTGCCTCACATCACAGTATAAATTTGTAAGAAATGCCCCTGGAACTGCCTTATTCCTAAACCATGGCATGCTGCAACCTTCACAGATTTATTCCCAGTCTTCAGCTGAAGTTTTATTACCATATTCTTGTGAGAACAAAATAAAATTAAACACATTATTTATTAGGCCAAACTTGTCAAAGCTCCATTAATCTTTGATGTCTGGGTCTGCATGTAAATCACAGACTGGATTGTTTGAACTTCAGACTTCACCTGAAGCACTCTGGATGCCTTCAACTAGAACAAATTTTTCCAGTCAGGAATCTTTCTTTCTAGCTATGTTGCAAAATATGAGGAAGTTGTTACACATGCATAATAGCTGTAATATTAGTTCCATTGGGGATCTAAACGTAGAACTTCCTTGTGCGTGTTTTAACAACCTCTATAACCCAGAATCAAGTGTATCAGGATGTATTGGGATCTAAAATAGATATTCTATTTACATACAATTAAACCCCCATGTTGGAAACCCTCCAGTGATGGGCAATTAAAAGACCACATGATCCATGACTCTGAATTACTTATATGTGCTCATTGTGTGGAATCAATTCCAGGTGTAATTAAGTGAAGCACAGTGTTAATGACGACTCATATTCCCAAGAAGAACCTTCACTATCATTATAGCCAATAAAGATGTTAATCATCTTGGCAATACAAGCCAACAAAGTAACTTTCAGAAACTATACACATCTAAACATGCTCCATCTTAGGCAGTTTTAAGACTGAACTGTCTCTGCCCCAGTGGCAGTTGCATTCACTAGTTTAATTACATTCCCTGTATTGCTGTCTCAAATTAAATAATATTATTTCAAAATAAAAACATTTTAAATTTAAGTAAGAGAAAAACATTCCCTTCTCAAAGAAAAAGTTTACTCTCAGTCAAATATTTCAGTGTTTCCTTCTGGAAATTCCTTCTTTAAACTTTTTGGGAGTGAGTGAATTTATGCTGCATTCAAATGAGGCAGAATTAAATCAAGTCACCTTCCCTCACTGGCACTGGACTTCTGACACCTCATGCACACTTTGTATTTTTTAAACAGCATGACTGAATACTGGAAATACATTCATATGCCACACTTCAGTCTGGTGGATGGTATCTGACAGGATTGCTCATTTTCATCCACTTACCAGTATGTGATCCACCCGGTCTCGTTTCTTCCGCCCAAATTTCATCATCTTCTGCCAGTCTGTTTTGTGATTAGGCTCTTTCCTCAGGCTGAACAACTTCAGTACTTCAGCTGCAATGAAGTTCTACAGAACAATAAAGGTGAGATTTATCATATATGAGCTAAGAAATTAAAGGTGTGAACAAAACAGCTCCCCTAAAAAGTCACACTGTAGAATTCCCATCAGCTGGAAGGACAATTATTAAACACAGAAGTTGGGAGGGGGGAAACAAGACACCCACTGCTGTAGCAACCTTGAGAACAGACACTTTTAACACTACACAAACAGAAGATTCTGACAATTTAATTTATGGGAAAATATTCAAGAAAAGCAGAGTGGCAATTTGGTGTCCTTGTTCTGTGCCCCTTCTGTCCCCAGACACATGCTTTTGAAAGTCTTCTCAACTAACAGAGTGATTTTAGATACTATTTCTTTCTTTTCTTTGCTTTTCTGGACAGTTAACAACATGCTGTATCTTCAGCAGATTAATCAAAATTTAGTCAACCCCCTCAATTTCAGAAGAAACAGTGCAGGTGGAAGTGTTCATTTGGGTCCTGATGAGCCATATGGAAGGTTCTTTGTGGAAAGCTTTAAGGGAGACAGGTTTTTTCCCTAATTTCCAGCCCTGCAAATATAACCTAGGTCCAGTCAGGCTCTTGTTGATCCCCCAGGCTCTGTGATTTTGTCCTTCCTTGAGCACTACCATCAGCAACATGGAGGCCTCCTCTGGCTTGTCAAATACAACCATGCCCTCACTAGTCAAATTTTGGGTTCCTCTGGCCATCTCCTGTTGTCCTCAGAGAGCCTGGCATAGGTGTGTGTCTCTGAGCGAAAAATCTAGCTCATCCCATTTGGCCCAACCCTAACATTGGATCCATTGCAATTTAGCCATACAGAGCTCCATAGAAATCTGCTACAGCAGCAGGCTGTCAGCATACCAATTTTACAAGATCAAGGTCACCCTGGCAGTTCTGCACAGAGGACTGAGGTTTAAAAGCAACTAGTAGCAGTCATAAGGACAGGGAGACCAATCTGTTGAGTATAAAAGGACCATTCTGACATATTTTCTTTCAGGCTGGTAATCCCCTTTCTTTTCTCAACTCATCTCTTGCTGAATACACCTCTTATGATCTTCTAACACTCAGGCAAATGCCAGTTCAGTGTTTTTCATCTTACTTTCCCTGCTCAACAAAGATTTCCTCTTACCTTGATTTCATCCAGATCATTTGGATCTTTGACACGGCGAAAATAAGCAGATGTGATCCTACACGGTTTCATCCAAATGGGCTGATTCAGATTAGGATCCTCAGCGAAGATTTCCCCAAAGATCTCTCTTGTTAAATCAAATACCACCTGAACAAAGGAAGACATAAAAGTTATGGCTTCTTCTGTCCATGATAAATTTTAAAGGGCAAGATTAAAATGTCTGAAGACCATACCTTTCTGTACACCTGCTTGTTTATGGTGTCTGTGTCCTGCTCCTGGAGGGGACCATTTAGATCTGTTTTAAGGCTGCAGCTTTGAAGATCATGACCCAGCTCTTTCAGTTTCCAGAGTTCCTCAGCTGCTGCATGTACCATCCCTTCCACCTCCACCGCAGTGTGAGGGACCGCCAGAGGCTCCTCGCTCGGCTTTGTTGGCACTTTCTGCAGCTCTGCCTGGGGCAGCACTGCTGGTTCCTCAGCTTGCTTCTGCTGCAGCTTACGGGAACTCAGGCCATAGTCCTCATCAAACCAGTCTTGATCATCTCCCAGCACACTCAGGAACTCCCGGTTGAGCTCCAGCTCTGCCAGTCTCTTGGCAAGCTCCTCCTGGCCACTGGCACCAAACACGGGACTCTCCTGCAAACCAAGAGCCACAGAGTAAATGTGAAAGCTGTGTCACACCATTGTCTCACTAAGCTTACACTTAAAAATGCTTTACTGATGCAGTTGGCAATAAATGGCTACCAAAACAAGCCACACACAAAAACGTATGAGAACATACAGGTAGTTTCCACATCATCCAACAGAACTTGGGAGAAAATCTGATGCCACACCACACTCCTGATTCAATCATCCCCAGTCAAAGGCACAATCAACTCTTAAAATCAGTGCATGTCTGCTACTCACTGGTCTGGGACACATGTCTGGAGAGGAAAGCTCTTCTCTGTCATCTTCCAAATCAGAACTTAGGAAGAAGTTATTCAGTCCGTCTGGAATCTGCTTTTCAACCTGCTGGGGTGGGGTAGTGGCTTCCTCCTTCACATCACAGAGCTCCTGGTTGCTGAGCTGGATTTTCTCATTCTTGATCTTCTTTATTTGCTGTAACTGATTGACTGTGTCTTTCACAAAATCTCTTAGCAGACTGTCTGTCAGCAAACTGACCTTTTCCAGTTGGTCTTTTGACTTTTCTTCCTCTCTAAGAGGCAGGCTGAGCTGTGCTTCTAACTGGTTCTTTTCTTTTGTCAGAAAATCTAGCAGTGGAGTTGCAGGCTTCTCCACGACACCAGGAGAGAGATCATCTAACTTTTCAGCACATTCCTCTCCCAGTGTCTTCTGCCTCTCCAGCTTTTCAGAAAGGAAATCTGACATGTCATCCAACTGAACAGTGGAAATCTCATCCACAACACTAGAAGTGAGAGGAGTGTGGCTGGCCTCCTCTTTTACAGCATCCTTCAGGTAATCTACCACTGACTGCTCTTGGGCAAATGAACCAGTAGCTACAGAAATCTCTTTCATGCTGTTTGCTTTAGATGACAACTCCTCATCAACCCTTTCCTCAGCTGAGGCTTCTGAAACAGCTGTGTCCAGAGGAGCTTTATCCTGGGAAGAGTTCTCTGTCGCACTTCTGCTCTGGCTTTCAGCTGCTTTTCCAGATTTGGAACTTTCTCTGTCTTTCTGCTCAGCTTCATGTTGTTTCTCTAGTCTATCATCAAAGAATGAGTCTTCATCATCCTTATTTGTGTCTAAATGGCTATCAATACTTTCTGTAATGTGAGAGATTTTCTGAGGAGGAGCAAAAATACCATGCTTTTCTCTGCAATCAAAATATTTAACATCATCATAAGTTCCATTATTGTTCCCTTCAGGTTTATCCAACTCCACGCCAGCCCAAAACCCTTTGGCAAATTTAGTCAGCCCTTTGAACCGCAATGTTCCAGGCTGGACTTTACTCACAAGTACTCTATCTCCAATGTTGAAATTGGACAAACTATCTGTTTCTTCTGTGATTGAAGCTGAGGCCCACAGTGGTGAACAAGTAGGAGCCTGTTCCTGCTCCACATCTCTGCGTTCACTGTTTTTCATAAGTTCTGTTGGGGATTTAAGTTCCAGCAGCCTCTCTGAGTGCATGCTGCCAGAGGGAGACCTGTCACTGAGGCACTCACTGATTTCTCCATCGCTGCCCAGGCTGGGGGACCTGCTTTGGCTGGCCTCGGTGTGCTGGGACTGCTCCCTCAGGAACTCCCCGTTAGCAGAGAGCAAGGATCCCTCAAAGTCATCTTTGTAGTGTTCCCCAGGCAGTGTTTCTTCCGCTGAAGGTTGTTTTCTGGAAGAGGATCCTTCAAAGTCTTCAAGGTATGATGGCTCTTTCTGACTCAAGAGCTGTTCTGAAAACAGATTGCCTTTTCCCTCTGCAGATTTGCTGAGTTTGTGAGAAGTCTCCTCTATGCTTGGGCCACTTACAGCATCTTTATTTGACTGTTTCTGTTCTGAGATTTCTTCTGTATCATGAAGACTTTCCACAGCTACATCTAACAGTTCCTTCTGAAAGTGTTTGTTTTCAGAGCAACAATCCAGTGAATTCTCCCATGCTTCATTTAACGTCAGCAAGACATCAGAACTCTCCACAGGCTTAACATAAGAATCCCCACTCTCATATTCCTCTGACTTTATGTATTCCAGGTCTTCTGTAATCTCAGATTTCTGGCTAATGGTAGAACCAACACTGGATGCATTTACCACTTTGTTCACTGACTCAAGGGATATCCTGCTAATGTCTTTCATATCTTTGAGATGAGCTGAAGAGGGGACATTATCTGAGGAATCACAAGATCCTGCTCTGGGACTCTTTGGTAACACTAAAGCCAAGGATGTTGTTCCAGAAGGTTCTCCTGTATGGACAGCTGTCACAGCCACCTTCTTGCTGTGAACAGACACAGATCTCTCGGTTCTTGATGACACAGCGTCTTGAATAAAAATAAAAAGTGAATTTCAGCAGATTGTATAACACACATTGTTTTATTGCAAACTGCAATCACAGGCAACTAAATATCAAGGTTTCTATGTTAAAAGAAGATATAAACTGGTGACTTGGAAACATATACTTCTGTCTGTCCTGTGAACATGAGCAACTTCCATTCAATTCCAGGGTTATAAAACTTCTACTTCTGTTCCTTTAACCAGTATCCCAAGGTAAGGACTCAATTATTTGTTTGCAAGCCACAAATACAATGAAGATTAGAACGGAAGATAATGAGATAATCATCAACAATAAAACAGTGAAGAGTATCTGAACTCAAGGTGTAAAGGAACAAGAAACAAAAGAAAGTAAAAAGGTTGTCAATTACAGTTTCATATAAACCTCAGAAAGAGTAAACTAAATACTGAATACACAGGGTATTCTGCAAAAGCAGAATCCTGCTAAATAAAGCTAAAAAATACAGCTCATCATTATCATTTTATGAAGCCTCCATCCTCTCTTAAAACCTCTTAGTGAATCAAGAAGGAAAAGGTTCAAGAATTTTAAAACTGTCAGTCTTCAAAATCTTAATCTGTAGTATGGATTCTTCCAGTTACATACCTGCATGTTCTGAAATGGATTCCAAAGATGCTTTGGATCTCTCTGACTCAGTCAGTGATTTCCAGTTTTTAACTGTCTCAGCCCTAAATTGGAAAAATCAAATTGCATTAATTACATTTACACCAGAGGGTGATGTCTGTCTGTTTTTTTTTTTAATAGATAAAAATGGAAATACAAGCATGTATAATTGTAACACTACATCAACGTGGCATTATAATTATAACATAAATAGTTTGCTTTGTCAACATACTGTGACCTTAGAAAATAAGAATGGGGACAGAGAAGAGTCTGGACAATCCGGGAAATTAATTTTTAAAAAAGACTAATTAAACTTTATCTCTTTACAAAAAAAAAAAAAAAAAAAAAAAAGTTGGGTAGTTTCTGTTATTTTTTTTATGTGAATGCACTAAAATTGCACCATCTGCTGGAGGAAATGAAATGCTTAAACATACAGCAGGAAGTCCAGAAGATCAGTTGAATTCTCTACCCTTTAAAGCCTAAGACCTAAACCAGATTTAAGTTGCAAAAATGAACAGTTTGCCTCACACAGTGCAGTGGGCATGATGAGTGACCAAAATGGAAAAAAAAGGCCTTCAGGCTAATAATCCATACAAAGAATCTGGCAGAATTCTTGCACAAGTGAAAATTATTATTTAAAAGCATTTAAAAAACTCCTGAAAATAGAGCCTGAAAGGCTGGTCAGCAGAAAAGTGCAGTGCATAAGATTACAGGCATGGTAAATCTTATTTGTTTTGTGTCTGGTGACAGCAGCAAATAGGTCAGTTGGATACTGCCAATGTCGAGTGCTTTAAAACAGAGCAGTTAGCAGCTTTCCTTGCATCCATGGTTTTGGCTAAAACATCAATCAGTTCCAGAATAATCTCAAAAAAGTAGAAGGAGAAATCCCAGATACCTATGGAGTGGTGGTGCCTTGATCTTAGGTTTTTCAGCAGCAGGTGAGGATGGAGTTTTAATCTGAGGTTTAGCTGTTGGTGATGCCTCCAGATCTTGGCTCAGCTCTGCTTCAGTCTTCTTGATAAACTCATCGTATGACTGCACATGGAAAACAATTCCAGCTGTTAATAAACTAAACCACAACTACAGTTCAACTATCAAAACCTAGTAAGTGAACAAAGAATACACTCAGTTTCTTTATAAAACAATCTATTTAACTTTCCCCAGATCTACAGCTACAAATCCTAGAAATTTCAATAGTTTACTTCCAAAACCAAATTACATGATCACTAATCTTTAATCCCAGCTAGGATAGTAATGTTTATAAACATACATAACCCTCAGAATGCTGTTAGCAACCCATTACAGATAGACATTTTAAAAGGAAATAGAATTTTTGCCTCAAGGCTCTGCTTCATGATTGGAAATGGTTAAACAGTCAGGTTGCATGAGGCTTTCAGCAACTTGCTCTAGTGGAAGTTGTCCCTGCTCATGGCAGGGGGGTTGGAATTAAAGGATTTTCAAGGTCCTTTCCAACCCAAACTGTTCTGTGATTCTGTGTAATAGTCACATTTCTATCACAACCATGTGTCTTTCACAGCTGTTGATACAATATTCTGCCAACAACATCTATACTATAAAGATTCATCCAAGGCTAGCAATCTGTTACTTGGCCCTTCTTTCTTCTCTTTCTAACCTCCAGTTGTTTGATCAAACTGGCTTCTTGGGCCTTCAGTCTCTCCTTTTGTCTCTTTTTCTGCTCCTTTTTCAGCTGGTAAACCACAGATTTCCTTTTCCTTAGTTCATCCTTCAGGGCCCTGATGCGTCCTTCGATGTCACTTTGATCAGAGGTGGTTTCTGAAAGAGTTCAGTTTTAGCCTTTACAAACTTGCACCTCACAAAATAATTCTAAGCAAAGCAATAAACAGTCATCCAGTAATTACAAAATATAGTTGAAGAAAAATGTCAAAGAATTTAGTATCAACGTATTATTTAATATAGTAAGACTCTTAAGGTGGGATTTTAGATTCTCAACACTACTACATGTGTAAGATATAAAAAGGAGTTGCATCTTGCCTAATTTAAAGGAGATAGGCTCTGATATAACAACTTGTTACCAAGCTTATTCACACCAACCACAGGTTTATGCTCTTCAACATTAGCTTCTTGTCATGTTGGGTATTGTAAAAATTAATTTTCTGACAAATTTAGAAATACAACTCAAAGCTGCACACCAAAAATATATCTGAAACACAGGCTTACAATTATTATACCTAGTTTCAAGTTGCAGAGTTCACTTCATTGATGGGAATGTCACTTGGGACAGTGAACTTCAAACCAAGTATAAGTTTCTGGCCCGTGCAGATTTTCTGTCGTCTAGACTAATTACATCTATGAAATACACAGCTGGCTGGCCAACAGCTGGAAGGGAAGTCAATTTGAACAATGGAGAGATTGTTACTCCCCAGATACTCAGTTCTAGTCTCTGCATGGTAACCCAATTCTACCAGTAACTCTGCTGATTTTCTTATTTCTGCTTTCCTTATTTCCTCTTAGTCTCTCAGACTCTACAGAGAGACTGCCTCAGTCTCTCATTAGTTGTTTTTTTCCATCCACCTGACCATGTTCATTTGTTTCTTGTCTTAAATGTATACCAACATAGGGCAAAACAAGATCCTTGTCCCAGATTGGTGCTACCACAATTACCTTTAAAGTATTTGCCTGACACAGCCTCACTGGAGCTCCTCCCTGAGCTGATGTGCCCTTTCCTCTTCTATAGCTGCAGCTCCTAAGAGGATGATTTTGGCTGCTTTGTTTTTCTAATGCTCAGTATCACCTGCAATATTTTCTGGATGCTCATAAATGCCAATTACTTTACTTAGTAGTTTAGAAAATCAGTTACCAATATGCTTTGGTCAGCTAGCAGGAACAGCTGACATTTTCCTAATCCATCTCCTTTCTGAACATAACAAACCACCATAATGAAGGATTTAATTCTTAACAACAGCCAGTAAATTCAAACTGCTGTATTCTTTCTGCATTAACAACTGTTGTTAACCATTTAAAGAATTAAAAAAAACAAAACTCAAACAAAAAGAATGGAATCTCACTTGCTAATCAGGAGCACTTTACAGTGATGCCACTGTAATTAACAGCTCCTCCCTAACAGTAAGTGACCACTATGTAATTACAGCATTTCTTGATCAACTCATAAGGGAAAGATCTGCACATGCTTTCATCTTTGACAATCTTGTCTACGCATGCATCAGACTGACAGGGCAATGACTTCAAGGTTACTCAGCAGGCCAGAACATTTGCCTCTTTACAATGGAATGATTTATTGTGAAACCAGAACCATCCTGATCGGCTTCCCACCTCTTATGCCTTTCTTTAGAATTTGAAATCAAAGACTGACAACATTTTGTTTTACACAAGTTTATTTTCATGATCACTGTTGCCTGCTCTGCATTTCATAATGGCTTCCTTATATGAGTCAGAGCTTTAAAATAATTCTATCAAGGTGCTGAAAGCTTCACTGTGTTGGAAACTGCTCTCCAAACAGAATCCCAACACAGATTACTCAGTGCAAATACCTAGGTTTTTATCACAGTAAGTTACCAACCATCACAAACAACAGCCTGTACACACAAGATAACCTACTAATTCTTTTTCCACTGAGGACTTACCACTAAAAAAAAGCAAGGAGGAAAATACTATCTCATTTGCTAAGAAGTATTTAATGGTGCTCTATCAATTGCACTGTGGAAAATGAGATATTCTAGAGACTAAAAGCACAGGAGTCAAAGGAGAATTCCCAGGTGAACAGAGTGGACAATGGTGACCCACTGGATGGTGGCTCAGGAACCCCTGCAATCCACATGACTGAGAGCACAGCAGGGAAAGGGCTGCTCTGGATCACTTCCAGTATTCCTCCCCTCAGCATTTACTGGCAGCCAGCTTGGGTACTGGATAAAGGGTATCATGAATCCATACAGGAGATTTTATAGCTCAAAATGCCACCTTGGGCTCAATTTTACTGCACACAGACCAAACCCTCCTCCAAAAATAAACCCCTGTGTCCTGAAGCATCCATTGATTCTGCACACAACAGAGAAGGCCCAAAGGTCTCTCCCATATTGCCATGTAACAGAGCTGTTCTGCTTCTGGAGCTGGGTGCAGGAGGAGGGATTTTTAAATCCTAGGACCACCTTAACTATTGACTCTTATCTTCTTCAGATGTGTTTGCAGAACCTGTACTGCTTTCTATGAGAAGATATAAAGTACAAACCTTCTTAGATTAAGATCTTCTTCAGCTGAAGAGATCAAATTACATAATGGGAAAATACTCCCACCAACCCCAAGCCTTGGCAATTTCCAGGAATTTGTCTGCCTCCCCACATCTATGTCTGCATTTCAAGTTTGTTAAAAGCAAAAGCTTTGAAAAAGCAATTTAAAGCCAACTAGGTATTACACCTACCTGACTGTGTCATAGATAAAGATTCATCAGACCAGTTGTGAGATGTCTGGTGGGACTTCACTGGTGAACGTAGCTGTCCTCCCGTTCTGTGGCTGCCTTTGCTGGAGTCTTGCCTTGATACAGATAAGCTGCTTTTAGGAGGAGACTGACAAAAGAAAAGGATAAATAAATAATTGTAGTTTGAAAGTAAAAGATCACTGTCATCAGGAGCCAGTTACAAGGAAAGAACAGCAGGACAAGAGGACATCTCAAACAGTGGTACCTACACAACAATCTTAAGAAGAATATAATCTTTCCTAGGTAATGAAACAATAATACCAAGAACAGCAACAACTGACTACTTACTTTGAGCCTAGATTTCAATAAACCTGCTTGGACTACTTTACTACCACCTAAGTGAACTGACATGGCTCTGACTCACAAGTGTTCAATACATTTGTGTCATCTGCAGCAATAGGAACTCCTAGTAAATAAACTAATAAAGTTAACCACTTCATGTAAAGGGTACAAGATGACATTGTGAATCAGTGAAACAACAGAGCACTATTTTTCTGAGGCCAGGCAAAAATTCAAAGAGCAAATGTTCTCCCAAAATGCTACTTAATGCTTCAACATTATCCTACAAACCTTTAAAACACCTTGGACATAACCTCTGGCACACATTAGACATTTTATTATTATCTCCTCAGAAAATCTGCCATGAAAGTATTTGTAATAAGTCTAGATAAGCAGTTATTTTACTCCACAGACACTGCATTTTCTGTCTTATTGAGCACAGGGCAAAGTTATCAGGATGAAACTCATCAAAATTATCATCCAACTAGAAATAACAATTGGAATAGAACAATAAGGCAGAATTAAGCAGCAAGCAGACACAATATGAAACCCAAAGGACTGTGCATGAGGTTACAGGTCTCCTTCTTCATCCCATAGCTACACTTTGGGATACATTACTTGCAAATAAGGCAAAGTGGAAAAACAGAGCATAGCTTCCACAGCCTCAAAGAATTTATACAATGGCAACAAGCTAGCCTACAGCTAATTCACACTGCTAAACTGGGTCAGTGTTCCACCACTTAGCACTGCATACCTGCATGACATACGCAAAATGTTTTTCTAGACTACCCACAAGTTTAAAAATATCTAAACTCTGCGGAAACAATATTTCCTCAAGACTTCAAAGCACACCTCTGATCACAATGATTACTCACAGTAACGTGAAATGGTATCACAAGCACAGAAAGCTGATTTAGTTAACAGTGTAATCTCTACTTTGACAACTGGGATGGCTGTACTTGCCACTTCCCTGAAAGTGTGTAAGAGTACATACAGCAGAATAGCTCACTCACCAGTTTGCCAGGCGAGGTAGAGGACTTGAAATCTTCAGAATAAGCCATTTCTTCATTAATTGTACTCTGATCTGGGCTTTCTGGCTGTCCATGGCCCATGGGCTCTAATGGGACAGATTCAGCAGCCAGACTGCCAAGATCTTCTGGGATAGAGCTTTCACTATTCAGATGAGAGCAAGAAGGCACTGGAGACTCTTCCTCACTAGCTGTTTCTGAGATTCAATGAGAGGAAAAACAAAGCACATCAGAACTTGCACCATCTTATATGCAGAGGCTGAAGGGGTAAGGTTGAAGGCAAACTTTCTATGCTGGCTGCAGATAAAGTAGTAACTGCTACCAGTACATGTCAAACGAGCATTATTTCACTCACTAGACACTGATGGTGAAATATTTACCAAGAACAAGCCTGTTTACCAGAGAAGAATGATTTAAAGCTATGATTTGTGCTCAAGAAACAAGTGGATAAGGCACTTAGTGCCCTGGTCTAGTTAACAAGGTGGTATCAGTAAAAGGTTGGACATTATGATCTCACGAGGCCTTTTCCAATCCAAATGATTCTGGACATCTGTGAAAACTGCCCAATATTCTTACCAATTGCTGAATATCTAAAATAAAGATGTTTTGAGGATATTCTAACACTTTCCAGACAACACACTCCAAAAAGATTATTAGGGAAACCTGTCCTTCCAGTTGACCATACAGAAGCAAGAGTCACTATTAGTCTGAAGAAGTCATGGAGGAGCATATAATCTGCAGGCCAGATCTTGAATTTAGAATTGATTGCTTCCTTTACAGTAGTTGTAGAAAACATTTTAATGTTATGATTTCATCATGAGTCTCTCAAATGGCAACAAACAAAATAATAATTTGGGTTTTCAATATTCCTGTTTACTAAATTCCGCAGTAGCCATGGCATTACTGAGGCACCCATGGAGAACTATTCAGTGTTTGAGTAAAGGCTGGGGAGAAGGACTTTTCCTTCTGAAGCAGGGCTGTGCTCCAGTGCTTACTGGTAGATACAATCAGTACAAAGCAAAGCTGTTTTCTCACTTATTGATAAGAATGCAGTATTCATGCTGAATTTTTGTTCATTGGAACTTACTAACCCATACAATCTTTAAAATGTCTTACAATGCCTAAAATCCACATGCCTGCTTTCAGTAACAAGTGTAATAGGGCATTACTCTGAATTCTATTTGAACATTCAAAGGATGTGTTGCCTACTTGCAGCAAAGCAGGGAAAAAAAGAAAACAGATATGTTTTTAGAACAATCCCTGAAATAATTTTCTCTCACTGCAGTTCCCTGTGCTTCAGCATGATCCACTTAAGACAGAACTGTAAAGCTCTAGCTTCCAACATCTGGGAATTAAATATTTCCTCAGGATAGCATAATTTATACTAATTACATCCTAGAATACTTTATCACATTTCAAATAGGTTGCATTAACAACAGAGGGAAGAAAACATTCTTTTTAATTTTCTGAAAACACAGACAGTGGCAAAGTAGCCCCTGACAGGAGCAATCCTCACCAATAGTACTAAAGCTAACAAGCAGAGACATTTTGCTGGGGAAAATGGTTTTAACAGAGTAAGTTCAGAAGACTACCAGCAAAAGACCATGCCATACTGCAATAATTCTGCTTCAAAAGATAGAAGTACAGTTTAAAAATTGTACGTAGAAGTGACTGATGGGCTTATGCTTCACTGTTCACTTGGGAGGATACATAGCAAAGGAGAAATACACATTTAACTATGGTGTATAACAGGCTACAGAGTACAGAAATTGAGATTCTAGAAGTGTCCAGAAAACAACCAAAATATCAGAAAAGGAAACAACTGCAAACCTAAGCAATCCTTGTGTCAAATTATGCTTCACTCTTGTCATATGTGTCACTTCCCCCCAATTCCAGATACCTTTGGGCTCAGTTCTCTGATCCCCCAGCTCTTTCTTGGCTATCTTGGTTTTGAGCAGCTCTTTATCCCAGGCAGCCAGAGCCTGCTTTTCCATCCGCCGTATTTCTGCTTCCTCTGCGTCCAGGCGGCGTTTCCACTCCAGCAGCTCCTCCGCGTGCTGTCGGCGCTGCATCAGCTTCTGTTCCCGCTTGGTGAGGAACCTGACAGGCAGAGCACAGGACAATGGCAAACCAGCCAGCCAAACCCCGAGCTCCCAACACCCAGATGCTCCATTGCCACCATTCCCAGAGTCGCAGTTGTTCTGTTTGTTTTCTAGGATAATATCCACAATAACTGCTATCTCCCAGACTTCTGATGTGCTGCTGCAAAAACCCCACAAGTAGACAAGAGTTCCTTTCTCTGCAGGAAGTAATGTCTACATCATACTGTAAGCAGGCTGTTTACATTTTAAAAATCTTCAAAAATCATTAAAAGTGCTACAAACTATTTGCTTAACTGAACAGAAAAAGTTCCCAATTTCAGGAAATGAAAAGTACCTGTGGTATTAAACTGGAACCTTCTAGAAAGCTGTGACCATTTGAAAAATTAACTTTTTTTTTTGCTAATCCCAGTGACAGAAAAAGTTGTAACCTCAGTTGCCCCACAGATTTTTTCTAATATGTTATTATAAGAGAAGGTGATTCTATTTTAATAGTCCTCCTGGAGCTTTAATCCTTCTTCATTTAAGCATCATCTCTATGGATTGACACACTTGGAATGTTAATTGTGAGCTGACAGCATCAAGAGAATAACAATGCTGGACTGTTTCTTCCCAGCTCCTAATATATCTAGCTAGTAGTTTAAGAAGAAATAAAAATTAAAGCTCATGCTGAAAATTCACAGGTATTTTCTTTCTTTCTGTCAAAGAGCTTGTAAGTGATCCATGAAACCTTAGAACCGACAAAACTCTCACAGGATTTTGTAGGTATGAATAGCTTTGTGTGCACGTTGTTCTCTTTGCCAGCTCCTGTCTCATTTCTGAGCACTGAAGTAACCATAGCACTTAACCTTTCAGACAGTAAATTGGAAACAAGTTCAACATGAATTGCACACACTTCCTCTGGCATGCCAAGCCTAGAGAAGAGTGTCTGTCATCAATACATTTATCTACACTGAAAACTCAAAGATGTCACAGAACCACTGCAGAAAGTCCATAGTTTGCCAGCTAGAGAGAGTTTGCCACTGGTACAGAAGTTGTGGTACTGGTAGAAGGCAGACTTGAAAGACTTGTGATACTTTGTTTTTGCAAATGTCCTTATAATTTTCAAGCCATCCCAAGCACTTAGCATCAAAGTTTTTAAGCTGCAAAGCAGATAATAATCTCATTTGTGCTTTTAAGCTCTTATGTTTCAAAAAACCCTTTTATTTACAGAGACTGGAATGGCCAAATGACTACTGTGCAGGTCGTGCCTGCTAAGGGACATTTCTCGTTTGCTCACTTAGTGTTTGTCCTGCTCCCTGGAAAAGTGAGCTGGCAGTTGATCAGAAAGGTTGAGATTCAGATGAGTCCTTCATTAAGACAGATTCAGACAAAGGGAGCAAGTTATGACACAAAAAGTTTCAGAAGCCACTTAGAGACGACCACAATCTTCTTTCTAATGGTCGAAACAAGAGGAGGTGAAAAACAGAAGCACCTCAGAAACTCTGAGCCACCTCCAAGCTGACAGATTGCATGATTTATGTGCATTATTTTATCACTTTCTATAGACAAACATCAAGCATCATCTACACTTAGGTGAAACTGACAGGCCGGTATCATTAAGAGAGCAAACTACCAACAGCAATTGCATTACAAAGATGACAGGGACAGTCATGACAATGTTGTGTCTTTCACCAGCACTATCAGATCCATCCACTCGTACTCTCACACACACATCATTACCGATTAGTCCAGCAGATCATATGTCTGGAACTTGTTTTGGAGGTCATCTTAAAATGACCTCAATGCAAAAAGCAACTTTTTCTTCTTTCTTTCTACTGTTTGATTTCATCAGAAAGTTTTGCAGTTTACTGGATCTTGAGAGAGGCAAGTCCAGTAGAAATAAAATGAAAGAGAAAGGCTGAAATAAATGTATTCAAAAGAACAGGACTCCTTAAAAGCAGATGTCAAATGAATTAACCCAGAAGACTACAAACAGGAGAATTAATGAAATGCCATGAAAATAATTACCACACAAAAACTAGTTCATAAGAAAGATAAGTCAACAGAAGTGATGGGAGAGAAAGAGGATACCAACAAAAAACCTACAAGAAGAGGAGGATCAAAGCAGCATGGCCAAAGATGCAGACCCTTTCATAACCCTGGGGTATTAAAGACCAGAGCCACAAAATAGCAGGTGCATTGCCTTAATATTTACTGCAGTCTAGAGGGTTCCAGTTGCAACACCAAGCGTACACATTTATCCTCAAAAGCAGAAAAAAAAATTTGCAAAAGCACGTCTGCCACCTATGCAGCTTGAAATGTGGGGGAGCAATGAGGAAGCAGCAGCACTCAGATTACAGCAGCATGATTTCAAAGTCTATTTCCCTGGTGCTAACATCACACATTTTATCCATGCATTTCAAATATTAGTATTAACCTGCTGCTCTAAACTGTACTTGTACATTTTAAGGTTTATTGACTACAAGCCCAAACAATGAGGTTTCAGCAGCTATTCTGAAGCAGTACCCAGACAGCGGGAGCAAAATGAACTGTCTGTTTGCTACTCAGAACACAGTGGGAATAAGAGATTAGAATCCTGGAATGGTTTGGGTTGGAAGGGACATTAGAGATCATCTAGAGATCATACCATAGGCAGGCACTCCTTTTGCTAGACCAGGTTGCTCAAAGCCCCATCTGACTCGGCCTTGAACACTTCTGGAGAGGGGACAGGTTGTTTCTCCGGGCAACTTGTGTCAGTGCTTCACCAACCTCACAGCAAAAAACTTTTTCTTTACATTTAATCTAGGTCTACCCTCTCAGCCTAAAACCATTACCCTTTGCCCTATCACTAAGGCCCTCGTGTCTCTCCATTTTTCTTATAACCTCACTGTATATGCTGAAAAAGTACAATAAGGTCTCCCTGGAGCCTTCTCTTCTCCAGACTGAACAAGCCCAACTTTCTCAACCTTCCTTCATAGGAAAGGTGTCCCCTCTCTTTTATTTCCTGTGGCTTCCTCCAAACCTGCTCCTACAGGTTCATGTCCTTCTTGCACTGAGGACCCCAGAGCTGGACACAGGACTGCAGCTGGGGTCCCACCAGAGTGGAGTAGAGGGGTAGAATCACCTTCCTCAACCTGCTGTTTTTCCATGCAGCCCAAAACAAAGTCGGTTTTCTGGGCTGCAAGTGTACACTGCAGAGTGATACCAAATTTTTTGGTCTATCAGCATCTCCAAGTCCTTCTTTGAAGAGCTGCTCTCAATCCATTGACTCCCCAGACTGAACTGATAGCAGGGATTGTCCTGACCCAGGTGCAGGGCCTTGCACTTGGCCTTGTTGACCTCCATGAGGGTCACACTGGCCCACTCCTCAAGCTTGTCCAGGTCCCTCTGGATGGCATCCCTTCCCTCCAGCAAATCAACTGCACTGCTCAGCTTGGTGCTGAGGGTGGAGTGATCCCCCTATGTCATTGATAAAGATCTGGAAACAGTGAGGTGAGTGTCAAATGTGTCCATTGCTGAAGAACCTCTGGACTTTCTAGGACTGAACAGAGCATGCTCTATCAAAGAGTCTATCACTGGAGAAATATACAGTTACCTGACCAATTGGTTGTAGATATACAGCTGGAATTTGGGGTGGAGGTTGGGAAAACAGACACTGAGAGAGGCCCAGTGGTGAGACGTAAAGACAGAGAAGAAGTAGTGAACAGGAGAGCAGTGTCTACAAAATAAGGAGGAAGAGTTTAAAACTAAGATAGCAATTAAGGCAGAAAGAATGAGAAAAGGACAGCATCTGGCAAAGAATTTTAAAATTAATTGCATTTAACATTGTATAGTTAATACCCAACATATGCAGTACAAAAACTATACACTGTTATGCAAAAGGTTATAGAACATACACTTATAACACTGTTTTCTGTTAATGAAAGACAAGTTACTTTTACACTGCTGTATTTTTCTTTAAATATTGGAGTTTTATTACTTTGATGCATATTTCCACAGGTGCCAGTTAATGTATCTCAGCTTGACCTCTCTCTCATACTATTCTCTCAAAAGAGTGTATTATTGGTACTGAAGAGCATGCTGGTTTTGTAATATCAACAATTTGCTGGTCTGAAACTTCAAACACATTTTTTTCACCTGGTGAAACCTCAATAAAATTATTTCTACAGTAAGGTAAGCACCAGTGAAAGAGCAAAGAAAAAAGATTAAATAATTTACTTCTAAAACATTAACAGTTCCAGGAAAAGGGTCCAAGATATACCCACCATTCACATTCTAGCTGCTAACTGGGATTTTTTGCAACAAAGTATAGACTTGTTCTCAGAATACTCATATATTTCATTTGAAGTACTAACTGCAGAAGGATAATACTTATTGTTTTTAAAAAAAATCTATATAACTTACAGCTCTGCTTAAAATGGTATTTCTTAAAAGTACTACCATTTTAAGCTAATTCCTAATGAATTATCAAATTTATAGAAAAATACCATGCTCCATTTAGCTCTATCAACTACAATGCAAGCTAAGAAGCACATTAAGGAAAAGCAAATGAAAATAAGCATTTAATCAATTATTGCACAGATTATCATTAATGCTGCATATGCAAGGAAAGCCAGGGGAAAGTGGTTAATTGTCTTTGACAGAGCATGCTCCTGTTCACATGCAGGCTACACAGACTCATCAGTTAAAATGAAAACAGAACTATTCTTTCATTCCCCTTTTAGCAGACGACAAATATTAAAGCTTCCTGCTAAGTAAGGAAGCCAAAGGATTTCCACCTTGCTGTGGTGTACAGCAAATCCAGCGTAGCAGGCTTTCCCAATTCCTTCCTTCCTCTAGATTCTTTGTCTTTATCATTCAGTTTCTTCCCTTGAGCCCTACTTCCCACCCTGATTCCCCTCAAATGGCAGCTTGCTATCATTACACCCCAAACCAAACATCTCACTGTTATTTTTATGTGTTTTACAAATCAGGACATTAAAAAAAAAAAGATACCAAGGGAGCACTTTTTTTCAATCAATAAGCACTGCTGTCACTACCAAAACACCTGCCAAGGGTGTGCAAGAACTGTGCAAGAGGGTAATCAAGTTTTAGAGAATCATTTATGCTTACATAAAATACTTTCTCCTTTGAACATATACAACAATCCAAGACTTTTAAAACCATAAAACCAAAAACATATGACCACATAGATCACACACAATTTCCACTTGATCTGCCTAAAATTGTTCCATCTCAAATCCTGGTATCCAGCTTTTGAAAAGTATTCTCCAGGTGAGCAATATTTCCAACTACATACAATACTAATCAAATGATAACTAAAATATTTCTAAAGGTAGAACATACTTTATATCTGCTACCATCCCTTGTAATATCTAAGTCTTTATGCAATTGTAAATGTTGCTTAGAAATGAAGGTACTTTGAAAAAATAAGATTTCAAGAATATTGATAAACCCACTAGCTGATAAAAATTGCAAAGGAAGTATTGGATATACAAGTATATTTGTCATCTCTTTTAGCACTAATACTGTATCTCAAAATTCGCAAGCTGTAGATTGATTTTTTTAATCAGTTTCAATTTGTTGAATTTGTTTGTGGGAAAAAATAAGATAGAGACCCTCTTTTAACAAAAAAATAAGATCAGGAGAAAAAAAAATAAATTCTTGAAATCCTAGAAGTCAGCATGGCCTACAACACACAAGCTTTTCAAGTCCCCATCTTAAGTAATTTATCAGTCTCAAAAGATACTTTGAGAATTTGCCACTATGATGATGGGGTGGTTTTCATACCACTTGGAATCCTAGGAGTTTAGTTTTGGAAATATGACCTCAGAATCTTCTAACTATCAGTGATTTTAGCTGTTCAGTTTACCAGATGCCACCAGAGGAGTCTGAATAAAACAGCAATCAACTTGGGCTAGAAGGCCATGAAATTACAACATGTTTTAACTTTTTTCCTACTTATATCAAAGCCTCCCTTACTGCTGTTGGGTTTTATTTTCATCATACTCAAACACATGGGTGGGAAATGTGCTTCTCAAATAATTGCAAGCAAACAGGCTGCTAAGGAGTCATGGACAGCTGGCCTTTACATGGCACTGCTTGTTTTGTGAGGTTTTATCCAGCTGTGTTTGGAGTCTCAAGGGGAAACACATTCCAAAGGTCACCCACACGGACTAAAGTGCAGTGACTATCTTAGTTCTAAGCTCTAAAGAATTGTTTAAGTAAAGACTATTTCTTGTGGCAACTGGCAGAAGCCAGACTTTCAATTAATTAGTCTCAAATAAGAATTTAGGGCACAAGTGATTAAAGTGTTTGGGATGTTTTGTGCACACAAACTAATCCTACACTGAAAGGATGCATAAACAATTTTTTATCTAAAACAACTTCATAGGTGAAATCAGGAGGTTCATTTTAGGTTTTCAGACCCAGGAACTGCAAACAGATTTTGTTATTTCCTCTGGTGCCTTACAAACATTTTCAACATTTCTCCAACCTGTAAACCACATATATTCTCAGCCACATACAGATCACCTCCATTAATAAAGAAAATATTTAAAGAATTCATTCTAGCTGATTTTAATGCAATCAGAATCAAAATTCAGCAGCTGGACAATTAGATAGAAATCACATACCTGACCACTTCAGTGTCTTTCTGTGAGCCAGATCTGAAACTCAGTTACTATTTTTTTGCATAAAACAATTGCTATTATAATTTACATTTCAACTCAAAATTCAAATTGACACCGTAATTCCAGAGTCTCACTCCCTATATTTTTTCACTCTTTAAGGTAAAAGGGGAGATACAAAATACAGGCACCATTTTGACCATTTGACTTCAGGGCTCTCATTGTAAGAGAAACTCTTACAAGATGTGCTGTGAAGCCAGAACCTGTCCACATTCCTTGTACTTACAAACATCAACATCTCTTAAGCTGATGTGTTTTTACCAACTCTATCAAGTACAAAGAATATTAAACCAAATCTTCTACAATAAAACCTTGACCACATGGTCTGCCATAATGTTTGAATCTTAGTATCATGCAAGAACCGTAGCTTTTAAATTATTATATTCAAAGATTAACATAGTTTTATTCATGCTTCCAAATCAGCTGTTTTTCAGGCAATTCAGATCAAAGTGTGATATCAACACCATTAATATTTCTGATGGCCATTTTTAGTGCAGATGTGGGCCAAACCAATTTGTTCCATTAAAATATCAAAATTTTGTGAAAGAAAAAAAATACGTAGTTACTTTTCATCCATTCTGCTGCGCATTTTTTTAAGTTTCTGCATAATGCTGCTGGTCTCACTGCTGGAGATGGAGATTGGAGAAGGACTGCGTGTTTCTGCATCAGTTGGAAGTGGGCTAGAACCATTGCTCTGCTTGATGTCATCCTCACTGGGAAGCTCCTGCAATTAAAGGGTTAAAATGAACAAGAAGCATTAAAAGAATATTCCAAAATCCTTTAAAAAACTGTGTTAATTTAGCTTGTAATTGCTAGATTACTGCATGAAATACTGCTTGAGATAAGTCTGTCCACTTGCAGATTTAACTTAATAACCTCATTTTTAGCACACCCTTTCTCTCCATAATTTAACTTTTCCTCTAACTGTATCCAGAACAAAATAACAAAAACAATCAAACAAAAACCACAAACAAACAAGCAAACAACCATAAAGTCCCACAAAGCAACAAACCACCAGAATTCAGTTACCCAAACAGGAAACTAAGCTCTTCTAAAGTATTACTATTAAACTTGTGTCTTCTCAAAATTTTGTAAGGAGGCAGCCAGGTGCCAAAAACCTCATTTTGCTACCTTGTAAAGTAGATGCAAGAAATTTAGCATAATTACACTAACACACACAGCAGGAAGTTTTGGGGTTGGTGCTTACATTTAGTACTTTGGGCCTGAAAAATAATCAAACAAAAATCAAAGCCTGAGAAATCTAAGCATCAAAAAAGTCACATTCCCAAAGTCATTAGTTCAGCTTGAGAATGAACAAACACCATCTATTGTGCATTTAAAACATTTTGTAACTTCTCCAAAGGTGTTTCCTTAAATGATGCTCTAAAGAAATTAAACATAAATTGCTGAGATGAAGGGGTGAGACCATTTCAGGCAGACAAAACTTCCAAGTGATAGGTCCAATCTAGTAGCCTTCCATTCCTATAAACACTGAAGTTGCAAGGCTGAAGAGGGAAGACTGCAGCTTCTGTGCTGAACACTCACCAGTTTATTTTCTCCTGCAGACTTCAGTTTTTCCTGCAGTTTCATTGTAGTCTGACGGATTCGCTCGATTTCCGCCTGCTGTTTAAGGATGAGCTGCCTCTCCTTCCGAGCAGCCTTGTTTGCCTCCTGGAGACGTTTAATTTCTGCCTTTTAGGTATAAAAGATTCAGTGTAAGAACACTGACAGACCTCTCTCAAGAACACACTGAAAGCTGCCACAGTGACCTTGCTATGGGCTCGACATGACTGCAATTACATGAGGAAGGAACTAGGCTGAACTTCAGCAGCAAAGAACTGGAGATCAATTAATACTTCAGAGTCTCAATCATGAGATTACAGATAGAGAAGGACCCTTGAGAAGAACGTGCTGAGTATGACTGAAATGCAAATAAAACTTAGAGGTAAGAAATATTGCTGGTTCTCCATTCCTATATTTACAATGTCTGAAACATTTAATGGGTACATAAGGCTTTCAACAGGACTTTCCTAGAGAGCATCCCTTACCTTTTCCTGCTGTAATCTCAGCAGCAGACCACGCTGCCTCTTTCGAATAGGAGGCATCTTATCATCCTCTCCCTTGTCTCGCAAATGTCTGCAAATAGATTGAAAGGAAGAAGTAGAAATAAAGTAGTAAGATTACTTAACAAATAATAACAAAGTCATATTAAAAAGTACACAACAGGCCTTTTACTATTTAAACTACAATTTAAAAAAATCCAAACTTTACTCTTCCTGCTCTGCAGAAGGGTATATTCCTTAATTCTTGGCATGCTCTGTGATAGAATATTTTGCACCATTTGGTCAGACAGGCACAGTAAAAAGGCCAGTGCTGGTAACAGAAGATTACACAAGAATGGGCAGAAGCTCTGCAGAGGTAGCTCACTCACTATTTGAAAAGCACAAAAGGAAGGACACTTGGCTCACTACCTAATAATCTTTGTAAAATCCACAATAACAAGAAATTGTAAGAAAATGTCTGCTGAACAATGGTATTCTCATGCAGAGAAAATTACTGATTAAATCTGTTGTGTCTGTTGTTTACTAGTATCAGTGGGTAGTTCAAGTGGACTTCAGGACAAAGCCTATCTTAGACTGGAAACAAATCACTAACTACAACATGTATCCAGATCTACAAAATGTGGCCTGAGTTAACTAAAACGACCTCAGATACACATCAAACAAACAAAGGTCAACTTTTTGACAGTTCTGTATCTTCCTGAATTAAGATGTGTAGAATGGCTGGCAGCTACCTTCTCTAACTGACAACAAACATCTGCTCTTCTACTATTTCAGTGAAATTCTTAATCAAACCACATTCAATGTAAATATCAAAACTGAATTTTTATATTTATATACTGGGTCCTGTTCTTTCCAAGTCCCAGTAACAACTGTACAGAATACTGATGTCGGAAGATTAGTTCATTAATACTTAATTAGAGAGCAGTAAGGTGGAAATAAAACCTTGAAAGGTAGAAGGAAATGGTCAGTCAGCAGTTATAGATTTTCAGAGCTCCCTTACTTTTTCTGGTGTTCCAGCCAAGCCAGTTCAGCCTTGGTCTTCTCTTTGAGAGCCTTCTCCCGGAGCCGGAGGAGTGAGGACTGATGAGCTGCTCGCATTTCCTCCTCCTTCATGTACTGTCTGACCATCTCCATGGTAAACTTAGAGAAACTGTCTTGCCCCCCTGAGAAGGGCATGCTTAGCTCCTAAAAGGAAAGACAAAGTTGGCACTAAACCACAGAAATGCCATGGCTTTTTTTCAACTACAGGTCTGTGTGTGTATATATATAGATACACAAAAATAGATGGAGGAAGGGAAGCTGTTTTTTCTCTGAGCTTTGTGCAGACCAGCATTTTTTTCCCTGGGCTGTGTGACAGTTCTGGGAGGTCCCCACTTTGGCTGGAGAGATGAGGCATCCTCTTGTATTTCCCAGCTGTGTGTTAGCATAGTTGGAGGACTTAATCCACCGGGCTTTTAAAACCCACCTCAAAAAGTCACTCCTCCTAAGCCACAAGGTAGAGGCCTGGATGGACTGCTCTGTAAGTCATCACACTTGTTAAACAGTGACATACAGCATGATTCACACATCTCTGTTTTGAGATGCTCAGAGAACCACAGGGAGGAAAAGAAACCTCAACCCTGAAAACACAGCTAAGAAGAGCTCACTTGAAGTTTATCAGCTTAACAATGTCAGATCAGTTAATTTAACTTAAACATGATTGCCTCAACTACCTTGATAGATGACAGAGCTGTTTTGTCTGGGGACACTTCCTCATCAGAATCATCACGACTGCCTCGCTTCTTCTCCAGATTATTTCTGCGATGACTCTCAGAGGGCAGCAAAGACCGAAAAGATTTTTCTTCAATCTCATCCTCTGTCATGGACTCATCAAATTTCAGGGAATACTCTGTTGCAACAGAAGCGGAATCTGAGGGAGAAATCAGGGAAGCAGCTTTCCACTCAATCTGGCACCATGAATGCAATTTTAGTCTGTCTCATCTCACTAATGTTAGGGGGGATCAGAAAGACAGGGAGATAAGTGACATAGAAAAAAGGGTGTTTTGGAAAGAGTGATTTTGAGTTAGGGGACATCTGTTACCCAGCTTCAAGTCACCTAACAGATTTGTGTACACAGATACAAATACAGTCTGGAGTTGCTGAAACATTTCGTGTTGTATCTGCAGCATGTGAGCATCTGGCTAATCCAACATCTCACTGTGCCAGTCAGTTCCCTCTTAAGAGACTACAATTCACCTGGGGCTCAGCTTTCTTCACACACTTTCTCCCATTTATTTCAGAAATTCATTCTGAAACAGCACCACCCTGCCCCCTCACCACCTTCAAACCCATCACACACCAGCAGTATAGCCAACCTTTTTCATCTGGCAGGGACAAAACACTGTCACTGGGCAAGGAATCATCAGCAGCAGTCTGAGCCTGCTCTTCAATACTGCTGGCTGTCTTCTCACGACGGGAAAGCTTTTTCTCATTCTCCTTAGAAGACGGAACTGAAGGGCTCTCCTGGCGGCTGCTGGTACTACTGTGTTACCAAGAGATTATTTTTTTAAAAATACTTTACACATTTCAAAATACTTATATTACATTACTGCTGTACACACCATGATTAACATCACAACAGTAAACAACATGCAGAGGGTTTGGTTTTGGTTTTAAAATGCAGTTTGGCTACTTTAGAATTCCAAGTTTCATCTAACTACTGATTGTTGTTTTTATTCTAGCTTAAAATCCATGTGGTCTGAAAGTATGCACAACCTTTGCCTGGCAGTGAGTAGTGATGATAAACAAATGCAAATAAATATTTTTTCAGATTTTAAAAGAATGAGTAAGTTAGAAATTCTGTTTTAGAAGTTAGGAGAACTACAGAGGACAACATTTTTCCTGTTCAAGGTCAGAGAAGGATACAAGAAACTTCATGGGACCTAACTAGATCAGGTAAGTGAACAGGACACAAAAAGCTTCTTACCTCTGATCATGAACCTTTGATCTTGAAGACTCAGAGTAACTATCAAACATTGGTGAGTATGTCTGTTTTGAGTCACCTGTCTCCTCTTTACCTTGTGATATGGCACCAGACTCACCTTTCCTGGAAATGAGAAGCATTTGGGGTAAATCTGCATTGTCTTAAACACAGGAGTTTTCATGTGCTCTCATCAGTTTACTAGAAGCAGTAACAACTAAAATTTCTGCTAAAAGATTTCTTAAAGCTTAAACTAGGTTAAGTCATCCCACAAAATGCTTAGATCACCTTTTTCTACTCCTTTATGTAGAGTTTCACAGAATCAGTTAATGCCACCTTTGGTGTACACTATTAAGGGCATAAAGATGGACTCCACATTCATCTTAAATGCTCTCTCATTATGACATCTTAACGTTTTTTGCAAGAATACATGAAGTAAAACCTAGGAAATCTTACTTCCTCTTTCCCAAGATGTGAGACATTAAGCCAAACCTGTTTGTATCAGCTCGGGCTCTCAGCTGGTTCATGAACTCTGAATGGTGCTGCCGCTGATGGTCAAACAAGGTGGAGACTGGAGCAGGTGGGGCACTGACAGTGTCTGAGATCTGGGTCCGTGCTAACTCTGTCATCTGAGTACAGCAAAAAACATGGGAATACAGTGAGCTTATCAGCATCAAAATGCTTCTGGAAGAGAAAATAATCATTCTGGCAGGCAATTTAGTGATTTTTAACAACTGTGTAAGACATGGGGTTACAATGGTTTGTAACAACACGTGTCAGTTCTGGTGCTGAAGGGTCATACTGCCCTGTGAATACATATTCCTCCATACTCCTTTCCTTTACCCATAATAAATTGCAATGTACATTTAAAAATATTCCCAGCACATTGTTGACAGGTGTCTCCACTGCTGTATTCTGGTTAAAACAAATGGCTGTTCAGCTGAGTACCTGGAGTCACTTGGGAATGGTGATGGAAAAGCTCCTTTGCTGACCCAGCATCAGTGACTGGGTCATCCCCACCAGCCTCTCCACCAGCTCCTCTTATGCTCAGAATTCAAACTTCAATCAAGACTTGAAGAGATTAAAACCCTACACCAAATGAAAGCTGTCTTCTCTGTTTCTTCTCCATTGTTTCTTAACTGGTTTCTACCCACTTCAGCTCTAAAAACTACAAATGTTTCCTTGTCTTTATCCACGTACCTCCTCAATGACCAATATACCACATCTATTTGAGGTGTCTGAGCTTTTCTGCTCCTTTAACCCATTCCTGTCTACTCAAAAATTATTTAAACTTCATATATTTGGCAGAGCCCAGAACAAGTACATCAGTATTATTCTACAATTCCATTACTCATCATAAAACCAGCCTTGGTGAGCACCACCATGTGCACAGGCTGTGAAGAAACAGTTCTGTTCACACTCATCAGCCTTTTGCACTCCATCCCATAATAATGACCCACAGACACTGTGATTTCTGAACTGTGATGGAGTAAGAACATTTCTTGGTTACTGTGTTTCTTATCCATGTTTGAAGCAGCTGTTACATACTGGGAACAAGAAATATAAAAGCTGATAAACTGATATAAAACCCAGGAAACTAATAAATATTCTGTACAGCACAGGAAGAACAAAGAGAGATTCAAAACAAGGAAACTTCAAACTCTGTACCAAGTCAAGAGCTGAAGATTCTCCCTTCACCTTTTCTTAAAATTTTATTTGTTGTTCTTCTACCTTCAGTAGTAAGCAAAATTGCAATGCTCTGCTTTTCTAATTCAATTTGCACATGAAACAGATATAGGATCAATCCCTGATGGAGAGCAACTCTTACTAACTGAAGATGCTGTGTTCACTGTCATCAATCTACCCTAGAAGAACAAATTTCTTAACAGTTCATTAACTGGAAGATCATAAGAATATGGAACAGGGATTTAAGGCTGCTGATTGACTTCTAAGTAACGGTGCCAGAGTTGCTCCTTTGAAGTCCTATCATTTGTTGTGTTATGAAAGTGAAGAAGTTGTACCAAGAATGACACCAAACAGAAAATAACTTAAAAGGCAAAGAAGTGTTCGCAGTAATACTGCAATTAACACAGCTTTTCTCTTTCCCTAGGGCCTCACCTCACGGAGCTGGCGAGTTGCATCCGTAGAGAGCTGTGCAGGTTCTGCCTGTTTGGCTGCAGCCTTGCACAGGGGCTCCTGTCCAGCCTCCTGCCGAGACTGGACCAGCTGCTGCAGTGACTCTGCATGGACCTATTCAGAAAACAGACACTTCAGCTCTTCAAAATGGTCTGGCTTTAGTAACTACAGATTTATTTCTCAAAACCTGGCAGAAAAAAACTTTTAAATAGGCCCTTGAGAGTTTCTTTTAGCTATATTAAACCCTTTTGGCACTTTCATATTCTCAAATTAAGAATACCTGTAGACATGGATTTGCTTATAATATTTTGCCTCTTACACACTCCATATTTTTGAAGGGCAGCCTTACCTGAGCTGCTTTCTGCCTTGCCTCTTCCAGTTGTCTCTGATTTTCTAAAGCTTCTTGTTCAGCCTTGATTTTCCAAAGAGCCAAGTCCCGTTCATGGCGCTGCTGTTGTGCCTACAGATCAGGAAAACAAGTTTTAACCATGCAAGTTAAATATAAAGACATGATTTGCCTCAGCCACTGGCTGTAACTACCTATTAAAGATCTGGATCTACTCTGCTGTGGGTGGGTGTCTCTTCTGCTGAAACAGTATTTTTAACCTACTGATCCTCTTCCTTTTTAAGGCAATGCACATTCCCCATACTCTTCCACTACAGCGCAGAAAGGAGTTTAGGAGATCAACTAATTCAACAAACTAGAATAAACAATCTTGTCAACATAAGGAAACTTCAAAGAAAAACACTGTTTTTGTGGAATAAAACGAATCATCCAGCCCAAACAAATAAACTGCATGGCATTGGAACTCAACATCAATCCCAGTAAAGAATCATGCTTTTATCTGAGGAACACAACCCAAACAGTGATTCCAGCTAATGATATATCAATGAGACATATTCCAGAGTAGCTACTTCCTTGGGGTCAACTTAAAATAAGAAAGGTAACATCCTAAAAAATGGACATTATCAGACACGCCCCATAATGCCCATTACGATTTCTCTGCACTGCTAACAAACCCTTAACTTGCCCTAACTTGATTTTCTTGCAAACAAACAATGAAAGAAAAAAAAAAAAAAAGAAAGGTTAAGAAAAAAGTATTTTCCTGTTACCTTGAGAATCTGAGCCAAAGAAACACTCTCCTGCTGGGCAAGGGAAATGCCTCGTACTCGCTCCAGATCCGAGAGCTGCCGCACGGACTCCTCGATAGCGCTCAGGTAGTTCAGCTCTGCTGACAAACGGTGCTGCAGCCCCGCGGGGGAGAAACGCATGCACCCTGCAGGAAAAAACACACACTGCTCACCCTCACAGACTTCATTATCCCACACCAAAAACTCAAGAAAAAACACTAGCTGCTCTGGCATCAGCATGGTTTTTACAAATACTCACCGCTTGCTGAGGATGCTCCTGCTGCAGACCTGCTGGTTCCCACGCCCACATCAGCAAAGGCCACATTTGGCTTCAGCCCTGGGGCTGTACCTCCAGAAAAGCCAGCAGGTGACTTGACTCTTTCTGCTGTATTGCCTACAGAATCCAACTGCAGCATTTTTTGGGAGCTGGAAGATGGAGAAGAAGTTGGTGTCTTCTGGGGTCTTCCCTTGTCTGAGAAACTGACAGTGAAACAAAACCAAAAGGAGTTAATAATTTCTCCTAGGCCAGCCATTTGATAAAATAGAGGAATAACCTTGTTCTTCCATTCCTACACACAAACAGATTCATGCAAAGGGCACAGTCTGTTCAGGATATGCCTGTTTGCATATGCTCAGTCTGTCTTCAGGAAATGGCCTCACGAGATTTAGGCTTGTCCCTAAATCCCAGTTCAGAGTTAAGTTTCTAAAGCACCCTATTTTCCCGCAAATATTAAGCCTAGTTAGCACATAGACAAATTTTTTTAAAAAAATTAACACAGTATCTTCATGTTCTACATGACCAGACAAGCAGTTTCAGTACCTCCTGTTAGGTGCCTGGCATGAGAAAGTCAGGAGGCAATCATCTGCACGTGCATTTTAAAGAGTGAACAGTTTTATTATCAGCACATGGATGCAACTGATCGTGAAAAACCACTGCCCTGAGTCTTGATCTCTCTCCTAAAATGCAATGGAGACCAACACTTGACTTGAACAATTTGTAAGATACTATGGTAGCACTTTCTGAAAAAAGACATTTCTTTTTTAAACAGAGAAAATTATACAGGTGCTTCTTAAATTTACTATTTCAATTTTACTAGGCTGAAGAGGACTAACAGAGGCTGTTTAAATCCTTTGGAAAGACATTCTGCATTACTTGGCATATCTTAGGAGGTCAAAGGACCTTTCAAACCCAATCCTGGATATCAGCAATAGTCATCAAGAGAAGCCAATACCTCCAAACTGTTCTAAACCAACACATAATGAGAGACCACTTGAATTATTTGATGCTTTTTAGAAAAAAGTGCAGTGAAAACTGAGTGTTTCATAACCACCTTCATTGGACAATTAGCAGAAAAACTGCCCTTTTAGCTAGCCAAAAAGAGGCTGCAACAGAAAACATACGTTTCTTTCTTTTTTAATACACTCTTTTCCAAGGATGTCTCAAAAGGCATTGACTCACAGAGCTGGATAGGCTTTGTGAGTATTAGCTGAACTCAAGTACAACCAAAACTGTCTGTGTTTCTACTGAAAAAAGAAAGGTGATTGCACAGGTTGAATAAACCCTGACACATTTTTAACAGACCTCTGCTAGAAGAGGGAAACAAAAACTGCATTTTAATGCTTAAGGTATTTAACATGACAGGACATCAGGTTTCATATTTAAAATATGGGGAAAAAATATTTCAGGCATGCACATCCTACTAACATTTGACCATTTCTTTTACTTCCCTTTTGCATATCCAAAGACACAGCCACTAACACTTCCAAGCATCATTATATTTGCATAAAGTCTTATAACATTCCTGTTACCTCATCAGGGAGTGTCCAGACAAGTTTTCCAGTGTGCTGTCTGTATCTGGGTTCTGCTCATGGTCTTTATGAGAAATTCTGGTACTGGGTAAGGATTTCTTAGTCTGTTGGGATCCCCTCTCTAATTCAGACAGTATTTTATCTTCTTCCACAGAGAAGTGGTGAGAACTTCCATTGAAAGAGTCCAACCCTAAGAAACAAAAACAGTATCAAAAGTTTGTTTGGTTTTACATGTGAATACCTTGCCATCAAAAGCCCCAAAACAATGAATTGAGAAGTTTTTCCCTGATTAAAGAAGTCTTTGGGTCACAAGTCTATAGAGCCAACAAGCAAGAAATGTAGAACTGGCAATGAAGTTCTCTTCTGTGTATTTTGTTCACAGCCAAAACTGTCACTCAGCTTTCATTTCAGCACATTATCAGCTTAAATAAGGAAAATACGTATTTGATTATTTACTACTAATAATCAGAATACAGCCTAGCTTTTTGAGGAAAAGGTAAAGAATTTTGAAAAAACAGGAAGAGTGATAATTTAGAATGCCTAATCCTATTTTTGTCATGGTTTCTATTGGCTTAAAGCCTAGCTTTTTTTATCCATTGCTTATATACTACAAGTGCACCAAGCCTCAAGTTTCTTCATGCTTTTGTGACATACAGGTTACCATAGAAACAAATGTATTTATTAATTTGTGCACTGATGAAAACTTACTGTGATCCAAAGACAAAGCATTCAGGCAAATTTGCTGCCACTTCACAAACATGGCCATAACTCAGAAGCCTATTGGCATTTTCTCAATACAGAATCTAAGGATAGTTCCCACACAATATTAAAATTAACTGATTTATTAGAAGGCTGGCTTAGAAAAAGTTAACAACCTCTTGCTTATTTAACTATAAATTACTGTATTTTAAAGTCAGGGCATGATCAGAGTCAAAAAGAATCTAAGAAGGAATCACTGGAGGAGTAAATCGATCCATCATCCTATCAGTATTAGATTACAGTTTCCAGATACGTAGGATTGCAATTTTCCTAACAAGAAAAGCCTTCATAAAAAAGAATACTCTACAGCCAAGTACTGCACTTACGTTCCTTCTTCCCTCTCTTTTTAGAGGAAGCAGATGAGCGGGAAGACGCTGCAGACCGGGGTCCAGATGAGTGCTGAGAACCAAGCTCCACAGAGCGAGGATCAAGGGGAGACTTCCTACTGGGAATTTCTTCCTGAATGCTTGAATTACTGCTGCCAGCAACACTGAAAAGGAGCACATTGATGGTGAGTAAGGACTTCCATGTTACACTGGGGCCAAGAAAACTACCACACTTGGAATTAGAGACAGATGACTAAACTGCACTAATCAGCCCATCCAGAAAAGCTTTTTCTAGGTTTTGAGATTAAAAGCTATGACAGCTAAGACATTGGGAAGTTTGATATGATATTGAACATACTGAAACATGCTTCCAATAATATGAAAGACTAAAAGATGGATAACAACTATCCTCTCCAATTTTAACTCTTAAAAAGCTATTTGACTCCGTATCTGAACAACATAAGAATGACTGCATTTTATCTGCATTTCAGATAATCTCTGGGCATACAGACATATATTTGTTGTTATACAGATATCAACTGCCAGAAATATGAGCAATTTTCAATAAAGGGTTACAAAAGACTTGCAAAAAAGAGATGCCAATGCATCATACACTAAATAATACCAACAGAAGAAAGAAGTTTTAATCAGAAAGATACATTTTTTTGCAGCCAACATTTTCAGTGTGCAAAGTGCCTTTTAACTTCTTCTCTTCTGAAGTATCACTTGTGGCATCCCCCCAAGGTGCCCAAAAGACATAAATATAACTCATTACAAAAAAGGTCTTGGAAAATTCAGGAAGCCATGTAGTAGACATGGAGAGTCTAGGATCTACAGTCTTCAAATTCTGATCTGAACAAAAGCTTTTAAAAATTCATACAGACAGTTTATGTATCTGTTACTAAGTAAGCACTGACAAGTGCTTTCTGAAAGCAATTGCATATTTACTACAAAGTTTTGAAGTACTGAAGGCATTTTCAGACTTACAAATAACTTTTCTATTTTTTCTGAATTACAAGACTACACAACTGAGCATCATTGCAGCCACACAAGTCAGAGAACTAATTTTCACTGCACTACAAAGGATAAGAATCTTGTCTAAAGCGACCTGTCTGGCTAAAGAACAGCAAAAATGAGACAGGGAACAGGAATACTGGACTCTATCTTAACTATGCTGGCTGCTATATTAACTGCAAGATCCTAATAAAGTACTTCATCAATTTGACAAGTACAGTACAGTGCAGCAGAGAAGATATCCAGCATATTATGAAACAAATTTTGTATTGACTATTTTCTCTTGAATTCTCCATTTTTATTTTTTTAGGAAGTCTAACACAGTTACCTGAGATCACGTGAAATCTTTTTGTCTGTTAAAGTGCTGCTTCCCTGTGATGAGACAAAATCATCCTCGTAAGAAGCCACGCTCTCTGGAGGGCTCATGGCAGGGAGCAAAGGGCGCAGAAGAGCAGAGCCTCCATTCAGCCTTTCTTCAAACACTGAAGGGTGGAGAGAGAAGGGAGAGGACAAAAATTATAACAAACACAAACATACATCAAATAGGAATTAAAATGCTCCCAACCATGAGTTACAATGACTACCTTTCAAACACAAAATCATCAGGAGAACAGCAGTACAGCTGTCCCACGGCAGTTTTAACAGAACATAACAAGCACAGTCTTCCTCTTTTTGCAAATTATCAAATTCTTTACTTTATTAACATACTCCAACCAAAACATTCTTGAAGAGCACAGTGCTTTAGAGTCATCTGCAGAAAATTTTATGCAATCATCTTTAAAGAAAATAATACGAAGGCAAAAAGAAAAAAAACACAAGACAAAAATCAACTTCTCAGAAAACACTCCTTCTCAGAATGAGGAGCTCCAGGCCAGAGGCAAAGTACTCATAAAAAGAGGAATAAATTTGTACAAAAAAGGAAAATGAAAGAAAGCCTCCTGCATGAGACAGTTGTAAATCATGTCTTACACAATTCACATTTGATACCTCTGAAAGCACATTCTTTAACTGTGAAGTATGAAGTGCATGGAGCAGTCTGACTGGGAAAACAGCAATTCACAAGAACTTTGATAAATGTTCCTGTTTTTACCTTTTCCGTGAAGTTGGTAATTCTTTGCAAAGATGTTGATGACACTGTGGGGACTTCCCTTTGCCAGTTCCTCCCAGGGCCCCTTGCTGTGTGTGTCACTTGTCTGAGTGAAAAGTGGGGAGTACCTCTCAGCTGCTTTCTGAAACTCCTTTATGGGCTCAAAAGCATTTCTCTCCCGAATGCAAAAATCCTTCTCTTTTAATGTCTCCAACATTTTCAGTGGTAGCTGTTTGTGCTGGCCTCCTTCCTCTTCTGAGAGGTTTTCATCACTCAGGAGAGGCCCTTCGCTGATGGAGTCAATGCTGGACTCGTGAGGAGTAATGGCTTTGCTCAGAGGATATGCCTGGTTCTCATGCCCTGGGGAGTCCGTCTGCCTCTTGGATGAATGTCCCAGGTTTCCTTCATGCCTGTTAGCAGCAGGAGACCTCAATCCAAGGCTCACTACATCAGTAAGAGGTCTGATGGTCTCAGGGAGCTTTTTAAACTCACTAAGGTTGCCTACCCCAGGAAGGTTGTCATCAAAGGCTGTATGAGACATGCAGGCACCCAACATCCTTTGAATTCTGGCTGAAAAAGTATTTTCATTTTCCTCCCTCACAGGAGGACTCACAGCTTTTGCCCACTTTGCCTCATCCTGGTTTTCTTGCATAAATTCTGAGTTCCACATCGTACCATAGTTGATACCAGCGCCAGCCAACCTTTTGGCTTCAGTTTCAATCCTGCTAGAAAGGGAAGCAGCTGTAGCTTTCAAAGCCTCAAGACGATCTAATTTGCTCTTATACTGGCTGGCAGAAAGTTTTA
Source organism: Poecile atricapillus (assembly GCF_030490865.1). Lineage (NCBI taxonomy): Eukaryota > Metazoa > Chordata > Aves > Passeriformes > Paridae > Poecile > Poecile atricapillus. The sequence goes on along the minus strand of NC_081255.1, from coordinate 7,647,253 downwards.
CTAAGAGGTTTTCCTGTGCAGCAGATGAATTCAGGTACGACTGAGGCATCAGGGACCCCACAGGGGCAGAATGGCTCATCCTGCCTGCCAACATTGCATCACACTCCTTTGACAGAAGGTCCATCTGCTCCAGACTCCAGTGCTGGGAACAAGGGCCTCCACTTGAGCCCAAGAGAGCTTGTGAGTGGGGGAGCTGGACTCTTGGGCTCAACCTGTCTGGCTGTACCCATGGAGGCTCCATCAAATCGCTCCTGAAATGAAAAGTCAACATTTATGTGGATGACTTGCACAAATACTGATGTCTTAGATTAAAGCATCGTTGCCACAGATTTAATTACAGGACAAAATACTTTCTGGTGAAATCAGAGGGGCAGGGAATGGGACAGCAATCAGACACACAAAGTTATTTAGTAAAAAAACCAACAAACCAAACAACACAGCACTTCCCAAATATGAAATGCCATTGATAGTGTACTCTTTTAGGGTTGCAACAAGCTGAGTTTTTTCAGTGTCACCAATAATTCTTTTCCAAAAACCTCCTGACTCCAAAAGAGAGAATTTTTTTTTTTCCTTATCACCTGCCCTTGTCCAGAATACCTCAAAAGTCCCCCCAAAAAACTTCTTCTCTGATTACTATGAGGGTCTCTGAATACCTTATGCAGTCCTGCGAGTCTCTTCTCTCCTCTACTATGAGCAATTACAATTTTTCTTTATGATGTTACACTAATAATATTTACCATATGGTTTAGCTTCTTATTCTACACACAGTAGTAGATGGCATTCTCAGTGAGATTCCTTGAACTTTTCCAGAAGGGAAACAGGTCTCATTGCACTTATTAAGTCAGAGTATAGATACTGAAGCAAATATACACCTAAGAAGTAGTAATTAATTATGTAGTTAAAAATGAAGACACTTGCACAACAGGGATATTAATGATATCCAAGAAGCTTCAGTGTTTTTAGTTCCTTACATCTTGGTTAGGCACCTTGTCTTGCAGTAAGAAAACTTTGATAATACACTGAACAATTCAAAATTGGGAAAGCTGCCTGAAAACAAATAGGGAAAGGCTAGCTCCAAGCAGAAGCAGAGGTGTTTGGTACTTCATAGAGAGTAACTAATGGCTGAATCCAAGACAATAGATTAAACAGCAACACTGAGCAAATCAAGTAAAAAAAAAACAAATCAACAGATACATTCATAGGATCAGCTTCTCTTGCCCAATGGCAGAGGAAATAAGAGTGTCTCAATATGAAATACACATCCCACTGATGTCAACAAAACATTACCAGCAACCACCATTCACTCATTTACATTTATTGACACACTTGCAAACCAGCCGTAGCCAAAATCTGAGAAAAGAGCCAAGGCTATTTTCAGCTCTCAGAGATGAAAACAGGAGCACCTTCCTCTCTCTCCCAAGGCCCCATGTGCTCACCTCAGTAGTGGCAGCTGTGGTTCCGAAAGGGACATGTCACTGCTGGAAGATGCACTCGGAGGACGCTCTTGAGCCTTGTTTTCTTTGTCAGATTCCCCAGATGGTTGATAACCAGGTCTGGGCTAGAGATGAAGACAACCAGAAAAATGCATTTTCAAAAGTGTGTCAGAGTTTAGGAGCTCTTGCCTCATTACAATTGAAAAGGCTAATATCCAGAATTCAGCTTCTCCTTAAAATAGACAGATGATTTTCAGTCAACTTTCTAGTAGGTCTTGCTAGGCCAAAAAGCAGCCACTAGCAAAGAGGCTGCAAGTTGAAATCACTGTGTTTAAGCAAAGCTACACATTTCTCTATTTTTTCTTAACCAATAACCACCAGAGCAGCACAAGTTACAACCTCCCTAAATGTATGATCTCCTATTCCTGCAAACAACTGCAAGACATTGAGTTAGTGAATCAGCTGTACCTGTGTTTCCTGCACCGTAGGCAGCTGAGGTGGCTCTTCTAAAAGTGTTTGTTCCAGCAAGAGTTTGGAATAGGTTTCCTGTAACCGTTTGGCTGCTGAAGGCTCAGGGGGAGGCACATTCTTCACTTTAGTAACAGCCTCCTTCTGCTTTCTGTAGAGCTCTTGGAGCCTTTTGTTCTTCTGTTCTGTTGCCTCCTTTTGTGCTTTCTTCTCTTCGTTCTGCTTCTTCTTCCTCTCCTCCTGCTGCCTGATGATGTACTGACGAACCTCATCACTGTCATAGTGGCGTTTCTTAGAGATCACCTGAGGCTCCTCACTGGCTGCTACCTTGTCCGGTTTCCTTTTGGTTGGACTGTGGCTCCTCAGATTTTGAGCAGGCAAAACAGATTTTTGATTCTGCTTTTCTACATCTGTCTCTTGCTTTGTACTCATGGAATCCAATTGCAGGTCATCAAGAATTCCACGTATCTCCATGGGCAGGAAATCCTTGTTTACAGAGGCATGATCTTCTTGGTTATCACCTGGAAAAGCAGCTTCCAGTTTTCTCAGATTGGTCTCAGACCGTACTTTACTTCTTGACCTTTCGGAACTTCTTGAAGAGCTTTTACGGGTAACATCCAATCTAGAATCAGAACCTGTCCTTCCAATGCAGCCTGCTAAAGAATGAGATGCCAAATATGTCAGGTAACAATCAAATTTGGGAAACAGCTGCAAAAAGGAGGATGAGGGAGGAGGGCAGAACTCGCTGTAAACAGCTCTTGGCTTCACTCAGTGTCACAGTCTGAATGTGGCAGCCTTTGCTCAGACTGAGCCCACACCCCTTCTACTTTTACCAGCTTCACCACCTCACAGGCATAGGAAGCAGAGCAGCTCCCAGCATGCCTTATTGTCCTGTCTGAGATTCTGGATAAATTCTGAAAAAGGCTGGTGGAAGAATCAATGAATATTTATGATGCATATGGATGGATGACATTATACTGATGTGGAAGAACCACAATTCCTGTCAAACTGGGATGCTCAATCACAGTTTATGGACTATATACAGCACACCTGGAAAATTAATCTGGCCTGTGGACCACTGCTAGCCATTCCTTTCCCCATTGGCTTCAAGAGGCAAAGACAGATTGCAGGTGCTCCATTTTTTGGTTGCAACCTATACCTCGTCTTTTCCAGATACCCCAAGCACCCATGCAGCATGTACTACCCCTCAAATCCCATGTGCAGGGATGGTGACACCAAAAAAAAGTCCATAATGCACGCAGGAACAGAGGTTATGCACATCAGCCATGGCTGTGAGTGAAATTTCCCCCCACCCCCCTCAAATTCCAGGTTAAAAATAGGAGTAATTTTGATAAGAAACTTCTATCTCAGAACATTCTATCTCTGAAGTCTGCTCTGGTCTGCAGACATGCAGTGTTATATAATAAAGTAAAACGAAGTAAGTCCAGTGATAAAAGAACAGCTCACCAGACTTGGCAGCTCTCTCTCGGCCTGTTCTGTCACTGGATACAGCTCTTCTGTCCTGTTCTATTCTGGGAGCTGGACCTAAGATCTTTTTTACCAGCTTTTGTCCCTCCCGCCAGGAGGATGCACTTATCACATAGTTTCCACCTGCAAAATAAAGAATAAATAAAAGTCAAGCTCTAAAGGATTTGCCATGATATCAGGAAGAAGTATTCACTGCAGCCATTCATCATTTCTGTACCATTTAATTCTGAATTAGTGGTACAGCTCCAGTTACACAAACAGTCAGGACACTGATTTGGGTGTAACACCCAAAACACCCTGCAGCATATTAAAGCCCTGTAAAAACCGATTTAAAAAAGAAGAATGGATTATGCAGGTCTAAAATACACAAAAAAGCCTTATTAGGGACAGGGGTAATATTTCTAGAGCTGTTCACCACCACTCAAATATGGAAAATAATAAAAAGATAAAAGCAACTAAATTGTTGTAATAAGAGGAAAAAAAATAAAGGTGAGATATAAAAACCCCTTAACTTTCCTACCAAAATAATATTTGCTAATACTCTAGGAAAAAAACCCCAAAATTACTTTAAAGGTTTTTACAGGTTATTAATTGTTGAGACACATGTCTTGTGAGGAGGTTAAAAAATATCAAGCAGCAGATGTTTTACACCAATGCTAACTCACTGTCTCTTAGCAGGGACTTCTGTTCCAGCACCGAAAACAGTTAAGAATAAATCCTATTAGTTTACACTCAATTCAAGGACAGAATACCTTGCAGGTGACAGAAATATAAAATGTTCTAGGATTATTTTATCATCCTATTATCATATAATCAAATGATAACAATTGGTTATGGTGCCATCTTTAACCAATATTGGGTAGATTAAATGACAGGTTTATTCAAATCACCTTTCAACACACTAACTTCCAATATTACTAATATTTTTTTTTTAAATAATAAAAGCACTTTGGAGAAAAACACAGTATAAAAAAGAAAATTTAATTAGACTAATTCAGATAATTAATGATCTGTAAATTAATCAGACCTTTCAGGGGTACTTAATTGCTAGAAAAGTACCTAACTTGAATATACAATTTGCAGTTGATTTTTAACAATTCCACTTCAGGCTCTACCTCCAAGCACTCTGCCTAAAGAGACCCAGCCACTGCAGCATGAGATCACCACAGCCAAATAAAAAAGGCACTGTACTGGGCCCAACAGCACTTTGAAAACAGGATACCAACAATGTCAAGTGAAATCCAGCACAGCAGAATAATTGTTTTGGCAATCCCAGTCCTCAGTTTCCAGCCCCCTTTCTTATTGTTATTTTAACCAGAAGTCTGCAGCCCACTACTCAACCCTTTGTTAGCAGAACTCCTTGCCTGCACTGTAAATTACCCAAGTATTTTATAAAAAGAGTTGTCACTCGAAACATGCCACTACAAGCCTCTCTGAAACAGAGGCATCAGCCAAAGGGGTTCTCCTGCAGAACTCACTGTTCTCAATTAGTTCTGTGTGTGTTTAAAGAGCCAGTGTAAAGTGTCATCTTCCATTTCAAGTCAGCTGTTTAACTAAAACACGCCAATGGGGCAGAACATGAGCCATGGCTATTAATAGCCGTGGTCATGGTAAGCAGTTTCTTACTGCAGTGACTGGAGGAGGACGGCTAAGAGCTGGTTCTTGTCTCCCAGGGATTTCAGGCCATCATTTTCTGCACATTTTATACATTGCAACAGGAGGTGGATTTGTATATAATGGAAGGGCTGGAGCTTGGAGCTTTTGACTCCCTTGAAGGCAGAGAGGACCTCCTTGCAAGGGAAAAAGCAGAGGAGTGGGCACTGATCTCCTCTCCACGGTAACCAGTTACAAGACCTGAGGGAATGGCCTGAAGTTGTGTCAGGGGAGGGTTAGGTTGGATATTAGGAAAACATTCCTCATTCAGAGGGTGTTTGGGCACTGGTCAGGTTCCCCAGGGAACTGGACACAATCCCAAGACTGATGGAGCTCAAGAAACGTTTCGACAACACTCAGGCACAGGGTGGGATTGCTGGGGCTGCCCTGTGCACTGAGCTCCTCGCTCACTGGGAACTGTCATAAATATATAAAGACAGCTGAGTGTGATTCCTTAAGTAGGGATTGAGCAGCATAGGAGGGAGCAAATCCATGCTTATCACTTGAAGTATTAGTATTCCTTACCACAAAATATTCACAAGCAGGATTTAGAGCATGCAGAAGCACATATTCACTCTCTAAAAGTCCTTTGTAATAATTTTTAAAGCTGCTTTTTCTTTTCTTCAAAATGTTTACAGATTATGGGTCACTGTACATAAGGAGAAATGTAAAACCTTAGGAGGGGCTCAAAAGGTGCCTAAACTTACACATATTTAAAGAAAAGAAATTGCTCTATGTGTGATTGCAGCCATAGCTACTCATTTTGTATGAAAACTAAAAGAAAATATGAAGAGTATCTCGAAATCTTCCTAATTCTTTTGCTGCCAATGTCAAAGATTCACACTTCTGGAAAACTAAGAAGCACTGACAGAATTCCACACATCTTTAATTTTATTTTCTTCTATAAGGCACTGCTCTAGAGTAACCTGCTTGCATCATCTTCTCTAAATAATTAAATTGTATTTAATAATCAGTGGAACTGTCAGACAACAGTGGGTATAAAAAGTTCTCAGTTGGTAAAAGAAATAAACATTTCTTTAAAAATACCAAGATTTGGAAGACTAATCAGGGAATGTGTGTTTACATTCTTTCACCAACTGAAAAAGTCAGGAGTGGGTTAAGCCAGAACTGAAGGTGCAGAATTGCAACAAATTGAAATGTGAAAGAACAATAACCAGAGAAGAACCAGGAGCATCCTGTCCTCTGCCTCCCCACTGAGAAATCATCCCACAGAACACCTTTGACTGCAGCCCCTCCTCACCTGATGGGAGACCAGCTCGGCAAGTCTCACTGGCACTGACTTTAATATGATGTCTCTGCATTGCTGACTGAGCCATGGGTCAGGCTCTAACCAGCTTCAAACAGAAACAGGATCCAGAGCAGAGCTACTGCTTCTTTTTGTGTACATTACCCTGACAGATACCTAAGGATATCTCTCTCCCCACAAGAAACTCACACTCTGCAGCAGTTTCCTCAAGGTGCATACAGCAAGTGAAAAGGCAAAAAATTAAAGTAAACCCCCAAAAAAGTGCACACAGCCACCAACCAACAACAAAACTATACATAAACCCCAATGCAGCACAGAGTACAAACTCACTACAACAGCATGGCTGCACATCTAAGAAGGCTTTTAAAGCAATATGCTTTAGTTTTTCTTTCTGGAGACAAAACTCATCTCTGAAGGACAGGCAACAATCCTCCCTCTAGAGCAGAAATAGTCACCTTGTTTGGACTCTGGACTTGACAATCGTGTCAGTTTTTGCACTTTCCGCACTGGTCTGGTTGCTTTCTTCTCTTTGTTTCTCTCACTAGATTTTCCTTTCACTGTTGAATCCTCTAAAAACAAACAAAAGCTGTTTAGTGATATCCCACAGGGGAGAACAGGGAATAACAAGCTTGCTTCAACATCTGAAAAACCAGAACTCAGGGAAGCACAATAGAATTCACTGACTTTCCCAGATTATATATCCAGATAAATGGCTTCCAGTCCAGTACTTTAAAATCCTCACAGCACAGGAATTTTGAATCAAGGTCTGTTTACCTATGCACTGGAAGGCAGTGAAGCCACAGCAAGGCCATAACAGTTCTTTATAAAATTCATTTTCAATTCTAAAAGAACTGTTGGCAGTTTAACATGAACAACTGCTGGTTCTCTTCTGCTACAGATACTACATTTAGTGCTCTAATGTTCCACAAAGACATGTGGTTCATGAACACACGGGCTGCTGCTTCCACATTCATGCATGGCAGCACATTCAGCACATGAGGAACTCTGGCCACTGCTACCACTGTTTTCTGGTTCCTTTTCTCTAAAGAATGGGATTAGACAACCTAAAACAATCAAGATGAAACCCCCTCTATTGACAGATCTGAAGCTTTATTTATATGCCAGTGCACACATTTAAAGCTTCTAATTTAATGTTAAATTAATCCACTCTCTGATGGATGTCCATAGGAAACATCAGAGGCAGAACAAGAGGTTATATTTCAAATATGTAGGAATGGAAGTTTAGGAATCCTTCTCACCTTTAGCACCCTTTCCCTACAAATTTTCTAGCTGCCTTTAAAGCTGACAACAAGAGCAGGTAAAACAATCAATGCACTGAGTACCAGAGGCCTCAGTGACTGCATTTGCATAAAGTTAATTTCCTCCTCACCTGTTTTAGCAGCAAACAGCCTTTTCCTGACTCCAGAAAAGCACAGGCTGCTTCCCACCCTGCTCCTATTACAGCAATTTTGTCCTAGTATAGCCTGAACATCTTTGAGACAAAATTACTGGAAGCTTGGGGTCCATACAATGTTGTTCAGCCTAACTGCTATACAAAGATGAAGATATCCTGTATGGTCTATGCTAACACATAAAAATCTTTTTGTTGTAAAGAACAGTGCTGCTGTAGGTAGCAGAGATCTAACAGATTATTTCAGCACTAGAGAGCAAAGAACAGTTCTGATACAACTGACTGTACACACCCAAAACACCACATGCTGTAAATTTAATACAGAAGTAACACATGGATAGATAATCTGACAACCTAAAAATACATTTACAGTATATATTATGTGCAGCACCAGCATTTGTTTACTAGCAATCAGCTATTCAGTATAATCTTTTCAGCTCAGAAAGGAGACACATTCCACAACAGCTGTTCTGCACACGGCATCAGAACAGGAGTGTGGCTCAACACACACAGCTCCTTCCATTTGTAGGCACTGGACACATGATCCAAATGCCTTTTAATTGGATCTCTTCAACGAAGCTTTTAAAAAAAAATTAATTTCTATAAACAGCTTGTTATGCTTGCCAAAGCTAAAAAAATAAATGCTAGTGTAGATTAAAATCTGTGGAAATTTGGCATTAATTTCACAGACTGATCTGAACAGTGTACTTGCAAAATTATTTTACTGAAAAGGAGCATCTCTCTGAACTATTTTTTAATGAGTGATTCCATAAAAAGCCCTCAGTAACTTACTGAGTTTTACAAGGAAAAAACACAAATTGGTTTATTAGGACACAGATATCTACAAATTTAAATCTCAATGCATTTTCCCTTTTGCTTAAATGTTTTGAGCAAAGAGAAAAGTTATTCTTAATAAGTAAGCTCTTATGCTGCAAAACTAGAGGTTCTCTTGGGATTTTATTTTCCATTCCCTTCCCTTTTATTCACCTGATCTCTTCCCCCTCCCCCAACTCAGTCAGTCAGAGGCAATTCAAGCTTACAGCACTCCACCACAGTCAGCCTAGCAAATAAGAAAAGCACACTTGGGCATCCTACTTCAGCTCACCCAGAGAAAAGAGCTGCCAGTGGTACTGCAGCTTTTCAGAGTGAAAGATGAATAAAGATTGTGTCTTGGAGCAGTACATTTGAAAACAGAAATCAGAAGTGGGTTTTGTCCTTTTAACCAGGAAATAGTACTCATTCATGCAAACATGTATAAAAAAGAAACAAAATTAAACAAAAGTTATTCTAATGGAGACTTTTCTTTTTTCCTGTTTCAAAGAAATGCCATTACTTGATTCTTTTCAGTACTGGTTTTCTATTAAAAGTATTTGAATGAGAGAATGGGGAGAAGGACTTATTTTGTTGTTGTTTTCGTGTTCAGTAAGTTATTCCTCCTGCAGAGAGACATACAATATATTTAACACTCATTGCTTCAATGTTTTGTTTCCATGACTTTGTAGACTTGTACAAAATATATTTCTCTGCCTCTTGGAGAAGATTGTGTAGCTTAATGAATTCTGCTTGAGGCTCACCTTTTAACTGGAGTGCAATATCCCTGTAAAGCTCCCGACTAATACGAAACTCGTCCGCATGCCAGATCTTTCCATCTGGAGTGCGAATTCTTGTTTCAGCAGGATTGAAACCTGAAAGGAAACAATTCAAGAGTTTAAAATAACTCCATAAAATGTAAATACAGTTTTGTCAGAGTGGAAGGGATGGGAAACTGCTAAGTAAAAAAGGAACTACGTGCATTTCTATTGCTAAATTAGAAGAAAGCGATAGACCAGTCTGCCACTTGCTCACAGTTGAAAAACAGCAGACTGGGTGAGGAAAAGACTATTAAAAATGTGAAAGGCTTTTTCAATCAATACAATGTTAGTAAGCCCTGAGACCATAAAAAAAATACTGCAATCAACCCAAACACCAATACAGTGAGCTTCTTTTTAAAGTAATTCTAAGAAACAGGAAAAATTTCAAAGGAACTCGCACTTCTGTAAATTAGCAAGAATTTCCTTCTACTTGTGGTCTGTGATCAAACTATATTATTCACCCCCATATAGCCCAAAACCGAGCTACAAGCCAGGTCCATGCTTTGAAAGCTGCTCAGTGGATTGAGCTCTACTCCCTCACCCCATAAAGCCAGCAGGAAGGGGACCTGCACCTCCATACCTCTGTATGATGGAGCAATAGGCACAGCTGTCACCTTCCTGACCTTGGGAGTCACCGTGTTCTCCACGTTAGTTACCACGACAGGCTGCTCAGCATATCCCAAGTGCTGCCCTCTGCCACTGAGCTCCTCAGAATGCTCCCACTGCTTTCGGATCCTCTCCTTCAGCTTCTCCAACTTGGCGTCGTGCTGCCGCTGTTTCAGGATTTCCAGCCTGTGAGCGCTGCAAATACTCATGGCAGAAGGGGACGACACTTTCAGTTCACTGTCTTGGGATGTGTTACTCTGAGAAGCTCTAGTGCTACTCTCATCTCCCCTGGAGCTACTGTTTTTCTCTTCTTCCAGTCTTGGAGGTGCTGCAACCCTAAGAAATGCCCCGTTACTCTGCAAGGCATCGATGGTTGGTCTGTCATTCAGGTACCTCACGACGGTCTCGTCTGCAGCACCAGGGAAGGGACTGGAAAAGCCTCTGCTGTGCCCATCCCGCTCATCCCGCTCGTGTGCCAGACAGGCTGGGAGTTCACTCTTCCCTTCTGCTTCACTCAGCTCCAAACCAGACAGCAGTTGCTTGGCCTCAAGCTGGCTAGAACTGTGATAAGACAGAGAACTATATATATCCCTGATATAACAGAAGGGGAAAAAAATTCACCGTCAGAAACACAAATGTAGGACCTTCAAACTCAGCAATCAGCACATTCATCAATTAAATGAATGATGTTCTCTACCTTGGCTCCGCTTTAAAGGCAAGTTCTTTTAAAGTCTGACCACCTCACATTTAATAGTGCAAGTCTGATGAAACAGAAATAGACCTCTGTTCAAAATTTCATTTGTTGCACTCTTTGTCTGAAAAGAACTATATATAACATTTAGACTAGAAAATCAGCAAGCAGTAATGTCACCCTTCAATTTAAATGGGAAAAGCCTTAAATAACAAATATTGAACTTTAGAGAAGCACAACTAGTACATGAGCTACTCAGTTAACAAAATTGACAACAAATCCATCTCACATGGGACAAGGAGGACCACCTCACAGCTGACTCAAGTAGTGGAAAAAGAGACCAAAATTTACATGTCAGGATAATAATCATGTTCTGTGCCACCTTTGTTCCATGAGAAGCTGCTCTTGTATGAGTTTCCCACACCCACAAAAATGGAATGTATCTTTAGTACTAGCTCTAGTACTACTCTTGTTCCACACTGTTTTCATAACACATTTGGAAACATAGTTGAAAAACTAGTGAAAGAAAGCTGGAAAAGCATAAGGAAACAGTCTTTTTGGTTCTTATTACTGAAACTAAATACCTATCAAACCCATCAGGTCACTAATGCCACAGTCATACCACTTGATGACCCAGCTCCATTTCAAAACAGTTGAACTTTAAACTCATATTCACTGAATAAAATATAAATTTGTAATATTTACTAAAAAGTCCAACACCACATGCTGTCATGTGGGTGGGTGATGGAAGGAAGCAAACCAATTTTTGAGGAGTTGTCAAAAACACCACTATTAGCTTAAATCTAATCATAGCATGTTTTTCTTCAACAGGCAGCTGTCCCAGCACTGACCTGTACGAAGCCAATGGTTCACGGAATTCCACACGACTGCATTTTTTCACATTGCTTTCCAGAGTGGTTGCTCGAAGAGGGCTGCGTGAGGATTTCTCCTTGCTAGATTTATTTTGGCTGGAGGACCGGGAACCTGAAGCAGAAAACAAAGAATCCTCTATGTATCTACCTCTCCAGAAAGAGAAAGCTCCTGGGGCTGAATAATTGACATAGTTTCTCTTGGGTTTGAGCAGCTCTCTCTCTTTCAACAAGCTGATTTCAACAACTAGGAGCAAGGCAGTAAGTGCTTGAAACAATGACCATACTTTAAGGGAGATAATAATGCTTAAAGATTAATTATAAGTAATTAAATCCGTGAAGTTGGCTGTGTTGCCACTAGAGGTCGATCTGTCTGTTCTGCAGTAGCACACTACCAGAATGCTCCTAGTATATAAAATGAGGGCTTATTTCCTATAAGCAAATCCTCTTCTTCAGTCAGATAACAGAAGCACCAGATTTAGCAAACTTCTTATCAGAGTGGGATGAGCACTGCTCACTCACAGCGTGGGGCAAGTCCTATCATCCCCTCTAACCAAGTGACTGGGATAGAACACTCTCCTTCCTAAGCTCAGGGAAGGAAACATCAGTTTTTCCTGGGCAATTAGAGTTTCAGGAATAAAGACCACAGGCAGGAGACAAGCTGGGGGCAGGGAGAACCCAAGCTTTCCCAGAATGCAGTGGCTTTATGCTGCCTTACATGTTCTCTCCTCAATAATACATACCCTTCCTGCTGCTCTTCCTGCTGGCACTAGCAGAGGGCTTCTTGGCATCCATGACTGAATCGAACACAGCCGTGCTGGTGGGAGCTATTTCCAATTTGTTCTCTATATGACGTAGCTAGAATTGGAAGATAATGCAAATTAGTACATTATTTTCTATTTTTAAGCTACATTTTTATTTCCCCCTGAATGTGACAAATTTTTCCTTTTTCATGACAAATCAAACTGCAGGCAAGAGCAATTTCACAATGCTGACACTGCAAAATTGTACAGTCTTATGGCCAGAAACTACTTTTGAGTTTTGTTTAATAAGATTATCTAAATTAGGTTTTGTTGCATAGTTTTGTTCCCTTAAGTAGGCTGTTTTGAAAAAAATTAATAATAACATGCCATCCCGAGACTTAATGCTTGGCCTGAATAAAATATTAATTCCACTTGGAAAAAATTCTGTAATACTCCCTTATAAATGGAGCATGATACAAATTCCACATGTAAAACCCCACACTGATGCTCAGATACTGAGAAAAAAGAGGGACAAGGCTACAGGAAAGAGCTGAATTCCATGAAAACCTGAACTGCTTGGCCTCACTGAAGCAAGGTTTTAGAAACTACATCTTAAGCACCTAAGTTAATTCCCACAGAAATACAGCAACCTCAATGCTCAGAATGGAAAATTATGAAATATACTGGTGGTGCCCCAGTTTCTGACTAGTTTAGGTAAGCAGGGGAGAGCTATTTTTCCAAGTTTTCAGGAATATGTGACATCATTACTTTGTTAAATAAAAAGGTATTACTACACTCCAGACTGAGCTTGCTGTGGCAAAAGCTTCTCCTGGTGTGCAGAAAACTTTTCTCAAGATACAAAAATGTTCAACATTCACATACTCCCACAGCTTTGTGCTATTTACAACTTGTTGAAGAGACAATCACTGAATAAAATAATACTTTGGGTTAAAGCTTTCATAGCCACTAACTGATTTGAAAATGAGTAAAAAAACTCAAACCAAAAAACCCCAAGCAAAAAAAAAGCAAAAAAAAATTACTTACAGCAGCCTTAGTCTGAGAAAAAGAAGCCCATGCTGCAGTTAGATCTTCCAAGGCAGAAACAAAGAAATTAATTTCTCATTAGTACATGAAAAACAGTGAAATAAAATGTTGTTTCAAAACAATATTCATATGTTTGCTAATCAATTTCTTCTCACTACAGTTCCAGCCTATAAATCTCCTCTATGAAAGACTGTCATCAGTCAAGGCTCATCTTAACAAAGCTATGAAGTATTTACTGCAACATGAGTTTACTAAGTTAGGTTGAATGCATGATGACACCTGAACTCAAATCCACCACATAAAATAGAAGATGTTTAGAAGATAAAATGAAGCTGGTTATCTACCCCAACATAAATACTTTATATTTTTCTATTATACCTAATATTCTATATTTCTATATAAAGGTTTAACTACCTTATTTTTCCCCCTTCCATTTTCTTCTTCAGTAAACTAAGCATGAATACATGGTCACTGAAAGACTACTCAAAACCTAAGCTTCAAACAGCAGAATTGTGAACAGTAATCTTTCTGAACTGTACACCCTACAAACAAAACAGAAATAATGTTTGTGAACAAGCAGGAGGTACTAACCCAAGCCTTTTAATCTAAACAGACAGCACCTACTCTATAAGCAATTGAGCTCAGGAGGATGTAGTAGTGTTTTCCTCTATAAATATTTACTTCCTCAGTTCCCCTCTTCTTTTGTTTCTAATAGTTCTTAACATTTAATGGTTTATAAAACACAACATCTGTGTGTCAGAACCATGAAGGGTAGTAGTAACAGAGAAATGAAAGAAAAAAATCTCCTTCCTTATAGTAAAAAAACTGTCAATTTCATTTCAGGCTAGATGCAACAACATAAAGGAAGAGGGTTAGAGAAGCAGTACAGAAACAAACTTTGAGATGGTGCTTCCTATCCACAGAACACTACAGCTTCAAAAAGTAGGTAATTTTAAAAGAAACTGAACATAACACAGGAAATAATCAGCAATAATGTTCTCTTACAGATAAAATAATAATTTTTCTCTACTTTCAAAATGATTTCTGGAGTCCAGTTTTCTCATACTGGAGATCATATGATCAATCTTGAACCACAGGCTTAGCACACGACTCAGTTGCTTTACAGATGAGACCTTTCTTCCTTTCAGGGAGATTTTTTCAGGGAAGTACTGTCATTTTAAAATTTTTCTGCACCCTCCTTTCCTAAATTAGAGTAATCATAATAGTAAAAAGCTAAACAATTTCTCTAGCTAAGGGAGACAAGTTCACCACTCTGGAACTGAGCAACTGTCACAGAGGCTCTTCCTCTCTCCCTTCAAGAGCCAATAGTTCCCACTTTCTGTTCCTGCACTGCTCCTCCTCTACAGCCCTTTAAAATAATCTGTCTCTGTGCCATCTTGGCAACCATATCCCAGGCTGGCAACTGCTAATGCAGATCAGCAAATACTCCAGAGATCAGAGTACAAAACTGCTATCTGTGAAAAGGAAGCCACACGCACTTCGCTCCCAAACTGAGGCAGGAGAATGCTTTCTGGAACAACTCCCCAAAGTTTCAAACAACTCATGACAAAATATCTCCCAAAACAAGGCAGTAGAACAGACAGAGAAAATCCTTACCTCTGGTTGAATCCTTGCTTTGGTTATGCCTCGGATTTTGTAGAGGCACCTCATTAGATTTGTTGCTCCACATCGTGTCAATTTACCTAAAAAATAAAAATTAGTCATGTAAGATTCAGACATATAAAGTAAAAAAAATGTATCTTAGTCTAAAGATAGCATAACCTTGATCACTATGATGAATGTCCACCTCATCTGATGACTTCAAGCCTTCATTATGAACAAGGTCAGATAATGAACATGGAATCACAGATGTGGTCACAGTTTCCTGCAGAAACCACGTAATTCCATGGATAAAGACGGGTTTGATTTTGTTCTCTGTCATAAACTTGATAAAAGGAGGCCCAGAGGTCAATGCAATTTAGATCAGAGTAACAGGTATTGCAGCAAGTCTGAAGAAGTCCTGGAATATTGCACACACAGGCCTAACAGAGACAGCACCACATGGCTTGAACCATGCTTGGGGAAAATACCCAACTCCAGCAGTGACAGAATGAATGTGTCACTGATCTCTGTAAAAGGAAAAGGCACAGCAGAACTGCATGGCAAGACACTACAGCCAGGAAAAAAGACAAGGCTGGTGCCACTGTTGTTTTCCTGTGAACTTCAAAGGTAATAATACAGTGAATCTAAAATTAAAGTGTGAACTCTCAGCCACTATCACCAAAGCAGTTTTTATAAAGGAGAAAAGGAAAAAAACAAACCCAAATAACAAAAAAAGAACCCAGCACATGCTTATTGAGCTGTCTTCATAACACACTGACAATGCCTCTGTTATGGAAAGAAAAAATCAGGTGACCACAGAATTCCAACAGGAAGTTCTAGACCTCTGAAAGAGTCATAAAAACACATTTTCCTCTCTCTTCTTTCATGAACTCCCAGATGTAATTTTCCTTATTTTTTAATTGCTGAAATTTTTTTTTTTTGCTCTCACTTCTCCACACTGTGTGGCACATAAAAAAAGTAATTAAATATAAAGATCAATCTTCTGGTAAAAGCAGACCGAAATTAACACTGTCTACTACTTACTGAAACATATTTTTGCCCATATATTTTGCAACATGGATTTTTATCATATGTGGTTTTAAGGATATTTACAGTGACCAGCAGTAAAGTTTGGTCTCACATTCAGTCATATATCTTGTATTTATAGCAGTAAGTTATCCCAAAAAACTGCTTTTATGCCCCATGAAAAACTATCAGTAATAAGAACACAGGTCTTCAAAAGAACTTTAGTTGAGACTTCATTTGATGAGTCCAAGTAAAGTGTTTGAAAGAGTGAGGAAAAGGTATCTAATCTTATATATGTAGGTACAGAAACACAAGTCCACAATAATGCAGAAATTCTAGAAAGGAAAGGTGGGTGTGTTAAGTTTTTAAGTATCCAATAGTTATGGGCATCAAGCCAAGTGTAGTTAGAAAACTCTGCTTCTAGGACAGGTGCTGAAGAGCTCATTCATGCAGAAGGGCACTTTGTGCCTCACATCACTCATTCTGTAAATCACAGCAATGCCCTGCCCTGGAAATCATTCAGCTGATCCTCTCCATCATTGGAGAAAAGAGCTGCTGGGCAAGAAATGTAGAAAATAAATATTCATTAAAATGAGGGAATTTTCCATAGAGAACTGATTTTGAGAGCTGCTGAAAATACCCTATCATATCAGTATCAGTTTCTTGTCCAAATATGTAACAAAACCTACTCAATATGTAAATTTAGCATACTTCTGGACATGCAAGCATCTATTAAAGGATTAAGTATCCATCTTCATGTAATTGCTTGGGATTTAAATCTTATCATTAGAATTATTAGTATAGATAAGAAAACTTAATCAGGGACTATAATTGTTCTTTATATTTTACATGCACAAATCTATATAGTTTATTTTAGGATGCCCTGCAAATGTAGAATTGTAACACTCTCTATGTATTCCTTAAATCTGTATGAAGAGTACCAGATTAAACAATCTGCAATTGCTTGTTAATAGCTTTCATCCTGACACTAAAAACTACCAGTCCTTTACCTAAGCTGAAGAGAACTCACTTAGACAGTGAAACACTTTAGAGAACACTTTATACAGTGCATACAAAGCCCAGTGATCATCAGCACAAATCTGTGAGGATAACAGACACTGAGTTATTCCCACAGGTGTGTGCTGATGGTCAGTGGTCAATAATTCTATCTCACCTCCTTCAAAAGTCTCTAATGCCCCTCAAGAAAAGGCAGTTCAACCTCTCCTCCAAGCTGGGAAGAAATCAGAAAGCATCTTGCTGTACTTATCCTAATGCACACCTACAATACCAGCTCCAAGTGTAAAGTTCCACCCTCACTGGCTTCAGAGAAGCCCCTGAGGTTCACTGAGCAATTTTGTTTAATTCAGGTTGCTGCTGATTAAAAAAAAAAAAAGACACATCAGAACCAAGCACTGTGGAGCTGTCTACAGTTTCAGGAAGGCAGTGCTGCAGTAGTGTTCAGTCCTGATGTAATCATAACTCTGAAGGTTTGGGGTTTAGGTGCTCCTCTCCCAATCCTTTGGATGGGTAGGAGAAATTGATGAACTTTTCAAAACCTATGAATAAATTATGTTGATTTCCACAAACCTTTGAATTCCTACATATTACTAGAATAACTTCTCTCTATTGCTATAGCTTACATGAATAATCAGCACTCTGTAAAAAAAAATAAGGACTTGTACAATTCAATACCCTGCTTCTGCAAAAAGTTCAACCAGACACAGAAGACTCTTTAATGTTACCAAGAGTACAGGAAGGAGTGGGGAATAAAAAAGAAAGAAATCCAGACACAGTTACCATGTCTTTATAAAGGATGTGCATGCAGGGTAATAGACCAGTTAAACACTAAAATACATTTAAATTAATATTAATATTAACATTACCATTAATATTAACTAAACAAAAAATTATATTATGGAAATTTAAACTGTTTTTAAAGCACATTTTCCATCAATACAAAAGTTGTCTCAAAATCCCATGAATAACTTTTAGATAAAATACATAAAAAGTACATTCTGAAATGATTGCTTCAAAGAGATCTCGTTCTGCTAAACTAAATGATCCATCTCTATTTAATACTGACCTTAAACAAAGAGACTGAGCTCAAAAGATGAAATACCAAGGAACTTTTGAGGAGACAGCACTGATGACAAAAGGTTATCTGCAGGCTGGATAAGGCTTTGAGAATCTTAAGATTGTTGGGGAAAAAAAGGTGGAAGTCTGCAGAATCAACAGAACTAATCTCATGATTATTGGATTGCTCACTGGGAGACACAGACATCCCACACAGGTCCATTCAAGGCTGGTTTGCCAAGCCCCTCCTTGGGTGAGTGATTAAGATACAAACACCATTGTGTTCTGACATTTCAATCCCACATCAAGTGCCCATCTCATTCTTTACTCACATGTCCAAAAAAAAAAAAAATGTACACAAGAGCAGGCACAGAACTGCTACAGATGAGGACCGAAGAGGAAACACGAAAGGAAACAATATACTCTGAACTCCTGGAAGAAACTGGGCAGGGGGATGGATACAGGACCTGACAACCACTCTCTATTACAAACACTGCTCCTATAAGAAGACACTGAAGAGAACTGACAGATCAGAAAATGCATGAGAAAGCACCAGAAAGGAGGAAATGGAAACAAAGAGAAAACCACTGTCATATAAAAAAGGAACATGAGAAACCAATACATTTAATACTAAACATACCAAGGATGACATTGAGAGGTACAACAGACAGCAAAACAAGAGGTCAACATAGTTAAGAGCACAGCATTTTTAAAAAAGCAGGAGATATGAAAGTAGAATATGCTTAGCAAAGATATAAAAAATGTGAAGAGATTAGAACAAGAGTGGGAAAAAGAGAAAGAAAAATGGTGGGAGAAGCAGGATATAAAAAGGAAGAGAATGAGAAAGCTAGGAAGGTGAGAGACATGCAATGAATTTTTGAAGAATTGGCATAGAGAGCAGCAAAAAGGAAGAAAAGAAACTTGTATATTGTCCAATGTGATTTTTTTTCAAACAGCCTTGGTAAGGTTTTTTTTTTCTTAGTAGCACAGACTTGGTAAGAAAAGGAAAGAGGAAACTCAGAATTCATGGCACTGGAAGAAGGAAACAGGGGAGGAAGCTGCATTGTGCAGATTCAGAGAAGGAAGACAATGTGAACAAGAGATCACCCACTGCTATTTTCACTAAAAATTAGTGGTTATGGAAAAAAAAAACCAGTATGCACAGGGAACAGTATTCCTCAAGACTTTTTTTCTTATAAAAACACAAGGGATATGAAATGAAAGGGATAACACAAAAGGAAAGATGAAGGTCTGCTGAGAGTATGGAATGAAACAAGTTATTAACACTGACTTCTACGGGATATTCTCACATCTTTTATCCACATAGTGGCAAATTTTGATACAAACTGGGTACACAGTGCACAAGGACATTTCATGCAGTTAAGCAAAAATAAGGTGCCAGTGCCAATAAAAGAAACCATCTTTTCCTTTCTTTATGCCTGGGTCTCTCTTTGCCTTATTCAGGCAGAAAGTCAATGGGTTTATGTGGTAAAGCAAAGTGAACTGGAAGTCTGGTACAGGCTAAAAGAATTTTGCCTGTTGTATTCACTTTATTAGTTTTATCTATGTCACACTCTAAGCAACACCCTCCACGCAAGCAGAACGAGAAGGGATGGAAACGCTGGTGAACAGTCAGATCAGACTCAGTCCTGTACTGCCTTTTGCTCCCCAGGAGCAAATGTGTGAAGCTGCTCTTGGCTTTTGCCTCGAGAACAGTGGGACTGGGGAAAACAAGAACTATTCACCTTCTTTTTACCAGTGGAGATACCACTAGAGCTCAAAGACACCCTGCCCCAGTGTGTCCCACTGCACCCACACCTCACACAGTGCACACCTGTCTGGGGAGGAAATGCACGCAGACACAAATAATCAGCTTTTGGGATGAGTTTTTCCTGTTTGCAAAAACATTTTTTAAGTTTCCATGTACAAATACAAAGGTGACTTCTGAATCTTGAAAGGCCCTCTGGAGCTCCTGTCTGTGCAGCTGAAGCTCTGCATTGCTGGCAGTAACAGACACGGGTGGACAGGCACAGGCAGACCCAGTCGAGCAAATTGTTTTGCTGAGCCAGTCTGCTGAAAGTGATGGAAATTATATTTAAAGATTCCAGAAACACTTTCCATGTCTTCTCAAATACCACAAAATACAATTTATTATGATATGCTTGAGTCTGGAATAAAAATAACGTTAACCTACTCGTTTTTCCGGAATCCAAGTTCTTACCGTATTGCATTATCCCATTTAAATGAGAGTTAAAAATATCCATAATACATTGTTCAAAGCCTTTTTTTGGTTATGTATATGGGCTTTTGAAATGTTTTTTGATACAAGAGTGACATATTCTTTCTTTGGCCAGAGCATATTTTGAGAAAATTTTGCCTTTCAACACTATCAGATGCAGGCAATGTACTGACCTTCCTCAGGACTGAGGACAAATTCCAGCACAACAAACAAATGCATGACGTGTTTGTCCAAAAAGCTCCACATCTCCAGAATCTACAGCTGACACTGCAGAATCAGGCAGGTCCTCCCTCCACCTTCTTCCAATGCTCATTTATACAATAAGCTTTCAAATGAAATGTAAAGGAAGTGAACACTAGCAATGCCCAAGGAGCTCGTGAATGTTAGCTGCTCTGAGTGATCTAATTTTAGATAACATTCAATATTTTGTCTTGTAGTACAAGCAGTGTATATACCAGAAGAATTCATATTCCAATCATCATTACTTTGGAAAATCATTAAAACAAAACAAAAAGCTTCATAAGTAAAAGAAATTAAATAAAATTTGATTTGTCTTAAGCTAGATACCAAAAAAGCTTTAGGGATACTAAGGCAGTACAAAAAAAGAGCAATCAAGATGCACCACACACTTGCAGATAGAAGAGTCTTTAAAAATTTCAAAGCATGTGTCACTACCTCTAGCTGTTAACCAGGAAGATAAATGACATAAACACACATCCATCAAATGTCAAAAAACCCAGTAGAAAATACAAATGTGTTTCCTGAGTTCTATGATTAAATCACTGGCACCAGTCAGCTACTAAATCTGCACCCAAACTATAATGAAGATTTCTCTATAAATGAAACATTTCTGAATCTGATTCTTTCCAACTGTGTACTGAGAATGGACACTTACCACATCCTTTTGCTATGAAAAGACATGGCAACTTGCAAAAGTGTCTCTGCTTCATCACAAGTGATGGAGAAGTGATAAAAAAATAAAACTCACCCTAAAAAGGCACTAGTGGTTCTACTGAAAGTTAAATGCATTGAATGTCTTCCTTTGCTGCATCATGTGCCAGGAGGAACTCTGAGGAAATCTATTGAAATGAATGTTGTGACAGCTAGTGTAACTTGATTCATTGTTCGTGAAGAAATCAGAGTACAAAGGCACAGAGAATGCGTCCATTTATTAAGGAGATGCACACAAGGGTTTGTCTATCCATTCACAAGTTCTGTATTTTCTTTGACTTCAAAGATCTTAGCATTTATGACAGAGAAGAAAATACTCCGGTTCCTAGAACCAACAAAATACTCCTGCATTTTGTCTCCTCAGCCTTCAAACCAAGAATTTGTTCAGTAGTTCCACCTCCAGTTACCAGAGACTGCACATTAGGAGATTTCAATTCCTGCGGCCCATAATAAATCCATTCAGCAAAATCTGCTCAAATTCTCGAGGTCCTGCCTCATCTCACAAGGAACACTCCACTGTGAGGGACTCTTCTTAGAACTTATAGCCAATGCTCTCAGCCAAGTACAAGAACCAGACCTGTCAATTTTAAGACACCAACTTTCAACCTCTCAACACAACTATGGACATACAAGCAGAGAAGCGACTTCACCTGCAGCTGTGTCAACTTCAGGATGATTGCTATTTTCTTTCAAAGCAGAGGAAAGTGGATGAAAACTTCAGGGAAAATGTTCCAAATGCCACTTTCTCACCTTTGTTGCCTCTGCTCAGAATTGCATTCAGAAGGAGCACCTAAGAATTGTCTCAATGAAACCACAAGATGTCAAAAAAACCCAAACACAAAAAACTCATGACAAGCTGAACAGTGACCACCAGCTCTGTTTCTGACCTGAAACACTGCATTACAAAGGCAGAGACCAGGACTCTGCTAAAAGACCTCCTCTTGATCTAGCTAAATGTAGTAATATTTTCTCATATTTAAAAAACACCATCCCTTTAAAAGTTTTTCTTTTTCAGTATGAGAACTCCACCTGGTGCATTGCCATGGATGTGACTTAGTGAGAAATTCTGTCATTGATGCAAAGTGTTCTTAGGAAGCTAAACCAGCCAGAATTTCTGTTAGCATTCACCAAGTTTCAATTGACCTGGTATAATTGATTAGTTCATTTATTTGCTCTATTCTCTCTCTAGCATATTGACAAAGGTTTCAGACTTAGGCATAAAAGTAATTTTATTCTCAATGGAGCAGTCCATTAAAGCCTATTATATCATTAGCACAATGATACACATCTATCTTCCAAGCACTTAGATCTATGGATAAATTTTACACTTCTGTTCTAATCCAGCCACATGCCTAATATATTGACTGCACTGGGAAAGTTTTCTTTCTGCACTCAAACCACCAAAGTCCCTCTGTTATTACTGTAGCACTACACCTGATCTCACATTAACACTCATATTGATTTGAATGGCATGAATTAGGTTAAGTAAATCAATAGCAGAGTTAAACAGTTCTGCTGTACTGATAAAAAGGTGGCTCTCTGATGTAAATTTTCAAGGTGGAGTTGAGCAGATTTAGCAGCTCCACAATGATGAAGGAATCCAAATATTCCTTGCTACCTTCTCTAGCAATTATGTCACTCTGTCATAGATGCAATGCTCACCTGACTGCATCACAAGCCAGTTCAACTCACTAACCTGGCAGAAGATTAATAATTTTTCTTTTATGGTGACTTTTCTTTCAGTTTATCAGGCTGCTGCCAGGATAGTCAAAGTGGGAGGAAAGAAGCAGCAGCAGCACATCACACCACTAATGTTATGCTGTGCAGCTTCACTCACCTCCCAGACATGGCAATACAGAATACTGTGTGCACTGACCCTCCTGATTTCAGACTTAACTGGAAATGCATTAATAGGACTGCATCTTCATCTGAGCACTCTGAAGTCAATGGGACTAAACACATTTATGACTTTATCCACAAGTCTGCTTGATACAAGGAAACTTTTTTAGCAGAAAGGAGCTGTATGTCTGGTAGAGGGGTGAAAGGAGACACAAAGTTCATTACATCCAAGCCAACAAAATCTTCAGTATAGACGTAGCAACCCCAAAATTAGATTCTTATCCATTTAAAGGATAAACTCTTTCTATGGTGACACAAATTACCAATAAAGTTATTTCAAGACATAAAAGACATGATCCACATTTATCAGTAAAGTGTTCAAACCTGAGCTATGCACCAAAGCTTAGTAAAACAAACCCACACAAACAAGAGGTTCTATAATTTTAAAATCACTTTCTTTCAGTCAGCACCACATCCACCCTAGGCAGCCTACAAGATGATCCATGCCCATCAGCAACACAAAATCCTAGAATGGCTTGGGTTTAAACATTTAGTTCCAACTCCTGGCCATGGACACCTTCCACTATCCCAGGCAACTCCAAGCCCTGTCCAATCTAGTCTTGAACACTTCCAGAGGCAGAGCAGCCACAGCTCTGGGCAACCTGTGCCAGGGCCTCACCACCCTCACAAGGAAGAATTTCTTCCCAAAGACTAAGCTAAACCAGTCTCTCGGTTTGATGCCATTCCCTCTTGTCCTACCTCTATAATTCCCAACAAAGAATTCCTCTCTGGTCCCTTGTAGGTCCCTTCAGGTACTGCTGGGAAGTCTCCACGCAATCTTCTCTGAACCGCCCCAACGTTCTCAGCCTGTCTTCACAAGAGAGGTTCCAGTTCCCTTACCAACTTTGTGGCCTCCTCTGGACTTGCTCCACCAGCTCCATGTCCGTTCTATGCTGGGGACACCAGAACTGTATGCAACACCCCAGGTGAGGTCTCACCTGACTTGAGCGGAGCAGAGGGGCATAATCACCTTTCTCAAGGTGCTGCCCTTGAATGCTCCTTGGGTGCACATAATTTCCACAGTAACCCTGGCCCCTTGCAGAAATGTGCCATTACTACATGAATTAAGTTGCTCTGCTTAGTGGGAGTGGGACACTTTCTGTTTAAAGTAGCGTCACTCACAGAAACCAAAACCTTCGACAGTTTACAATGTTCACGTGGCCACACCCTCAGTTGTATTTAATTATCTCAAGCATTACCTAATGGAACTGTTGCAGCAACCAGAACGATAGCAAAGAGACAGCAAAACTTAGCCCGTCTGTGCAGACAGCCTGAGAGCACACTGAGAACTTAGATGCAAAGCCGTGAATCACTTACAGCTCCACGGGTTTGTCCCACAAAACCACTTTTGGTCACAGTACTTTGAGTTTTCAAATCATTATAACAGTTGAAGCAGCTTAAGATGACCACCCCCCCTCCACCCCAAACGGCCAGAAAGGTGTTAAATTTTCTATTTCTAGACAGTGGACTGTTCACCTACACAATGAAGCTATTTGACAGACAAACCTCTACCTGCAAACTTACACAATGTGCCCGGAGATGCTTGGCTGCTGAGCTACAGCTTATATCCAGAGACAGAAACAATCAGAGAATCAGAAAATAGTCAAGGTTGGAAGAGACCTTTAAGATCATCAAGTCCAATCATTCACCGCCTGCACCACTTAAACCACGCCGCCAGATCCAGACACATCCTGAACATCTCTGGAGATGGTGACTCCACCACCTCCCTGGGCAACCCACTCCAGTGCCTGACCACCCTAACTATTCCACAAAAACTACAGCGACAGCAGGCAATATACCACAAAAACTGCATCCACAGGGAAAAAACAAAACCAAAACAAAACCCAACACAGTCATACTCGCATAGAAGCCTTCATGCCTCCAATAGGCACAGTGAAAGGCACCGATGAAGTCAGAGAACGCTCGGGGCAGATGTTCCCGGGGATGTCAGGAGAACTTTGAGCGGGCAGACACAGCTATGCCGCAATGCCGGGGCAGGACGCCCTGGCACAGCACAGGCACGAGCAAAGCGACATTTAAACTTTAAAAGCGCCGTCCCGGTGCTCGGGGCGGCTCCGAGGGCAGCGGGGCCACCGCGGGTTCTGTTTCTGTTTCTCCGCAGAAACACCCGGGGTAAGCGGTTTCCCCCACAACGCGAAAAGACAACAGCGAAACGGAACACCCCGACCCTCTCCCTTCATCAGCCACTCCCGGTACGACAAGCAGCGGAAAACAAATTAAAACTAGAAAGAGACTTAACGGGTGAAGAGGATTCCGCGGAGACGTCGGAGCCGGGCGGAGCGGCCGAGCCAAGTGACAGCCGACAGCTCCTCGGGCCGGGCCCGCCCCGGCCCCACCTCGCCCGACGCCCCGGCGGGGCGGCACCGCCGGCCGAGCGCGGCCTGGGGCGGCGGCGCGGGCCGCTCCCGCCGCCTCCTCACCTGGTGGACGCCCGCTGCGCCGGCGGCAGGTCGCGGCACATCCCGCGGAGGGCGGGCGGAGGGAGGGCGGCCCGAGCCCGGTGCGCGGCCCCTCAGCGGCCCCTCAGCGCCGCCATTACCGGCCCGCAACTGACACGGAGCGGCGGCGGCGGCGGCGCACAGGAAACTCTCGCGAGAACCGGCCCGCCGCCGACCTTCCCAGCATGGCGCCGTCCCGCCGGGCCCCCTCGGCGCCCGCCGCCATCTTGGGTGCGGCGCGGCGGCCCTGCCCTCCCTCAGCCTCGGGAGAGCCCGGTCCTCCAATATTTCCCTCGAAGCTTTTATTTTTCTCCTCACAGTTCTACAAGCTCGACCTGCCGGGTCAGTCCCCTCGCGTTTTATTTGCAGAGCCCTGGGTGCTGGTGCAAGGCCAGGACTTGGCAATGCTAATTAAACCCAGCGCTGATGTTGGCATTCCTGAAGCGGCTCCAGCCGAAACTAGGGCACCGCTTTTTAGTCATTTGTGTTCATAGCTAAGTCATCTTTAGAAAAATAATTACTTTTTTTTTTCTTTTTTTGCAAATGAAGGCGTCTCCGATTACGCTCTCCCAAATTTAAATTTAAATAAACATTTGCAGAACTTCAGAGACATGACTGAGTACCACGGGCTTCATTTCACTTTTAACATTCATTATAGACACGGAAGAATTTGTTAGTATACTGAATTCTAATGCATGGATTCCACCCCGAAGATGCATTAAAACCACCCACGCTTCAAAAATAGGTCTAAGATATTATCCAGCTATAGCAAAATTATTTCCACTGAAGAAGGAAAGTTATTAGAATAGGAAAAAAGAAATTCTTCCTACAGTTATTTTGGGAATGCTCCCTTCAGGGCCTGTCTACAACTTCCCCAGTCTGGTTTTCAGTCATTAGTGTGATTGTTTGGTGCCAGATTTCTTGGGGGAACACAGGGGTGGAGAATTATCTACCCCAAACACTAAAGGATCATGGTAACTACTGGAGCTACTCATTTCAATTTTTTTTTTTTTTTTTTCTTCACTAAAAAGGATTAACCTATTTTTACATAGCCTCTCCTCTAGTAAATGGTTAACATTTTGCATGTAAGTTATTCCAGTATGGGAACATCATAGGAAGACACCATAAATACTGAGAGATTACAGCTATGAAGTTTAGGTAATGCCAAATTTAATCACGTCAAAATTACAGGATACTCATTTAGCCTTAATTTGGATCTTTTACATATACAAGCTAATTACAGAGTACATTTTCCTGCATAAGCATACCACTTTTGGAAGAAAAGGTAAGGTCGAGATGTCAGTGATTAAACCTTTGGAAATTACTTTGTTTTGCCAGATGAGGAGAAAAAAAAATGCCTGAGCATGGAAAGACAAGCACAAGTCCAGTGGGAAAGAGTGGTAAGTAGTACCAAATCCCCTCCTGAGTCCTCGAAGAGCAAACTTGCTGCTCCCAAATGCAAGAGACTGTAAATAATAATAATAATAATAATAATAATAATAATAATAATAATGACAATTTCAGTCAATGAAAACAGTATTACTGCAATGTATGGGAGCACTGATTGCAGACTAGGGCAAATTAAATTTTCACATTCCCCATCATTGCATAGTGTTTGCTTAAAATTACTGCTTAATATTGCTGGACTGGCAGCCTGTTTAAATTATTCAGCACTTTTGTAATGTACTGCCTCTTTAATTATGCTTTTAAACATAGTTTCTCTTTTCTGCTTGGAAGCAGTCAGTCTAGTTTCACGCTCCTCCTTCTCCAGGCAAACTAGGCATCACTTTAGAATTTTCTCAAACATGGAAATTATTTAGTCTCAGCCGAATATAAATTAAAAGGCTTGCATTCTGTTTTTGCTCGTGTTTGTTCTCTGCCAGTGGAACCTAACTGAAACACTTTAGATTACACTTTCAAAGATTCCCTTGCAGCGAGTGGAAAGCTCTGATGGGCAAACGTCCTCCGCGAGACTAGAAGGAGATTCTTGTGGAAAACGCAATCACCTTGTGAAATTCTCAGCGATCAGAAATAAAGAAACCGTTTACCTGCAAACAGCCCCAGCTGAGAGGACGGGAGGAGTTGAACACTCTCCAGCTGGACGAGCCTCCCTAAAGGGCAAAGCAACGCAGGGAACAGCAGCGAGCGCTGCCCCAGCACTGGAGGTGGTGGATGGAGACACGCAGTAAGTTAAAAGTAAAGAGCCACATTCTCATCTTTCACTAACTCGGTTATTGCAGCTTTAAGAGAGAGGTTTGGAAAGTTTTCCACTCCACACTGTTCTTGCACACCCCTTCTAAAATTAGAAATGGGCAGCTGGCTCCTGCAGCCAAGAGCCCCCAGACTCCCTCCCCCCTTTCTGTGATTGACTCCCAAGGGCCATGGAGGAATTTGGGGAAGGGTGCTTCCACCTGTTGGACATGGAATGAGATTTTCCAGGCATACAATTATAAATCCAACTGTCAGGAGCTGACAATAAAACAGGACACAGGACAGCTGTGAGGACTACAGGACACCCGCCTCCCTTCTCTCTACTCCTACGATTTTGCAGTCCATCTGCCAGCAGAAACAATGCATGAAAAATTGTTCTCTTATAAAATAAAGGCATCGCTTCAGATTTCTTCCCACAGTTTTCCAACTGTACCACAAGGTCCTAACACAGAATCTGGCAAGTTGTTCATGTTTCATTACACCCCTCCAAAACCAGATTATTTTTCCTAAATACAGCATGCTGGCAATTGCACTGCAGATGGTGCATATAGCTGTGTCCTGTACAGCAAATAATTTTATGCCTGCCTTAACATGGAGCTCTTACCTTACCTTTTGCACTCAGTTTGAGCTGGACTTTTCGTTCCATACACAATTTTCAAAAACAAGGATATGAAAGCCACAAGTTTGTGGGTTTTTGTAGTTTTATTTGCAGAAGGTATGATTTTGTTGATGTGAAAAAATGGGGGGAAAAAAATTCCTTTTTCCAAACCTGCTTAGCACGTTCCAAACTCAGCACAGCATGACTCAGAGCAGGGTGTGAGAGACAAGGTAACAACAGCTGGGCAGTGCTTTGTTCTGGGTCCCTTTCACAACATCCACTGCTGAAGGCAGTAAGGTGATTTCCATCCTGCAGGTGCCCACAGGTGACAGCAGCAGAGGGGCCACACTCCCCCTTCCACCTGCAAGGGGCTCTCACCAGCTCCTTCTGCTCACAAGCCAAGGAGCACTTTGACCATTTCCAGTCCTATTTGCAGAGTGCTGGAAATCTTACTGCAGTTTGGTGTGTAGCTGGTTCAGCCCCCCCTCCAAAATATCATGTTCTACTCAGAAGTTTTTTTGCTAAAGGCCACAGAAGAAAAATCCCCTTCTTGGTCTCAAGGCCAGATCTGGTGTCTTTGCTCTGTAAAACCACATTTTTTCTGTCACAAACTAATTTCCTGATCTGCTGACAGTCAGGGACACTTCAGCTTCACAAGTGAGATTTCTCAAGAAGGAGCCAAACTATTTTACAGTTTGGAAAACATCAAATGACTCCGTTTGCCCCAGGCAACGAAATAATTATACATGGATAGCAATCAGCTGCCTGTGAGGAACACAGACAGACATTACTCTTCACCTCTGGCTGAGTAGGAGTTGCTTAATGAGATCTGCATTAAGTACCTGTGGATATTTAATGAGAACCTTTTAAGGACAAAGCCACAAACAGCTACAAAAGGACCTGCTGCTTCAAGAGCAAGAAGAGTCTTCTAATCCTCAGCCTTTCCCCCTCCAATGGAAGGGGCAACTAACCATAATATCTTATTTTTCATTTTTTTCAGACTAAGCAGCACAATACATTTGGAAAGACACCCTTGTAGGCTTTCCCTACAGTTCATAACAGAAAAAAAAAAAAAGTGATTTTCCTTTGGCTAGCTACAACATTAAGTCTTTAGTTTCCAGACATCCTATTTTTTCTCTTGAACCAAGAATATACCCCTTTAATACCTATAAGGAAGAAAAGTTTTAAAAACAGAAGATAGCCTGCATTAAATATGTTTTATTTGTATGTGTGTGAATCTCCTGTCTTCATATCACATTTTTTTTTTTTTCGTGGTAGCCAGTTCTGGTAATTTATTTTTAAAGTTACTTTTCAGTAAGATTGTCCTCTCCAGTCAGTTCACAGTGCATTAGTTTGCAACACCAAAGGTACAGAACATGCAGCTAGGAGTGGAACAAGAATGAAGTCATCCCTTTTGTCAGCTGCTGACTCTTGTATAGGCTAATGAAACAAGTGAACCATATCTTATCATTAGTTCCAGCTGAAATCAGAACTGGGGAATTAGTAAAAGAACACCAAGTAAAAGACAGTTCACAGCCATTTCCTGAAATCTTGTTCCATGTTAGACATAAGACCTGATATTATGAAATACATGCATCTGCATCCCAGTATCTACCACTCCACTCAAGTTTCTTAAAAGTTCCAGGTTTTGCAAAAGGTCGTATTTTAGGCACCTGTAGCTGGTCAAAGGTGAAATGAGCAATTTAAACATGGGGAAAAAAAAAGTCTGACCATGTAAAATTCAATGGGCAAGTCTTAAAACAGCTTTTATAAAACAAGTAAGTGTGTTTATTTTGAATCATTGCTAAAATAGTTTACGTAATATACAAACAAGTATGCTATGAGGACACATTTGAAAATAAGTCACAGTTGGTTTTTTTTATTAAAAACAATTGTCCAGTGAAATGTTCAAAATGTAAATGCCATCTTTTCCTTCCTGAGCTATTAAACATCCAGAATAACAGCACTTCCATGTCTGTTTACTGTTTTTATTTCTGCCCATTAAAATAGTAAGCATTATCCATTGCTGGCTCTCCATAGTTAGAACAAATCCACCTCTGGTTTAAGTGAGCACAGCTGTGTGTCTCCCAAACTGCTCCTTTATTGCTTCAGGTGATTTTGGTTGATTCCACTTAACACCCCCAACCTTGCCTTGCACAAAGGAGCCAGAAGCTCCAGCTCCTCAATGGGTTTTCCTGGTTGAAAAGGATTATTTTGCAACAGGACAGTTCAAGGGGCTTGTGAATGAAGGATGGGCCAAATCTCTCAGCTGTTACAAGAAAACATCCTACTGATTTGAGAGCATCTTCTCACATTCCTTCATATTCAATAAAACCAAATGGACGTGGACCAATAGCTCAGAGCATGAAGTAACAGCAATGAAATGGAAGTGCTGCTATTCTCTTTTATTTTTTTAAGCAAAGTACTAAACAATAGAAACAGGTACATGTTTTTAATCTGGTGTGAAGAATTCTTGACATGAGAGACTAAAAAACATATTAAAAGCATGCTCTGCAAATCTGTTCTTTGCTAGAAATGTATACAGCAAGCAGCCAGTTATACACAGATACAAGAAGAAAACTTATTTTTTTAGGATATCAAGTACCACAAATAAATAGATTCTCTCAATGCAAAAATAATTATCTTAGTAAAATGAGAAATAACCTATGTCTTCCTAAAGTTTTGTTTGGAAAGGATATAGTATGTACACAGGGATAAACATTTTATCATTTCCATCCAAATTTTAAGACTTGCAAAACATTGAAAAAGAGTAGAGAACTCCTGCAAGCAGCCAGGCAAAGAGGTACTGAGGAATCACTTAACTGACATTAGTACTACTGACTTTATGCAACCTTTGTACCTCAGCTTTTCTCTTGCTCCAGAACTGTTTGTGCCAGGCTCATTTAAGGAAGAAATGCTTGCTGAAAGGTTCTCTACAGGTCACAGATCTTTCAAGCAATTTTGCCACTTCTACAGTGGCCAGAGACAGCTGACATCTATGTTGTGATCCAATGGATCAGGAAGAAGCTTGTGCTTAGACTCACATCACTTTGTCATAATTTTCAGTTTATTTCTTATGTTAGAAGAAAAGTAAGCAATTCTGGGAGATGAAGGTGATGGTTTTACATTCTGTTACCTTGTCAAATGTGATACCAGCTTTATGCACCACCAGAGGATCCTCACAACAAAGCCAACAGTGCTTCAACACAGGTTGAGGCAAATGAGTGACTGCTCTGATGCACAGCAATGTCCAGCTCCAGGACACCAAGGCTGAATGCATCACTGAATACAATTTACCAATAACCAGCAAATTCCTTGCTTATATCCTGTAGTTTACTTAGAGAAGTCAAGTCCCAGTTACTTTGGCAGAAACAACCCTGCCAGTTGGTGGAAAGTCTCTGCACAGAAAGGACTGGTTTGCTGCTGCCTGAGCTCAGCAGCCACACTAAATTCTTCCCTATTCTGCCTTGCAATATATATTTTGTGTCTTCCTCCTTTCCCAAGTGCCCTCCAGCAACCTTTACGTGCATCCCTCCAGAGGGAGGCCCTTTTCAGGCCGAACAGGCAACACCAGATGAGATATCCGGCTCCACAGTCCACTCAGCTTATCTGTGTCCATGCCGTTGTAAGAACTAGGAACATCTGAACTGGTGAACTTTGCCCAGAGGAAATCCCGGACTTTCTCCTCCACTTCTTGAAATGTGAGGCTCTTTCTCAGCGACTGCTCATCCAGGAGAACTGTCAGCAGAAGAGCCACATCCTTAAATGCTGCGTTTTCATGGTCACAGTACTTGTAAAAGATTAAGGTGGAGCCTGCAGGCAGTGACTCAAATCGATGCACCACTGCCACCTTCTTGCCTTCACTGAACCCAGAGCTGAGCTCTGTGTCCACCTCCAGTTTGACAGAGTCACTGTCCTGTACAGCCTTGTCCACTGCGTTGATGCTGATTGTAGTGGCATTTTGGGAGGAGGCAAAAGCGTTGGCAATCTCATTGCTCAGGCACCTCAGGGCCTTCTCAGCTTCCTGGCCAGCTGTGAGCAGCAGGATAGCAGGCTCCAGATGCACGTGGGAAGAGTTAAGACGTTTCTCAAGGAAAGCATGGGCTCTTCTCCACAGGTTGGGATCCTGACTTTGGTAAGTATTTTTTAGTTTTTCCATCTGGGCCCGAAACGCTTGCAGAATTTCAGCATCTCTCCTTGAAGAGGTTCCATCTTGAATTCCACTCCACAGGACATAAATCAATGGGACACTAATTAACAGAATCAGTAACAAAGTCCACATCTTGTGAAATCCATTCTGCGATTCACCATCATCTATAGAGAGGGGAGCAAACAAGAAGAAAACAATGTTTTAAAAGGCATCAGAAATCAACAAGTGAAAGGAAAATAGGAGGAAACAGTGAAATCATGCCATTCTCAATACTGGTACGGTAGCTGAAAAGCACAGAAAAGATGATCTAGTTAAAAAAACCAAACAAACCACAAAAGAGAGAACACAGTTTTGAACTTCTTAAGCCACTTCATGAAGTGACAGCATTAAAAAAATCCCCATTTTTACATGTTTCCAGATTGACTGAGACTATATTAGATGATCTTCAGAAAAAGGAGCTCCTAAATTTCATTAATATTCCATTCAATTTGATAAAATCCAAACTAAGAGCACAAAACAGCTCTGAAAAAGGTCAACACTTTTCCTACATTTATGGTCTGCAGAAAAGATCCTGTGGAAAACCTGGCTGCACCAGAATGGTTTCTGTGTTATTTCTCATTCCTGTTCCCATAAGGATAAAACTGCTGCAGCGATTTTTGCATCTCAAACACTGGTGGGTTACCACCATCAGAAAACATTGTGGCCTTTGGATCAGTGAGCTTCAAAAAATACACACAGCAAACAGTGCACATCAAATACTAAATATTTTGATTTGATTTCGTATTTGAACAGTTAAATTAACACTTGTTTCACATACTGCAAGCAAAAGGCTTGATTCTGTTCCCAGTAAAATGAGTGACAAAATACACCAATCTTCCTGGAAACAGAAAGAACTGTATTCCTTTTGTTACCTTTTTACATCCTTTTATCAGGACAGCAACCCAACAATGGTTAAATAACACCACCACTAGCCCTGCCTCGGTTTTCATCTTGTAAACATTACAGATGAAAGACCTCAAATTCAGGTGAAAATGTTATTCATTATACAACACCCTTCCTTCAGATGAAAGACTTCAAATTCAGGTGAAAATGTTACTCTTTATACAACACCCTTCCTTCCTTCATGCTGATGACACGTCCTAGCAAGCAAATCATCTATTCTGGCAAGGACCCTCAGCTTAACACCAACTCCCAGGAACTGAAATACTTGGAAAGGCATGAAAATGGTTAAATGTTACACAAGAATAAAACAGAAGTGAAAGCAGAAGTCTTACTTTTGGCCAAAGGCTGTGACTGCTTCTCTGTACTGGACTGATACCGAGATTTACTTCCGCCTGTTAAGAGATTAAGAAAGGAACATGAGAAGAACACTAAGATAACAATTATGAACAATCTTCCAGCAGGGAGTTGAAATCACCAAACTGCATTATTTTCAACAAAAAGCTGTCCCTAGCTATGCTTTTACATACAAAATTCCACAAAGCTTACAGGATGGCTAACAATGCACCCTGCTGAAGCAAACACAGTCCTGCTAAGTCAGAGCAAAGGTGAGGCTGTCACCTCACCCCAGGTGGGGCTGTGTTAAGATCAGGGTTTTCAGTTCTTTTCCACATTGTTCACCCTCTCATGTTCAACAGAAACATCTTGAACAAGAAAAATAACCTGCACCACTATTACCAGCCAGAGAAGTCTCACTCAACTGTCAGAGCAAATCTCCATCTCTGCTCTTCGCCAAATGCCAGTTCCCAAACCATCCTGACGATCTCACCTAGAAAGCCAAGTCCCCACTCTACCACAAATCACCCCCAAAGATTTTCAACTCTTGAACAATTATGCAAATAAAACTCAATTTCAAGGTGATAAAATAGAAGAGATTTAACAACCTGTTACTTTCTGCACAAGGATCCCATGTCCCAGTTAAGTTTCCTGATTTTGCTCAAGAATTTAAGAGGCATAAAAATGGAAACTGAATTAATGGACACATTAGGTAAACAACATAATGCAAGACATAAATAGTGTCTTGGGTTGCAATGCAAGATGTAACTAAAAGTATGTATTCTATTACCATCTGTTAAAACCAGGTGGGGCACTGTTCTTTATCTTTTCTATGATCTATCTTTCATAACTGCAGGGGGATCTCTTCTGTTAATGGGCCATTGGGTCTCACTGCATGACTGATAAAATGACATCATCCCATGGGGAGATGCTCCACCCAGGGGGAGCAGCCCAGCATTCCTACCTGGATATAATCTGAGCCTTGGAACACCACAGCCTTTCTTCCTCTGGCCCATCTACACCACCCCTGGACCTTCAGAGGAAATCTACACCCTTCCACAGGGTCACTGCTTCAACAGAACCACATCTGCCACTCCAGGAGGACTGCAGCCACCATTTAATTAAACTGCTACCAACACCCTGCCCAACAGGGTGTCAGCTTGTATCCTGACTCTGCTAGTAGGTTTTTTTTTTGTACTGCTGCATTTTTATTTTAATTTTCCTAGTGAGGAACTGTTATTCCTATTCTCATATCCTTGCCTGAGAGCCCCTCAATTGCAAGATTATAATAATTTGGAGGGCAGGAGGGTTTTTACATTTTTCCATTTCAAAAGAAGTTTCTGCCTTCCTTGGCAGACACCTCTCTTTTCAAACCAAAGCAATAGAAAAAACAAATGTACAGTCTTATTTCCCACTCTCCATGTAGCTTGGGTTGGAGGCCTGCTTCATCAGCAGTCAGTTTCTTGGGATGAATTATGCTTTTAAAGCAAAGTGCGAGCTTTCAACTTCAAAATAATACTTTTGGTCTATTTAAATGGGCTCACACAGCTCAGAAAGTACAAGAGGCATTATCCATAAAGTATTATGAACAACTTTCCCAAGAGACCAGTATGAATATATACCATGCAATTTTTGGTCAGCGTGTTTTCTGCATTTAGCCAGTTAATTAAAAAGACAGGAGAATTTATGTCTCCTTGTGAACTACAGCAATTAGTTCAAAGCTGAAGGCTCTTTAATAATATATAACCAAATCAGGACACTGTCAATGGCACTATTGAGAATAAATTGAACAAACATACCCTGCAGTAGTTATTTAAAGACACTGAAAGAAACTTTGACCTTGTTTCTGTATGAATGTAATCGCAGAAGGTGCGAAAAGCAGCTCTGGTTTAAGCTGGGGCTTAACTGGCTTAATGAACTGCCCTATTCTGTAATTTCAACCCCCTACCCCAAAAGGGCACAGCCATGGAGCTTGTCACTGGCTAAGCTTATCTCAATCTTCTAAGAGTTAACAGTTCAAAATCACCCCGATTCTGTAATACGTCACAATGCAGCTCTGTTTGCACAGATCAGCTTTCATATTTAGGTGAATGAGCTGTAACTCGTACACTAAAGGAAAAAATAATTCAATAAACAATCTAAAACCATATCCTACTCTGCCTAAGAACTGTGCCTTATTTACAACAGTTTTCACAAGGGCCCAGTAAAATTTGTCTTACTTAATTCAAAAAGTCTAACTTCTGCAGAAACCTGAAAGATTTCAGAGTTTTAGGTGATCTTCCAACTAATTCAGTCACAGCAAGTTACCACTTCTCAGGGAAAGGATAAAAGGGAATGTTTGTGTACAAACTAACATTCACTGCCACCAAAAGGTGAAGGTTTTGTTCCCTTCCTCAGCTTACCCCCACAATATCTCTACACCATGCTCTGCACTTACTGTCCCATAAGTCAAGTCCAAAAAGAAAAATAAAAGAGAAAGTGGAACATTTTCTGTGGTCAGCAAGTTGAGTAACCTCACAGAAAGGCTCTGACTGGAATGTACTCCCTTCTCCAGCTTCTGTTTGAATCTGCCTCCTGATTGCCTGTCCATCTTCCCAGACAGCGTCCCAGGGTACAAGAAAAACCAGAAGCAGAGGAAAGGAAAATAACTGTCCTTTTCATCTCATGACAGGGAAGGACTGGGTTCTCTTGTTTTACTTACTCTGCGGTGCAGAAGTTGAGCAGCACCCTTGATTTTTCTCAATGAAATCAGCCTTTCTTTCTGAAACCAAAGCACAAATGGAAGAACTTGGTTACCACGTAAGAGGTCAGAATAGGACAGAGCAGCCAGACATGCTTTTAGCTCTTTTCATGAAATCCTCAAAGCTTATTAGGGCAGGTGGATATGCTGTGCTGCCAAACCAAGCCTGCAGTGTATGAACAGCCTCTTTGACCCCTCTGAGCTGGAGAAAGCTACTGTTACCTATTAGAAAGGACTTGATTTGGCCCTTCACCCCGCTTTTGCCAATATGA
The DNA here is from genome assembly GCF_030490865.1 of Poecile atricapillus. Lineage (NCBI taxonomy): Eukaryota > Metazoa > Chordata > Aves > Passeriformes > Paridae > Poecile > Poecile atricapillus. Next base: position 7,610,454 of record NC_081255.1, on the reverse strand, counting down.
CAAATCAATCTCCTTATGTTTTCTTTTAAAAGGACATATATAACTTCCTTCTGTTTCTAAAAATTATCTTGATTTTTTTTCTCATTGTACCTCCCCACTGCTTCTGTAATACACATTGAGAAAAATCTCTGAACAACGAGCAAAGTGCTCTCTCACCTTGAAATCTCTTGGTGTAGTCATTCTCCTTGCTAAAGTCAAAGATAACTCACCTTTTAGAAAATTAACAGTTTTATTTTTTTTGCCCGGGGCAAATAAAGATCCACTCTCATAAGTTCTTTGAAGGCAGTTTTTTGAATTTTGGTATTACTTTTGTTTTTGTTTTGCTTTTCAAAAACCACACAGTTAGGTATTTATCAAAGTCGGTATCTGCCTTTTCTTGAACTTTAAGGTTTTGCACCCAAGCAGATTATCATCATATTATAATCAGTTTTACTTTGGCTCAGGCAGGAGTATACACTGAAACTTTGGGTTTTTTTAAAAAAACCCCACCTTTTTCACCCATTCAGATTTCAGCTCAAAAACTCCCCCTTTCCTAACAGAACTGAATAATTGTTATTTTAATACATTTAAGCAACCATTTGTTAGACCATGGAATAAGTACTGATAAAAGCTGTTACCTTTTAATGGTGTATAAATGTTTGGTTTCTCAGTTTCATTACTGTCACAAGCCTTTGCATTTTCCCTTACTGGATTCTCTTCAAAGTAAGTACCACCTGTCAGGAGCAAAAAAAGAATAAAAAGAGGATTGGCAACCTCATAAATCTGAAGGACCAAGTTGTAGTTTCCAAACATCCATGATCTAAATCGGTGATTTTCCAAGCTGTGAACTCACAAAAGTTACTCTTAAAATGCAACAAAAAGCAACTAAGACTTGAATTGCTTATGGTAAATTTGAGTTCACTAGAAATACAGCTGTCTACACCACCACACACTTCTTTTAAAAAAAATAAATTATTATTAGTTCTTGGCTTAAAAACATGAACACTAGGAGCCAAGAAATTCCTTACACTAAGGGGATTCAGTGTAAATGCCATGTATTCCCATGAGTTTTTCCCACAGCTTTGGGCACTCAACTTACAAACAGTAATTGTACTGTCTTATGAATCATTGGACAGAGGGGGAAAAGAGACAAAACTAAATATAGAAAATAAGTTCCCTTTTAATGGAGTCTAAGCTATCCTTCAGTTAAGTCTCATTCTCATCCCTAACAGCAACTTAATTTCACCCCTCAGGTAGCTGGGAAGAATCTAAACCAACATCTTTCAGGTGTTTGCCAAATCACAGAGTCATTCAGCTGTGAAACCAAACTTATTTAATGTCACTGACTAGAAAAAGTAAAGCCCTGTGGAGTATCAGAGGTTACAGAGCAAAGGTCAGGGCTGGGAAACCAAATGCAGGAAAGGATAAAAGTGCAACCCCAGAATCAAGGGGCTGGTAAGAAAAAGCTCAGGTATAGAATAAAAAGCTATGCAACAGTTGGGGGACAGAGATTGTGGCACAGCTGTCAAGCATCAGCAGAGCAAACAGCAAAGGGAAGAATACAATTGGTAATTTCTTTCTAACATTTACTCTGGGCCCTTTTACTCTTTAAACAGCCCAGGGCTCTGCTGGGGTTTAGTGTGTTTCTGTAGCTCTTTCACCATATGCCAAGGGCAATGCACAGCTTGCCACCTAGTGTTTAGTAATTTTACTTCAACAAAGAAAACAGCCTTTTTCGAATGTGTTCTGGCTGTTTCAGCACACCAATGTATGTCAAACATACTAAGGAGAAAAACAAAACTACCAGACCCATCCAAACCACAAAAAAAAAGTGAAAAAGCTGTAAGTTTTAAACTATGGTAAATCACAGGTGCAACAGTAAAGTATTTGCAGACACTTAATGGGGCCTTATGTTTTAAATCCATCTTAAAAAGCTGTTCAGTGACTGATTTCCCACAAAGCTCAGAACAAAGAGACTCACCAAATTACTTTATTTTCAGGAATGCCAAATCACATATATCCATAATATTTCACTATGTATGGAGGTTTTACAAGGAACATCTCCCTAGTAATTTTGACCAGAAGACCAAAAAAAATTTCTAAATCTACAGATGGCTACTCAGGCAGTCCCTGCTCTTAATTCCTCTCCCCTCCTTGGCATCAATCACTGCTCTTTGTGTCTCAAAGACTTCTTGGAAATTGCAGAAAAGAAAGGTCTGTAAAAGACAACTTCCATGGAGGACTGCTAGCACGTATCTTCAGCTCACTGATCTAGAAGCTGACTGATTCAAGGCAGGGCTTGTTAGGCTCTTAAAACTCTGCAAACTCCTCTTACAGCTCTTAAAGCTTTTCAGCTCCCCAAGCAAGTTGCCTAACCTGTATTTAAAACCTCTTAGTAGAAGACAGGAACCAGTTTCTCCAGGTGTGGTTTTGCTTCCATTCTGCTCTCAGGGAAGCAGGGCAATCATGCTCCCCTAACGACCCAGCCTGCTAATTCTCCTGTCTCACAGACAAACACCTAAACTCTGCAGAAAAAGCACAATATTGCATATACTGCACATCTACAGACAAGGGAGGCTACTAATCCTCTGCCTCTACATAAACAATTAGTCTCTTATCATACTTTTACACCTGTTGTGCCTATAATCCAATACAGCTGTTAAGAGCTGGGGGGGGGGGGGGGGGGGAGTAGCCTCATTTTTAGAGCCATCTAATTAAAAACCCAACCCTCAGCTGCACAGCCATGTTTAATACACTAAGCCTATTATACCCTGTTAGCCACTATGTGGGAGCAAGACCTGTTTTACAGATAAATCTCTGTATTTGCGTAAAGAAACACTCATGACCTTGCTCTTCCTTCTTCAAGGTAAAATTTTTTCCATGCCTCCTGAAAATTCTGCTTCTGGAGCAGAATACAAGCGGACAATTTTTGATGACAAAAACAAAGATGGGAATGGAGAACAGTCCCAGGCTAGCCCAACTGAGCACTACCCCACACTGACAATGTACATGCTCCAAAATAAAGAGGAAGGAAATACAATTTATTCACAGTTTCCTGTTCAAATGACAGGCTAAATCTACATGACTGTGTTACATGGAGTTAGCGCATTTCTATAGTTTAAAGAAAGACGCAGGTTTCATCAACTAAAGCAACAAGAAGACACCACACTGTGCTAACACAGCAGCTTGTCCAGCCCAGTGTCCAGGAGCAAGTACAACTCTGTACAAAGTCCCAGCACATGCTTGGTGTTTCAAAAGGAGAAGCCACAATTATGCACTTCCTCATAAGCAACGCTGCTCCCTGTAAGGAGCACAGCCACTGAGGGATTGATTTCTGCAGCCCAGGATACCTTATTTAAATCCTGCCTTTCAAAACCAAGCAGTGTTAGTAAAACTTGAATGCTGGGCTCAGATACTGTTCCAGATATTTACTGTAGGAAAAACAGCCCCCTGAGGGTTTCAGCGTGCTCTGCATACACCAATCCTTTACAGCACTGCTTCTCCTTCCGTCCCTCGTGTATGGGATAAGAGCCACAGTGCGATTTCCTCACCTGCGTGCCAGAGCCACGGTAACACCTGCCAAGGAGCTAGAACCCTACAAACCACATTTCCCTAAGTTTGGGGCATTTTCAGCCCCTCTGCCTGTGGTGCGGACTGTGAGCTCCGGGAGCTGGAGCCTACCTGGCGATCTGTAGGCTTTAATAGGGGGTCGCGTCAGGGAGTCTGGGGTCCCAAAGTGATGCTTGTCCCCTGAAACGAGATACGGGTAAGGAGCACAGCCGGCAACTCAGCTCAAGCCCAGCGGGCCCAGGCCCGACAGCCTTCCAGGAGCACCGGGAAGGCTCAGAAGCACCTTCCAGGACTCACCGGGAGCCCGCGGCGCGGCCCCGTCCCAACACCCCCGGAGGGGGAACCACACGGCGCCCACCCGCCCGCCGCACTTCGCGCCGCCCCACCGCGCCCTCAACCACAAGATCCACAGCGGGCCGCTGCGCCCGCCCGCGCCGCTTACCCTGCAGCGTGCCGTGCTGGGCCGCGGCGTCCACCTCATCCTCGGCCTCCTCCGGCCGCGCCGCCGCCAGCCGGGGGCTCTTCCGCCGCCGCTTCAGCCCGGGCCCGTCCGGGGGAGCCAGCTCGGGGCCGTCCGGCGCAGCCGCCTCATCATCGCCGCTGCCCACCATCCTGCCCGCTGCCGCGCCGCGCCTCCTTCCCCGACCCCGTCCCCTTCCGCGTCCCCGTCCGCCCACCGCCGCCTGCCCGGGCCTGTGGCTGCCGCCTTCCCGCGGCGGCGGGAGCGGCTCCGCGGGCCTCACTTCCCGCGGGGCGGGACCCGGGCCCGCCGCTTCCGCCCGCGCCCGGAGCGGCCGCCGCGGCGTCACGTGGTACCGCGGCCGCTCCGCCATGGCCCCGGCACCGCCCGAGCCGCGCGTGGGGGCCGGGACCGGGACCGGGACCAGGACCGGGATCAGGCCCGGCGGGAAGAGCCCGTGGAACGCCCGTCCGGCGGCCCCGTGGCTGCCGCCCCCCAGTGAAAAAAATGCGGGACGGCCGCGGCCCCCCCAGGCCCGCGGGGCCCCGCTGGGGCGGCCCCTGAGGGCAGCCCGGGCCCGGCGCTCCCCACACGGTTCTTCTCTATGTGCGGTCCGATCGTAGCCAGTTTTGCATTTCTCGGAGGCAGGAAAACCTGTAAAATAAGCAGAAATAGCAACTGAATAGCAGAGAGAGGAAACTAGGAGCTACTTCGGGGGATCCTTTGCCACTGATAAGGTTGCACTAGCCTGTTCCTTAGTGTGGGAATCATTTTGGCTAATCAGATCTGGAATATCGCACTAAGCATTTCACTTTTCCTACCCATTTGTTCAGATGCCTTGCTAGTAAACGGGGATTTTAAGATGTGTTTGCATTCTTGATAAAGCATTTTTACCCAGGCACGTGGCAGAATTCCTATGAGTGGAAGTTTTCAAGATGCAGTTTGATGGGACTACAAGATCTTCTCTAGACTCCCTCCCTAGCAGCTCACGACCACCTTGGAAATGAGTTGCTAAGCAAATAGAGACCTTTTTACAAATTCACAGAACGACAGAATTGTTCTGGTTGGAAGGGACGTCTGGAGATCATCCAGTCCAACACACCTGCCAAGGCAGGGCCACCTGGAGCAGGTGACAGAGGAACACCTCCGGGTAGGTTTGGAATGTCTCCAGGGACAGAGACTCCACACCCTCCCTGGCAACCTTTCCCAGTGCTCTGCCACCCCCAGTGTAAAGAAATTGTTCCTCATGTTGAGGTGGAACCTCTTGTGTTTTAGTTTATGGCCATTGCTCTTTGTCCTGTCACTGAAGAGAGTCTGGCACTCCTGTGCAATCCAACAGGAAGGCTGCGTGAGGCAAGTGCCATTCAGCCTCCACTACTGCTCTTCTCTGTACAAAGACTTCAAAGCAAAAAATATCTTAAATTCTTTACTAACACACCGTAAGTGTTGCAGTTTCACCCAAAAACAAGTAATTATTTGTGAGATTAGTTATTCATGCCTCCTACTGTACCAGCAGTAAATATTAACTTTCTTTTCGGACCTAAAAGCAGAAGACACACATTGAGCACTGCTTTCTAAAGCAAAAATTTAAAAGAGGATGTAACAAATACCACACCAGGGGAAAAAAAATCAACATAACAATATCAAGATCTTTTTTGTAGCTGTTTTGTGATTCCTCCATGCCCTAGGCTAGCCAGTTAATTTTCCCACCAAAATGACCCCCTGATTTTGTCCCACACTTACCACCAGTTTTGTGACACTTCTGCTTCTGTGGAAAGGGCAACCCCTCAGCCCCAGACATCTGCTGTGTTGAAGGGAGTGGAAGGTTTTAGGGACAGAGGGATAGAAAATGAAGCCTTTGCCACCTGCAGCTCCTCTCTGCAGCTCCTTGGCTGTTCCTTACTGATGGAGATCAAGTCAGGGTGTGAGATTGATGGCAGCCAGGAGCAGGGCCCTCAAGGTGACCTCTGTGGATCAGCCATGCAGAGTTTTTCCTTCCTGCTTTTCCTGGTTTTACAGCCCCTGCCGCACCTGGTGAGAGGTTGGTCGTGACAAGGGAATGTGCTGTTTGCCATGGCCACTGTCCCCTGCCAGCCTCTGTGGGTGAGGGAGGAAGCCACTGTCAGAAATAAAGTGCAGTGGGCAGCACACCTCACCTTCTCATCACTTTCCTGACATGAGCAGTGTCGGTATTGATGCCTGTGCACATGCTGACAGCCCCGAGTAACATGGCACACACATTTTATTGACCCCTCTGACATTGCTTCTGTGCTCCCTGGGCCAGTAAGGGTTCCTCCACACAGCATAAAGTATATTTTTCTGCCCATTTGAACCCAACCTCTTACCTGTTTTACAAGTACCTCCAGTACTAGTAAGGGGGACATTTAGTTAAAATGAAACAAACACATTAGTCCAATCCCCCCTTTCAGCCCTCTGTCCCCCAGAGTGAGGAGTCCCAGCCACTCTGTGCCTGCTCCTTTCCAGCACTGTTTCAGTTGTCTTTCCCTGTGTTTTGTGCCAGCCATTTGCTGCTGGGCACCTCTGAGGATGCTGGTGAAAAGGCAGCCAGCTGAGTTCCAGGGGTGTTGCTGTCTCTGTGCTGCTGCTTTCCATGAAATGTGTCCTGGGCAGGGGGAACAGGGAAGGGATTGGAATATACCCATGCCTATACATGCAGGCACCACAAGTTAGAACAGAATCTTTTTTTGGAAAAGCATTGCCTAAAGGAGGCCAAGGGCTGACACACACACGAAGAGCTTTCCCCCCTCCCTTGCAGTCTCTGGACCACTTCAGGGGACACTGGGTGGGCTCCACATCCCTTTCCCTCCAGGCTGATGCTGAAGACCCTCCTTTTCACATCCTCCCCAGCTTCTCTGCACTGGCAACGTTACATTTGCAGTCTGGGCTTTGCCGCCTACGAGTTTGGGCTGCTTTTCTCGTAGTCCTTTTCCTAAATCAACTCTCAAACGAGTTCCCTCCTCACTCCGGTTTCTTGCCTTCAATCCGCAACACTGAATGCAGGAAGCCGCCGGTCACGCACTGGAAAAAAAAGCGCACAACCACAAAGTCGCGGAAACACGGCCAGAAAAAAAGAAGTTATTGTTTCCTGAACGCTCCCGAGAACGACTCGGGAAGGAAAACTACAGCTCCCAGCAGGCAGCCGGGAGCCAGGGAAGGGCAGAGTTCACCGTCACGTTTCCAGGAGGATTCAGGGTGTGCGCTGGTGTCCTGCCACCAAAGGGCCTCTGGGACGGAGGGCAAGGGGAAAGGCCAGCTCTGGCCTCCTCTTGCCACCCCTTTGCTCCTGATCGCCGTCCTGACCGGCTCCGAACCTGCCTGGGTAAGCGTCCGGCTCCACTTTGTTCTGCTGACTTCCTTCTCCTGCTGGAGCGTCAGCATCGGGAACAGGGAGGGGACGGACGAGAGCCGGGCGGCAGGGCAGTGACTGCACCCTCGCAGCCCCGAGTGGTGTGTTGGAGACAGTGCTGGGGGGTGAGGTGTCCCCCAGCGCCCAAAGCTGCTGAGGAGGCTGGGCTGGAGATTTCTGTACAGAAAACCGCACGGACTATTCTCCAGCGGGAAAAGTTTCTTGGGAGTTTTCCATGCCGCCTTAGCTGTGCTTGGGAAAGCCGTCAGCTGGGTTACACCAGAGAGCCCGGCTCCGTCTGTGCTCTGTGCCAAAGTGCTGTAACCGGGGGGAATCAGCTCTGGAGGGGTGCGGGAGTCGGGCTGCGGCTCCGGGCTCGCAGCCCCCGGCCCGGCACTGCTGAGCCCCCGGCGTGGCTCTGCCGGCTCCATCCCACACGCCGGAGACAGGAGGGTGGGAGTGACGGGAGGAGCAGGGTCATTGCTCCGTGTCTGGCCTGGCTGCGAGGTACCAGGAGTCCAAAGCAGCCGGGGCAGCCTGCCGAGCCCCAGGCTCCAGGCCTGCCGTCCGAGAGCAGCGCTGAGTCCGTCGGGATGAGACAGCAGTGCCTCACCCCCCTGGCATGTCCCAGGATAAATGCGGTTCGCATTAACCCCTGGACTGACGGGAAACAAAATAGCTGACAGTCCACGGGCTGAAGGTTCATGGTTATGGGCGACATCCGCCCATTTTCACCTTGGGAATCGTGGAGGAGGAGCCTCCTTCCCCGTGAGTCACGGCTTCTGTGTTTCTGCTTATCAGGTTTGTGGGCGTGTAGTTGGAATTGCCCGGACCCGGACGGGATGGTGCCTGTGAGTGGGGCAGGACTTGGTCACCCTCTCGAACAGCAGGGAGATACAGCTCCGTATGAACATCGGAGAAAGTGAAACCAAACAGTGCAGAAGCCACAACTCCAGGGGAAAAGGAAAATGGAAGAGAATCCAAGCGTGGATCTGCCTGCAGGTAAGTGAATCCTTGGCTTATTCCATCTGCTAGGAAAATTCCTTCGCTGCAAGTTTTCAGCAGTGATATGGGGAACCTGTGCAAAAGAAAAATAAACCAGTAAAAGAATCTCATCTTTTCCAGGCCAAGGAAAGCAAGCTGCCATCATTTTTTAAAGGGTGAAAGATGAACAAGTTACTTTCAGTTTTAGATTCCGATCTGCATCAGGTTTAGACTCTGTGTCCCAAGATGACAGCACAAGGAATGTTGAAGAGAGAGATCCAGACTGGAAGAGCTTTCTTCCTTACATCCTGGTGCTTCCCACCATCAGATGCTTAAATAATAAGCCAGTTTTCCACCACCTGTGGCTGGAAAAATTCTGGAAGAGGCAGGGCAAGGAGTAGTTTGTGCCCAGCTTGAGCAGCAGGATACATCCAAGTTCTTCATGTTTCAATTTCCACCTGTACTTACATTCTGTGGGAGCCTTGTTATGACTAGTACCTAGGAGTGTGTCAGTGATACAGTGATGCCATCACCAGCTCAGGTCTGTCCTAGATAGTCACAAGTGTTACTGTAATAATCAGCAACAAAAAAAGTAAAAATCATGTTCTGACAAGTGACAAGTGCAGCTTCTTCTCTGTTTTCAAATTAGAAGGGAGTTCCTTGCCCTTTTTATCAGTGTTTATTCTAATTATAGCGTAATTGTTTATGTCATTGTAGTGCTTGATCATTCGTAAGGAATTTTTCACAAATAGTGCCTGAAATTCGAGCTGCACTTAGGTTCTGTAAGAGTCAGAATGTCAAAAACACTGTTCAGTCACAGAATCTCTCTATTGAATTATGCTCCAGTGTTTGTTTCTAATTAAATGTTGCCATAGCTCTTTGGGAGAGCAGCTCCAGGACAGAAACAGAGACAGAGCATGAGCAGAATTATCATTTACATTCAGACAGATGCTTGAAGTACATTAGAATAACTGTATTCAACAACAGCTTTAGGAATTCCTCAAATCCATTGCTGTCTGTAAAAACCCACTATCAGTGGAATATGTGGTAACATATCCTACCCCTTAAGGAAGGAATTGCCTGCCCATCCCACCTAGGACATAAACTGGGATTGAGTTAGTTTTAGCATGGCAGCTCTAAGTTCTGTGGTTTGGATTTATGGTTTTAGAGAAAAAATTGTTGAAAACAGAGCAGTGTTTTGGCTATTGCTGAACAGTGCTGGCACAGCATCAAGGCTTGCTGCCCCTACCCAGCAAATACCCTGGGGTGGACAGAAGATTGGGCAGGGACCCAAGGTGGGGAAAGGGTTGTTGAATACAATATAATGTGCTCAGCAACAAAACTGGGGCACAGGAAGAAAGGGAGAAGGGGATGGCCATTGCTGGGAGACTGATGTGGCATGAGTCTACTTGTAGGAGGTGGTGAATGATTCCCTTTGCATCCTAATTCCCTCCTTCCCTTCACTCAGCTGTCTGGATCTCAACCCAAAAGTTTTCTCACTTCTGGTCACTCTGTTGTCTCCCATCTCACTGGGGTTGAATGTTTCTGCAGTGCCAGAACTGGGAGTTGTATGGGTGGTGGTAAAGCACTGGGCATTCTTGACTCCTGTGTGGCTCACTGGGCTTGTGAACTCTGATCCCAACAGCTGGACCAGCCCAGGGTGTGGTGGGGAGCACAGCAGAGCATCCTGTGCACCAAGAGCCCAGCCAGGAAGCCCCTGGGCACCAAGAGGCCAGCCAAGAAGCACCTGAGTGCCAAGTGACAAGCAGGTGGCTTGAGACATCCTGCAAACCAGAGGAGGACTCTTCAACGTATGAATCAGCTGCTAATGGGGGAGAGACAACACTGTTGGGTTCATCTGGTCCCACACTACAGGAGATAGGTGCCCAGGAAACTGAAGTATTGCTGGAAGAGTCTGACAAGACAAGAGAAGGTGTCTCAGAAAGACCCCTGGAAAAAGAGGACTTGGATGAAGGTGAGTCGCTTCCAACCCTGGGGCTTGATAACTTGGCTTAGAGGAGGCAGAGCAGAAGAAGGGGTTGTTGGTTCTTGGGCTAAAAAAGACTAAGTGTAGGTCTGTGAATATTATTCCCCACAGCTGAGCTGGGCCATGAGAATGTGAAAATCAAAGGAGACAGCCCTGTCCACCAGGAGACATCTGGGCAGTGTGAAAGCCTCTGCAAGGCAGAGGAAGATGCCTCATCAACAAGCAAGGCACAGAGCTCTGACAGTGAAATGACACATTTGGATGTGACTGGTGTGGAAGATGTCCCCAGGGGCCTCATGGCAGACAAGAGCAGCAGTGCCACTCTCCCAGACTGGGAGCCAGAGGCACCCAGAGAGCAAGAAACACAAGAGAGTGGGTCCCAAGGCACGTTAAGGAAAAGACCAAAAGGTGAGCTGGGGGCTGCACACTGCTGCTCTTCCACTTCCTACACTTCCCATAGGCATTAGAACAACAGTTGGGTGAGATCTCTAGTAGCTGTTGTCGCTTTGCTGGAGTCAAGAAGAAAACAAGGTATAAGAAATTTATTGGTTTCTCTCTTTCTCCCTCTCTCCTTTGGCTTCTGTTGTGCTTTGAAAGGTGTGAAGCCACTCTGCACCCTGCATTGTCTTTCTCCTTGCCCAGCCCAAGAGGAGAGAGAAGCCCAGGACTCAGGGCAGTATTAACCCAAAGCAGTATTCACTTCTAACTCTTCCCTCAGCTGAGAGCTCCTGCTCTGCTCACTACAGCTCCATTTACCCGTTCCCTCAGCAGTGAGTTGCACATTTCTTTTCTCTTGCTGCAGGGGACACAGCCCCAAACCCAGAGACTCAGCCCTCCCTGCAGAACATCACCACCCAAAACACAGAGCAGGAAAAGGCCAAAAAATCCCTCCTGTGGAAAGGTGAGGAAAAGAAGCTTCCCTTGCATGTTACTCATCGACCAGAAGGCATTGATCCTCCAGGAGCAAGTAATGAAGCATATTTAATTACTCTTCTCTCTTGGGACCTTTCATAGCCTCTTCTGAGGGTTTGAGAGAAAAAAACATTCCCTTAAATACAGGCTCAGTTTGAGCCTCTAGTGACAGCTTCCTCTTCAGCCTCAAAAGCTGGAATATTGTGGTCATCATGCTGTGAGTGCCCTGGGATGTCCTGGGAGGTCTGGGGGGTTACTGTGCTGAGGGTCCCCCTGCCCAGCCCTGCTCTGTCATGGGGCTCTGAGCAGGAACAGTGATGCTGATCTGCATCAACACATTTCTCCTGTTAGAAAGACTCTGCTTTGCCATGGAGAGGGACACAAGCCATTGTGTCTGGAGCTTGCTGCCTTCTGTTTCCTGAGCAGAAGCATGGTGGCCTTTGTTCACTCATAGCATGGAGGAGGGCAGTGAAAGCAGTGCTTTACCTGGGTCAGACACCTCCATATGTGGTGCTCTGAATGGCCACAGACCCTAAAGAAAACGGAGGAGGAGGAAAGGGAAGAAAGCTTGCGGGCAGCTGCAGCTCAGGAAGTTTCCTGCTTCAGGAAGTTTTTGCACAATGCTGTAACCTTGCCCTCATCCCTGGAGCTGCAGCCCCCTCATCTGGTGTATCAGAGTGGGAGTCTCACAACACAGAGCCAGCAGCCCCTTCACCTTTCCTGGCCAACTTGCTCCACTTTCCTCTTACAGGGGGGAAGGTCTGAGCAGGGAAAAACAGCCATTGTGGCTGCTTTCCTCCATGTCACTGCAGGTCACTTGGGTCTGACTCCTGTTCCCCACCTCGTGTCTCTCCCCTGTTGAACAGGGCTTTTCATGGCGGGCCTCGCAGTGCTCGGCCTCTGCATATTCTGCTTCAGCAGCCTGACCTCCAGCTCCCAGCAGCCGCGCAAGAACCCCACGGTGGAGGCATTCCTGTCCCAGTTTGACCAGCTGCAGCACAGGTTTCCTGGCCAGAGCCCCCACCTGTGGCTTCGCGGGCGCAAGTTCCTGCGGAAGCACCTGAACGCGTCCCAGCACACGCAGCCGGCCATCATCATCCTCACGGCCGCCCGCAGCGGCGAGTGGACCCTGCGGTGCCTGAGCACCCGCGTGGCCGACTCCTACTCGGCCGCCCTGCACGGCAGCACGGTGCAGATCGACGGCAGGGATAAAGCCAGGCTCCACAGCGACCGCGCCAAGCTGGAGGTGGACTCGGAGCTGAGCTCGGCCTTCCAGGCCGGGGGCCGAGCCGCGGTGATTCACCGCTTCGAGCTGCTGCCCGCGGGGGCCACCCTCATCTTCTACAAGTACTGCGACCACGAGACCGCCGCCTTCAAGGATGTGGCCCTGCTGCTGACAGTGCTGCTGGAGGAGGACACGCTGGAGAGCCACATCAGCCTCCAGCAGGTGGAGGAGAGGGTCCGTGACTTCCTCTGGGCCAAGTTCACCAGCACCAGGACCCCCAGCTCCTACGACCACATGGACTCTGACAAGCTGAGCGGGCTGTGGAGCCGCATCTCCCACCTGGTCCTACCCATACACCCGGTGCAGACCATCGAGGAGGGGGGCTGCTATGCCAAACCCTAGGGACAAAAGTAGCCAGAGCCCTGAGGAGGGCTGGACAGATGGTCCTGGCTGGCTCTGGTACTGGCAGAGGCACAACCAGTATTACTTCTCTTCAGTTTGTTTCTTAGAGGTTCCTGGGAAGAGTTTGACAGGTACAAGTTGATCCAGGACTTTTGGGCAGCTGACTCCTGGAGGTGATAAAAATGCTTCCTTCTGGTAGATGTGAACAGGGGGTATTTTAGAGTTCCACAGGAGAACATCAATGTGTGGGGAGACGGGAGAGAAAAAAGGACCTTGCAGGTAGTGTTTCTATCAAGAAATAGACAAATCGTGTTCACAATTAGTATGACAGAAAGATGCTGTGATTCAGCAGCTGTTTCACCTCTCCCTGCCCCTCAGCTTGCTAAAGTTGAGTACATCAGTCTCACAATATACTTTGTCTAGGGAGCTGCTAGAACACAGAAAGGTCAAATTCCTCAAAACCCAACATTTTGAAGGCATTTTCCTCCAAAAAGGAAAGCCAGTTTGCCTATCAAGGGTGTGACCAGCCCCAGTAGGGTCCCACTTGCACAGCCTGATTGACACCAGGCAAAGGCCAGATCCTCAAACAAACCTGCAATTCAGAGATCCCCCAAACATCAATTACACGAAATTTTGGGCTGTCAGCACTTGAACACTATGATAATGGCAGGGATCCCATGAGGGGATCCCACATGCAGAGAACAAGCTCCAGAAACAGAGCAATGAAACAGTTGCTGTCATCCTGATAGTGTGAAGCCTCAAGGGATTACACAGGTAACAAAAATGAATAATACAAGGTAACTTAATGCTACCTCTCTCTAAAACAAGCCCACTCAATCCCTTTACCACACAAAGGCTGTCACTCTCTCCTCAGGCCGATACTTTGGTCCCATACAACAGATTGTTCTTCACCTGGGTCTCTGATCTGTGTGCAGGGCTGGAAGCCTGTCTGCCAACCTCCCCCAGGGGACTTCTATTGATGAATGTAGATGTTAACATCGATATTTCAAACCATGTAGGGTAGCACACCATGTCCTTGTCCTCCAAGAGTACTTTTGCCTCCCTGCCAGGCTGATGGAGCTCTGGCATCTGCCAGAGAGAGTAAGAGCACAGCTGGGTTAGCAGGTAAAGACAAAATCTCTGCCATTAACACTAAAAATTCTTGACAAAGCAGGTTAGTTTCTTTCCATGCCTCCTCTTCTGCGTCCTAGGAAGAGAAATCCAAGTGCTGGAAACACTGTGGTTCCCCAGCACACTGTGTTTTTGCAGGTGCTGTGGGGCGGAGCAGCCAGCTCAGGAACACCTGGAGGGCAGGTGCAGGTTACAGCATTTGTTATAACCCAAGGGGCAGCCCCAGGTGCCAGCCCTGTGTGCCCCTCCAGAAGGAGCAGCTGTAGCAGATCATGGCTCATTTCCCCAGCAGCAACACACGCAGAGAGGCCTTGCAGAGCCAGGTTTTGTATCCAAACAAGAGCAAATCCGCACCACCACGGTGATTTTCAGCAGCTGCACATCGGGGTGCTCCTTACAGCAACAGGACCCTGGTGTTGGATGGGTCTCCTGCCAACAGTGCCTTTGCTGATCTGCCCCACCAAGGACTTGGGGAGGCTGAGCCCTGCACCCTAAAAACCACAGCCTGTCTCTTCTTTCCCCCTGCCGTGTGCCTTGACCTGTCTCAGGAGATTAGTGGCCCTTAACTTGGAGGAGGGGACAAAATGAAGGAAGAGGGAGGGTTATTTGTTCATGTTCTGGCCAAAGAACAGACTTTTTGGTTGGGTGGGGATGTGAAGACAAGACCCCAGGGGTTTGAACTGTGGTAAACATTGGGCTAAATGTGAGAACTACTCACTGGAGCCCAGGGCACAGTTTGATACAAGATATGGATTGCTTCCTCCTTTCCCTCTTTTCTCTTGCTGTGCACTACTCTGGTGAGAGAAAACACTGTAGCCTGCTCTGCAGGGTTAAGTTTGGGTGTTGATGTAAGAACCAGCAGAGCATTAATCATGCTATGCCAATATTTTGATGGAAATCTGTATTTTAATGTTCTCTCTCTGTTCCACATACTGTGTTTGCAATGAATAGCCCAGGTATGCAAAGGCAACTCCCCACTGCTGAAAGTGTCACCAACCTGAGTTCTTCCAATACAGAGATATTTTTATGGCCTTTTAAAGACAAATATCTGCTTACTTCTGGAATAGGGCTTCTATTTAAAAATAAATGGGAGATTGTGAAAGAAAACAGCAAAGTGAGATTGGAGTCTGTCTGTATTCCATTCTTTCTTCTTAGCTATTTTCATTAAGCTAAAGAGATTATCATATTAGGTAAAGTTTTATTTAGGTCAGGGCTGTAGTTGTGCAAACAAAGTGAATATTTGCTTTTCCTGGAAAAACTCTAAACAACATTTTTCTCAGTTGTTTGGGGCAAGTATTTGCAGCTTTTTCAGCTGAGCCAAAATTAAAAATGAATCCCCAAAGAGCTGCTGGATTCAACTCAGGCTGGAATTCACTGGGGTTTGCATAATACTTAATAGTAATAAATGAAACTGAAAACCACTGACAACTGAAATATTTTAGAAATATGAAAAGCAAATAGTTCTCATTTCAACACATTGTTTCCCCTTGATATTCCACCACCTCAGCACACACAAACTTACTTTAGTGGTGAATTATTTTGCCCAGCTCTAGCCTAAACAGAGAGAGGTTTGGAAAAGAGAGGAGGATTTACCCTGTTAGATTGGATTTTCTTCAGTCCCCTGACAACAATACTCATAACAATGGCACCTGCCTTCACATTAATGTCCATGTGATTGATTGCCAGAAGTAAACATCACCCATCTCTGGTTTTATGTCTGAGGACAAGATTTGGTCCCACACCAAAGATTTACATGAAAATCCAGTGTCCCCAGGTACAGCCACACTGGATGCAAAATCCAGGCTGCTTTCTTAAGCCTTGCACATGAATCCAAGAGCGAGTCCAAAGGGAGCAGCTGAACAAACCCAGAGGCAGAAAGGTGCACTTGGGGTTTTTTGAGTCCCAATCTCTGCAGCAGTGGTTCTGCAGGGAAGGATGTGTTGCCACAAGGCGCTCAACAATCCTAAAAATCACCTTGAAAACTACACAGGAGCACAACTGAGGGGCAAAACCAGTCCTGGAAGGCCAGCCTGGACTGCTCCACCACAAATTCAGCGCTGATTATCCCTGTGAATGTGCTGATGTCCTGTGAGCTGATGTAACTTTGTCACCTGCAGCGTTTAAAGCCAAGTGGCCCAAGCCAGGTGTGGCACATGTGACAACCCTGTGCTGGCTGCAGCATCCCTGACCCTGTGACAGGTACATTCCTGCCACATCTCTTCTCAACCTTTTTGCAGGCTGGAGCTGGAAGAAGGCAGGGCACAAAGAGGAGGGGTGAACCCATTCAGTCACATCTCTCCTGTTGAGCTTTAACCTCTGGGAGCTCATCTGCAGCTTAACCCTCTTGCAGCTCCTGCACAGGCTGCACTGCCACAGGGCTGCTCCTTCAGGGGCCACTTTCTGGCCTACAAAACCTCCATTGTAATTGAGATTTGCAGATATTGGGAGCTGGAATCTGTTTCTCCCACCTTCCACTCCGCAGGGGAAGCAGCTGGACAATGAATCACACAAAGAAGCTCGGCCTCAGCCTGTGGGACATGGACCTGGGATGAAAAGGCTCAAAGAATGCAGCTTAAAAGTGTGTTCCCCACAGAGGGAGGGGGCTAAGCCATGGCAGGCACCCCCCTGGGCTCTCACAGTTGTGCTGAAGCTGAGGAGAGGCTCTGCAGATCCCTCGTGAGGGCACTCAAGAGCTGAGGATCCTCTCACAGCCAAAGCAGAGACATCAGGACAGCAAGGGATGGAAATAACCTCCACACAGCTCACAGTCCTTGGAGGTCTGCTCCATCCCCTGCCCCAGCAGCCCAGGGACCACTCAGACACCTCTGGGAAACAAAAACCAGGACATGGCAATGTCCACAGGGCAGCAGACCTGGCCTCTTCCCACAATGACAGCTTGAGCTGAATGGAGCCCGTTTTCTGTGTGAACAGAGCTGAATCCTTAGGGCTGCTCAGAGCAGTAGGAAGAAGGATCAGCCACAACCCTGGGCAAAGCTCTGTCTGCAGAGTGCCTGAACCACACAGGTTCCTCCTCACAGGGAGAGAAAAGTCCAATTGTTCCTGCCCCCAGGGCCAGGAGGGGCTTCTGTTCTGGGGCAAGCCCCAGGCTCCCTCCAGCAGGCTGGGCAGCAGCAGGAATACACACAGAGAAATTAAGAGGTGCCTAAAGACCTCTCCACACCAGGACAGTCTCAAATACATTTTTCTTAACTCTCAACCTCTATAACTATGATCCCAAGACTTTCCCCATGGGAAGGCAGCTGCTACCTGTGACAGGTGAGTTATGAGCAGAATGAATCTCTTCAGGTCATGTTCAGGACCTGATGCAACAGCAGCCACAAACGCTGCTTCTCCATTCCAGGGGCCTGTGGTTCCCCCCCTGATTGTGTTTGGAAGATTTTTTGAGAAACTGTTGGAACCAAATTCAATGAAACAAGAAGTTGAAATAATCCCAGGCAACTTCCAGAGGGCAGGGAATGAGTGTGAATCAGTCCCAAACAGGATTGGCATCCTTGTAATGAAAAACACTGGCTATGGAGAGACAATTGGGATGAAACCATGGGTGCTGCTACAGGGGAGATCCTCAAACTCATCAATCCTTTAAACAGAAATCCTGGTGGCAGTACAGACCTGCTTTCTGTTAACAGGACACGTGAAGCTGGAAAGCAACTGAGGAAAAGCCCCTCGTGATGGCAGAATTGAATGCAAGACCACAAAGGGCTGCTGCATGTGCCAGGCTCAGTCTGCTCACACATAACATATCCCACAGCAGAACCAGCTGGCCCAATTAGAAAGTGGCAGCTTTACTTTATGGTCTGAATAAAGACAGTAGGAAAAACAAAATTAATTGAGAGAATTGGATTGGAAATTATAAGGAGTCTGGGAGTAAGTTGTGGTGGCTTTGTTGACAAGATTTAAAATGTATTTAATCGGTTGAGCAACACAACCAAACCTTCCCAGACGCTGGTTAATGTGAGGGGTGTTTCAAGATGAAGAGGGAACCTTTATCTCCCATATCCTTGCTCCCACACTGACTGAGAGTAATTCAAAACCTCCTTTGCACCTGGAGGAAACAACCACACTGCCTAAACTCAGGATGTGAAATGACAAGCAGCATTTTAAACACTGTCTTTCTGCCTTCCACACTGCACTTGTATCACCCCTGTGAGCACAGGAGGCTCGGGAGTGATGAAAGGGGATGAAAGCAGGACTAGCAAGAAGGGTCAGGAGAGAGGGCCACGCAGGGGCCCTGGAGGGGAGAGCACTGGAGGCCACCTGGATTTGCCCCATCACAATCCCACAGAGCCTCACATGCAGATCCCCCTCTCCGAATCATCTGTGCTGCACAGCCTCCTTCTGCCTTCCAGGGCTCCTGCTCAGACACTGCTTTTGAGAGGGGCTGAAGAAGATCAGAGGCACTGAAACTCGCTCAGCTGGAGCCAGCCAGCCCCCCTTTTCTTCTTAGGCACAGCCTCTCCCTCACCTCCGTGCCTCTCCCCAGTTCTGCCTATCTGCAGGGCAGGAGGAACATTACACGGGGCTGCAGCAGGGCAGGACAGCCAGGAACTGACTGAAGCTTTTCTCCCCTCCCTGCTCTTGCAGGCAGAACCGTGCTCTTTGTCAGTGCTTCTTCTCCCTCATTTTCTCCGGCTGGGTCAGAAGCAGATCGCCCCCTCCTCCCTTTGCCCCTCCCTGCCAGCAAGCAGCTTTGATCAGGAGTCCCCCTGCTGACATCCCTGTCTTTCCTCTCCCCTCCCTCCACCTTGAGGCTGAAACCCTCGGTGAGGGAGCGATGAGGACTCGGATCGCCTCCCCACGCTAATTACAGCACATCTGGCAGGCAGGACCGGGCCCGGGGACACCTGATGCCATTTCTGCACAGCCTGTGGCCACGGATCACAGCGGGCAGCTCCCGGGAGGACCGAGGTGTGCCAGCACGGGCACTGGCAGCATCTTGCCAAAAGCTGCCTTCTGACCACCAACACAGCAGGGGCCAACCCAGAAAGGAGGGGGCAAGAGACCTGAGAGCCTCTTCCAGCGCCTAAAGGGGCTCCAAGAGAGCTGGAGAGGGATGTTTTGTTAAGGGCATGGGGGAATGGCGTGGGAATGGGGAGGGCAGGGTTAGATGTGATATTGGGAAGAAATTCTTCCCTCTGAGGGTGGGGAGGCCCTGGCACAGGTTACCCAGAGAAGCTGTGGCTGCCACATCCCTGGAAATGTTCAAGGCCAGGCTGGATGGGGCTTGGAGCAACCTCGGATAGTGGAAGCTGTCCCTGCTTGGAACAAGACGGTCTTTAAGGTCCCTCCCAACCCAAACCATTCCAGGATTCTGTGACTGAACCAGCAGCCCGGCAAGAGCAGCTCCCCGTGTCCCGGGGGATGCTGTGCTCCAGCTCGGACAGAGGGATGCCCTGGAAGCAGAGCTTGCCTACAGAGGGCAGGAAGGAGGAATCGGGTAGCAAAAGAGTTTTGTGCGGGAGAAAAGGAACGGAGGGCTCCGCTTGAGAAGCGAGGGGCAGCGCGGGTGGCTCCGCAGGGACCTCTCGGGGCTCGGGAAGAGTCGCAGAGCGCGGCGAGAGAGCTCCGAGCCCCGGGGACGGCGGCAGCAGGGCGGTGCGAGGGGCAGGCGGGGCTCGGCGGGGCCCGAGGAGCGCCCGGCCCCCATCCCATCCCATCCCCATCCCCATCCGCATCCCAACCCCATCCCAACCCCATCCCTCCATCCCTCCCCCGCCGAGCGGCCGCGCCGCGGGTCGCCGCCCGCCACCCGGCAGGTTGTAAAGTCATTAACTCCCCCAGCCATGCCGGGCCGCGCTCCTCGGGCCCCGCCGCGCCCGCTGCCGCCGCTGGTGGGGCCGCCGAGCCGCCTCCTCCTCCGCGGCAGCGGCAGCAGCAGCGCGGCATGGCCGCCGCTCCCCGCCGCCTCCTCCTCCTCCTCCTCCTCCTCCTCCTCCGCGCCGCCGCCCCCCTCGGCGATAAGGTAAGCGGCAGCCCCCGAGCCCTCCCTCCCTTCCTTCCCTTCTTCCCTTCTTCCCTTCCTTCCCTTCTTCTCTTCTTCTCTTCTTCCCTTCTTCCCTCCCCTCGGGGAGCCGCGGCGGGGCAGGGACGGAGAGGGGTCCGACCCGCGGCCCCTCGCCTTTCCCCGCAGGTTTCAGGTTCCCGTGCTGCGGATCTTTCTCCCTCTCTCATGCTCTGCTTGGGAAGGGGTTTCGTCGCCTCTCCCCAAAGTTGACGCCGAGGACCAGGCTTTGCCCGCTTTGCCGTGCCTGGCACTAACAAAAGGATGATGGGGGTGTGAGGATGCACGAAGAGGGTCCCAAGCATCCCCAGAGGGACCACGGGGGCGCGGCGCCTTTCCCTGGCTGCGGGTTCGCCCGAAGCTGCCCACCACCTTCATCCCTCCACCTTCATCCCTAGCAGAAGGTTGGCTCAAGTTTAGGGCTGGAAACAAACAGATTTCCCCCTTCCCTGTCCCTCTCGCCACCTCGAGAGTGGCTTTAGGCAGCTGCTTTCCCCACTAGCCACGGGGTGCGTGCCAGGCATCAGAGCCCCGCGCTCCCCTCATCTCTTCTCTCCTCCACAAAGGACCCCCTCAACCTGGCCCTCCTCCCGTGGCACTTGTTTCACCGCAGCACCGACACCCCTGTGCCTGTCCCGGGGGTGAATCGCCCCCGTTCCCATGGCAGGGCCGGCAGAAATCCCGGTTTCCCGGCAGAAATCCCGGTTTCCCGGCAGAAATCCCGACTTCGCGGGGCGCCGGCGGTGCCCCTGCCTCCACGGGTCACTGCCTGCTTTGTGCCTCGGCGCTCCCGTTTCCTCGAGGGGAACCCAGCCGGATTTCTTTGCTGCCTAAGGAATTCTGCTCTGCTAAAGGAAGAGGGTTTTGGGTTGTGTTTCCCACCCCCAGACTCATGGCTGGGATGAAGCAATCCCACATGAGCCATTTTAGATACAGAGAAGACCAGACACTGCAGATTTACTGGGGATAACTCAGGATTGAGGAGCAGCGGTGTCTCCTGCTCTGGGGTTTGTCTTAATTTTGAAGCTCAAGTGTCTCATTTCTACTTTGTTTTTACCTGCCTGCACATCTGCTGCCTGTTCTGTTTACCCCTAAGCTGCAGGGCTAAGTCAGAAGCTTCAGGCAGAGCAGGCCAGGTCAAGCTAAGCAGATGTGAAGTCCTTCATTCGGGACCTACCTGGATGGATTTCTCCATCAACACATGTGCACAAGCCTTGGCTGCTCGGTTCTCCCTGCCCCCAGCAGCTGTGTTTGCACAACACCTCAGACAAGGGCATCCCCAGGTGGGAGGAGGGCTCCCCAGGATAAACACACACCAGTTCTGTGTCCAGCTCTGCCCTGAGGATTCCCTTGCTCCAGGAGATCCCCACGGAGCAATCTGATCACAGGTGATGTGCTGTGAGTTGTCCCAATTGCTGGTACTGATGGTTGTTGGTCTCCAGTGCAAGGCAGGGCACAAAATGCTCACTGGAGAATTAACCTGTGGTTCCTCCTGCCCTCCTGTTTTCCATAGAAAACATTCTACAAAGAGTGACAGAAAACCTCAATCCGTAGTTTGGGCAAGCAACTTCCCAACAAACTTCCTTCCTAACTGCACTCAATGCTTCTGAAAATCCTGGTGATAGACATGTCTCATTACTCCCTTCTCCATGGTTTTCCATCCTTTTTACCAGCTTGTCCCAGGATAAATCTGATATCCTGCTTGCCGGGAAGGACCTAGCTTGATTTAGACCAAGTGTTTTGTAATGACGTGCAGCACCTGCCTGTGAACTTTTTGTCATGGCAGGATTAGGAACAGAATTTGGTAGTTCTCCTGGTAGCCAGTTCTCCACTGGCTTCTGTTCACTGGTCTTCTAATTTGCTTTTCATCTGTGCCTCATTATACATCCAGATTTTTGTTACTTATCTGCTGCAATTCCACATCCTTAACAAGCTTCCTTTTTTCCCACAGATTACTGCTCCTCCTGATCCCTTAAAAATTATTCTAAATTGCTGGTTTTACCTCAGGATACCTGCCCCTATGAAAAACTCCTCAGATCTCTTGTTTCAGCTTTTCTAGGGAAAAATTTGGTTTGTGTCTGCTTCCAATATTGAATCTCTCACACAGACTATGTAGTCTACATAAACAGTGTAAAACAATTACAGGATGAGAAATAGATTTATACAAACCCACTTCTTTTGTAAAATATCAGTGCATAATTGGAACTGCTATTGTTTTATCCTCAGGGCTCTGGTAGAGCGTATCACCACAGCTTTAGTCAGAGAATGGGACAGGGAACCCAAAGCAGGGGCGTTGAACACGGGTCATTCATTCCCAGATAATAATCTGCCATTCATTCCAGGCATTCAGACATCTGAAGCTATTTAGTATTTCAGTAAGTGCTGTGGCTTGCTGCAGAGAGAGAAGCCCTTAAGTAAAGGGATTGTGGAAATTTTTGGTAGAGGACATGCAGTTAACGGCCTCGGAAAAGGTCTGGGAAGAATTTATTTCATTTTCAGCTGCTGTTTTGAGTTGTCTTAGGCGCTCAGACAGGGTTGAGCAGATTTTACGACAGCTACTGTGCCCTTCAGTGGTGGGCCAGCCCTGAAGGCTGCAGTGAGAGCCTTTCCCCCCTCTCCTCTATTAAGGAGGCATGTTTGTGGTCTCTCTTCCCAGACAGCTCTTTTTTCCAGGAGCCAGGCTCTAATGAATCTCAAGATTAGTCACAACAATAAGCAACACAGGGGACTGGGCCACCGACACGGTAATTGCAGTTATTCCCAGGTTTCTGGGAAACCCAGTGTAGCTCCGAGTTGATGCAGAGCATGACAGAGAGGCAGCAGAGAATTTATTTTATCCCTTTCAACTCTTCAGAAAGGCCGCCTGGAAATCCGATAGGATGTCAGGCCAGGCCCTCCCTTCTGTGCAGGGCTGAAGCATTTTTTGCTTGTGGCAGCCTTTGTTTGGCAGGGGGGAGAGGGGAAGCAGCTGCTGGGCCTTTGCTTGGGCAGAAAGAGATTTCAGCAGCACTGGCTTGGAGAGTGATGTTCCTTTGATGCTGGCAAACCTGGAGGCAAGTGTTTTATCCTGGAAAAATTCCCTGCAGGTTGGGGTTCAAGCTCTGCTCCCCCAGTGTCTCCTGGCCAATTTCTTTCAAGGGGACGGGAGGGCAGCCCTCACATGGCCTCCAGCACAGGTGTGGAGGCACAGGAATTCCTTGGTTAGCCTCAGAGAGGAAAAGCTGCAGCTCTGTAACCACCAGGTGCCAAACCACAAGCACCTCGGGGGAAATTCTTGTGGGGAGCACCTGGCTGAGCTGGAATATGGTCTGTCTTTTCTAGGGATGGAAATTCTCATCACCCAAGGAATTCTATCTCCTTTAGGCAGAGCCCTTGGCCAGAGCCAGCCTTATAAAGGCCAGACCCATGTGCACCTCTGGTGTTTCTATCCTGCTCTTTTTCAGTGATTCTGCAGCAGAATGCAAATTAGAGCAGCTCCAGCATCTCCCACAACCAGAATAGTGCAAAAGAATTCTCTTTTTTTTTTTTTTTTTTTTTTTTTTTAAATTTTTTTTTATTTCTCCCTCTGTGAGTAGGTGGAGAGGGAGATTCATTTGTCCAGAATTCACTCTTGGGATTTGTCGAGAGGCTTGGGAAACTGAAGCTGGGAGTGAATCTAATCTGGAGTCTGTCTCACAGTCCTTAATTTATTATCTGGACTTTTGGAAAATGCATATATCTTCAATTAAAAACAAGAACCATTTGTGTGTCGTGGTCAATGCAGATTTATTTCTGACAAGACAATAAATTCAGCACAGATTGGAACCAGCTGCCCCAGCTCTAAATACCTGAAGTTCCCACTCCTAATCCAGGCCTAGGACTCGGATGCAGTCATGCTGTAAGGGACGTGGCCAAGGGGACAGCTCAGCATTGTCCTTGCTTACAGAAGAAAATAAATGCTCCCAGGGAAGCTCTGGCAAGGGAGCTTGGTCATGGAAAACCTGAGAACCAAATCAATCTGCTTAAAAAGTGATTGATTCCTCCAGTACAGAGAGGAAGCAGGAAGAGGGATTATGGATATGGGAAAACACATTCTAAAAAAAGAACAAGTCTCCCTGACTAGCATCTTCCAATAAATCTTAATTTGGGCTCCTACCAGTGAGGAGCAGTGCAGAGATGGACCCTGTTCTATTTGTGAGAAAGCAGCTCACAGAGTCAGGGATGCTGATCTCCACCAAACCTCAGCTGTGCTCCCACATGCCTGATCTCCTTGCACCCAGGCAGAACACCCCAAGAGCAGGAACCCTGAAAAGGAGCCTGCAACTCCTCACCATTCCAAAGACACACAGCCTGCTTCGTATCTGGGGGTAGATCAACAGAGAAGTTTTAATTATTAGCAGAATTAACTATTCCACTTCACCTGTTTCCCTTCTGACCCTTCTCACCTGCTTGGATCACAAGATGCTCAGGGCAGGGCCACCTTGTAGGTTACAGCTACACAAGTTTTTATTGCCATTTAGGGAAAAACTGTGCAAATATTGCAGCTTTTGGTCCACATGCCTTCTATCCAGGCAGTCCATTTGCCTCATGGAAGGGGTAAGACACCAGCTTTGGCTTTTTTCCCCAGATATGGGAGAATCAGTTTTGTGCTGAGCTCTCCACTCAGACACCAGATAGATCACTGGAATTCTCCTTCCTGACATCTGTGAAGAGCTCTTCCACCCCAGTCTTGAAATATGTATCACAAAGAAGCATAGGAGCAGT
Organism: Poecile atricapillus; assembly: GCF_030490865.1. Classification (NCBI taxonomy): domain Eukaryota; kingdom Metazoa; phylum Chordata; class Aves; order Passeriformes; family Paridae; genus Poecile; species Poecile atricapillus. The sequence goes on along the minus strand of NC_081255.1, from coordinate 7,585,675 downwards.
CAGGGAAAGATTTTAGCTGAAAATACCTCACATTGAGAGACTTTTGGTTTGTTTCCTTTGTAAATGTGGAAGCTGCATAGTCAGAATTTCCATTTACAGCCTGATAATGTACAGTGAGACAAAAATTCTCATAGGAATTTGGTTGAGATGATCATTTGGAAGAACAGAAAAAGGTATTTTTTGAAAACATGTCTGTTTCTTTTAATTTCATTTTCCTAATGAGCAGCTGAGCTGCTGGCCACAGCATTTGGTCCCTGTCAGGCAAGTCAGCTCCAGCCAGAATATTAAAGTACAACAAGGAGTTTTGTTGTCTTGTTTTGAAATCAACTGTTGCAATCACTGGAGAGCAAAGCATCAGGTAACACAGTGCTTTCCTTGCAGCAGAATGCTCCTCCATTGTGCTCTGGCCATCAAAAAGAGGCACTATGCACATTTCAACCATTTAAGTTACAATTTACAAACATCTGCATAAACCAGCTGCATCTCCTCTGCCCAGAGGCTGTTCTGTTGGCAGGCACTGAGGAAACACAAGTTGTCAGGCAGGAATTACACACCAAAATGAAGAGCACTTTGGCTTTATTAAAGAATAATAGGTTGGAAGAGATCATTGAGTCCAACCCATCCCTAACACCTCAACTAGACCATGGCACCAAGTGCCACGTCCAGTCTTTTTAAACACATCCAGAGATGGTGACTCCACCACCTCCTTGGGCATACCATTCTAGATCACCCTTTCTGTAAAAAACCTTTTTCTTAATATCCAACCTATATTTCCCTTGGTGCTCATTAAGACTGTGTCCTCTCAGGATTACACCGTGGAAGAGCACAAATCCAAGAGACAGCCCAAGCAGTGAGCAGTGAGCAGAGCACATTTAGTGATGAGCAAACCCTGCTGAGTTTTCTCTCACATCCACCAGCTCTGCTTTGCAGAGGTTTATTTACAACAGTACCATCAGCCACTAAAACCAGCGTGTTTTGCCAATGGTAGCACTGACACAACTTCCCTGAGAAGCTGTGTCATCGTGAAGCAACGTGGCCTGAGAGTGACCAGCGCTTCTTCAGCCTGGAGCACACAACTGAATCTTTAGGCAGATGATTAAGATGGGGATGGGTCTTTGTATTGTTATAAATGAAATTAGAATTTTGACAACTAGGTCCCTTGGGTTAATGGCAGTTGAATTAAAAATGAATGCAATTTAATAAATTGAATAGTAATTTGGTATAAAAGAATATAGTTTAGTAAAAGAATATAATTTAGAAAAAAATTACAATTTAGATATATATAATCTGCCTGTAATTAAGTGTGATTAAAGCATAAGCAAAACCGACCGGGGTACAGAGAGGGTTTCTTACCCTGCCTCACATACAAAACAAAGCACTTCAAGCTAAACTTATATACTGTATGCTTATACATATTCATTAATGTTTCCTGCAAGTTTCCTCCTATTTCCCATTTTTCTGACTTTATGTCACTTTTCTTCACGGCACATGCCTCACTTGTTGTTAGGGGGTCTTCAGTCTTCTTTTGGTGGTCTTTTGGCGAAGGCTTCTCCTCTTCCCCGTTGTCCTTTGGATAACCTTACAGGTTTGTGTGTGTGTACTAAGAGTTGTGTTATGTAAATCTACTCATTAGTCTGATATTTACTGGTTTTTAGACCCAATGCCTAAAGTAGTTCTAATTTTGTCCATCTCAAGGCCGCTTTCATCTTGGTACATCACTTATCTTCCAAACTACATCCTGTACCTCAGTTTTAACACGTAACATCTGTAAAGGGGTACATCTGCCTCGTAACACTTTTGATTCTTTTGATTGTTTCTAATAATAACTTTAATAACAGTCAGAATTTAGTTAGCACAAATCAATTCCATTTATTACAGTATGGTGCTCTGGGAAGGGTTTAGTTACTGAAGAGAGTCAGGGACAAAGACAAAACTGTGTGGAGGGTCCAGGGTTATATATGGGAAAGAGGGGGTGGATCAGAGGGTCAGGGTCCAATGGGAGCAGGGAAAAATGCTGCAGAGGCGGAGTCAGGGACAGGAACAACCAATAGGAAAACAGGGACAGAGGATTGCACCAAACTGGGGCCAATAGGGATTGAGGGAAGGGAGAACATTCTAGGAAAAATCCATATAGGGTAAACAGGAGCTGAACAGGGATTACATCAACTTGGCAAACCAATGGGGGAACAAACTTAACTATACATTAACATATAACAGTGAAGATCGGCGGGAGAAAGGCCTTCTCTCACCCCATCCTCAGGAGGTTGTTGTTGCTTCCTTTCCAAGATTGAGGTATGGAGATTTCATTATAGCCCCTTGGGCTTCCACACAGAGCCTGTTGCTCACACTTTACCTCCCACTGAAGTAAAAAGAGGGTCCATACCTTAACAACTGGGTTTTCTTCCAGCAAAAGCCATCCTCCCATTTTCTTGGTGCCATTCTTCTGTTTTAAGGGTATTTACAAAAGGGGTCTGGACATTGGTTGGCTCTTCACACCTTGGTCAGCTCTCCACGCTGTTTTTGGCAGCTTTTTTTGCTGCAGACAGGTTCTCCACGCCTGCCCTCTGTTTCACCTGCTCTACACGCGGACGCTGCTGTCATCATGTCAGGAATTCACCACTTGTTACCTTGGGGTCACAGTTTGGAGACAGGCACATGAGCAGGTTCATGTGAGAAACAGCTCAGGTCTATTGCTGCCCCCCTCTTTTATAGGGGGTTCAAAATTCCCACGCTTACACACCTGACTGGTTGAGGTCTCAACACCACCCAGCTCCCTGGTCAATGAAACATCTGCATTTAGGGTTGTGTGGGGCTGGCTGGGGTCCCCTGCTTGGGTTAAAATCCAACCTATCATTGCCTCACCTGGGGACTCATTTACTTCCAGGCTGGTCGAGTTTGGGGGCCTGTTATGGCCAAATTTATCTGTGCAGTTTCAGACCGGCTGCAGCTGTCACGATTTTTGTCCATTAATATTTAAGCACTTGGCATTTTAGCTGGATAAATCCCTTCCAGTCACTGTCCTGCGTTAAACTCAGGGCTGCATTCAACACTACTCACAGCTGTGTTTCAGTAAACAGCAGATTAGTTCTTGCACAGGCAAGTTTGCCAAAGTCCCTGGGAGCTTTTAGACCATCAGACGCTAAACAGGAAAATACTGCCAGGAAAAAAAGCCCAGCTAAACTATGGAATTGCTTACCTGCTGGGAATTGTGGAGGCACAGCCAACAGCAGCAAGGACCCCACTGGGGCCAGAGGAGCTCAGGTTTGCCAAATTTAAAGGCTGAGCCCCAGTAAGGTGTGCTGGGAGAGGGAGCTTTCCTCCTCTGATCATAGTGGGGTTTGTGGGGAGAGGCTGTGGTTCTGAAGTTCCCTTGAAAATTATTTTTGTGAGGGTTGGAGGATGAGGAGCCTGGATTTGAGCTGCTTTAGTCACAAAGGGAAGGTTATTCATGGAAATACAGCTCTGAGGATTGACACCTGTGTACTCCCAGCTTCCCTGCACGGCCAAGAACTGCAGCTCTTCCTCTTCTCTCCTGAGCCAGGCTGGGAGTGATGCTGTGGGGCCAGGCTGCAGCTGCTGTTACTGCCACACCTGTGCAGCCCTACAGCCCTTCTCTATCCTGTGAGATCCCAAGGCATCCTGCTTCCCATGCAGAACTCAGTCCTGGAGGGAAGTTTTGAGATCCTGGTGTGGTCCTACAGGACTCAGACCCTGGCACCTTCGTCCCACTGCTGCCTGTTTAGGAGGCATCCAGGTGACAGGACAGCTGCCTGTGGTGCTGAGCAGCCAGGCTCTCCAGCTAACAATGCTCTGTTTCTGTCAGGACAGTAGTGAGGCAGCAGATGGAGCTGGTGTCTGGGATGAAGAAGTCACCAAGTGGTGGGGAGAGTGGAGCTCCTGGTCCACCTGCTCCCGCTCCTGTGGAGGGGGTGTGATGTCCCGGGAGAGGCACTGCTTGCGACAGAGGTGAGTTGTGGCCCAGCCTGAGCCAGGTTTCAAGTGGCACAAGGGAAATGGGGTGCCCCAGACCTGTGTTTTGGGGCTGAACCTCCTGGGTTTGTAGGGTCAGCCATTCCCTCATCGGTGGCCTCTGGGAAAGGAAGGCAGCTGTTGTCTGTGGGCAGTGGTAGGGGAGGGTGACAGGAGCACGCTGCAGTGGGGCAGGTGACAGGTGCCATGAACATCACTCAGCCTGACTTACCTGATGGGGAGCAAGGGGTTGGTCCTCTCTTGGAGTCCTGAAGATGATGGGGTTATGGGCTGGAGAAGGCTGGCTCTGTTCCTCTTCTTTCCTTCACGAACCCTCATTTCCATGGCTGCTCTGACCATCCCAGCCCTGATTTGTGGCCAGTTCCTGTGCTCAGGATGTGGGCACATATTGCCAGACACCTTGTGGGGACTTGATTTACTCCTGGCAGCAGCCAGCTCAGCCACATCTCAGCAATTTCACCTCTTTATTCCCTGCAGAGCTGGCAAGATTTTTTCCCCTCTGTCATTTATCTGGCTGTCACCTGACAGCATCTGCATTTGTCCCCTACAGCTGCTACAGTCCTGGGATTGGTTAGATTGGGTTTGTGGGAGTGGGGAGAGCAGGGGAACTGCAGCTGCCTGAACTTCTGCTGTCCTCTCTGGGCTACCTTGCCACCAATTCCCCCTCCTCCAGCAGCTCTGGAGCCTGCTACTCCAGGCTCCTGGGGTGTTAATGAGAGCGGGCATCCTCAGCACAGCGAGCTTTCCCTTCTGCGTGAATGCACTCCTGAGCAGAACAAGCTCAGAGCAGGGCCCCTGACCTGCCCTCCTTCCTGCAGCAGAAAAGTTATTTTTTCTGAGCTGGTTGACAGCATGGTGAAGGTCCAGATGTGCTGCAGGACCTTCCCTCTGGCTGTGGCCTCCCTGGATGTCTCTGCTGCTGCTCCTCCACTCCAGCATCCTGGAAAAGCAGTGGGGAGCAGCACGGGGAGGGAGCCTGGGGCTGTCCTGCACCTCCAAACAGCCAGAGCAACCCTTTGCCTGCTTCCAGAAGAGAGATCTTTCTCTCCATTTGATGCCAGCTCTATCCTTGACTCCACAGCCAGGGAGGGAAGGGTTTGCTGCGGTGTTTTAATCCAGGGATCAAATCTGAATTTAAAAAAAAAAAAAAAAGAAATCCCAGCCCAAAGGTTTCTGCAGCTTTAAGGTGAATGGCTTAAGTGAGCCAGGTATGGTCACAAAACAATTTCTGCCTGAGTCTGCAGGAAGCCTCTGCTTCTGAAAGGCATGACATTTTTGAAGTCTTACTGCAAATTTAGGTTCTGCCCGTGTCATGTAAAGCATTGCTCTGGAGGGACAGCTGCAGTACCTCCTGCCAGGCCAGCCTGAAGATGCTTATGGTGTTCCTTGTATCCTCAGTTCCCAGAGCTGTTAACACATTGTCTGCTGCAGATCTTTACTCATTGCCTAAATTGCTTTGCAGATAATTACTGCATTGCCTTAACCTGTGGTCTTAGCTATTCTCCATATAACTTCACAGCTTTCAAGAATTTCTTCTGTCTTTGCATCAGTCCAGTATGTCCTGGATAGCTCATGCTGAGAAATTCCTATGGTTTTGGTTCATCACCGGTACCAAGCCTTCCCTGATAATCTGTTGGGGTGGCCAGTCCCCCTGACAGGCACCATCTCTCTGCCTACTGCACAGTGGATTCTGAAATCAACTCCCCCAGTCCCTGGGCACATCCATAGGACTGATGGACCATCAGGTTCTGTTGTCTTTTGGTCACATCAACCCTTTTGGAGCTCAGAAGTGAACACATGGGTGTCAGTACTGCAATTACCCACTGTCTGCTCAACCAACCCCTAAACAAGAACAGCTTAAAATCATAACCCACTTAAAAGCACTGGAGACATGTTTCAGAGGAGATGTTGGCCAGTCTAGATCCAGAAAGCTCTGCTCTGATAAAACACCTGCCTTGCTTCTCCCATTTAAGTCAGGCCTGACTCCTGTGTCATCCTCAGTGTCTGGACACTTCACAGACCTCCAGCTCATGTCTGGAAACTTCTGCTTTTCAGGCTCCAGATGCCCCAGGGAACGAACAGCACCATGTGTGTTGGTCAAGCCAAGCACTACCAACTGTGCCAGCAGCAGGTGAGAACCACTTCCAATTCTGACTGGTCCTTTCTGGGGGGTGTGGGACTCAGGGAGTCCTACCTGGAGCTGCAAAATCATCCACCCAGTTGGGGTGGGATTGGTCCCTCAGAGGATGGAGGCAAGGGATATGATCCTCTCCTGGGGTGGTGGATGGTGTGCCTTTGAGGATGTGGGAGATGGGGATCTATTCTTTGGGACTGGGAGATGGGACAAAAGGATGTAAAAGCATATTTGTTGTGGGGTGAGGGAAGGGATGAAGTTTTTCCAGGATGCATTTCCCGTTGCTGCTTTTCCCATTGCTGGAAGGAATTTTTGCAGGGCTGTTAAACGCAGCTGTTTGGGAGGCCCTTGGCAATGAAGGCCTGGCCTTTCTGCCTCTCTTAAGGGACCTCAAAGTCCATCACCAATTCCTTCCATGGTGGACAGGGCATTTTCATCCTGTGAGGATGCAGCAGGGTCAAGCAGCTGTCACAAGAATGGCTGTGAGATAGGGAGCTTCTTGATTGCCTTTATTCCCTCCATAGCCCTGCCCAGCCAACACAGCCAGCTTCAAACAGCAGCAGTGCTCCAGTTTCAATGCCAAAGCCTTTGGGAAGCGCTATTACCACTGGATGCCCCTCTATCCAGGTGGGTTTTCACAACTTCACACTAGGGGTGAGGGTCAGAAAACACCCACAGGATCTTCTCGGGCACAGAAAAGTAAAGTCCTAGGGGACAAGGGATGGATGCTTTTGGCTGCTCTGGGTTGTTCTGAACAGGATGCTCATCTATTTCCTACACAGAAACTTCACATGGGTGTCCAGTGTCCCTTAAGGTTCAGATTGAGTTCACCTAAGATATTACCCTGTTTCTGGACTCACCTGTTTTTCCATTAGCTGCCAAGGGGACATGGAACATCTGCACCTCCAGCTGCTCAGGTAAACGGAGCATAGCTGGCCACCAGCCCACACAGCCACTGCCCCTCTCACAGCCCCTTTTTTTTGCTCCTGTGCATTTATGTGTGGCCTGGGATCTGCTGATGCACATTCCCATGCTGGGCACAGTGATGGCACTACAAGGATGTGGCAAGGAAGAGGTTTTATCAGCAAGAAGGATTTCTGCTTGGCACAGTCCCCAGTGCAGCCTCACACCGTGACCCCTTCGCCACTGTAAAATCCGTAGCCTTGGGGTGTCATCACCAAGGTGACATCAAACCATCAGCAGGGACAAGGAGAAGGTCCCCTTCCTTGCTGCCCATCTCTGGGCACCTTGACCTGCCTGGTGACCCTCTGTCCCTGCAGATGACTACACCAGTATCTCCAACAAGCCGTGTGACCTCCAGTGCACCACCCGGAGTGGAGAGAGGCAGCTGATGGCCCGAGCACAGGATGGCACCTCCTGCAAGGACAGGACCTATCAAGGGGTCTGCATCAATGGGAAGTGTGAGGTGAGGCTCTGGCAGGAAGCAGTAGAGAGATTGGGATTTTAATTGCATGGCTGAACCTCCTGGTCATCCCAAAGCCAAGGGATCCCAGCAGGGAATTGAAACAGAGGCCTCGCATTGGATTCCTTCGTTACAACCCCCCAGAACCTGCCCAGAAGAGCACAGTAGCATTTCCTGGGAAAGACCCTACCCCCGTGGAGATAAGCTGGCCCCAGGAAACCCTCTCTTGTTTTGTCCTTTGCAGCCAGTTGGGTGCGATGGGAGCCTGTACTCGCCCCGGACGATGGACAGATGCAGGGTGTGTGGAGGGGACGGCAGCACTTGCCACCGTGTCTCGGGCACCTTCCGAAAGGCAATCTCACAGATAGGTACTCCCTGCTACCAGTCTGGAGACTTCACCTGCTACTTCTTACCACCAGCTGGCATGGAGGGGGACTGGCTTGAACGTGGGTAGGAGCTTTCCCAGCTGCTTGGTGGAAAGAGTTGAGGAGTGCCACCACCCCTGCTTAAATGCCTGTATTTTGTCCTTCTCACTTAATCATCAGAGGAGATTGGTTTGATGTGCTCTATATTAGGCTGGTAAGGTTTCCCTTCACCTGTTTAGAATAGGAAGCAGCTGGGGATCTATTTGTTCCTATTGATTTTGGCATCTCGCCCACCTCAGATAATGTGCAGAGATCAATGAATCTTCTTTCATTTGTGCTACGTGGTCATTTGAAACTTAAGCTGTGATGAGGGTCACAGCATTTGTTTCAGCCTGCACTTAATCTCCTGCTTTCACCAGTCCTGTGGCTGGCACCAGCTGAGGGACAGTCCCCCTCTGAAATCAGGCTGAGCTTCATCCCTGCAGCCTGATGGCCCAATCCTCCAACCACAGGAGGAATGGACTGTGGTATGCTCATTAGTAATTAATGAACTGTGGTTTGAGGATGTTTTGGAACAACATCTCACACTGGTGTTGTTTCACTAGTTTGCCTCACTCCCTGCAAACAGCAGCCTAGAAAAGCACCTTTCCAGGGCAGGAGTAATGGTGTTACCCCCTGTAGCTGTATGGGTACAGGTTTGGCCTCCCATTCCAGCCCTCAATATCTTACAGAACAGACAAGACCTGCGTTTCCAGCGGGAAAGACAAACTGCCAAACCACGCAACTTTAAGAGCCTCTTATTTCCTCTCCCTTTAAAGGTCAATTTTTATGTTATTCCCGAGACAAATTCCATGGAGTCAGGAGCTGAGGGGACCTATGGTCTTTTTCCACCCTCTGTTCAGCATCAGCCCTGATCACTACTAAGCCTTTTTTCTGTGCTTTTGCCAGAAAGAGTGTGAAAGCACATTCATCCACACCCCCAAAGCCAGACTGTTTCACTGTGCAGTTCCTTCCCGACTCCACACCCAGCAGTGCTCAGACTGACATCTGTAATGGTGATCTGTTAATGGGATTCCAGAGGAAATCTGGGATGAGAGCTCACAGACTGGTACAACATGTATTTATTTAGGTCCTTGGTGCCCTGCTCTTGAAGGGCAGTGCTGCCTCCCTACAAACACACTTGTCCCATGAGCTACTTTTCCCACCCAGAACTTTTTATTCTGTCCTTGAGGTCTCCTCATGCTCTGTTCTGTTCCTCAGGTTATGTGTTCATCACCAACATCCCTGCTGGTGCCACAGACATCCTCATCATTGAGCGCAGGAAAACAGAAAACATCCTGGGTGAGCAGAGGAGCTGGCTGGGTGTGGAGACCCCAGTTCAGCTGCCTGGGAAGTGGGAGGAGGCTCTGTGCACTCTCACCTATGCTGTGAGAGAGCATTTCCTCCAGGGTAGCTACATGGCTGCTTCATCTCTCCCAAAAACAAAGCTACCACATCTCCAGTGCCAGGAGAGACGTTTGGAGCCCAAGTTCACTACGGGCAGGGCCTGGGGTTCTGTTTCTGCTGGGCTTTTCTCATTTGTGGGCTCTTTCATCAGTGCCAGAGTTCTCCAGAATGTCCCATTTGTCTGTTTTCTCTCTCTTTGAAGCACTTGCAGATGAATCCGGGCATTTCTTCTTCAATGGCAACTCAGCCATTGACAACCCTCAGAACTTCAGGGTGGCTGGAACCATCTTCAAGTACCGGCGGCCCTCCAGCCTGACCTCGGATGGGCTGGAGTACATCATAGCTCACGGGCCCACTAACCAGTCTCTGAATGCCATGGTATGTGAGGAACCACTTTTAGGCTTTCCTGTCTTGCCTGCCTCCCCCAGAAAACAGGAATAAACCTGGTTCCCAAGCCAAACCTGCCTGTGTAGGTGGGCTGAGGAAGCCAGACAGGTATGGGGGGGGTCTTTCCTTTTGGATTTATTAGGATGTTGTCTTCTCTTAACAGCCATCACCAGACAGATGTGGCTAGAAAAGGCTTTTGGGAAATTCATGCCCTTAAATAAAAGCAGTTTTGTTTTCTTTCCCTGTTTCCTCCAGTACTATAACTTTAATGGGAAAATGCCTCACATAACTTACGACTACACTGTCCCACGGACACCACCTCTCCGAACTGCAGCCCCTGCTCTTGCCAGGCCTCTCTATCACCCCCTACCAGAGACCAGCCAGAGCCATCCCATTCCAGCCAACTCCAGAGCTGCCCAGGACTTCAATGCCACGTGGCTCTCCCTGTCACCAGATGACACCAGTGTACAGCTTCCTCTAAGGGAAGGGCAAGAAGATTTAGACTTTGGTCCCCCGCACTTCTTCCAGACCAACTCTACCAGTCAGACCCGGGACTGGGGCTGGGAACAAAGTGAAGAGAAGGAGAAGTACGACTTTCAGATCAGACAGGTCTACCATGCAAACACAGCAGGAGAGGAAGAGGAGGAGGAAGCAGCAGCAGTTGGTGGAGAAACAGAGTTGGGTTGGTTGCTTTGTTCTTCCTTTCCCCATTTCATTGACTGAAAGCAGACATTCTGCAGTGGTCTTCTTGAAATCTAAGGTGGCTTTAGCATCAGAGTAGACAGGAGGGAAGGATGGTAAATAGTGGGGTGGAGACTGTGAGGGAGCAGCAAGGGCCAGTAGCTCTGTGAGGGAAGGGGAGACTGTGAGAGGGTGGCCACAGTGAGGAGGTGTTAGGCCATAGGTTGGACTTGACGATCTCAAAGGCCTTTTCCAACCTAGTTCATGCTGAGGTTCTGTGATTCTGTAATACAGGCTGGGCAGGGCACTCACTCGGTGCCTGAGCTTGGCAGGCAGGGCAGTGACAGCAACAGGGCCTAGCAACAGTCCAGTGATCATCAGGGGACAGCAAGAGGACAAGCCAAATCTGAGGTGGATCTTGGAGAGATCATGTATCACTGATACAACAATTCAGAAACAAAGATCATGTGCAACATTGCACAGCCCAGGACTGAAGCCCCAGGCTAGATCTTAAATGAGGCTCCAGAGCAGTGGGCAGAGTGAGGGGTTGGCCAGGGGAATTAAAGCCTGCTGATGCTCCCTGCTAGAAATTTTTAATTTTTAAGCTGAACAATTAATGTTTTTTGCCCTGTTAAATGCCACACGCTGAAGTACAAGCCATCCCATATAGTTAGAGCATGTATTTTAATTCCAGCTCTCAGGTTCAACCAAATCTCCATCAGCACGGCTGTGCCCTACAGCATGAGGAGACCCGAGCTGGAGAACAGCCGTGTGTCATCCTCCAGGCTCCGGCTCTTCAGGCGCCTCTGTCACCGAGACCCTCACAACGCCGCCTTCTGCAGGGAGCTGCAGCCCCTGGCAGCCAGGCTGGCCCCCAGCAACTCCACGGCCAGGCTCTGGCCCCGCTGGCCACAGGACCTCCACAAAGCGCTGGCTCGCAAGAACTCCCTGGAGGACTTGAAGGTGGAGGCGTTTGCTGGGAGTCAGGGGGAAGCAGCCAACTACAGCACGATGGCATCTGTGGAGAGCCCTGTGCTCGGGGCCAGCCCGACAGACGTCAGCCAGGCAGAGCCTCTGCGAGGCCCTGGCACTGAAAGGTGGCACCTGATTTCCTGGGCAAAGCAGAGCATGGTTGGCTGGGGAGGGACGGCCAAGCCAGTCCTCTGGGAGTCTCCCTGCTGTCCTTGATGTCCCCATTCACCAGTGTCTGCCCATGAAAGCTGCTGTAGGTGCTTCCTCCAAAGACTGATTGTTACAACTGGCCTGACACGGAGCTCCTGGAACATATTTCAGGGTCCATTTAAACGGTGCTGAAGGACCTGGTGTGGTTGTAAAGAGGGCCAGGAATCCATAGCATGTCACATATACCATCATGTCACACCCCTCCTGTCCCATTCCTCTGGCCACATAAGCTTCTGAAAACATTTGGCAGGAGACTGAGGACCAGCTTTTAAATATTTCTGGCAAGCCACATATGAACTTGCCCCACTACATTATATGATATGAGAGGGACCCTGCTTGAACTTCCCTTTCCAACCCAAATCATGCCTCAGGGTGAGGTACAAGCTGAGGCTGAGGGCACCCACCAGGCTGGCAAACCATGATATACACAAGACTCCCTATGAACAATGCTTCCTCCTTGCTAGTTGAATCTGGGAGGTAGATCAAGGGTTTGCACTCTCTGTTCATCAGTGGTCTGCCTTGCCCAAAGTGGGGGGAAATGGAAAGCAGAAACACTGGCTTTCTTTCCATCTTCAAAGACAGCAAGGAGGAATTTCCCTTTATTTCATGTTTGCAGCATTTTTTTTTTTTTCATTTTTAGCTCACACCACCTCCTTTTTCCACAGCAATGAGTTCGATGTGAGCCCTGTGGGCCATGACGACATCAGCTTGGCTGACATGTATCGGTGGAAAGTCTCAGCTTATGCTCCCTGCAGCTCCACCTGCACTTCAGGTAGGTTTGGCTTCAGGTGACTGATCACACAAAGTCCTTTTGGGCAGTTGAGGGAGAGAATCCTGGTATTTTTTTATACAGCAGGGAGTGATTCAGATGCAGTGAGCTCTCCAGTTATTAAATGCTGGTGGGAGGAGGCTCTTGGATCTGATGGAGCATGGCTGAGGGTGTTGCTGGCCCAGCAGGTATCAGCACCTCCTATGCCATGTGTGTGCGCTATGATGGAGTGGAAGTGGATGAGTCCTACTGTGATGCCCTGACACGACCAGAACCTACTCACGAATTTTGCACAGGGAGAGACTGCCAGCCTAGGTGAGTGGAAGTGACATCAGCTGGCCACAGGGAGATGTCTTCCTAAGGACCATTTTCTGCTCAAGGCATACAGCCATTTTTGGGCTGAAAGGTATGCTTAAACTAAGATGACCTCGTATCTCCTTGTAAGCAAAAAGAGGGGAAGAATTTGGCACCTAAATTGCCTGCTAAGAGCAAAGCTGTTTTCAAGGCCAGCACCGCATTTACTCAGATGTGATGAGCAGAGCCAAAGCAGCAGCTGCTGGGTGAGGGAGCCTCAGGTGTGCAGGCACAGCCCTGCCACCCCATGCCCCTGGTCCCCCTTACCTGGGTGTTCCTTTGTGCTTTCCCTGCTCCTGGAGGTGGGAGACCAGCCGGTGGAGCGAGTGCTCCCGCACCTGTGGCGAGGGCTTCCAGTACCGCACCGTGCGCTGCTGGAAGATGCTGGCGCCGGGCTTCGACAGCTCTGTCTACGATGACCTCTGCGAGGCAGTGGGGCTGGCCAGACCCATGGAGAGGAAAGCCTGCAAGAATAAGGCCTGTGGGCCACAGTGGGAGCTCTCTGAGTGGTCTGAGGTAGGTTTTGCTCCCAGGGCTGGGGTGGGGCCTGGAGGAAGGTGGCTGGCAGATGTTGGGTGCTGAGGAAGCCTCTGGCCAACTGCACCCTGGGGAAACAAGGAGTGCATTTATCTGCCCTGTTCTGGCAATGCTCAGCAGACAAAGCCCATCGCAAAACATTTTTTCCAAGGTCACTTCTAAAGCAGGAGAGTGACCAAGTGAAAGCCCTGCCGGCAAGAAACTTTCTCTTCTAGAGGACCCAAACTGAGGGCAAATTGGGAAACAGTACCATGGACATACAGAAAAACTAAAAGCCCATTGCAGCCCCTTGGCTGACTTCCCATAGCCTGCTTGAGTTGTGGCCCAGTGACTTTGAACAGCAGTTTAGGCATCAGCACATTGATGAGTTGGAGCTCTAGGTCCCAAAATAAATGAACAGCAGAGACAGAGACAGACACAGCTTTTATTGTCCCTGCTGGGGCCCTTCCCCTCTCTCCTAGAGCAGCAGGAGGAGAACAGGAGGTGGCACAGCTGCTTCCCCACCCTGGCTCTGTGCTCCTGAGCCCCAGGCTGACTCGGTGTGGCCCTTGCAGTGCTCGGCGCGGTGTGGCACGCCGGGGACCATGAAGCGGGAGGTGCGCTGCTCCGTGGAAGCTCCCCTGTGCGACGAGTCCCGCAAGCCCAGCAGCGAGAAGCCGTGCACGGGCCCACCCTGCGACCGCCGCTGGACAGCCTCCGAGTGGGGCCCCGTGAGTCCGGGCATCCGCACCCAGCACTGGGCTGGAGGGTGGGAGCAGCTGGGCAGATGTGCTGCAGATCTCTGTCAGCTCTCTTCTGGCAGAGGCCAAGCTACAGAGGTTAAAATAATCTCTGTTTTTGCCTCTCCTCGCTGTAAATTTTGGTTAACTGTGAGCTGAGCTCCATGCAATAATCTGGGAAGCTCACAGCACCTGGAGATTGGAAGCCCCTGACCAAATGAACCTCTAAAGCCCCTTGGGATCCAGTGCAACAGGCCCAGTGTCAGAGCTGGCCTCTGGACTCAAGTCTACTGGCACCACCAACCCTGGCCTCTCCAATGCCCCGCTTTCTGATGTGTCTAAATGCCTTTTGCTCTCCAAGTGCTCAGGTTCGTGTGGCGAGGGGCGCATGAGCCGCTTCGTCGCGTGTCGCAACCTGGAGGGCAAGGTGATCTCCAGCTCGCAGTGTGACCCGGCCACCAAGCCCCTGGCTGTCCACCCGTGTGGAGACAAGAACTGCCCTGCACACTGGGTGGAGCAGGAGTGGGAGCAGGTAAAGCCAAGCCCAGCCCCGCGTCCGCCTTTCCATCCCATATCCCACAGGATGTGTTGGGATGTGTTCCCGTGGCAAAGCACAGTTGTAGAGTGTGACCTCCAGATGTGGATATGTATCCTTGTCCCAGCTCCTTTGAGAAAGAGGGAAGGAGTAGTGAATATGCCAGCTTGTCCCTGCCGTACCCCATAAAAATCCCAGTTTGTGGCATTTGCTGCCTTCCCAAGAGCTCCACGGGAGGGCAGCAATGCCTTAAGGAAACTGCTCTCCCACCCGGCTCCTCAGCAGAGCCTTGCTCATTCACCCTTACAGAGGACACGAGTTCCCCACCAGTAAAGAGAAAGTCTGAACAAAACCAGCTTTGCCTCTGATAACTAACAGCTGGAGGTAAACCTGAACCACAGCCCGAATCCCTGTGCTGAAAGTCACATCCAGACCATAACTGTGTACTTGCTTCAGGGATGACAGTCCAGTGGACGTGATCCAGGTGCTCTGTTCCACCCAACACTCAGTCTCTGCACATCTTTTTACTCTCTTTCTGTTTCTCAAGGCCTGAAGACTTCAGGCTTTCCCACACGTGCTTATCCAAATCCCAGAGTATCCAAAGAAACACACTGAGTCAGTTGTGAGGTTTGGGCTTTTTCTTTGAAGTCCTAAACAAAACAGAGATTCATATAACACTAAGGAAGAAGGTTTCTAGGAAATAGAGGAAGCAGCCAAGCCCTCTTCCCTCCAATCATGGCTAAGCCTCTCTTCTCACTTTGGTCCCTTTATAGCTGCTGACTGCATTCAGCTGAGCCTTCTCCAGCACCAGTAACAAGCACAGACTGGTTAAACCTGGCAGTTCTGTAACTCTCCCCTGCTCTGGCCCTCTGTGTGGGTCACACACAGTCCTGAAGTGCCACTTTCAGCAGTGACCTGGCTATGAAACTCATCAGAGCTCTGAAAGACCAGCTGAGCTCCTCACTGCTGCCTGTGCCAGCTTCTTTGCTGTGTTCTCTCTGCTGATGAGCTCTGAATTCTCAGGATGACTAAGGGAGGATGCAAGCCAGTTGTGCTGGCCCTGCTGTGGTGAAAAAGGACTCAAAGCAGTGAAATCTCAAACTGGCAACTGCCTGGATGGGCATCAGAGAGTAGATCCTGCCTTCTGCTGCTTTTCCTGGTGGTGTCCTGAGGGAGAGAGCCCTTCCAGCTAAACCTGCATAGCTCTGGGTTCAGCAGTGCTTGTCTGTCCACATCACCTGCACTGCACCAGTTCGTTCCCCTTGGGCCCACGCAAAGCTTGGCAGTACTCCAGGATGTAGGCTGCTACGTGCATATGCTATGTGGATTTTCAGAACATAGATACACATAAAATAAGACAGAAACAGCCTTTTGCAGTCTTAGCTTGGCTGCTCCAGGCATCCTGTGGTAGCTGCTCTTGAGGCCAGCCAAGGTGAACTCAGCTGAACATTAATTACCAGCGTCTCTCCCTGCTCCCTGGGAAACTTGGAGACACCCCTGCTCCTGTGGCCTGGACTGGTGTTAGCACAGGCATTAAGCCTTCCTTCTGAGCAGGATGCCCTCCTGCCTGAAGCTCGAGCATCATTTGTTACCAGGCTGCTCTGTTCCCTCACAGTGTGACGCCAGCTGTGGGCGCGGGATGAAGACCCGGCTGGTGCTGTGCGTGGGCCTGGAGAACGGGCTGTACAGGGAGTACCCTGAGAAACGCTGCGAGACCTCTCCAAAACCTGAGGAACAAGCTGCCTGTTTCAGGAGGCCCTGTTCAACGTGGTTCACCACCTCCTGGTCCCAGGTAGGGCTGGGAAAGGGGCAAGGGAGGCCTTGTAGCCCTGGTTGGTGGAGCATGACCTGTGCTGAGGCTCTCTGGAAGCCTGCTCTGCCAAGGACCTGCCAAGTCTGGATGGGACCCCAAGTTCTGCTCTTCTGCAGAACGGGCAGCAGGATGAGAGACTGGCACATGCAGGCTAGAGAAAAACTTGGAGCATGGGGGTTATTGCCTCAAGAAGAGCGTGCACTACTCTCCAGGCCTCCAGGATACAGCCGTGTCTCCTCCACTGCTAGGAGTCCATGCTTTGCCTTTCCCTTAATAGTAACTGGTGAACCTTTAGGGAATTTAGGACATTTAGGGAAGACTAGGGAGCTGTGTCTGGCTTATAGCAGCCATGTTCTCCATTTTCTGTCATAGCATCAACGCTCCAAACAAAAATAGTTCTGAGCTGCAACAAAGAGATGAAAAGCAAATTCTCCCTTGTTCTGCCCCAACCCCAATTCAGGGATGCTTTCCTCCAGCAAATAAAAAAGGGAGAGTAAGTTTGAGATCAGTGTGCCAATTTGACCCAAACCTCCTCAAGAGCAGGGATACAAAGTAGGGATTGGGAGACTTCAGTAGAGCAAAGAACTTGGGAGCTATTGAAAAACAGAAAATGCCTCTCATACTCTTTGCTGTTTCTTGACCCTGACAGTGCAGCAAGACATGTGGTGCTGGTGTGCGACTGCGGGAGGTGAAGTGCTACCAGGGGGAAGCGCTGGCTCAGGGCTGTGACCCCTCTGCCAAACCAGAGGCCAGGCAGACGTGCCAACTCCAGCCATGCCCCACAGAGGCACCAGGTACATCTGGGAGGGCAGGGAGGTGGAGGAGCCCTTGGCTTTGTCTGAGATGTCCATGCTGGGGAAGCACATCCCCTTTGTAACCCCTTCTGTGTGTGCTTCTGCTCCCCAGAAGATGCCTGTGAAGACAAAGCGACGGCCAACTGCGTGCTGGTGCTGAAGGTGAAGCTGTGCTCACACTGGTACTACAGGAAGGCCTGCTGCTGGTCCTGTCGCCTCAAGTCACCCTGAGTGCTGCCAGGCCCTACTTTCCTTCCAAGTTCAGGGGCAGCAGCCCCCTCGAGCCAGACTTTCCACTTGAAGCCACCCCACTTGGCTTGGCTGTGGAGCCAGTCCCTGTAGAGCAGCCTGCTCAGCGAGTAAGTCGTAGGAATCCTTCGTCATCACTGCTCCCTCTTCACTGAGAGGGCTTCACACAAGACAAACCATCAGTGCCTAGAAAGCTACTGAGGAGTGAGTTGGGAGAGCCTGTCCCTGCTGTCACCGTCTCCGAGGGCACTGAGGCCAGCCTGCAGCAGGGCAGGGACAGCAGCATCCCTCTGCTCTGCCCTGCAGGCTTCCTACTACAAGGGCAACTGCCAAAACACACTGAAAAATTGTGTCACAATAAAGAGATAAACTATAAAACTGGATTTGGGATGCATGTGCCTAGGATGCAGAGCCAAGGGAGGAGCAGGGGACACAGGAGGAGCAAAAGCAGGAGCAGGAAGGGTGGGAAGGAAAAATCCCTGCACCAGTAGAGCTTCCAGGCAGCACTGGATAAAGTCCTTTTGGTGTTGTCTGCCAAAAGAACAAAAACCACTCCTGGTTTGTATTTCAAAGTCCTCATTTATTTCTGACATTGAATTTGGACCCATAGCTGAGCAACAAAGACAGAGAATAGTAACAGGAGGAATCTGAAGTGGAAAAAAATCTGGGATCCCTGCCCCTACCCCATCCTGTTCTTCCACCAGCTCCCAAACCTTCTAATTCTCAGCTGCATCCCCCGTGTTTCCAGCCCTTCCAGACTCACCCATTTCCCTGTAGCTGTGCCAGAGCCAGGGTGTGTGTTGGCTCCGAGGCCAACCCTCATCTTGGCCATCTGGCTGCTCTGGAATTGCCTCCCCAGCCTTGGCGCCTCGTTAGCCCGCGACAGGTCACGCTCAATTTGCTTGTGGTGAAGATGACAATGGAGTGGCCTTCCTTCAGCCACAAGGGTGACCCACAGAAGTGTTATTCCCACCCTCTGGAGGTCACAGCACTGCTGTGGTGGTGGGAAGCCTTTTTGTGTGCCAAGAGGTAGAGTTGGATGCCGGGAGCCGCTGTGTCCGTGTGCTGGCTCTGCGCCCGCCAAGGGGACGGCATCACGAGGCCGTCTGGCAGAGACCACGCTGGGACACGTTAACTTCTCGTGGCTCCCAGCATGATGAGACCTAGCTGAGCAGATGCTCTAGTGGGAAAGAATGGGATTTATCACGTTAGCCAAGATTTTCTTCCAGTTACAGACCATGTTTTCAGGGAGGAGCGCTGGCTGGATGGGCAGCAGCAGGAGCTACAGACTACTGAGCAGTAGGATCCAGAGAGCTTTGCTGCTGGTAACTTTCATCTTCCCTCCTGCCTGCCCTTAATGTGAGAGGACATTAAAACCTATCACTATTTGGAGGATGGAAAGGATGTAAAAGTGATGCAGCCAGACCGAGTCTCCAGATAATGGAAATGCAATGTCTTTTTGGGCTGGAGGTGAGGGAGATGGTGCATAACATTTGCTCAGAAAGTGTGTGTAAAATGCAGGCTGGGGCAAGGTGTTTGGTTACAAGGACCATCACCATGTTTTGTCTGGCTCCTTTCTTCAGATCAGAGGTGCCAAGGCATGGGCAGGTCCAATGTGTACATCAGCCTTTTGCCTGGTAACGTGGATATCCGAGGCTGGTGCACCCTGTGTCTCTGTGCTGAGACCTACTTTTTCTGTGTGTGAACGGGGAGGTCAAATCCAAACCCTTCTGTGAGCAGCGGGATGATTTCTAAATTGCAGTGGTGAAAATAAAACCCCACCACTCACGTTTCTGAGCAGTCCTGCCCTATATTGCAAAGGCATGGCAAGGGTTTCCTGCCACTGCCTCCAACAGCCTCCACAGGGATCACTGATGTCCCAGTCCCTCCTCCCTGCCATGAATGGAAAGTGCTCAGCAAAGCAGTCCTGCACTGGTTGCTATGGAAGTGCCTGGGAATGATGGAGATGTCCCTTTAGTAATTTTTCACCTAATTTGATTTATGGAGGAAGAAGAAACTTTCCCACATTCATTTCTGCAGAAAGGCAGAGTCACTGGCTGTCACTGCCGGCTGCAGTGCCGATGAACCCACGCTTACAAGGTGTTCAAGACACATTTGGGTCTTGCACCCTCTTCTTCCAGAAGCAAAAGCAGAGGGACCCCAACCACCTGAACACCACTCTCCAGTGGGGGGGCCCTGCAAAGGAGATATGAGCCAGTGGGCTCTGCTGTTGCTGTCAAAAGCAAAATCCATCCTAAAGCAAACCTTCCTCTGGCTGTCAGAGCTGTCAGGGTGGGGCTTTGAAAGCTGAAGGTGACCAAAACCACAGTTATTTAAGAATTCAATTCTTCCCATAAGTAAAATCTTTCCATATTCATGGGTCCAAGTTAAAACTGCTCCTAAGAAAGCTTGTGAAGAGTAGAAGAGGTGGGGGCTTTGGCGTGGGTGAGCACTTTTGCGAGGAACTTTGCCTCCCCCATCAGTGACCTAAATTCATGTCCTGAACTCTTTCAGCACGTGAGAAGCAGGTGGGAGAAGGTGCCCTATCTTACACTTGAACAGAAAAGCAAACTGGTAGTGGCGACTGACGCAGTACGAGGGGAGCAGGATGACCTGGATCTTCCCTTCTTCACTTGCCCATGGCCGAGGAGCGCTGCCATGCCCTGCTCGGCCCTGGGACTCAGCGGGGATGGCAGCTGGCATCAGCCCATCGCTCCGTGTGCGTCACCTGGGGTGGCTGTGTGGGGACACCGAAGGCCTCACTGGGCTCAGCGAGCCGGGGGTAATTAAATTAGGTTGTACTGTACATAGCCCTCGTTAGACAAGTCCCTTTGGGAGAGAGAGTAGATAATAATGACACTTATGATGGGTTCGGAGGTGGCCGGTTCAACGTTGCCCTTTGAGGTCTCTCTCGCCTTCTGGCCCGCGAGGCTTGGCCGTGCCGTGCTCAGCAGGACCCTGCTGGCCTCGGGCTGGGCTACGGGCTCCTCTCCTCAAAAACAAGCGAAAAGCCCCTTCCCTGGAGCGGGCGCCGGCTGGGGACACCCTGTGCTGGCGGCAATGGTGACTACACCTCGGTGCTGATGGCCCGCGGGTTCGGGAAGCTGTCGCGGAGCAGGCCGTGCCGGCTCACCGTGTAGCTTTGCAGGGCGGCCATGTTGAGGGGCGGCCCCATCTCCTTGCAGCACGCGGGGGTGTAGGCGACCCTCTCGCCCCCGTTGCGCACCATGTCGGCAGTCCGGATGTAAAAGGGGGAGCCGTACGGGGAGCAGCTCGGGCAGAAGGTGTGAGGCCCGTGCTGGCTGAGCTCGCTGGGCGGCGCGGGGCTGCCCTGCCCGTCCACCATGCGGGAGCTGCAGGCGTTGCACATGACGAGGTGGGAGTGCGTGGGAAGGTCGGGCTCTTCCTCTTCCTCCTCCTCCTCCTCCTCTTCTTCCTCATCGGAGTCATTTTTCTTGCAGCAGTAGTACTGCGGGAAGGGAAGGGGTTGTATGAGGGGAAGCGGAGCAGCTCTGCCACATCCCCGCTCCCCTCATGCCGCTGCCAGAGGAACCCTCAGGGGCCTCTGGCTGATCCGCTCCAGCATTCCTGGGTCCTGTGAAGCGGCAGAAGCCAGACAAAACCTGGACACGAGCTTGCTGCTCCTGCTGGGGAACTCACCCTCCTCCCCCTGCGAGGTTTGCAAGGGGAAGGAAGGGATTTCATCCTGCTGCTTGAAAACTGCTCCAAGCGCTGTGCTCTTCGTCACACGGGCATTGCTGCATGGCACAGACTTCACATTAACTTTTAAAGAGCAGGAGGTCGTAGCTAGCCCTTGTTGAAAGCCTCCTCGGTTAATTTACAAGAGGGGAAAAAAAAATTATATAAAAATCTCCATTTGGTATTGCAAACCTAGCCAAGCTTGCGCCTCAATTAGCAAGTGCTGCAGAGCCTCAAAAGCCTCAGGGCAGTACCCCCCACACCTAGGGGAAGGAAGGACATAACTGCATAACTGGGGGATAGGAGGTTTAAATTCCCTGCCATCACAGGCAAAAAAAAAAAAAAAAAAAAAAAAAAGCCCATCCCAGCACCACCTTGGCCTGGGGAGCACAGAATCATAAAATATCCTGAGCTGGAAAGATCAAGTCCAACTCCTGGCCCTGCACAGGACAGCCCAAAAATCATGTCATGTGCCTGAAGAGTATTGTCCAAGCACTTCTTAAGCTCTGGGAGGCTTGGGGCTGTGACCACTGCCCTGGGGAGCCTGTTCCAGTGCCAGGTGGGGGTGGCAAGGCAGAGGACACTCACCTGTAGCCTACAGTAGCAGAGCACAGCAATGATGCACAGTAGGATCACCGTCGCTAGGATTCCCCCGGTGATAACAACAGTTCCCGCTGTCATCCGACCGATTCTCCATCAAACTCTGGAAGGCAGGAACACAAAACTCACCTTCCCTGGTTTTGTCATCACATCATGGACGTGATGCCTACAAGTCATCCCAAAATATTGCATCCTCATTCCTCTTTCCCCAGCTGGAAAAGTATCATCCAATATTATCCTCCTCTTCCTCTTAATGAGAGGACACCTGAGATGCAGCATCACATCCCCTCACTGTTATTGCTGGTCTGGCTTGGGCTCTTTGTCAAACACCCCACAGCCCACTGGAAAAACCTCACCCTTACTGAGCCAAAAGGGATGATTTCCACCTTCCCGGCAGAAAACCCAGCTTCTGCTTCAAAACGCAGGAACAAACCTAGGCTTTTCACCAGGCAAAGCCAAAAAGGAGCCTCTGAACTCCACAACAGTCTGAGCCCAAAAATTGCACCCTGGCTGCCTGTCAGGCACTTCCAAGGCTAAGCAACCCTCACCCCCATCTCAGTGCCACGGCACCTGGGGATACTCACGTTCAGTGACGGAGGCGTTGGACCTGGAAGAAGTGGAGGGAGAGGTTAGACATGGTCTGACAGCATCCCTTGCACCTGCCTGCCTTTGGGATTTCCCAAGAATGTGCCTTGATTTGGCATCTGTGGGATGCCCTGCTTCACCCCCATGTGATTTTCTTTAATTTGAAGCAGGGAAAGGATGCATTTCCCAAGCTTGGAGCAACGTTCTACAGGAAGAGGGCACAGGCCTGGCTTAGTCAGCACTTGGCCTTTTCCACTTTAAAATTTATTACAAGGAAGGCAGATGCATCATCACAACGATGTTTTAGGTGCCGCTGGGAAACAAAATCTCTCTTCCATCCCCTCCAGGACAGGAGAGCCCCAGCATCCCCCCACCACCCCACGGACACTTACCCGGAAAAGGACAGGCAGGATGTCACGGTCACGCTGGCCCCGGGCCGGACGGTGGGGACAGGCAGCACCACATGGCCACGGGGACACTCAGCAGCCCTGGCAGGGAGAACAAGGAGAAAAACTCCACTGTCAGCTCATCCCCCTTCCCAAAGGGGCTGCCCAGTGTCTCCATCCCCACCAGTGTCACTGCACTGGGGCTAAATAAATTGGTTTTTTTTAAGGAGACTGCTGGAAAAGGTGGGTGCTGCAAAGCTGGATAAAGCAAACTGCCAGGAAAGGATGATCCCATGCCCCAAATCTGCTGTTTCACCAAAACTGAGGACTTGTAGCAAGAAGTGGGTGCGGCCATCGCCTCATCACCCCCCGCCCTCCCAGCGATGCCCAGCGCAGCCGCATTTCATTATTGGCCCTGCGTCCCTCTGTGCCTCGTCCAGAGCAGGGATAATTGATAGGGCCCAAGTGCCAGCCCGTTGCAGCTGAGGAGATCTAATTACCCGCTCACCACGCAGCCCTAATTAACGGAGAGAGGTGGCAGCTTCCAGGCGAGACCTTCCCAACTCTGCCCTGGCCCCTCTCTGCTGCACATCCCAGCAGGCACAGTGTGGAACCTTCCTCCCCAAAAATCACCCACCCTCCTCACTCTGCTGTGGTGGTTTGCACATCCTGCCTGCCACAAATTGATTTTCAGCTCATGGGAAGTTCCTGTAGGAAGCCAAAAGGCGGGCACGCATTGGATTTCCTCCTTGAGCCGCTCTCACACACAAAATAAAGGAAAAAAAAAAACCAAAGAAATCAATATGTCCATAACCCAGCTAATATCTCCATCCATCAGGAGACCTGGAACAGAGCTAATAATAGAGACCAACACACTCAGCTCCTGCTCCCTGTTACCAAACCGCACCCTGAACTGCTGCCAGGAGTGTGAGGGGACATGCAGGCAGCCTTTGGTGCAGTTGTCACCTCCCCAGGTGCCTTCCTTAACAGGGAAAAGGTGACAGTGGGTGGCTGCAAATGGCAAAAGCTGACCTTTGGTGACCCCAAGAGGGACACGCCGCAAGCTGGGCGGTGATGGATGATGCAGGCAGCTGTTCACGTCCAGAAAACTTCATTTCATGGGAGCTGTGATTTGATTTAGAGCTCAGAGAGCAGCATCCAATTAGCCTGAGGACTGGAGTGAGCAGGCAGCCCTGGAGAATGACCCCGGGCAAGGAGGGACCAGACTTGGGGATCCTTTGGTCACCTCTGAGGCCTGAGTGTCTCAGAGGATGGCTGGGCTTCCACATGCCCCATCTCTGGTATTCCCATTCCTGGGAATGCTGGGATCAGCATTTCACTAGCCCTGCTCAGGAACTGGGCCCTTCCTTATTAAAATAGTGAATGTTAAACAAAGGCAAAAATGAAAATGAAGCACAAGAGAAGCACTGTCTTTCCTGTTCTCTTCGAGGGGGTGTTTTTCAAAAGGAGGAAGTTCCTGCCCTTCTCCTCCTCCTCAAACCCAGCCCACCAGCAGCCCAGAAGTTCACTTTTTCTACCGAGTTTGTGCCTATAAAATAGCTTTCTCTAGCCCACAGCTCTCTCCTGCATGGATGAAGAAGGGAATGTAACACATCTCAGGGAAGGAGCAAGAGCCACAGTCTCAGGAGTAACTGGGGTTTTGGGAATTACAAACTAAATTATGTCCAGAAAGGGGCAGGACAACTACAGCAGCCTTTTCACATCTCTGCCACCAAGAACCAGCCCATACCTGTTTCCATCCACCCTTCCCAAACACATCCCAACCTGCTGGGAAAGGAGCATTTTGGGCTCCTCTGGCTTGGCTCCACACAGCCCCACTGCTCCATCCCAACAAAAGGCCATACATTTGTATGGATCCTGTAAAAGCCTGGGCTGCACTGTGAGCTGAGCTGTCCTGAAGCGGGACAGGACACAGAGGCATCCCAGGGGGATGCACAAATCCAGTTCCCTGAGGCACAGTCCCATTTCTCCTTCTGGCTTAAAAAGGGAGTCGAGAGTTGTTTAAATGTTTAAATATCCCAGGTGGAGCAGATGCCTTGGCACTCGCTGCTCACCCGCTCCTGGATGGCTCAGGAGAGGCAACAACCCACGGGTGCTGTGGGGACCCTCTGGCACACAGATCACCTGTACAAAATTAGGATTTATACATCTTCTTTAACTGATGTTGCCTCACAGCGCAAAGTTATGGCCTGAAAAGTGACTCTGGGAACAAGTGGCATCTCAGGCTTCTATATTTATTCTCCTTCAGTGACATCCATAGCAGATTTGCATGGTTTGCAAGTCGATGGCGAGGTTTTTGCCAGCCACCAGCACTCCCAACCCAGCTGAGACACTCCTGTCCTTACTCACCCTGGGTGTCCCTGCAGCCTCGAGCTCATCCCTGCCACCCCACGGGGGTCAAACACTCAGAGCAGAGCTCGGGAGCAGGTTTAGGCTGGGGCAGGGCATGGTTACACACCACGAGCATCATGCTGAACCTTGCCATGAGTCCTGCCCCGAGCCAGGCTCTGCTCTCCTGGTTTTGCTCTGCAGCTCACGGGATAATTCAATGAAATGTCTGCCTGGTAAATTATCCCGGCCGCTGCCTCACCAGAGTCATCTCCCAGGGCCTAATTGGAAAAAACCAGCATCAGGGGCTGCCTTCTCAAAACAGATTATGGCAGCAAACAACAGGGCAGCTCCCAGGCAGCTGCGACCTGCCCCGCAAGATTCAGGGGGATCAGCCCTCTGCTGCAAACCGCCAGGATGGGTGCTCAGGCAAGGCTGGGGTCCCCCAAATTCCCTGCATGTCAGGTGCTCTGTGCTGCAAAGTATGAGGGGACAAACTGAGCCACAGGGGAGCAGGGCCAAGGAGACCCCACCACATAAACGAGCGAAGCTAAATGAAATTTTACCCGGAGTAATGGCAATGTGGGATGCAGCTGGCAGCCCCCCAGTAGCCTCCCTCTGCTCCCAGTGCTCGCCCCTAGGCTTCCTTCCCAAGTGACAAACCCCTGGCTCACTGTGAAGCTGAATCAGCTGAACCTGCTGCTGGTTCTGCTGGAGTTATACTGGAGTCTGCACCAGTCTGCAGACAAATCACAGCAGCAGTTGGGAAAACTTTCATTTTTGCCTGCTGCAGAGAACTCCAAGTAAGGTTTTACCCAGCAGAAAGGGTGTTTCGTGTGACCCATTTCCTCCCCGAGGCTTTTTTCCAGCTGTGATGTGGTGCCTTGAGCCACCTGGGGTTTTCCCAGCAGTTTTGCTGCAGCCAACACCCTGCTCCCAGCTACCACAAGGGCAGCCAGGTCACAGAGGTGACACTGTCCCCCAGCTGAGTGGGGCTGGCAGTGAGTCACAGTCAGTCATCAAAACCAAAAAGTCTGTGCCCTGCTTCAAGTCTGCTCTTGCTTTCCCTCCACCACCTGGGCCAGCTTCCCAAGGCTCCCCATTGCCTCTTCCCAGCCCAAGGATGGGAAAGACAAAATACCAACAAGGATGCAAAACCAGCTCTTTTCTTGCAAAAGCTTTGTGGAAAAGGCACAATATTAATTGCAGGAAAAAAAAAAATCAAACACTTCTGTCACCCTGAAAACTCAGCTTCTGAGCTTGCTGACATGGTTTTCTAAAGACTTTCCCAGGAGAGTAACTGTAAACATAGATATGTGTACATTCTTTCTGTTAGACGTCTTGTGATGGGCATCTCTCATGGCCAGTGCTGTGAGAAAGTGTTATCCTGACCATCCAATCCCCGGCTGTGGTCAGGAGCCTATAAATCCTGGGGGGAAAAATAAACTCTGCTCTTTCCTTCACCACACCTCGACCTGTGTCCGTGTGATCTGTTCATCTTCAGCGGCAACACACTTCAGTGGTGGAAGCTGCCAGACAGACCCCAGCTCACAGGTGGGCATGAAAGGCTGCACTTCTGCTTTACCACTGTGCTCCTGACCCTCTGAGCCCAGGAGATCCCTTGTCCTGGCCACCAAACTCCACCAAAAACCACCTTCTTGCCCACCCAGGTTCACTGCCTCCCTCACCGTGCCTCATCCTGCCTTGTGGGAGTCCAGGGGAACTTCCCTGCCAACAATTTGTCCTTACAGCCACAAAGGACCAAGCATCCCCCTCTGATCTCTGTCCACGTGTGTGATCCCTGGAACATCCTGGGACCAGCTGGCACATCTGCATTCCTCTCCCTGGGAGACCTCCCAGTGCTTCTCAGACTTCTGGAGGAAGGGCAGCTTTGCAGGCTGGGATGTCTCAGGCACGGATTATCTGGTATCTTGTTACTTGGGAATCTCATCTGCCCTATATCTCCTTAAGCAACTATTCACATCCCATCTCGCCTGCCTGCGTGGATTAACTGCAGCCGTGGATACGACGGAGGGACACAGAAGGGGCTGGCACCCCACCCTGTCCCCAGAAACACACACAGGCACCAAACCCCGTGGGCTCAGCCAGGGCTACACCTGGATGAAGGCAAGTCTCTATATAACTACAACCCTATTTGCAGCTCCTCCTCGCTGCAGGGAGGCTTAAAACACAGCAGAGGAGAATGGCAGCTCCCTCTTCATCCCCCCACATATCTCCTACCCACTGTGTTTGCTCCGCCAGCTCCCAGTCAGCCCAGCTCGGGAGCCAGGGCGGGTGGATGCAGTCCCAGGAAGGGTGGTGAGCAGCCCCAGACACAGGGGAGGTGTCAGACATGGGCAGCCCACAGCGGGATGCAGGATGGGAATATCCTCAGCCTGATCCACGTGGCTCATCTCCGGCCGCTGTGCCCAGGGTTCCTCCCGGGGCAGCTCCTGGCAAAAGCCCCGTGTGGCCGAGGCCAGGAACGAGTGCCGGGGAGCCGCTCCGCTGTGCTCCCAAAATAACCAGGGACAAAACCGGTGGCGTGAAGCCAAGTCACACAGAGAAAGGCTTTTGGGATTATCCTGCACGTCAGATCCCCACGGGCACTCCGGAGGCAGCCAGCACCTGGCCAGCATCGCTGCTGCAAGCACCATCCCTCCCAGCACCCACACATCCCCGCAAGGAGCGGCTGCAGCAGCCGGGAGCAGAGCGAGCCAAGGATACCAGGTGTGTCTCAGGTGAGACTGAACCTTGCCAAAAAGCCAGAGAATTTTCCCTCACACGTGTGCTAAAGGGACCTTGCCTATGACCACGGCCTGAGGAGAGCCAGAGCCCAGGCTGGGTCCTGCTGTACTGTGGATTCCTGGAGGACACAGATTCAGAGAGTAAGGACTTGGATCTTACTTGCACTCCATGTTGCCCCTGTCACAATGGGTGCTTACAAAGTCCAGCAAAAGACATGGATCCTTGTGAGATTGGAAAGGAACAGTAAAGGTTATTTGCTTCCACCCTGATTCCATCCTTGGTGTTTGCACCTTGCACTCCTGTGGGTATCCCATGACTGATTTAACCCCGTGGCAAGGCACCAACCCAGCACAGGTATTCCCCAGCATCAGCCAGCATTCCCAGCACTCGCCCCAGACTCTCCCCAGCAGTGTGATGGAGCCAGCCTCCCATCAAGGATGCTCCACTGTTCATTCCCAGCCCTGGGCAGGTGTCCCCAGCATTCTCATTGCTCCAAGATGAAACCTTCAACTCCTCACAGCAGTGGGCTCTTCCTGTCAGGGCAAGGACATGAAGACCTCAGCTGAATCCCTCCATTCCCTGGGGGCTGCAAACACACTCTGTGGATATCCGATCTTCTCCCTGGTTTGATTTTCTTGCTCCTCCCCCACAGGAAGGTGCGTGCTCTGCCCTCCAGTGGGGCTAATTCCACCTGGACTCAGTGACACCAAATGCATCTTCATCCCGGGCACACAGTGGAAGATGAGGATCAATTCCAGAAGCATTGTTTAGAGAAACCCCACACAGCATCCCCAACAAGATCCAACCAAGCAGAGCAGTGAGTTTCCCTCCAAAGATTATTTTTTTTCCATTAAGCCAGTTTCTCAGCAGCTTTCTGTGAAACAAGGACAGCTTCTCCTCCAAGGCACCACTTCACTGTCACCCTTCTTGCCTCGGACATCGATGCCATCTCACCCTTCCCACTTCATTTCCACAATTCCCATGAAAATTATTTCCCCAGTTTCCCAGTTCCCACACGGATCTGTCCTTGCTGCCCTATCCCAGTTCCTCCCAGCCTGACACATGAAACACAACTTGTGCAAAACCTTTCCGTGTAGCAGCAAGCTCTGCTCCTGAAAGCAAAGCCCAGGGGAAAAGCTCTGGATGAGGCTGGAGCCTCTGTAATCCCATCAGCTGCAGTCCCCCTGGCACAGCACACCGGGGCGGATCCATTGCGCCGAGGCGTCACCCAATTTACGTGTTTTGCTAAAATAAAACACAAAACAAATTCTCTGTCTCGCCCCCTGGGTTTAACCCGTGCCCTCCCGCAGCCTGGGGACTGGTGGCTGAAACAGTGACAGCTATCTGAAGGGTGCTGCTCCTCAGGGACACGCGTGTTCCCCTGTGTCCTGCCAGCATCTGCCCTCCTGCCTGCAAGTGTGCCAGCTAGACAGCCACTGTGGAGGGATTCAATTAGCATAGACATCATTAGGGGTAATTGCACTGTTTACCAGTTAAGAGGAATGAAGGGAGACGAGCCTTGTGGTTCTGCCCATAAGGTGAGGGGCCACCACCACCCTTCTTGGCTCAGGAGGTCTTTAAATCCCATTTATGTTACAGTTAGGAAAACTATATGGATGCCTATCGGTGATTCACTGTGCTTTCCCTTTCACATCTTGCCCTTTGGCACCAGGGAAGAGACAAACGCCCAGATCACAGCTCCTCCAACAAAAAACCAACCCTAGGGCTGGTTATAGTTTAATCCCGCTCTCACAGTAGCTGCTAATCTGCATGGTGCTTGGGAAATGTCTTTTTTTCCAAGGGAAAGGGAGATGGAGGGTGCCAGCCCTGGGGAGGAGGGCACAGGGAAGGGCAGCCTCTTCCTCCACATGATGCAAGACCTGCTGCTCCGACTGCCAGCATCCCCCCAGCATGTTCGCTTGGAGTAGAAACAGAGATTTATTTTAATGACTCATTAAAGCCTAATTGCATTCAGGCAGCAATACAGAGAGAGGAGCCTCCCACGTGCAGCAGTACTACAGTCGGGAGGGCTCTCGGAGCCTCCCCGAAAGCACAGGGCAGACAGACTGTCTCTTTTTGGTGGGGCCAGACATCAGGGCCAGCTGCTGGCTCTGGAAGTGTGGCTTTGTGATTGGGATCCATAAAACAACCCAGAAAACTCTCTGATCTTCTCTTCATTTGCCTTTCTCTGCCCAACGTGGCAGCTGCCACCAGCTGCTCATCCCTGAGCTCCAGGGAGGAGACGTGACTTGCTCGGAGCTTGGATGCCCATCTCCAGGGCCTCTGGGTGACCATTTCCTAGCCTTGGGGACACCAGTGTTTGTAACTTCCCTCTGGGCTTCCAAGGACCCCATAGCAGGAGCAGGGTGGGATTTGCACAGGAGCCACTGCAGGTCACCCAGGCAGAGAGTGGGACGTGACACAGGGATGAGCTGTTCCTCCCATCCCGAGGGCACGTGCTAAAAATCAGCCAGCCTGGAGGGGAACCAGCCCAAACCCCACCAGGAGCCCACACACTTCATCCTTCCCAGTGGGATGCAGACCCAGTGACAGCTATGCCACCCATGGGAACAGTAACTTCCAGCCACTCTGACTTCCAGAGATCCCCATCCTCAGGACACATCCTGGGAAGCCCCTCCTGCCCTTCTCGCCAGAGTGAATTCACTGACATTGACCAGAGGTTCTCACCTCCTGGAAAGTCACCCCATGCAGGGATGGGAAAGCCATGGGTCCCCTTTCCTGCCCTGCAGTTCAGACACCCACAGTACCCACAAGGATGCTGATGGTGTGCTGTGGGAGGACAGCCCATCTGGAGACAGAAACCTCACGGAATGGACAGGGTTACACAGCCACAGCTCTGCTTCCCAAGCCACCAGGAATCCATCTCTCATCCATCGGGATCCTGGACCACCAGGGAAAGCTGGAGCCACACATTGCTCTGGGGTATAACACAGGTCACAGCACCTGACCCAAACCCCACTGTTGTGGTAAATCCAAGTGGAGTCATTCCAGGATCAGGTCTAGGACTGATAAAGCTACAGGAAAAGCTCACCTGCAGTTGCTTTACAGGACTACTCACACTCCTTTTCCTCACTGCATCCCAGCCAGAGCAAGGATGCACAAAGCAGCTGTGGGCTGGTGCTGCAGAGCTAAACTCTTTGCTGGACTTCAGACCATTTTATTTTTTTTTTCTTGTTGATTTATCACACAGCAGGGCTACAGACTCATCCATCACTCAGGATGCTCCACCTCACGCAGCCAGATCAGGCAGGAGCGGGGCTGGCCGGGGTGGTCACGCACACACCGCCACTCGAGCCCAGTGAGAAGGAAAACCCAACTAGAAGTCTCTGAATGTCTCCTGCAAATGAAGTGTGAAACTCGCTTTCAAGAAAACAAGGGTAACGGAGCCACGATAAATATTTCATCCTGGTGGGAAAGCAGCGACAGGGAAGGTTAGGAGGGCAGAGATGCCAGGAGGGATAGGGGGCAGCAGGGATGGAGGATGGAGGGGGAGAAGGTGGAGGCAGCCAGGGCAGGGAACAAAGGGAACACCACAGCCTGACCTTATTTCTGCTTGCCACTTGCCCTGGGGGCTATCAGATTTGAGGCATGACCACAAAGCAACTCCCAGAAATAGGAGCGTATCTTGTGTTCCTGTTTGTGCCCATGGCTAAGCTGGGTGATGCTGCACCAGCTGGATCATCACACTCCATCCTAACTCTTCCCAGCAGACACACACAGCTGCCCAGCTCTGTCAGTCCATGCACCCAAAATGCCCCGTGCAAAATGGCGGGAGGATGCTCTGCATTTCTCCACAGAGGAGGGTTTGCCAAGTGGAAAATCCTTCACAACTGATTTCCAGCCTGTCTTTTGGGCAGGAACAGTGCAGGGCTGGGCTGCCTCTCCTAAGCAGGTCTCTGGAGCTGGCTGTCCTCAGGCCTGTGGCCAGGCTGAAATCCAGCACTTTGGAAAGAGATGGACGAGGATTTCACATCCCAGCAGAGATGGTGCTGGAATGGGATCAGACTCACCGATCACATCGAGAATGGCAGCCTACTGATGCTCTCCCCTCTTGGATTTTCAACAGGTGAAAAAGTCCTTCCTAGAAAAAGCCTTCTCTCCCAATCCCTGACAAAGCCCAGGGTTTAGGTTTTAAGGTTTAGGAACCTTAGGATCCTGCAGGAACAATGCTGAAAGCCAACCAGCAGCCCTAATACACACGGTATCCCTCAAACAGCATCACAGGGAATTCTGAGGCATAGGCAAGCAAGGGGCAAAGTTAGGGAAGGGGAAGAATACAGCCCCAGAAACACAAGACTCTGCGGGGTGGAATATTCCACCACCCCTTAGAAAATCTCTCTGCTGGAGAGACAATCAATAGTACACAAATGAAATACAGCTGAAAACACTAAATGTTTCCACATGCCCTTTTGGAGGGAATAAAATCCTCCAGGATAACCTTAAGAGAAAACAAAAGCCAGGCAAATAGCTCAAGCACAGGTCTCCTTTAATTACTGTAGCCCAGTGAGAGATAAAACAGAGATCCTTCGGAATAAACAAAAGGATTTGATTTCCTCCACTTCAGCAAAGGCAGCCACCATTTCTATGGAGAGGTTTGGTGGTGAGGTTGGGGATTTGATGGGCTGACATGTCCTTGATGAATGGCAGAGCTTTGGGCCCCAGGAGAGGGAGCAGGAGGCTAAGCCCCTGGCTTGGGACTTCCAAAACTTCAAGTGGCTGCAAAAAAGTAGGTTTAGAGACAGAAAAACTCTGTCCTACCCACCCGAGCTGCCATCAGACTTCACGGGGACTGAACAAACCCAGCACGGCGCAAAGTCAGACCACACAACCCTGAGAAAACAAGTCAGGATCTTGTAGGGCACCACAGCCCCGGAGCTTCGCCCAGACGAAGCTGTGGCGCAGGGACTCGGTGCAGCCCGGGGATGCAGGGAGCAGAACGATGCTGGCAGCAGGATGATGCTGGGAGCATCCCAACCGAGCATCCCAGCCCGTTGTGCTCGGCGCCCCCCACCACTCGGGCTTCCCCCTTCCCATCGCAGCCCCAATCCCTGCCAGAGCCTTTCCCTGGCCCCGACATCCCTGGAGAGCCGCGGAGCGGGGACGGCGGGGTGCCCGAGCCCTACCTGGGCGCCCGGGCCGGGCAGGAGCGGGGCGGCGGCGGCTCCGGAGCGCGGCGGCGGCGACTGGGGCGGGGACGGGCCGGGACCGCGGGGGACGGGCCGGAGGAAGAGGAGGAGGGCAAGAGCAATAAAAGCGGGAATAATAAATAATGGGAAGAAGAATAATCACCGGAGCGGTGGAGCGGGAGCGCCCGGGCGGGCCCGGTGGCGGGGGAGGAGTTTGTCGGGGCCGGAGCTGCCGCCCCCAGCACCGCCCCCGGCCCCACGGTAGGGGAAAGAGGGGGGCACCCACTCAACACACACAAAGCCTGATCCTCTCCCGGGGGAGCACACACTGGCAGCACCCCCGAACTCTTGGGTTCTTTCAGGCTATCCTCAAAGCCAAGCCCTGCAGCACCCCAGTCCCTGTCAGACCTGCAACATCCACATGCCCAGACCCTGCAGCACCCCAGGCATCCCAAAGCCACTCTTGCAGTCCCCTGAGCACCCCCACCCCTGTCAGTGTCTCACCACTGCCTCGGCCCCATGCTGGGTGTCCAGAGGCTCTGGCTCGATCCATTCACCATGTCCCAGCTACTCATACTCCTCTGCCTCTGCAAACAGCCAGGAGAAAAAACCCATCACACACCACAGCCAAAGGCATAAGCCAGGACCAGGGCTGGGGATGCCAAGCCTGTCCACCATTTTTCAGACAGAACGACCCCCCCCTCCCCACGATTCCCTGTAAAACACATCTCTCGTAGCAGACACTGGCTCCCCAGTGTGAGGCCAGAGGCACTGCTGGCTTTGCTGCAATTTTGGCCAATTGCTGTGTGCCCCAAACCCATGCTGGCACTGGGAAGGCACACACACATAAAAGGCATTGTCCCCAGTAAGAGTTTCCAGCTGCTGGGAAGCTTTGAAGCTCCAAAGCAAGAGTTTAAGCTGGAGAAGGTACAGCTTGCATTTGGCATTGCCGTTGGAATCAGAGAGCTGCTCACTGCTGCGAGCTCCGATAAAGATAATTGAATCTCGTGCCTTGCACCACAAGCTGACCGCTGCCAGTGTGAGGATTACTGTGCCAGGAGAATGTGTGTTTGCCTGTTTCTCTCTGATTTTGGTTTCAACAGGGCACAAAAGCCACGGCAAGGCAGTGCAGCTTGGTGGGGTCAATGCAGAACCTCTGCTACGTGAGGCAGCCAAACTCTCCTGTGCTTCAGTTTCTAAGGACAAGACACCACTGATACTTTTCCTCCCTGCAGAGCAAGCTATAAAGCTGGGCAGAAAACACCACTCACCTTCTCCTCTGTCACCTTGCCGTCCGTCAGGGCATTCCGTTGGGCACAGATTGCTCTCCCTGTTCTTCCAGCCCAGCCCTTGCAGCTGCTGTCCTGAGCCGCTGATTTCTGCCCGGGATCCAGCAGTGGAGCTGAGCCGGGAGGAAATAAACGCTCGTTCGGATGCAAACGGCTCTGCGCCTTTAGCAAAAGGGCAGGATGAATTATGAAATGCAAAGGAGAGATAAGTGGATCCTGCCACAGCACTTACCCTCTGCGCTGCAGGATCCAAGCGCCTGCTGGCTGTGGGATGCAGGGCTGCTGTGGGATGAAGGGCTGCGTGGCACACACAAACACCTGCACACTCAGCCTGGCCAGGGACAGCCTCCCTATTCCCCTGCCGATAGGGGAATCCACATCATCCACTCCAGCACATCAGGGGGCTGGCAGATTCAGAGAGGCACTGAGAGAGAAAAGCGAGTGCGCCGAGTATTTCCGCGCAGGGTAGCAGAGATGCATTTTCCCGTTAGCTGGGCTTCAGAGCTGCTGGAGGGATGGGAATTAGAGACATCCAGGCGAGCACAGAGGAGGAGGAGGAGGCCAGGAAAAGTGACAAAGTCATTTCCTGGGCTGCTCTGGCAGGATGAGAGGAGGTGATGACAGCCCAGGATGCAGGGAGAGCCACTTCTCCCCTCAGCAAGCGCTGCCAGGACCATGGGAGGCATTATTACAGCTAATTCAGGAACTGACATTTCACCATTTCCATGGATGGACATGGAAGAGAGCTTCTTTGGGATTAAGGAGTCACTTGGCTTACACAGAGCTGAGATTGCCCAGATCCAGATGATGCTTCTCCATCACCCCCGTGGCTCTGGCCCAAAGCAGGCGAGCGCTGCAGGAGATCACAACAAAGCGAATGTGAAACAGCATCGCTCCAGCGAGCAGGTTATCAGCTCGCCTGATTCCAATGCTGGTCTCATTTTTTTCCCCCTCAAGCTGTCTTTCCTATTGTTGTTTCATTATTTTTTAAAGCAATGCATGGGTGACCAAACAGAACAGAGAAGGTGGGATTCCCACTTTGTGGTGGCTGGGAAAAGCTCAGAAACAGGAGAGCCAGATGCTCTGCACTGGGAAGAAAATTAAAGCCGAAGTTTTTGTTTTCAGTCAATGTGCTTTTAAATAAAACACATGGTTTGGGAGGCTCAGCTGGCGTGTTCAGAGTGTTTGAGGTTAGCACCACCAGCAAATCAAGCAGCAGTTTGATACAAAATACTTGTCAAGTACTTATTTCAGTTTGTTTTGGGGCAAGAGCAACAGAAAGCACCTGTAAAGCATCCTGCCTTGTTGGCATCTTGAGATCAGCTGCTGCCAGGGCACCACAGCATGCTCAAACAGCTCAGCATGCCCAGGTACACAGGTACCCTGGCAACAGAGGGATCACGAGCCTGCCAGACTCTCACCCTCTGCAACCCTCAGGTGTTGCAGTACCCTCATGTACAATTGGCTTTAAAGCTTGTAAGTGTTGTAGCTAATCCAAATTCAGCATGGGAATTTCTTGTGGGTTTTATAAAATTCCATCTTTCATGTGCTGGAAAAGATTTCACTGATTAGTTTTAAAAAAACCTCATAAAATATTTTTTGTTCCTTCCGTTTTTTATTCTGTTGTAAAAAAACCTAATCTCCCAGACTTCTCTTTCCACAATGATATTTCACACCCTTATTCATGAGGATGAACATTCAGGTAAGTAACTCAGTTGAGTCCTTAGTTTAGGTGCTTCTTCCATGGTACCTCCACATGCCAACCCCACGAGATGCCCACGAGATGCACAGAGCCCCAGCCCTGCTGCAGAGCCCTGCTCCCAGGTGCCCTTGCCTTGGTACACCTCACCCCTCTGTATTCCAGCACATCAATCATTTCCTTCCTGTTCAAGCCAGCATTTCCACCAGCCCAAAATGCTGATGCTGGAGGATGCTCAGGAGCTGAACCCGCAGCTGCTGGCAGGAGAATTTAT
Source organism: Poecile atricapillus (assembly GCF_030490865.1). Taxonomy (NCBI): domain Eukaryota; kingdom Metazoa; phylum Chordata; class Aves; order Passeriformes; family Paridae; genus Poecile; species Poecile atricapillus. Next base: position 7,549,521 of record NC_081255.1, on the reverse strand, counting down.
TTTGTTCTGTGCTAGATCTTGCTTTTATTTTCATTTTTGCAGAGCCCAAGGCTGCTGTATCAATCAGAAAAAGCCTGACAGTGCCAAATTCTGTCTTCACCTGCATCTAGCCTGCTCCTCACGGGTTTCAAGCTCTTTAGTTGCCTTGTGCACTCAACATCATGGCTCCTGGGCTGAAAATGGGGGATTAACACATGGAAAGGTCCCTGGGAGCCAGCCAGAGCATGTTTCTGTGTCTCTGGTTGGGGGGTGAGTGTCTGCACAGGTTACAGTGTCTCTGCACAATCCTGTGATACCCTCACCCCTCACTGGACCTTCATCCCTCTCATCCCCATCCAGGAGCATATGGCCACAGCCTCCCAAGCCTGCCTGCTCCCTGGGGAGAGCTCAGGGGAGCTAATGCACAGCTTCCCCCTGCACAGCACATTTCCCATGCCAGATGTGCATTCATTAGTCATCATACACCTCGGTGGGTTTGCTTTTGCCTGCACAAACACTGAAAAACGAGCCCAGACACACAAGGAATATTCAGCAGGATCTGCCCAGCAGCCCTGACATTTCCATTATCTGAGAGGTGTGCCTGTACTGCAATCCTGGGATCACAGGAAGGCACCAGTGTCACAGGAAGGTCTCTGTGCAGCTGCACTCCCCCCAAAATCTGATGTGTTTAGGGGACTGCAGAGATGCCCCCATCCCAGTGGAGAAATGTGCCGTGTCACCTGCAGCATGGTGGTTGTTTTCCCCCAGGAGCTGGTCAAGGGAAGGTGATAATCTTCCCAAAAGATAATCTTTCTCCATCACTACAACTATCTAGGAACTCCAGCTCGGGTGTCGAGGACCAGGGCTGTCCACACTGCACAGAGACACACAGGGACACACAGGGACACAGAGGGACACACAGGGACACTCATGGACACACAGACACACTCAGGGACACACAGACACACTCAGGGACACACAGGGACACACAGGGCTGCACATCCGTCTGCGCTGGAGGAGAGACAGAACGAGCCTTGGCTAACATCATTAGCCAAGAGTTATGCTTTCTCCTTCCCATAGATAAATATCATTAAAGCCCAGGCTTGAGTATTTTACATCCAGAGCTGCAATGATGTTCCCCCGGGGTAGGGGTTTACAGCTTTGGGCTGTGATTAGGCAGCAGGGTAGTATTAACCCCTTGCACTCCCAGAGCATCAACCTGGGAGCAAGAGCTGCTTCCCTCCTTCAGATGTCTCAGTCTCCCCATCCCAGGAGCATGGGAAGAAGCTCCAGGGGGATCAAGGCACAGGATTTAAAGCTGTGGAGGGCAAATCTGAGCAGACCATGGGGTACTTTGCCTGTGTGCTCCTAGCCCCTGCCAGGAGCTAAGGATGTGCTTTACCTTACCTTGAGATAGGTCAGATGTGGGGAAAATATCCTGTATTACATTTTGGACTGGTCAGTCTAAAACTGGAATGTTTGCCCTGAGCTGAGTAAACACATCCCTGCAGGTTCATCCTTCCCAGGAGGCACAGAGTGAGCCACACAGGCTCCTTTGCATGAGGTCTGGGCAAGTTTGGGATAAAAGAGTGGGGAAAGGAAAGCACCACCAGCTCTATCGACTGGGACAGCTACGAGAATGCTGGTGCCCATAGAAAATTTGGAGAAGCTTAAAAACCTGTTGATTTTCACCTTCCTTGCCCTGCTGGGAGGCATGTGAGGAGTTTTTCCCAGCCAACACAGGGATCCCATGGGGAAAGTGCTGACACCTTTTCCCTCACTAGAGGATACAGCTCTGGCATGAGACACAGCTTTCCTTTTGCCCACCCACAAACATGAAGCCTAAATATTTGATGGATCTAAACCTCTTTTCCTGGATCCAGGAAGGAAATGCTCCACCTTGTAAGCAACCTGGGGCTCTCCAGCAAGGAGGTTTTACCCTCCCCTTGGGGGAGGTGATGCTGATCAGCTCTCATGAGAGCCAGGGATTTCCTTGGTGCATCGATCGCTGAGGGGTCTCTGTGCCTGCCAAACCACAGCTCTGTTTGTCTTGGCAGACACCCATGGATCACTGTGGGCACAGCCACAGCGCTGGGTTGGTAGGGAAAACATGCCCAGCAGGATTTGTGGTTCATGTGGTTCAAGCAGGGCCAGCAGCAGGCACAGGGAAAATCCCATCCCAGCCCCAAAGGCAGAGTTTGGGCGATGCTTAGCGGAGGAGGAAGGAGAGACAGAGCAGAAAATGAACTCCTTGCAGCCAAGCATGACCTTAGCACACACACACACCAAGCACCTCTCCAGGCTCATGGAGCAAACTCCGTGGCTTGGTTGGAGCATCCTCCCAGGAATCACCCACAGGCCATCCACATGACAGGGCAGCATGGGGCAAACCCACAGGGAGGATGTCATGCTCACATACTGGTGAGCTTCAGGAGCCATCAGCGAGGGGCAAGGGGTGCAGTGGTGGTACCCCAACCCAAGCTAGCACCCCTAAGCCCCAGTGCAGGGCTGGGCCAAGACCTCCACTGGAAGATTTTCTCCCCTCTTTAGGGAGCAGAGCCTTCTCCAACCTCTGTGGCTGCACAGAAGCCTTTCAAAGTCACACTCTGGCCATAATCAAGACAGCAGTGCCTGCCCAAACCCTGGCACTGGCTGCTCCTGGCCATGGGCAGACAAGCCTGGCTCTACTCTCCTTTGTCACAGGTGATCAGGGAAGATTGAGACTTTACCCCAGTGATCACCAAGACAGCCCCCAGGAGCCTGTAGATCTCTGGCTCTCTGTATTCCCACCTTCCCTGCCCTTCCTCACGTTCTTGTCATATGTCAGCTCCTTTCCAGGTAACTGCAGGCACATGGGCAGACAGAGCTTCAAAACTGCTGTGAGCAAGCCCAGGAGAGCAATGATAATCCAGGCTGGTCCTAGGGCAGCCCCCCTGCAGCATACGGGCCTGGAAATCCAGGGAGCTACTCCTGAGCCATCGGTGTCCAGCACAGGGATGAGCGACAGCGCCTTCCCCTCGCACTGCCGAGCCGCACAGCCCAATTTGTGAGGCTGGGAAGGAAGCTCAGCCCCAGTTTCTGGCCCATTAGCTCCCCTTCCCGCAGCCCCCTGCGCTGGCTCCCGCGGAGGAGCCGCATGCGGCAGCAGGGGAGGGATGCCCGGCTCCGCACGCAGCCCGGCCACGGCCACACGTGTGCGGGAGGAGGTCGGCCCCGGGTCACCCAAATGCAGCTGGAGCAGAGCGTGGGCTGAGGCTGCGGCGCCCAAAGGTTTCCGAGCACCTTCAGTGCCTGGGGAGTGGCTCTCACCGCCATCCCAGCTCCTCTCCATCCTGCTCCCAAAGTGGCCAGGCCACCAGGAAGAGCTGGTCTCACGCTTCTTGCAGCCCCTCGTTATGTCTGGAAGTGCTGGGGAGAGCAGTGGGGGCAGCCAGGGCACCTAAAGCATCTCTGCCTCCCCGGCCCCTGCTCGCTCCAGCGTAGCCCAGACTTGTCCTCATTTCAGGCTGGGCAAACGGCGGCCCGGCCCCAGAGGTAGTGAGATGATGCCAAACCTCCTAATGGAGCTTGACAGCAGCGGGATTAAAAGCACAAGTGAGATCGCAACCCCTCTGCAATCAGCTTGTGCCCTGGAAGAGCTGGATCAAAAAAGAAACCTCCTGGCAGCAGGGAGGGGATGAGGAGTCCACTCACAAAAGGTGAGGGCAGCAGGGGCCAGGGGGAGCCTCGTCCATCCCAAGCCCTCTTCACTTGCCCTGCCAACTCATCATAGGAAGGAGCCAATCTTTTCCTCCTGCAGCAGTCCCAATTCCAACTGGTTCTAAACTTTGGATGCAGAACAGCCCACGCCCCACTTCTTGCTGCCTTCGAGGTCAAAGCATTCCACAGCATCCACAAGGAGCTCCCTCCTTTCTCCTGCTTTGAATGCTGTGCCTGGAGTGGTGCCACTGACACTGGAAATGACACCTGAGTAGCTAGGTAAAAGATGGAGAGAGATGGGAGAACTCACCTGGATGCAAGGGGTGCTCAGGAGGACATCCACAGCCCCTGTTCCTGTGGGACAGGGTGCACACAGATCCTTGCAGCCAGCACCAAGCCCCAGAGCACACCCCTGGTTCAACCAAAAGACAACACTGATCAATTTCCCACCTGAGGGATGCTCCAGCAGAATTGCTGCCCCATGTTTCCTTCACATTCCTTCCTGCCTGCAGGAATTCCTTGGCATTTCCCCCAAAGCCAAACGGGCCTTTGCAGAGATGCAGTGGTGGTCAGCTCACATGAGCCATCCCAGGGATGTCCTCCAAAAGGCCAGCCAGGCACAAGCACTGTCCCCATCTCTGCTCATCTGGAACTCAGCAGCCAGAGGCTGCTCTCCTGCCTGGCAGGCATTTTCTCCCAGCAAAATGCAAGGCAAAACCAGGGCTTTTTACTGCAAGAAGAAGGGAGCCACTCCAGGGACCGGCGGGAAGAGCTGATGGGTCTTGGCGCAGTGCTCAGGCTGAAAAGCTCCAGCTCCAGACCTTATTTTGCAGTGACCTGTACCAAGATTTGGCTTTTCCCTTTTTCTTGCCAAATGGAAAGAAAAAGAAAGCCTTCCAGGTCAGAGGAAAGAAAAGCATTTACTCGTGGGTCAAGTGAAACAATCTGATGCAGGGTTGAATGCACTTTTATCCTCCTCAAACAAGGAAAAGATTCAATTTCCATCTCAAAAAAAAAATAAAAATCTAAAAATAAAAACACAAATGTTTTTAGGGTCAGAAGCAGTCAATTTTGGTTTTCAAGCCGAAATTATTTTCTCAGCTGAACCCCATGTTGCAAAGCATGGCTTGACTCGAAAGTGCAGAGGGGTTGGGAGGGATGGGCTGAGGATTCTGTCTGGAAAATGCCTCCCTCGCTGAGATGGCACAGGCACAGTGACCACCCAGGGGCCAGCCCAGGAGCACCCGTGTCCCGGGAGGGAGGGAGGGAGGGAGGGAGGGAGGGAGGGAGGGAGGGAGGGAGGGAGGGAGGGAGGGAGGGAGGGAGGGAGGGAGGGAGGGAGGGAGGGAGGGAGGGAGGGAGGGAGGGAGGGAGGGAGTTCAGCCACCTCTGCAGCACTTTGCTCATCCAAAAAGAGCTGTCACTTCCCATCCTCCTCGCCAGCCAAATCCTTCCTGACATCCCGTTTAAACTCAAAGTACCCGATTACCACTGAGGCCAGGCAGGCAGGAGAAACTCTTCCATAAACACAGCCCCCAAAACAAAATCCCTGCCCGGAGCACAGATCCTCACCCTTCCCAGACCCACCCACATGCCAGGGGTACCTGGCTCCTTCTTTAGGTGGTCCAGGTGTGGTTCTGCTCTCATGGGCACGGCCCCAGCCACAGGGACACCACGTTTCCAGCACCTGCTTCCCACCAGCCCAGCAGGGGAAGAGGCACTTGCCCCAGCTCCATCCACCTGCCAGGGCTGACCCCAGACCCCTCCCGTCCCCGAGTCCATTAGCAAATCCCTGGAGCACACACCTTGCCCGTGTTTTGCTTAACCCCAGCTTTTAGGGAGAGCTGCAGAGCTACGTTGCCTTTCAATTTTTAATTTCCTCTAAACATTTTGGTCCTCTCCCCAGGGACGCTGAGTCGATCACCTCTGCTGGCTGCACAGCTGCCCCACAGCTGTGGGGAAGGGGGAAACCAGGGGCAAAGGAGGGGAAAACAGCTCCACATCAAGCTCCTTTGCAGGAGCAGGACCCCTTTACATGCACACCCTGGCATGAGGGGCATCCACACCGGGCTCCCCAGTGCCCCATGGAGATGCTCCACCAGGAGGAGGAGAGGGATGACTCCAGATCCCTCCAGCAGGGACATAACATCTGCAGGGACAGGGTTGTTGCAGAGCAGAGCATCCTCCTCCTTCTGTCAGACACCTCTGTGGGTCTGGGTTCCCCCAAAATTGACAAGAAGGTTTATCCCAGTGCCTGGCACAGCCATCCCTCTTTCCCCATCACCTGGCACTGGCCCAAGAGCAAGGACACGAATACAGCATCACTTTTCAGTCCCTGAGGCATCTTTCATTTTTTCCACTGCCTTAGGCAACAAATGTACAAACAGGGACCTGCTGGGCATGAGGAATGTGAGCTGAACTGCTCTGGGAAGGGAGATGCCATCACAGAGCTGGGAAGAGCAGCTCAGATCACTCTGGAGCAGGGGAGCAGCTCCAGGTGAGTTTTCTGTCCCTCAGGTGCCTTGGGGGGTCCAAGCTCAGAGTTAAGGTTCAGTTCTTCACCTTTTATCTTGATTGAAAGTGCCTGAAAAACTAACCAAGCACTTGCAGACAGCATGTGAATGGCAAAATCTCAAAGGAAAAGGAAATCCTGATCAGTTCAGCATGAGGAAAGGTACATTGAATAGCAGCAAGGCTGTGTAGCCCACCTTCAACAAGTACCCAGGGTGCAAAAAGAGTGATGTGCCTGGAATATGCTCCCTCCATACCCAAACTGGAAGGTCTGGGAGTCCCCAGTTCACAGGGATACTGTTTAATACTTCCTGGCTCTCTCCCACAAATTTGCTGCTGCCTTTCTGCACACATGTAAGCTGCCACTATCCACACAGCACCTTCCAGACCCCATAGCATCTCCCCATTCCCGATTTCCTGAAAGAGCAGTGGGACCCATCCCCAAAGCTCCCAGTTACACGCCCAGGCAGCCTGGGGGCCTGCAGCACTGCAGGCAGAGGCAGCTCCTGCTGGGCACGGGGACTGCCCACTGAGCAGGATGTTCTTCAGCTCCTCACCTCCCTCGCCCTCCCAGACCCCCAAAGAAGAGCAGTTTGAGGCTGCAGGGAGCCGAGCTGCTGAGCACTGGCCTCGGCTGCCACCTAGCAGTGACCCAGCAGCAGCAGGGACACACTGACAGCTCCTCCACGTTCAGGCCGCTGCTGCAGCCCAGGGAGAGGTAAAAGAGGATCTGGGGGTCTTCTCAGGACACCCCACCCTGGCCCCAGCTGTCACCTCCCTGAAACCAAAAGGGGGTTCTGCAGCAGAGGGTGAGCTCTGAGCAAGCTCAGCTCCTTAACAGCGATGGATGGACAAAAACGTGCAGTGAGTGCCCCAACCCAAACGTGGCACCAGAGAAGTCAGGAAACCTCTGAACGTCCCCACAGGGTTGGAAAGTCCCCACTCCTCAGCATTCTCCTTCCATCTCCTTCATTATCTTCCCCAGCAGCTGCTTTCTTAACCAGCCACAGATTTTTAGTTTTTAGCTGTATCACATCCCAAACCATCCTTAAATACTGAAATAATAATTAAAAAAAAAAAGTAAAAGAATAATACAATGGTTTGGGTTGGAAGAGAGCTTTAAAGATCAACTAGTCAAATCCACAAATGTCTTGTGCTGGGCTTTTACCCATCCCAGTATTACTGCTAGTATAATTCAGCTTTTCTAGGTGTTTTGCAGAGGAAGAGATCTCTGGCATGGTTGCATGTGGGCACAGAATGGCCCCTGAAGCCCCTGAAGATGTGAGGAACACTCCAGGTACCAGAAAAGCAGCTGGGTGCCAGCATTCCTAACCAGGACACTTCTGTTTTCACAGCTTTTCTCTGCAGTAACACCCACCAGGATCACCTGCCACAGGCAAGGAGCGACACAAACACGGTCAAGCTTCAGGCTCTCTCTCACCGGATTCCTTACAAATTTTATTCTGTATCTTTAAGGTGAAATTCCTGACACTTTGTACACACGACACTGAACAAATCACAGCATCTTCTTCTTGAGGAAGGAGGTTTCTTCAGCTCTCCTCAGAGCAAGGAGTATGAAGAGCAGCTACTGTGTTGAAAACCAAAACCACATCCCCACAAAATGTCAAAACAGCTCATGCACTGAAGCAGGGAGGGATGGGCAGCCAGTTTCCCTCTCCTAAACTTAAAGGATACGTAACACAATATGACACTTGGATGTTCTCCTGAACCATTATATTAAAGAGCAGTAACTCAGTACACCACTGGTACAACAAAACCAAACTACTTTCCTGAAAGTAAAACTAACATTTATCACACATGCTGGGCACACCTGAGACATCACACTCCAGGTTTTCACAAGGGATTAAATGTTTCTGAACAAAAAAAAAAAACAACAAAACATACAGAGAGATCATAAAAAAAGTCAGACAAAGAGCCTGTGCTGCTCCAGACAGCCTTCCCTGGCAGCAGCTCCAGCTTCTCCCCTCTTACCACACCTTCCTTCTCAGGCTGGGCTGCCACTGGAAATAGGCATGAGAAGTGGCCAATCATGCAGCTGCCAACACTGCAGGGGGCAGGGCAGGAGGGACACACAGTTCCTGAGGTGGCCCTTGGTCACAGAGCCCAAAGCACCGCAGAGGCCAACCATGAGACTCCTGGGAAGGTCTTGGTCTTCATGTTTTCTTCATCTGCATAAAGAGGAGCACAGAAAAGAAAGATCAAATCTACACAGGCAAATCCAAGAGCTTCAGTTTAGACCGAAATCCCTTTTGCCTGGACCTCACCAGGCCATGGAAAGAAGACTGGCTACTGCACACCTGTTTGATGAGTCTGACATGATATAATGCAAGGACCCCTCTCCCTCTGCTGCTGCATCTCCACTTCCCCAGAGCTGGGAAATCAGATGTGAATTCAGTAGTTTTTGTCTAGGGAACTCTAGAGAGAAAGTTCCAAGGCATAAACAGCCATTGCCTTTGGCAAGTCACTTCATCCACCTTGTAAATCAAGCAGCTCTTGTATGGGTGCTGTAAATTCTTCCATCATTTGGAAGATGGAAGGCAAACACCCACACAGGGAACTCATAGGGTTTACGAAATGCTTTAGTTCCTTATAGTTGAGAGACTGGGAAACTCAGTATGAAATGAACACTAGAGTGGAGAAACAAATACTTCTGCAGTCTAGAAAAGAGAACAAAACCCAACAATGAGAGAACTAACCCTCAATTCATTTGTTCCCATTAAACAATTAGAAATCCATTTTGCTACACAAAGGTCACCATGATACATTGCATCCAGCTCTTTATTACTGTGTCATCTCCAGCCCACAGAAACACCAACACTTCCATCTGTTCCAGCAGCACCAGCCTTAGGATACCCAAGAGGGGCTGCAAAACTCACAGCACAGTGCTTAACTTTCTGTCAGTCAATTTGGACTGATGAATCTGTTCATACTGTCAAGGGGACCCAGCATGAATGGTGCTGCCCTGAGTCCAACAGTGAGATGTACAGCTTCATAAAGTTGGGCCCTGCTGGAATAACTTTCTATCTGATCTGGGTCATCTTGCCTCATTTCTGCTGGTTGCCTGGAGTAAATAAAGGAGGAATCAAGTCAGTGGAAGACCTTTACAAAGACAGCAGGCATTGAGGACACTCCAAGAGAATGAGGTGCCTACAAATGTATGTAAAAAAATCGAGAGGGTGCAATTAGTGCACACTCAGCTCATTAGCTGCTTAATTATCTCAAAATTTACAAAGTGGAAGGTCAGCAAATGGATAATTAAAAACCAGAACAAGACTACACAACAATAATACCCCAGTCCCCTTGTCCAAAGGGCAGCTTTTCCTCCACAGCAAGCTGGAAAGAGCCATAGATTATTACAAGACTCAAGGCATCCTCTTCTCAGCAGAGAGTTAACAGCTGTCTCATCTCTCAGCAGCCCCACGCAGAGCCAGTGATGGCAATGACAGAGGGAGTTTCTGCAAGGAGGCAGGAGCTGAGTCAGAGGAAGCCCCTCTGCATTTTTGCTTAAGAATTCAAATTAAATTTACATTTCAGGGATGTTCACTCACGTCTCAGCCACAGACAAGAGCTGATGTTTGTATTTTTTAACTCAGTATGGAGAAGAAAACTAGTGAAATGACAGACAAGCAGCAATTCAACCACAGCTGTTCAAAAACTGGGCACTTGCTCTCTAGGCTGCTTCTGTTGTCAGGGCACGAGGGGACTGTGAGGCACTCCTGCAGTAGCAAGGATGGCTGGGCAGCAGGAATTCAGAGCTGACAGGATGCCAAGACGAGCATCACTAGAGCCCAATTAGCCAACTACTCAGCTGGACACCAGCAGCCCACTGAAAACTTTTGCTTAACATGCAGGAAAAAATATGAGTGCTAGGACAAGGTTACAAGATGATTTTTGTCTCTTCTTGCCACCCACGCCATTCTTACTGAGGGACAGGATGCATTTACATTCCTCTAGTCTTCAAATCACCACCTATGTCTGACATTTATCAATCTTGCTTTAGTCAGCTAGGTAAGGAACTCTCCAGATTCCTGCATTTGAAACACCAACTCAGATTTGCAGTCCTCCCCATATTACCTTCTTCCAAATACAATAAGATGATGGTTTGTGTCTTTCAGGTCGTTTGATAAATTGACAGAGCAAGGACATTAATATCCAAGACACAGCTTACACAGAGTTTCTCTAGCACAGAAACCTAGGCTGGTTAGAGAAAATGACTGCTTTACAAGTTACTAGTATTTACACTTTTACTCTTCTACGCTTTTACTCTTCTTTCAGAGCAGTGTCAAGAGCAGCCCCAGAGCAGGGCCACTGCTGAACACTTCAACAGCTGACACTGGCTTGAAAGGTGTTTTGGTCCCTGTAGTAAAAAAAAAGTCTCATGAAAATACTACTATTTAAGTAACACAGAAAAGGGGAGAGAATCACCTGCAGACAGGTGCTCCTGGTGTTTCTAAAGGTATTGCCCTAGACTGCACTCAGCTCCTGGGGTTTACTCCCTGCTTGACCTCTCCCTTCAGCAACTGCTCAATAGCCAAGGGCTTCTCTTTGAACATGCTCTGAAACCCAAGGTGTACAGCACACATGTATGCCTTACATTCACCCTTAGAGGTATTTTTTTCACAAACCTGTTGCTGTACAGAACCTTATCCCTAGCAACAACCAGCACTGCAAAGCACTTCCTTTCAGGTCGCTTCAGGATGAGCAAGACCCTTTACTGCAAATATTCACCACTAGTACTTGTGGTCTCTTCCTGCATTTACAGACTACCACCCTGAATTATTACACATCCTTTGCCAAACCTCAGAGATCTAAGAGGAAAACACACACTTCCTGGCTCCCAGGGGTGCAAAGCCATGGAGGTGCTAAGTCAAACTGATCACAAGAATCTGGCACTGCTCTGAGTTCTCAGAGTCCACTCTCAAACTGAAAAAATTATGGTGCACATATGGGAGGTTAGAGAGAGCACACAGACTCCCTCAAGTCTGCAAAGGGATCAGAGGACAGGCAGCTAGAAAGGTATTTATGGTCCACAGAAATAATAATTTTCATATTTCTGCTTGCTTTTTATGAAAGCAGAAAACCAACTCCACAGAAAACCAATTCCATGGGACTAAAACAGGACACATCTGCTGAGCCCTGGAGCTGACTTCATGGAATGGCAGCTGTGCCAAACTCTCACCTGGTCACAGCTCAGCCCCATCCAGCTTCGAGGTTGCTGTTTCACTGTCTGCATCTTGAGATTCCTGCTGCAAGTGAAGGTCTGGCTCCACCATTCCAGCATTCCCCTGCTTTCCACTGGGCTGAACATACAAGGCTGAAGGATTCAGTTCCTCAAATTCCTAGAATAAAAACCATGCCAGAACAGGAAAACACCTCTATGTTGCAATTACCACAAAGAATAAAAAGGATTCAGCAAATCTCTAACAGGTCAGCAAATGGATGAAGGTGCACAACACCCAAGAGTTAGCTCCAAATTCTTGCAAAAACGGCCTTATTAAGAAAACCAACTCCTCTTTTGTCAGCAGCAAAATTTCCCAGCAATGCCTCTCTCCCCAAAACTTTGGCTACACGTGCAAAAATACCATCACTAATCCAGCCAGAACATGCATGCTGCATCTGCTGGATAAAACGACAGAAGCACTCCAGGCTGTAAAACTCAGCTTTCTGCTGGAATATAAAATTGTGGCAGTACCTTTCCAAGGGTGTTCATAATCCACACAGCTCTTACTGGAACTGAGCTGAGACATGCAAACAATGCCACAGGTAAGCCTAAAGCACAAATGGTGTGGCTTGCAACCGGTGTGACAATAGGCAATTACCATGGTTATGCCATCCAGCACTGTACATTTCACTAGCAAGGTGTGAGAGTTTGTAAACCAAAACCATTTATATATCAACTTTTAATCCATTGCTAGAAGACAGGCTGAAAACAGTTTGTTCTACTAAACAGAACATCTCTGCTGTACCATCAGATTCCACCTTAACCAAAAAGCAAGCTCTCCTCATAGAGTTAGACACTCTGGGATGCAGTCACAAAATTAAAAGCTACAGGAAAACAGGGAATACCAGTTTTGCTCTTCACAAAACCATTTCCAAGTAAGAATCTTCCCATTACAGACACCCAAACAGGGATCCTTCCCTTCCCCTTCCTTTCAGAAGCACAAGCTTCTCTCCTGACCTGGGAAGGGATGTTCTCTCCACAGACATCAGCATATCCCATATCCCTCAAGACAGAGTGGAAGTAGACATCCTCCTTGGTGGATGTGTCACACAGGAAGAGGTACAGAACACCATCCACGTATTCATCAACGATGCCCACAAGTTCCTTGAAGCGACAGAGATGCTTGAACAGGAGAATTGCTGCACTGGACCACGTGCCCTGAAGAGGAAACAATGTGAAGTTACCATAAACAGACCAATATCCACCATCTGAGACTTTTCCTTGTGGTGGGCACTTGTCAAAAGCCAACTGAGCTAGGCCAGCCTAGTGACAAATACAGGAAAGTCAGGTAGACAAACTTCTCAGGATGAAGCTAAATCAAGCTACCCCGAAGCCTGCAATTCTCATTACACTGGGAATGCCTTTTCACCCTAAATACCTATTTCCAAACATAGTTCCATGGCATTCACAAGTAATTTTATCCCAATTGCCTAAAATACAGTTGTTTGTTGGTTTTGTTTGTTGGGTTTTCTTTTTTAATGCCTGAAATCACAAGACTTTACAAACATGAAAAGTATCAAAAGTTATTAAGATGCTGCTAAGCCTCGCCACTCTGATCAACCCTCAAAGCCCAGGAGAAATAACTTTTTAAAAGCAACATCTTTAAAAACACACAGGCAGCAACTCTGCTCATATGCTTTCCTTCAGAGATTGTACTTGTCAGGCTTCTTGACCAAGAGGTTTCCTATCAGAGAAACTTTCTTATGGCCTCTATAACTCTGGCTGTGCTAACTGCACCAAACCACCTCACTTAAAGCTCTGTTACAGAATACATTTTTGAAACAGCGGTTGGAGCTACCAAGGCTTCAGAAGGACATTGGGGAACTCCTGGCAGGGAGAGGAACATGTTTGCTGTGTTGCTTAACAGTAGCCATCTGTTTCTGAAAGAATGTAAGCAAGAATGCTCTGATGGCAAGGAAAGCAGTGAAAGGGTGATTGCTTGTAGAGCAGATACTCACCCAGCACACTGCTGAACAGTAATTAAGCTGTAAATATCAACAGGGCCTGACTTCATCCAAATGTCTGCCCTTGGCAGGAGAAAAACACAACCTCTACTTGATAACTTGTCCACATATGTCAATAAACAAAACTGCACATGGACACGTACCTCCACGGGTTTTACCCATGCCAAGGAACATGGGATGGCCTGAGCAGGGAGCTTCAAGTAGTGCCACCTAAAATACAAAGCAAAACCATTACAGCAAAAACAGGGATAAATCAGCAGAAGAGCAGAACTTCTTCCTCTTCTGGGTTTTACTACCTGTTTAGAAATTCAGAAGCATACATTGGATTGTGCACTCATGACTAAAACCCAACAGCAGCTTCAGAAAACACTCCATAGCCAGAGAATGGGCACAGCAAAACAGCAATAACAACTGGTCCCTTACGTATTCCCGGGTCCAAGCACTTTCCCATCAAAACCCCTTGTGGAGACAAAGTTACAGACAGAGAACCATGACTTTTAAACCAAAGAATGCCGACAGACAGGCACAAGGAGAGGCAAACAAGGGGGAAGACAACAATATGGAAAATGTGTTGAACTGCAGAGAAAAAGTACCTCTGACATTGCAAACAAGTCCCACTTGGGGAATGTGCCTTCAGGAGAAATGTGTATATCCATTCATGCAATCCAGGAAGGAGCATTAGGGATCTTGCCCCAAGGTGACAGCAGCAAGAGGACAGACTGAAGAGTGAAGGCAGACACAGGAAAGGATTTAGCAGTGTACCCCAGGCGCCACTGCTGGGTCCAGTATTGCTCAATGTCTTCATTCTTGACCTGGGTGATGGGGGAGAGTCTACCCTCAGTCTGCTGATGGCACAAAACTGGCAGGAATGGCTGATGCCCTAGAGGGTCAGGTTACCATCCAAACAGATCTTGACAGGATAGAGAAATGGGCAGACAGGAACCTCACAAAGTTCAGCAAAGTCCCGCACTTGGGGAAGAATAACACCATGCATCAGCACAGTGTGGGCCAGCTGGAAAGTCATTTTTACCAGGAGAGTGACCAAGCACTGGAATGGGTTGCCCAAAGAGGTAATGGAATTTTCATCCTTGGAAACATTCAAAAACCATCTCAGCATGGTCCTAGGCAGCCTGTTCTGGACAGCCCTGCTTCAGCAGGGAGCTTGGACAGGATGACCTGCAGAAGCCTAATCCAACCTCAGCTGTTCTGGAATTCTGCCACCCCATGTGTAATTCACTTACTTGAGGAATCTCAGCCAGGACTTCTGGACAATTTGGAGGTGTCCATAGTCTGCATAGAACACCTCTACCTCCTGGTCATTGACCACACGGTGGATGATCACACGGTACCACCACTTGGAGACCATGACACAGCAGAGCTGCCCAGGCCGCACTGCAGACTCGGGCATGATGTATTTATCAGAAGCAACTTTATGTGAGTAAACGTGTCTGTAAAAGATCACAGTGAGAAACCAGGCTTAGAAGGATTCAGGAGATGAACAAGGAGAAATATATGGGGCATCAAAAGACTTTGCAAAGTCCCCCATGACATGAATTTTCAAGAGTTGTTTCAATAGACCCTTTATATCTCTGTCCTGCCACACTTGGGAATCAAATTGCAACCCCAAACTTTTAACATCTGAATGATACTCTTGGGTTCTGACAAGAAGATAATTAATGGGGATTAATCTGAGGCTAAACAGAGTCATCCTAATAATTACTTTTTTACCATTACCCTGACCCATCAGCATTTCTCATGAACCAGGTTCTGGAGTACTGGCCCAGGTGCAGTGTTGGAGGTGGAAGTAAAAGCTTTAACTGAGCACATTAGCAACAGATGCACAGACAAGACAAAGGAATCCTTCAAGCTCCTTACAAAGTTCAGAACTGCTAGGACACAGACAAACCACAGGAACTGCTGGTGACCACACTTAACGCTTGTTAGTTCAAAGGGATGGATAAACATTTTGAGTAGTGTTTCAGGACAGCACCAGCATCTCTGGTGACCATCACCAAGAGCTGGGTGTCCGGTTCCCTCAGCACAAACACCCACTGTGCTGCCGTATCACGCTCCCACCTCATCTCAAACATCAGATCCTGCAGTTTATAGGATGCTTCCCTGCTGCAGACGTGGATGTAGAACTGGCTAGGAGAGACGATGAATTCCACAATGACTCCCACCAAGCACTTTCTCTTCAGAGGTGGCAAACTGCAAAGGCTTCTGTCCTGAACAGCATCTGGAGGGATCTCTGGACTCGGTGGAGACTGCTCAAAACCTTGATGCTACAAGGGGATAAGCAGGAGGTGGCACTCAGGTGTCTCATCATGCACTGAACACACACAACTGGCCTTTCCATTAATTTAAAAAATAGTTCTGCTTTCCTGGGGACTTGTGAATGACTGAATATCAGAGGATCCCAACAAATTGGACAAACTCAGATGAAAACTTTCCCTGTGATAGAAACTATCATTTTCACACTCACTTTCTTTCTTCCCTCCAGTGTTAAGAGGGGTGCAACAAAAATACCTTGCTCATATTCCTGCAAGGAATAAAGGACAGGAATTGAAGTCAGGTGATATATTAGACAAAAGTAGTGAAGGACTATTGCCAAAAAAGCAAAACAAAATCAAACCCCAAACCCAACCCACCTCTTTGCTGGATTTTACTGAAAATATATTATTTCTAATGACTCATAACCATGAAAAAGTACATGATTGAACTAGCAAAACTATCTGAAAATGATTCCAGAGTGACAGAAGACATGAATGCATCCCATTTTCACACTAGAGCTACTTCCCACAGACAAAACCAGTCAAGATCTACAAATTCTGTTCTTTTCTCACTTTAGACAAATTTGTACAAGTGAGCTGTTCAGACAGCTTTCAATTTTTCATTATTCTAACTGCTGAAAACATTATTTCACTTGAAGTAGTATGGATGTGAGCCTTAATCAAACGTCAGCTATTTTCACTGCCTCAAGAGCTTTCTTTTGTGCCAGCAGACAGCACTTCTCCAATGATTAGAAGTCAAAAATACTTCAATTTTACTCATTGTGAACGCAGTACAAGTTATCACTGCATCATACATCAGGCAAGGCGTGGGCAATTCACATTCCAGCACAATCCCTGTTGTTTCTATGGCTAAATTCAACTGCAAAACAATAGGTTTTGCAATAGTGGCTCTCTTAAGCACTTTGTAAAGGTGCAGATCACAGAATCATAGAATATTCTGAGTCAGAAGGCACCCACAAGGATCATCAAAGTCCAGCTCCTAGACCCTGCAAATGACCACCCCAGGAATCCCAGCACATGCCTGAGAGCAAATGCTTCTTGAATTCTGGCAGGCTTGGTGCTGTGACCACTTCCCTGGTCTCTCCTTCTGCAGACTGAGTAAAGCCTAATGCCCTTCCATTTTTTGGAGATGGAAATTTTGACTAAAACATTTGAGTTAAACAGTGAATTAACATTTTTGAGTCTGAGAGCAACCGAGGGAATTCTGGCCTGAGCAGCAGCTCTAAAAACCCCTTCACAAATTTCCTCTGTGTAATCCTGGTGAATGGTAGCATTTCTAAGGGATAATTTTGCTCTGAGAAAGCTCTTCAGATCAGACTCTTAAGGGCACACATGGGCTTTATATGCCAGCTCACATATTGTTAGTGACAACAGACATTTCTTTGAAAGACTTATGTGCATCTGAAAAGAAGCTCACAAAATGCAATGAAGTTATAAAAAGATAAAGCAAGAGAAGAGAGTGTAAAACCAGGCTTTATAAGAGGTATGGCTTGCAAGAGTGCCTGACTCCTTGCCCCAAGTTGGACTGGCAGCTGCCAAGAGTGCTGTGGGTGACACTTTTCCTGCTGTCACAGCAGCAAGAAAAAACTCTTGAGAGCAGCAGCTCTGTCTTCTTTATCCTTCTTGGAACTGAGCAGATGGACTCAGCCCTTGTGCCCCATCTGACCCTGGAAACATTTCCAGGATACCTGGCAGCAGGGCAGGGATCAGGTTGCATCTTTCCCCTCTACCTTGCAGCATTCTGATGAACAAATGTCCACTGCACACCTAAACAAACACATTCTAAACTCCTTTCATCCTCTTCAGAGCTTTTTAAAAACAAAACAGCAAACTTAGTGTTTCATGACAAACAGGAGTTGTAACAACATCTTCCAAATCTCATCTTGCCAGGATCTTTAAATGGGTCCCCTCAGCAATAGCTAGGAACAAAAATCTGGGGCTAGCTCAACCATATCCCCCCCTTTCATAGCCTTCACACAATCAGACTTGTGGTTTGATCCAGGGAAATTCCCTGTGGATCTCATCACACCAAATTAAACTTCTTCATAGGATTAGAACAGGCTGCCAAAAATCTCTCGAGGGTATGTTTTATCAAGTGCTACACAAAGTCCAACTCATAGTTCCATGCTTCCAAGCTCATTAGTACACAAAACACCAAAGTCAGGAAGAACACTTGGGATTCTTTCCCTACCTCTAAGCTCCAATTGTACAGCTGGGTATAGCCACAAGACAAGCTTGGCAGAGGAAACAACCATAAGTAAGAGGATTTTCCTGAGAAAAAGAAGGTCTAAAGATACTCAAAA
This sequence comes from Poecile atricapillus, assembly GCF_030490865.1. Lineage (NCBI taxonomy): Eukaryota > Metazoa > Chordata > Aves > Passeriformes > Paridae > Poecile > Poecile atricapillus. Next base: position 7,531,532 of record NC_081255.1, on the reverse strand, counting down.
AAATAAAGGAGGGACAAACAAATTCTGCCAAAAAGATTTGGCAGCTCAGAGTCTCTGCACCGCTATTCTCCATCCCTTTCTAAAAAACACACTGTGAAACAAAACAAAATAATGAAAATTTCCTACAAAATAGCAGACTTGAGACTGCAGGAATCAAGGCCACTGAGGAACATTCCCCAGCTCTGTCCAACTGACTGACGGTGAAGCCCTGTCAACAGCAGCGGGGGAAATTTCACACAACTTGCGTCACAACAAAGTTATTGAAGTCCAGTTACAAGTAACTATAGCAAAAGGTATCACCACTCTTGTAAGCAAGATAACACTACACTGGCCTTGGATGATCTGATAGACCTCGAGACCAGAAAAAGATTGACTTTGGATGCCACATAAAGCTATCCACCAGGTGACCATGAACCTGGTTGCCTCCAGAGACATCTAAAACAGGCACAAAAATGTTTGGAAGCAGTGGTGCCTCAACAATGCAAACTCAACAGACACAAAGATAGTAAAAAGAGTATCACCCCTTAAAATCAACATGAAAAATGTACAGCTCATTTGTCCAGCCACTTACTCGTTTGAGGTGATCATCCAAATCTACTGCTTGAGCTTGCACCGGCTCCGAATCCATTGGAAGTGCTGCCTGGTAGAAGCTCTCTGTCTCGTGGATGGGTTCTAAAGGAGGCATCTTAGCTGCAGATGCTGCTGCAAAGACAATAATTTGGCTGTTATTCTTGGACTGATACAGTGCTGCATATTAAGCAGAAAGGGAAAACATAAACAAATAGAAGTCTGAAAGTACTGGTGTTGTTTTCCTCAAAACTTGAAGCATTCACAGCCACCACAATCATGAGGATTCACTGGGTCAGTAAGTTAAAACAAGAATCACTTGCTCTTGTAGCAAGCTAAGGGTTAAATTCCATTGCTAGAATAATGTTAAAATGAATTTTCCTTGGAAAAGCTGTGAATTTGGCAGGAACTCTCTGTGATTATCCACCCTCTCCCATAGGTTTTATGGGAATGATGAGAGCATCTACATCCTGTCTCTCTTGTGGAACACTGTAGCCATGCCTGTCAGGCCAGTGTTAAATCTTCAGTCTCAAAAAGTGTATGGCAAAAGCTTTACCAGCCTGCAGAGCAGACATTCAGAAGATCCTTCTAGTTCTTTCACCTATTACCTGGAATGACTAGGAATCGCAGTCCTACATCCACATTCAGCAAATCCATACTCTGAATGGGCTAATCAGCCCTTCTTTCACCTCACACCACAAAACAGTGGCAATGTGTTGAAACCTTCCCGTTAAATTCTATGCTACCAAGGCAACTGCCTTGTGACAGCTGCTTCTGCAGCACTCAACAGTTCTTCTGTGCTAAACATCAGGGGAATCAGGACTTCTACAGCAACTGGAAATGCAGCAACAGACACTTAAAAGGCAGTTGCTTGGCCACAGAGCTTGTAAGAACTACATGCTTTCTGTTAAACACACCACCTCACCTTGCAGCATCTCTTCTTCCTGAGCTTCACCTTGAGGCACCTCTTCCTCCTCAGCTTCACCTTGAGGCACCTCTTCCTCCTCAGCTTCACCTTGAGGCACCTCTTCCTCCTCAGCTTCACCTTGAGGCACCTCTTCCTCCTCAGCTTCACCCTGAGGCACCTCTTCCTCCTCAGCCTCACCCTGAGGTACCTCCTCCTGTTCTATCCTGCTTGCCAAGTACTTCCTCAGGACCAGCAAGGAACCTGCCTTTGTCTGCTCAATGACAATGGAATCAGACATACTCCTGAGGACTTCAAACATGGACAAAAATCCGTACTGCCTGTACTGGAACGCCCGGCCAAAGCGTCTGAGGAAGGCCTTGTCCAAGTCCGCGAGCAGAAGCGGTGAGGAGCTCAGCAGGTCCTGCAGCTCAGCCTTCACTGCTGCTGGCAGGACAGGAGTCCCAGCACTCAGAGTTTGGAAACTCTGTGGATTCTTAGAGTTCTTAGTGGGAAAAGTAGCATTTGCCTTTGTATAAGTTTTCTTTGATGCCTTCCGTATCTTTACTTTCTGGTTGGCAACCAGCTTGGCAATCCCTTTGGTGGAGTCATCAGCAATGGCTGCAACAGAAAGAAATAAACAGACAACCAGAACAATGAACCATTAAAAACTCTACACTGGAAAAGCTCCTCTTCATTCCTTTCTTTCCTCTTCTCCACACCCTTTCCAGAAGCAGTTGTCTCCTTCAAAAGCAATCACACTAAACCATGGCTGATTTCCAGCAACCTCATCCTTTACAAACTGGACTGAACTATTTTTAAAAGTCAGCAACCAGTTTGCACCCTCATCCCTAAAAATTCAGACCAGGCAGGAGGGCAGGTCAAATTCTTGGATGCAGGATCACAAATAAAAACCAAGCTGCTGAGAGTTTTGCTGGGAAAGCAGAATCACAGTAAACTCTCACTACAGAACACATCCTGCCCAAGAAAGGTCTCCATGGAGAATCACACAGGTCTTTTCAAAGCTTCTAAACAACTTTTTCTTGTGTTACTTGTAGCACTCAAAAAGCCCCCAACCATTTCACCCTTCCCAATCAACTCTTTGCAACTGCCATTTGCTGTCACAACTCTTCCCCAAAGAAAAAGAAAACTTAAAAGGTTCTTTGATACAGGCTAAGCTTCCAACGGGGTCAGGTACAGAAACCTTCACAGCTTCTCTCGAGGCTCCACCCTAGTTTTGGCTCCTGTTGTAGTCTGCATTTATAGACCAGTTCTAGTGTACCCATAAGGAAAAGTTACATCAGTTTCTAAACCAAGTGCAGAGTGAAAAAGTGTACAAAAATAGCTAGAAGCATGGGTGACTTTTGCAGGAGGGAAGAACACAAAAGTGTTAAAAAGCAGATCAAAATACAAGAAGAAATATCAAAGACAAAAAATTAACCAGAGCCATATGAAAAACAGATTAACAGATATGTGACATACAGCTCTGCACATCTGAAAATCCCTTCACTCCAGTATGAGGTTGCAAACAACTCCTCCACCCATCTGGAAACAAAAACTCACCTTTGAGGATTAAACTGCCATTCTTAGAAGAACAGATTCGGACAACTTCAGGCATTTGTGTCACCAGCTCCAAGGTGGACTGGAAGCCCAGGTCACGCAGAGGGAGAGGTTTGCAGACCATGGCCATGTACTGCTCCTCCAGCTGCTCTGGTGTCAAGCCTGCTTTGGCAGCTATCAGCATCGCCCTCACCTCCTTCTTCAGCACCTCCATCAGCTGTGCCTGCTTCGACGCCTCTGTGCTAAAGGGGAACACAAGCAAGCAGATGACAACTTGGACCACAACTGCTCATCATCACCCAGAATGTTAACTTTTTCCCACTTAGCAGCTGAAAGCTGGCGGGGGCAGTAGATTCACCCACAATCCCTGTATTCACTTGCCAGCAGCCCTGGAGTTTAGTGCACCCCATAACCTCAGCCAGTCCAGACACCCTGCGCATCCATCATACTGCTGCCCGAGGACACCCCACCCACCGCCGGGCGGTGAGTGCTCCTCGCAGAAACCCCTGCGACCCCCTCCAACGCGAGGGCTCGCCCCTCAGCCTGGCAGGTTCCCTGTTCCCCACAGACATCCCTGCTCCCCTCAGCGCCATGCCGGGACACCCCCCCATGCTCCCACACGCACGGCGCCATAGCTCCGGCCTCCCCGCGCGCCTGCGCGGCGCCTTTCCCGCCTTTTCGGGCGTGAGGGCGGGGCCGCTACCCCCCGCCCCCCCCCCCCCCCCGCCATTGCCGCCCCGCTGAGGGGGAGCGGCCGCCGCCGCCGCCGCCCTCAGCGCTGAGGCGGGATAGACCTTCCGCTGCCTCAGGGCTGGGGAGGAGCGGCAGGGAGATGCTTTCCCTGCTTTCTTAAGAAAAAACACCAAAAAAACGAAACAAAAACGATTGGAGGAGATCTCTGAGATGATAGAGTGCAACCCATGACCCAACACCACGGTGTCAGCCGGACCAGTGCACTGAGTGCATGTCCAGTCTTAAACATCTTCAGGGATGGTGATGTCCCCACCTCCCTGGGCATCCTGTTCCAATGTCTAGCCACTCCTTACTATGAAGAAGATTGTCCCTAGTCCAACCCCAACCTCTCCTGGTACTGGTGGAGACTATATCCCCTTGTCCTATCTCTGGCTGCCTGGGTAAAAAGCCCGACCCCACCTGGCTACAGCCTCCCGTGGTTGTGCTTGTACAGTGATAATGTCTCCACTGAGCTTCCTCAGCTGTTCCTCATCAGACTTGTGCTCCAGAACCTCCATGTCCTAATGTTATTAAGAGGAGTCTTGTATTGTAAGGAGTCCTTACATTTTTTTTTTTTTTTTTGACCCATCTAAGAGGAAAATCCAAAGTGGAGCAAAGCACAAAAAGCACATTAGGAAAGAGCCACACACACAGAACAGGACCCGTTCCTTCAACATAACCATATTTAAAACCAGATGTGGTTATTAAGAGGAGCCTTGTATTTCTTTCAGTCCCATCTGAGGGGAAAATCCACAGAAGAGACTTTGACTTTCCAGAGGTCACAGAGTGTAGTTAAAGAGGGGCGCAGTGGCTGTTTCCTAAGGGCTCACAGATACCTGAGGAACTGCCCCAACTGCACAGCTGATTTCCACACAGGAAATTTCAGACTAAAACAGGAGCTGAACCTGTGAATTTTGGGACACCCATCAGCATGTGCTCTCAAAAAATCTCCTTGTTTCAAAAGTTAGCAACCAAACACATCTCCAGGGCATGGTGGAGTCAGGACCCACTGGTTGAATAAAAGATCAGACAAAGCCAGCATGTTGCAGGTATGCAGGTGTTAAACATGCTGGGGTGCTTTTGACAAGACACCAACTGGAATCCAAAACCAGACCTGAGCTGCCTTTTTCTGTTGCTGCTTAAAAACCACCTGCCTTTTCAGCAGCTGGAGACCATCTTTGCTGGTCCTACGTCGGCCAAGCGATAAACACAAAGTGGGAAAGGTTTCTGGAGCACTTCCAAAGAATATACACTGAACAAATGTATTAATTACACCCCATTTTCACCCAGCTTTTCTCTGCCTTTAGCACTTTCCATCTATCACTTCCCTGGTGACCTGCTGACACGGCACCCAGCACAGCACAGAAAGCAGGCAGCTGGTGCTCCTGCCCTCCCTGTCTGCAATATCCTGACTCTGGGTGGACCACAAGTCTCCAATAAAATAGGAATCTGTGAAAAAACAAGATCAGCACCTCCCCAGATGTCTTCCCAGCTCTGTCCAGCCACTCCTCCACACCTGGGACTGGAATCCCTGAGCTCAGCCTGTCCTGCTTTCTGTCCTGTCACACCTGCTAGCTGTGTCTTTCTGTAGTGTAATTTCTAGCCAGGTACTGATTGCTTTAACACAGTTGCTGATTTTAAAAGTGTTTCTTCCACAGGTTTCTGCAGATGTCAACACAGGCTGAGCAGCATGAAAAGAGAAAGCTCCTATGTTTGCTCTGCCATGCTCCTGCTGTGGAAAACTAGGGAGGCACTTAGGCACAAACTCTTTTGGCAATTTAGATTCAACAGCTCTAACTCTGTGATGGCTCTCATATTATTCTCATATTATTCCATTCAGGAAAGCTGGGACCGGTTACTTTCCCTCCTTGCTAAAATGTGACCCTAGAGAGAGGGGGTCTGCTGCCAGTGTCCCTTCACAGTGCCAGCCAAAGGGCTTCTGGAGAGCAGAGCAGTGTGAGATGGTACTCACCCAGATGTTCACCACAACACCCCCTCCAACCACCTCCAAGTAAGCCACTGGTCTCAGCAGCAAAGGTTTTTCACCCGGGTGTCTATTTGGGCCACTCTCACCTTTTGGTGTCTTTAGGGCCACATGCCTGACTTTTAGTTACTTTTAGGTTGCTTTTCAACACCTTTGCAGAAACTTATCTACTAAAAATCACCATGGTGCTTCTGATTGTATTTCATTTCCAAAAGCAGGAAGATGTAAATGGAATGTTCTCCTGGGGTCCACCCTATCCAGGTCTAACTTTCCTTCCCATCTCAACAGCTGTGCATGATGAGAGCAGAGCAGCTGGAAACAGCTTGCTCACTTCACTGTCCATTATGCCTGACAAGCCTGTGATGAACTTGAAACGAGCCTCCTTGATGTGACACCTCCCCTTCTCTCCTCCCCTCCCTGCTTTTCCTGCCTGCAGCAATAAATTTGAGCACGCACTCGTTCTACTCCCCAGGCAGCTGCGTGCTCCTCGGCACAGATGAGGATGGAGAAGAGGTCTCGGAGCTCTTCCAGGGAGTCTCATAGAAGACGCAGAGAGTCTCCGGCTGTGTAGAGCAAACGAGAGAAGAGAGAGAGCAGCAGAGAAGCTGGCAAAGGAAAGGGAGATGTAAAGCAGGAGAAAGCCAAGGAGACCAAGAGCACTGTGGGGAGTGATGGAAGAGTGCACACCTCCACGGTGGTGGACGTGGATGATGTGGTGTCTGATGAAGAAATGGAGGCAATGGCATTGCTGGATAGTGAGCAGCAAGAGGAAGGTACGGCTCAAAGAAGGGAAGGGGTTGGAAAACTGTGGGCTCTTTGATGCTGTGTGGGTCACAATGTGACTCTTGCTCTCTGCATGGTGTCATCACACCCACCTTGCACAGGCGTGGTTATGCTCAGGGTAGGATATGGGAGACTCCAGCCAGCCTCCCAGCCAGCTTCTGCAGGCTTATTAGCACCATCCAGCAAAGCAGTGAACCTGGATACAAGCAGTTACATTCCCAGCATCCTTCATGCTTCTGCTTGCTACTCCCCAGTTCTGTTCATGCTCTGCTCTTCCTTTTCTTGCTTGGCCTCCTTTAGGTGGCCTTTAGGCATTGGCCTTATTGCCAGTTCATAGCCCACAGGACCTCGCTGCAGGGAAGAACTGCCCTAGACGTGCACACTTGCTGCTCACCTGCTGGACAACCTTTAAAAGCAGCTCCTCTTCACGTGTTTGTCAGGCACATTCCCAGCCTGCTACAGCATCGGGATCATTTTGGTAATACAACTGGGCCTGTTTGGACCCAGCATCACCACAGGCATGGCAGATGTGTATTACAAGAGCCAGAACTTCTTGTGCCCTTCCCAGAGTGACAGAAAGGTTCAGACTTGCTCCTGACTCCCTTGGAACTATCTCTTCACAGCCTCATCTTTCTGCCTCCATTACAGGAATTAAGGCAGTGCTTAGGCACTCTAGTGACTATACAAATTCTTGGGATCTGAAGCTCCCTCAGGACCTGGTGGTTCTGCAAAGTATTTCAAAGGCAGAGGGGCAGGGATGGAAGGGTTGGAAGGGATTAAAAATGGGAGGGATGCTAACTTCACAGTTGAAAATCCTGATCCACTCTCTGGCTCCATCTGTTTTCATGACAGATCTGCCAGTTTTTCCCTCAGACAGGAGCACAACAAAGGGCAGCCAGAGCAAGCTGACCCACACTCACTTTGGGGAGATGTAGAAAGCAATAATATCTGGGCTGACCGCCCCAGTCAGCCTCTAACACCTTGGGGTGACTTCTTAGAACACAGGAACATTTTACTGGCACCAGAGGCTTCATCCCACTGCATTATGGAGCTGGGATGCAACTAAAATCCTGTTCCAAAACTACCTGAAATACTCTGATATAAAAGGGCACTTCAGGCTGTGCATGTTTAAAGTTCTCTCTTATTTACAATCTTTGTCTTTAGCTTATCTTTCCAGATAAACTTCAGGGACCCCAGCTCAGCAAAGTTGCCCATTCCAAGCCTTTCAACCCTGCTTGGTAGCCCCAATTCTTCAAGATAAAGTCTGCTGTCTAGTCAAGGAACCATGGAGAAGCATGGCTCAATTTTTGTCAGTGAAGCAGAGACAAAATCTATGCATCCATCCTTGCAGCTCCCAGCAATCTGGAGCAGGGAGCGTTCCTTAACTCACCTCCAGAGAGAGCCAAGTGGTTCATTTACAATGAATATCAGTATTTTGGGAGCAGTTCTCTTCTAACACAGTCCTGTTGGGTTTCTCCCTAGGTGTAAAGTCTCCTGGTCTGGGTGTCTGTGAGTGGCTTTTGACCATCTTGTCTTTCCTGTTCATCATAATGACCTTCCCCATTTCTGTCTGGTTCTGCATGAAGGTGAGAATAGCCATGGGATCTCTCAGGATTTGGTGTCTGATCTGGATGTCATACACTGATTCAGCATGTGTTGGACATGAGCATAAAGGTTTTTTTGGTATAAGGCCCCTATTTATACACCTTCAACTCATCATTAATTTTGATTCATCCTTTTTTGCATTGCTGCTACAGCACAGGGGTCCAACCATTGCCTGTCAAATATTCCTGCTGAAATACCAGCAGGAAGGAACTAAGGTTTCTCCTTTTTAAAACAGATTGCAGGTCTGTTCACTTTCAGACACGTCCCTCAGCCTACATAGCCCAGACATGGCTGCATTACAGCAGAAGGTTAAATAGGCTTAAATTCAAAATTTTAAGAGAGATTGATCTCTCTGTTAATAGCAGGTTTTCCCTCTTCCTCTCATTTTTATTCAGATTTATAGTATAGCTACAAGTAGGCACTTGTAGGCATTTTGATTTGTCTTGTTATCAACAAGAATGCCAGTATTACAGCTCAGCTCTTAGGATGAGCACATGTTTGCATTGGAGGGAAACAAACAACATGGAACATTTTAACTTGGGTTATTTAAGTTTGGCCAGGCTCTAAGGAAGCAAAATGCTGGATCATCTTGGGAAACCCTGGATGGGTCTAACATGGGCTGCTCTCACCAAACCTCTCTCTGTCACAGGGCTCCCCATATACAAGGCTGGCCAGCATTTCTGGGCAAAGGGTAAAGTGACTCAGTGACAGGTGATGCCACAACCTGCTGAAATCCTCCCTTTGCAGGGCTTTTCCAGAATAAATTTCTTCCCATGCTGGTGAGGCTGTTTTTCCCAGTCCTACTTCTTCCTCTCCAGCCTAGCTTTTGTTTCCCTCTGCAGGTAGTGCGGGAGTACGAGAGAGCCATTGTTTTCCGACTTGGGCATCTCCTTCCTGGCAGAGCCAAAGGACCCGGTAAGGTGCTTACTGAGCTCCCCCCAGCCACGCTGCTCCTCTCCTGCATGCCTTACCGAAGCTCACATGCTGGTGCTCTCCAAGCAGACATAGCCAGACAGGAGATGGGATGGTTTTTGTTCCCTTCCTTTTAAGGGCCAGTAGTTTTTAATGGCTTTTCCATCACAGAAGCAGCCTGAGAGTTTGAGCCTGAGTATTGCTGTCCTTTCGCAGTTCTGCATGCTAAACCCTCCCCTGTTCTCCAGAACAGAAGAGGTAATTTCTGTAGTCCTGATGATTACCTGTTGTGTTTCTCTCCCTCCCACAGGCCTTTTCTTTTTCCTTCCCTGTTTGGACACCTATCATAAGATAGACCTCCGCCTCAAAAGCCTAGAGATCCCCTTCCATCAGGTATGGCTGACACACCCTCTCTATATTAATTTTGGGACATCTTTTTAATGTTAAATCTTATGCTTCCAACCTTCATCCTTGCAAAGAAAAGTTTGAAAAAACATCTCAAAGCTACCTCTAGTTTGCCCAAGATCAGTCAGTAGCAGAAGTGGAAGCTACAAAGACTTAACCATTCAGCCAGTCTTCATTATTCTCTCCATTGTGTGCTTTTCTGTGCTATCTTAAAACTGCCAGAACCAGCTCCATCTCCCCTAATGTCTTCTTACTTAGGTGGTGACCAAAGACATGGTTACTTTGGAGATAGATGCTGTCTGCTACTACCGGCTGGAAAATGCCTCTCTTCTCCTCACCACCCTGACCAGCATCTCCAGTGCCATCCAGCTGCTGGTGCAGACCACCACGAAGCGCCTCCTGGCACATCAAGCCTTCTCTGAGCTTCTGCTGGAGAGGAAGAACATCAGCCAGGAGATAAAGGTGCTTCCTTGGGGAGGGAGACAGCAAAGGGTGAATTGAGGCTCTGCAAAGAAGCTCAGGTGGCCAGTCCCTTGGAGCCACAGACACTGGTTTGAAGAAGGCTTCCACACTTGGAATCAGTGTGGACTCTAGTTAAACCACCCTAAACCCCTGGGGTAAACACAAATGGGAAGTGAGGGCAGTCATTTTATTTCTGAGGGGCCTTGCCCAGTAGCACACTGAACTTGATAAATCTGCTTTACAGTTCTGCAATTATAGTACCTGTCCTGTATTGCTCCCTGTAAGGGGCCTAGGCCAGGGCTGCTGTTCTCCCGTGCTCTAAAAATATTTGTCTTCATAGGTGGCTTTGGATGCAGTTACAGGCTGCTGGGGAATCAAAGTGGAGAGAATAGAAATGTAGGTAGGAAATGCCAGTAGAAGGCAATTCTCTCTCCCTTTGCAATTACCTGTCCCATGCTGCTCGCTGTTGCCTGCTCCTCTTCCTGCTTTGCCTCTGGCTCTCTCCCTGCAGGTGTTCTGCACAAGGCAGAGCCTCACCTCTCACCTTCCTACTTTCCCTGCCCTTTTCAGCCTCCACCTCATCATGTAAAATTTCCACGTGTAAGACCGTTCTTTTTCCTGCCTTGACAGCCAGAGGAAGATCCTTAGCTGGGATCTCATCACCATTTTGCTGCTGCTGCAGGCAGAGTTTGCACCCAATTCTGGAAGCCCAAAAGGCACAACAAGGCACTGAACTCTGCATGTCACACTCTAGATCGAAGGCCCTGGGGTCTCAGCACTGGCAGGGATGGGCTCAGGACTCAAGTCTGTGCAGAAGGGTGGGACTCACTGATCACACAGAGGGACATGGAAGAGACAGCCAACCAGTGAATGAATAAATCTGTGAACAGAACATTCCTGTGCCTATCTTGAGAGCTGTCTCCCAGTGGAGTCTCTGCTGCCTCACAAAGATTGAGCTTAAACTATAAGCCCCAGAGACACAAAGAGATCTCCCTGCTACCTGGTGATCATGCAAGCCTGGTCACTAGAAAACCAGGCTGAAAGAGAAAGTAGGGAATGGAGGCAGAAGGCTAAAGTGAGACACCAAAAAAGGGACACCGAGGGGGCAAAGAATGAGCTGCTCTGCAGAGACCAGCTGAGCCCATCCCAAGCCTCAGACTGACCATCCAGTGCTGGCAGGAGAGCCAAGAGCCCAGCTAATGCCTGTCTTTACTACCACAGCAACAACGTGCAGCTGCCTGCTGAACTCCGGCAGTCCCTGGCTGTGGAAGCGGAGGCCCAGAGACAGGCCAAAGTGCGGGTATGCCAACATCTGAACACTTCCCATCTCCTTCCAAAGCATTCCTCCTCCCTTTCTCACCTCTGGTTTGAGGTCCCTGGGACATGCCACACAGACACACAGCTCTGGGTTCATATGTTTCCTTTAATTCCTGAATAAGAGCCGAGTCTAACAAGGGGAGCTCAGCTGTGAGCTCTGATTAGCCTGGTAAAAACATGCCAGACATGAGCTTCCAGACTTCTGGCAGTGCCAAGAGGTTAGTACATGCTGTGATCTTCAAGGAGCAGGAATGTTATTATCACACTGACCCTGAAAATTTCACCATGGCAACCTCCCTCTGTAACAAACAGTCTGTGCCCCCTTACTCCCAGCCTCACAGAACCTTCCTTCTTCCCCTGCTTGGTAGGTGATTGCTGCAGAGGGAGAAAAGGCTGCTTCCGAGTCCCTGCGGATGGCAGCTGAGATCCTGTCCAGTGCTCCAGCTGCTGCTCAGCTCCGTTATCTCCATGCACTGCACTCCCTTACCACAGAGAAACCTGCTGCTTTCATCTTGCCCTTGCCTCTGGATGCCATGAACCTGGTCTCTCCAGCTACCCACAGCCCTCCAGCTGTGAGCAGCCTCCTCACAGGCACCACAAAGCTCCCAGAAAACCCAAAAGACAAGAAGGACTCACCCATGCTCTGAGAGAAACGGTTCCCACATTGCTCCTGCTCAGAAAGGAGCAAGAAGGCTGGCCCACCATCAGGCTGACCTGGAGGCAGGAGGGAAAGCAGCCCAGGCCTGCAATATAAAGTGGATTGTACATGGAAAAAGCCTCTACTTGTTTTGGAAAGGGGAAAACGTGAGTGCAAGGAGCAGGCCTAGCAAGTGTGTGAGCAGGGGTTTGAGGGAAGTCCCCTCCACAGAGCCAGATGCACCTTGACATGTTACAGCCTGGCTCCCAGGGTCTGATCCATCTTGCCCCACCACCTTGGAAGGAAGGACAGACCATCCCCTATGTCCTTACATGTCCCCATCTGCAAACCAAACAGCTGGGCAGGTGGGAGTGGGAGCACGACAGTCAGCGTGCAAGGCAGGATGGTGGGTGCTGCCATCCCGGTGGTCCTGCAAGGAGTGAAAGAGCTGGGTCTCTGTGGTGTCCTGGATATGGGATTTCAGTAACCACTCACATACATCCCCACAACCACGGCGTTTAGCCCTAGTTCTGAAGTAGGAGGAAAAGGAAGGGGAGGAGAGGGCAGCCTTTAAAGCTTGGTGCTACCCTGCCGGGCACATCTGCTGTGCAGAGGAAAGGCTGTGCTGCTGCTCGCTTCCACAGGGTGGTGGGGCAGGACAAGGCCTGAGCTCGTGGGCACTTGAAAAATGTGCACTCGGAAAAGGTGACCCGTTTTACCCACGCCCACTGGGCTGACACGGGGAATCCGGCACCAGTGGCTGAGAGCCTCGGGAAATGTAACACTTCCCCGCCTTCAGCTGCCTTGGTAATTTTCACACGCGGAGAACGAACAGAGAGAGTTCTCAAGAATCCTAGAAGCCACAAAACTCCTATATATCTTTCCTGCCTACAGCTGTTTGAAATGGCCAGGAACCTACAGATATTGCAGTCATTTCCCTTGGCAAAAATCGGGAGCACTGTCAAAGAAGATATCCCTGCACTCAGATTTTCTGATCCTGGTGTCATTTGTGTGGACATCAGCTCTGCTCTGCCCTTTTACTTGACATACAGCATCTCCCCTTGCTTCAGAGCAGATCTCCCTGCACAGCCATTCCTAGCACCACTGTTCTGCTGGTCGTGTCCTGTACAGGCCAAGATAGAGGGCACTTTGTTGCCCTTCTCTTAATTGCCCACGTTTTTGGCCATGATGCCCATGCCTAGCAGGGGACACCCAGCCAGTCTTGAATTTTGGTTTATTCACTCTTGAATTTTGGTTTATTCACAGCTCTTTGCCTGCTGATAACTCTAACTGCTCCCATGATACTCAGTCTACAAGCATTTGCCAGCATTTTTACAGCAAGGATGCCTGGCCATCCAGCCCTTTTCCAAGTGTCTGGAAGTGGGAAAAATCCACCCCTGAACTTGTCAGTGACCACACAAGCACCTGACTCCAGGTGTAACCTCCCACTTACATCATCTGCCACTGTAACCCTCCCAGGGGAGGGGGGCAGCAGGATCACTGTGGCTCCTGCTGGTGTGTCTGTGACAGATCTCAGGAATGATCTGCTCATGGAAAATTAGCTCTGGGAAGTTGAAAAGCTCTGTCATCTTCCACTGGGGAACATGAGCTGTGCAGTCACTCCTCTAAAGCTGTTTCTGGTTATTTCTCATGCTGTTGGAATCGGGTCTTCTTTCCCAGCCTCAAGGGCATCAGGACAAAAGGGCATAATACTACAGAGTGAGCTGCAGCTGATCCTTTCTCTGAATACTTCTTTGGCTGTATTTCTAACTCTGTGTAAAATGATCCATCCCCACCAAGATTCTTGGCACACGAAGGACCAACAGCTTTACAGATAAACTCTCAAAGGAACAACACTTAGCCCAAGAAGTGACTGTCAGGAGACGTGCAGCACTACGTCAGGGCACACCCATTACCCTGCTTGCACTTATATCTGCAGAAGCCAGGCATGGCTTTTTCAAACATGTAACTTTCTTACAGAAAGGCAAATTGTAGCCAAGAGCATCTTCAGTTCCAAAAAACCTTGTTCCAGCAGGATCTTCTCTCTTTTACATGTACAGAGCCAGCAGATACTTGTCATTTTACCATCAGGACATACTATGCTCAAAAGCCTTGCTGAAGGAAAACACAGTTTAAAAATATACTTAAGGATTAGTGATAGAAGAAGTTTCCAAGAGAGAATTTACCCTGAGGGAGTGGGCAGGTGTTGTCTGAGCCAATGTGATTCCTGACAGCTTCACTGCCAGCTCTTCCAAGCTGAGAATGGGTCAAATTGCAGAGTCATCCTGATTCCTACACATTTTCCTCCTAATCAGTCAGACAGCTGGTAGCTGGATCATCTGAAGCTCAGAGGATGAAGAGGGTACCCATTATCGGATACATAAGCTGGCCATGTTGGCACTGAGGTAAAAAACACTTGATATGAGAGGGAAGAGGTGCAAACAACTTTCTTGCATGATCCAACTGGGATGAGGCAGAGGAATTAAAGCAGCAAAAAGAGATTGATGAGTGCAAACAAGAGGGGCACAGGCAAGGGAGATGTGTTGCGTAGAAAGTTGAAGTAGCAATAGTTTTACAAGGATGACAAAAAGATGTCAGAAGTGTGGGAGGAGGTAGAGGACAAGCAAGACACTTGTGGAAGTGGTGGAGGCAGGAAGAACAGCACAAATACTGGAATGGCAGAAACATGGCAGAGACATGTCAGGGTAGTAGGTAAGGAGTAACAGCAGTGGATCGAGGTGAAGTGCTACTGGGAAGGGCACGAAGACACTACTCAGCCATTGCTGCTCTTCAGTGTTTGTTTTTTCTGGATCCCTTGGGCTGGCCAGAGGTAGAATCTTTGGGACTTGAACAGGCCATGACTTCTGAGATATTTTTTTTTGAAATTTTTCTGAAATAAAAAATAGCAAGCCAAAGCCATTAAAAATACCACAGAGTTAAAATGTGCCCAAGGCATCACATCCTTAACAAACAAGTTAGCCCTCCTCCCATTTTGAAGTCAAAGTGACGAGATATGCTGAAGGACTAAGGGAAGAAATTTTAACTCCCATTCCTTCTCCTTCTCCACATTTAAATCTTGTGGATCTAATTGAGAAAGGACACAAGGAAATGCTTTCATGCCTAGTAAGCTTGTGGCCTAAGGAACTCGCTGCCACACCAAGTTGGCAAGAACAGTAGGTAAGCAGTGCTCAAAAAGCTCCTAGAGAAAGCAAAATGTCCCATGCTATAAACATAAAACATCTGTGGCCTCTGGAAAATAATTTCTTTCTAATCCAAAATCAGTGATCCTAAACAGATCTACAGGGAGTACTTGCTTATAAGGAACATGATGCTAATTACAGTGATCTCCTAGATACAAGTCCTATGTTACATGTCACAATCAAAATTAGTTTCTCTCAAAACCAGACCATGCTCAGCAGTTTTTTCTGCCCTGATCTAGAATCACATTGAAAGCCTCTTTGCTTGACCACTGACAGAGTTGAGACAAAACCCCAGGATATGTCCAGCAGGGGAGGGTTCTGCATTAGACAGGTCAGTGAGGTGTCCTCAAAGATTGTTTCAGTTTCCAAATCTGGAAAAAGGTTCAGAATATTGATTATCCTGACTTTGCCCTTCCCTGTTTGCTGCTTCTTGGATGCCTTCCTCATCTTTCTCCAGCTCACACTCTAGCTCTTGATTCCCTGCAGAGCTTCTTCCTGCTTCATCTTCAAGACCTTCAAATCTTCCCTCTGCATTCGGAGCACGGATCTCTGTTTCTTTGCAACACAGTAGCAAAGTCAATGCAAAAACCTGAAATCTAAGGAGCTGCTGGAAGGAGATCCAAGAGAAAGACTTGGAGAGCTGAAGAGTCCAGTGGGATTGGCTGACTCTATAAAACATGCTTATGGTTTTAGGGAAGGGAATTGTTGAAAGATCTACAAAGGATTTTATTGCACATCTATGTAAACCTTGCAAATTTAATTAGTTACAAAATTCAGTGTTTGCTAGCAGAGGGTGAGATGCTCATCTTCACTGAGAGGAAGTCAGTTCTATTAGCAGGGCTAGTGAGATGGGGCTTCCCTGGTTAATGCAAGCTCTCAGACAAAACAAGCACCTGTCTGAAATGAAACCCTGCCCTGCTCAGGCCTCCAGCCCAGGACCAGTATTCAGAGCAGCTGCACTTGCAGACATTCCAGTGCTGCCAGGACTTCAAAGTCTTCCTGAGAAAAGGGAGTGGAAGGCTTGTTGGAAGTTACCTCCCTGTTTGGAAAGAGAAAAACCTTTTTTCAAGTGAACATGAAACCAACAATGCCACATTTCATCAGCAACATCAAGCCTGGCTTGATGCTGGTGTCTCAGCTCACAGTCCCAACCCAGGCAAGAGCTCTGTGCCAGCAAAAGATGTAAAACCAGAGGCCAGTTCAGGCACTGAACATATCTTGGCATTAAAAACAGACTAAAATCCTTTTCTGATGCAGATATGAAACTCTCACTGGCACACAGTCTTGGATTGCTGGTGCAATCACTGGGTTACAGAGGCTGGAGATGGCTGTAGCTCGACCAGTAGCAAAAGAAACCCTAAAACACAGACCAAAATGTTTGAAGAACAGAAAGAAGCAGCTCCTTACAGGGTCCAGCAGGCACAAGTCTGCTTTCAAACATGATTTTTCTGTAAAAGTAACTGCTGAGAGGCTTCTGCTCTAAGCCTTGGAAGGTAATTGCGATTTCCAGGGATTTATTTCTGTAAAACAAATCAAAGCCCATAAGGAAATGCTCCTGCATCTTCCACTGGCATGCAGAAATGCTGCTCTTGGACAGATAATTCATACCAGCACCTGGCTGCTGCTGAGAGAGAAAAGGAAATAGGAGAAAAGGAAAAAAGAAAAAAGGCAGGAGATACCACTGGCCTAGTGGCATCCACTAGTTGTAGGGCCACATGTCACATCACACACTGTGAGTAATAAAAATGTCCTGCTGGAAAGTAGCACATTGCAACTACTAGAGTCACCTGCATAATAACAACTTCCTCTTTTACTTTAATCTTTCTTTCTCTGTTATAGATTTCCTATTGGTGTTGGCATCTTCACCTTCAAACTCTTTTTGAGTTGAAGAAATTATAGCCTTTAAAGTCCCTAAACTTCAGCTTTAGTTGCAATTCCTGTAAGGCACCATCAGGATCAGGTTAGTAATGTGCTCCATTTGTCCATTCAAATAACCCAGGCAAAGCCAGCTGACCTCTGACTTTCTCTTGCACTTATCTTACCTATTTCAACTTAAACTCCAGCTACCTAGGGAATTCTGAGTATAGATATTTCTAAACACAAATAAAAATGCTAATCACTTAACATCAGCAGCAAGAAAAAGAGAGGCAGCATGAGAGCTGCAGCACTGGCTGTACACTGGAGTCATGAACAACATCACTCTGCCTTGGGATGGAGTTCAGAACCAATGGGAACATATTGTCCAAACAATGAATCTAAATCCATTTCCTTGTCATCTGAATGTAACCTGCTTTTTTGTGAAAGCACACCAATGCCAGGGCAGCCATCTATACAGTGCAGCTCATTGTCACAGGACATCCTTCCACATAAGGAATTAAATCAGAAACTCAACCTGATCTCCTGGGCAAGGCAACCCCCAGGACTGCAGCAAAAGTCCACCTCAATGGGTGCAGCAAAAGCCATCATGCACCATGGGGAACTTATCTACCAGGGGTGTAAAACTGAGACATTCACAGGACAGGCAGTCTGCTGTCACATCACAGCAAATCCACCAGCCACAGGACCAGTTTTCTGTGCAGTTCACTTACCTGCATAAAGCATCAGAGCAAACCTAAACACTAATGAACAACTGGTGTTGCCAAGTAATCTGAAGTTGGTGAATTTCACATAAATCCATGTCCTACCTAATTCAATTTGCAAACTGATCTAATGACATAAACATTTATTTTTACCATTTTTTTCTTCCATATTCATTATAAACACATCTTTTCCTAGTATGGATCTATCCTTCTCCCAGTTCTTGTTTGTCATCATATACTGCTTATCAGACATGTGGTGCATTCTCATATCCAAAGTTTAGCAACAAACCAAAAATCACACGCTACACTGCAACCCTAGGAGAAAGACTCCCTAGGAATCTCCAGCCTTAGGAGAAGGAGGTAAAACCACAGAGAGCCAGCAGGCACAGCTGCTCTCCATACAGGAAACATCAGTGTTATTCCAGAGGAAATGCTTACCAAGGGTGAAACAATAAATTTGTGCTCAGGCACTGTACAGGATACCTTGCAGCTATTTTTAGAGGAGTTCTCCTCTGCTCCTTTGGCTGGCAGACAAAACCTGCAACTCAAACAGGAAAGAAGGTGTTGAAAGAGAAACAAGTGCTCTTCACAACTGTGCTCTTGCCAGAGGGAAACAAAAGACTGGGTGCTAGATAGAATGCTCTTATCCCTAGCAACTGGAGTCTTGCCCTTCCTTTTTCAGTAAGAACATCATTAATTCAACGATGGAACTCATTGCTGAATCATCTGAAAAAAAAAATCTCTAGGTACCACCGAAGAAAGCCCCAAACCCAGAAGCAAAGTGACCTCTAGAGCATCAGGTCTCCTGTCTCAAAGATATCTTTTGCTTCTCAGCTCAAACCCCCCCACTATATTTAAGTACACCATATGCTGGAAACCTGACACAGGCTTTTTTGTTAATGCTTTAGTTGTGGGCAAAGCTGGCATTCACAGGGAATCTTGCATGTACACATTATGGATGTGTTCTGCAAATGATTTATTTCTTGATGATGTTTACTAAAGACAATAGAGCACTGTGGAGAAGAATATGCCCCCACATATCTGACTCTATATGAATCACTTATTTTGGTGGGTTGTTTTTTCAAATGTCAAGATTTCCAAAGCAGGTGGCATTTCTGGGGGAGATGGGGGTGTTCCAGGAAGGATATTGAAATCTCCAACTGTTTCCACAGGTGTTGCCAAACCAAAGCAAATGAAAGGCAGTCACCAATGGTTTTAACACTTTAGCTGATCATGTTTATCCCACTGCACCAGGGGCCCCACAAAAGGAAATTTTTCAATGTAGTTTTCTGTACAAGGCCAGCCCAGATCAAATTAACACCTCTCTCTTACAGGAAGTGTGGTTTGTCATCACTCTCAGCTTCATGCAATGGGCTGGAGCCTGTACAGCTCCTCACTGCATCCACCTGGGCCAGTCAGGCAGGAATCTTGTGATAAAATGCTGGGAGCTTGGCTTCGTGCATGCCAGGACCTCACTTCAACTTTCACACTTTGAATACTTCTCCCCAGTGCTGTCAAAAAGCACCTAGCTGTGCCTGCAGGGGAAGAAAATACAACCTTTAATTATAATTCCTTCAGCCAACAAAAATTAGACTGGATTCTGTGAGGGATGCCAAGAGGGATGAAGAGCCCATGTGGGAATTGGCTGCAGTCAGGATTAAGAATGAGCTGTTTAATAAACACTGAATACAAAGCAAGCTGAAAGAAAATAAGCTTGATGCAAAGCTCTGACTTCTTGTCTTGGCAGATTTGGCTCCTTCATGACATAAAGGCTTAATATAATTCTTTTTAAAAGAGCTTTGCAGTTACAATCGCATTCTTCAAAGATGCAGGTGATGCAGATGTGCAAAATGCCTGGACAAGGCAGTAAATTACTTGTTCATTCACTTATCTGGCACATGCTGATGGATATTCCCTGTTTCTTGGGGAATATGCTTGAGATGTAACAATGCCTGCTCTTGATAGCCAGTGTTTAACCTTAGTTAAAATCTTGGGGAGGTCTTGGTCTCCATGACATCTTGTAGCAAAGTTGGCATGTTAAGCACATGGTGGCAATGACAATTCTTTTATATTTCAATGATTTTGATGCATGGCTTGGTTTCCCCACGGCACAGCTGTGGAGTAGGGCTGGTTAACTTCTCTGGTTTGGAGGAAGTGCAATGAAGCAGAGTTGGGATGTCCAGACTGGTAAGAAATGGAGTAATTTACCCTCTGTAGGATGGAGTATTTTAGAAAACACATCTAGCTCCACAACCAGGCATTAGCTTTGAATTATCAGGAGGTCAAAGAGAAGCAGTAAGAATAATTATTGTTTAAGTTTTCCTGCCGTGCAGCATCAGTTTAGGGGGAAAGAAAAGGCAGGGCATGGGATGAGGGAGAACAGTCACTTGGGAACTTCCATGGGGTTTGGCCA
Organism: Poecile atricapillus; assembly: GCF_030490865.1. Classification (NCBI taxonomy): domain Eukaryota; kingdom Metazoa; phylum Chordata; class Aves; order Passeriformes; family Paridae; genus Poecile; species Poecile atricapillus. Next base: position 7,511,472 of record NC_081255.1, on the reverse strand, counting down.
TATTAGCCCTTACAAGTATTTTATTATCCTTACTAAATAGCAGCTTGCTTTGGGGAAGGCTGTCTGTGTCATTGCATTGATCTTAACACTTAACTAAAGCCCAACAAAAGAGACCTAAATGAAACTCACTGGAGAGGTCACTCTAGTCCCAAATGCAAATTTCAGAGTGAAAACTCACCTTGTTCTCACAATAAAGGTACTCTGTGAAGGCTTTAAGAAGTGATCAAGGAAGACTGAATAAAAGGTCAGACCTCAAGCCAAACCTTATAAATTTCCTGTAAGTACTTTCTTACATGTCCTTTCTAAAACACTCTCATCTGTCATTGTTCTCTCTCCCTCTCTCATCCTTGTCTTCAAAACATTTATATTTCTGTCACATGCTGAGACCAGGTAATTGGATCATAGAAGATAATAAATACTTCAGGTAACTGAGTGCCCTTGCCTTACAAGACAAAATTACCATGTTTTCAGTATTGTCTCTTACTTATTCTTATTCTTTATAATCTCTCTCATTTTCACTGTTTCTTATCGAAGAGCCAGTGTAAAGAGAAAGGATACCTTGTGTTTTCTGCTGAAAGGCCATTCATTATATTACAATGCAAAAATGAATCCAAGCCATTCAAAACTCATTGCCTTGTATGGATCAAGCCGAGAATACCTTTCCTATGGCCCAGTTCCCAAAGTCTTTGTGAAAATGAGCTAAGATTTCCTTTTCTGGGCTCTACTGGCTGAAGCAATTTTGGATCAGATATCCATGCTGTGCCTGTGCTCAGACCATGGCTAACTATGATAATCTGCTGTTAACCTTTTACCATGCTGGTGTCTGGCCAGCTCTGGCCCCATTCCTTCATCTTGCTCTCACTTTCTTAGGACAACTACTTACTTTTTTCCTTTAGCTGTCTCAGCTCCTCTTGTAGGCTGAAATATGGCATGTAGCATAAGATAACACAGTGGAAAGGACAGGATAACCCTGAGTGAAAGAGGAAGATGACAATATGAGAAGCAGCTCAGCAAACCTGAGTAACACATGTGCAGTTTAGTTTTAGTCTGAATAAAGGAAATAAGATGATTTAGAAAACAGCAGAGATGAAACACTTTGGAAATCAGGAACGAATCAAGGTCTTGCAGAGGCAAAGGTTGAGAAGGTTAGTTGCAAATTACTCAACAATTGTTTGTTATCTTACACAGGAGATGATAAATTTATATCAACAAAGAAAACATTTATTCACATACTTTATTATCAGGATAATTCAGTATCTAGATGAAGATAACTTTGTATTACTGATAAGGTAAAAAAAAGTATTACCCTCTGAGAGTGCTGCCTGGTTAATGATCTTCAAAGTGATGTTTTAGTCTATGTTTTAAATATCCATCCTTTCCTTTTATTTTCTTTTCCATAAATTATCCACATAATCACAAACCATCCACTCTCCCACTGAACACGACTTCTCTATGTCATACCTGCACTGCATGTTCTTTGCACTGTACCACATTTTAAATTAGAGAAATTCTTTTCACCTGTGACTGCAAATCAAGTTTCTTAGAGTTTATCTCTTGAATGTTCTTGATTCCCAGCACAAATCTGGGGGCCATACTTTAGCTTTGGAAAAGGCCAGTACACATTATGTCAGCTGGTCCTTTATTACCTGCTGCTTTCCTGACATCCCCAAGTAAAGACTGAACTGCAAAATTGGTTATGCCTTACCATTCTCCCCTAATTTCCTCCTATTGGAATCCCAGTAGTTTACATGCCTTTGGTTTATTTCTTCCAGGGCAGGCTGACATGGAGACAATGCCTCCCTACTGCTCTAGGTCTGCTTTTAGCATCTCAAAGAAGAGCACAAGCCTGCAGTGCCCCCAAAAGCCAGAGCAGCCTTTGGCTGTGACAGAAAGGTGATGGAAATCAGGTAAGAGAAGTGTGAGGAATCCATGAGCATAAATATACCACAGTGAGTAGGTAACACAATAAATTGAAAATCTGCTGGTGACAGTTCTGAGCATTTCTACAGATTAATGTAATTTTCAGTCACCAGAGCTGTTGATCAAATAGTGCTCAAATGGGACTGAATTTAATGCACTGCCTGAACTTTGGCATTGGTCAATCATAACTTCTCATGTGGAGACTCTTGAGCTTCAGCACAAAAAGTTTGAGCTGAAGTGGTTTTGTTCACACTTGTGATGGACATAGATGCTCACTGGGGCTCAGTTAATACAGGGTCATTTGCTGACCAAACACTGCTTGATAATACATTCAACCCGAAAATCCTGCATTTATCAGTTCCTCGGTGTCTTGTAGGATTTCATCCAGTGCCTTTTCATAATCAGAGAGTAGCTAAAGCAGAGGGAAAGAAGGGATGAGAGCTGAGGAAAAACTCATTTAGTAGTCAAGGTCTCTTCCAAGGATGGGGCAGCCACAGCTTCTCTGGGTAACCTGTGCCAGTGCCTCACCAGCCTCACAGGGAAGAATTCCTAATATCTAACCTGAACCTACTCTCTTTCACCTTGAAGCCATTCCCCCTTGTCCTGCCACTACATACCCTTGTAAAAACATGAAAGATTCGCACATACTCCTGGTTCTCTCCCAAAGAGGACACAGGTTTGGCAGCTGCGAGAGGGAAGCTCACATAGTGGCTTTTCACACTGCTTTTACTTTTCTCACTACATGATTCAGAACCCAACAGAAACAATCTACATCTGAAAGCAGATGGAAACAACCAATCCTGAACTGTGCCAGGGAAGCTGATGAGCTTTAGGATTAGGGTAACACCAGGACACGTGTACAGGGATCTCCCTTCTCCCAGCTAGTGATACACCCAGAGAATGTCAGCCCTGATGGGAGTAAGTGTGACTCTACCATGGTCCTGACGATACTCAGAAAGAGCTCCTGTCAGTCATTGCTTCCTTAGATCCCTGATGAGCTGCAGTGCCACACAGACAAGAGACACCCTGAACTGGAGGGCAAGATCTTGTTCTCCAACCCACCCCACAGCAGCCCACCACTGCAACCTAAACCACACACCAGTCTGTCCTGCTCAGCCTGAGCCTTGCAGCCAAGGCTCCCTCCCTTGGGTCAAGAAAGATGGATGAGATCATATTTTTTAGGTAGCCTAAGCTTGCATTGCCTGTGGTTGGCCAAAGACCATTTTTCAGTCTGTTGCCAATGCCCTATTGCCTACAAACCAAAACATTCCTCCCTTCCTAGCACCGTTAAGCTTTGCTTATGCACAAAGGAGTGTAAAGCTATTCCCTGCTAAGTCAGTTAAAGCCAGGAGAGCTGCTTTTCTTAATCATGGATCACAGAGCACCCCTGCCAGCCTGGCATCCTTTGGAAGGATGGTTCTAAGAAGTTCTCATTTAGCAACTCTTTTATTTATTAATCCCAAAACATCTTTCCCTCAGATCTCTTGGCCCACACTCTGACAGGACAGCTGGTCCATTCATCCAGCCCCATCAGGCAGCACAGCACAACTACCAGGAGAGACCTTGCTGTGTGTTCCCAGCTCTGTCTTTCCATTGCTCTGGGCTCTTTATCCCTTCTTTGCCTACCTTCCAGCACCCATCAAACTGACAGGGTGGTCTGTGTCAGGTATCTGAATTTGCTCCAGTGATTAGGATAATGCCAAAGCTGATCTCGCATTTGCAGGCAGCTCTGCAGACGAGGCACACACGGCTGTCATTGAGCAAGAAATGTGTCAGGGAGTGGGAGAGGTCAGGGTGACCATTTAAACACACTCTGTGTTGTTGCTTGAGGCTAAAGAAACCACTGCAGACAAAACAGCCTCGGCAGGACTGACACCAGCACAGGGCACTTCTGAGCACGAAGGTAGTGCTTCAAATCTGAGTGAAATGGTGTGGTCAGCAAAGTGATGCAATATAGGAAAAATTTACCTTAGGAGGTCAGCAAACTTTTTGCCCAGGGAACAAACACATGCCCTAGAGAAGACTATTCTACACAGAAAAAGACAGGAGTTGGAAATACTCACCCCCAAACCCCCAGGGGCTCTGGTGGTTTGTGGGAACTGTAAGTACCCAGGGGTGTGGGGAGAAGCACTGGCACAGGTCAGGCTTTGGAAACCTCCTCTGGAACAAAACTACTCTCCAGGGACAAAGAAAAGGCCTGATGTGGTCAAGCACCCTGGAGGTATCTTTCAACTTGAGGATCTCTGGAGAACAACACATCAGAACCACTTCAACAGCATTTGCTCTGCTGGTGAAAGACAAAGCAAAACTGATGATGAAGTACAGGGGTGAAAAAGCCTGTGGCAAAATTCTTGGTCCTTTACCCCAAAGCAGGATCTAAACCACAGGCAACTAATCCCATGTTTAGTGACTGTTAGATCTTTGGTGGAGCCTAGGACAAGTTACCTGCTTGTAGGAGATAAAGATCGAGGTGCATGGACACCAAGGAATGCTCTGAAGTTGATTTAGTCTGTGTGTCTGTAAAGCTATTTTCCTTCTGGAGGACTGCTAGCAGTCAGCGTCCTGCAGAATTGGGAGTGCCCTAAAACACCAGCAATTGCATAAATAAAGGCAAAAAGTAATGCAGGGAAAGATCCTGTTATTAAAGGGAAGCTGGAAGGATGGAGAGTCAGAGGTAGAACCCTGCAGCCTCCAGCCCAGACCTGACAGGTCCTCATCAAATGGCTCCTCTCAGCTTCCTTCCATTGGCTTTTGGTCCAGGAACAGGCATTCCACTTGCAGGCCTGGTGAGTGGGGTTTTTTAATGCTTAGCCAAAAAAATTTGCACTAAAGAATGGTCCAGTAGCAGAATTAAACCCACATTTGTGTTTCATAGGGTTAGGTTTTTTTTTTTTTGCTATTATTTACTGTGGAAACCCCCCTTACACCTGATCCTCTGTGCATCTGTTCAGGAGCCCCCAGTGCTCTGCTGCACCCTCCAAAGGGGCACTTGCTTGGTTTCCACCTGCAAACTGCCTGAAGCACAACCACTTCTTTCATACATCTATTTAATAGATTTAATGGTATTTATCACCAATTATTAATCTTACCACTTTTTCTTCTTGGAGGTGTATCTTACTAATGAAAAAAATGTATTTCCATTAGTCTCATAATCCCCATCAATTCTCTACTGAAGCCTTTCTCCCCCACCAACCTTGCCAAATGTTTTTATAAACACTTCTGCTGTGGAGACTTTTTAACTTCCTCATCAGCACTATCCCTGTACTGTGGGTTTTAATTATGTTAATTACACTTCTTTGCCTTCAGATACATGTTTGTGGGTGTAAGTATAATCTAGGAGTAATGCTGACAGGTAGGTTCTTGTCTTGCTGTCCAAATGGTTTCTTGTAGAGAAACTACAAAAAATTGCAAAAAAATATTGACAGAAGTTTTTATTTTCTATCTCACATCTCTTTGGAAGTACTTAATATTCCCACCAGAAAGAATGGAAAGATTAATGGCCTTGTTCTGTAGCTGTAACAGCTTAAGGACACAGACAGACCTTTGAGGCACGTGGTACACAGCTGGAAAAATATCCCATTAAGTTCTTGGCTCACAAACCCTTTTCAGGCCCAAAGTAAAGGCAGAAGTCACCAACACAACAGACATTTGGCAGCTGCTCCACCTTGATGTATATTAAATCAGGAGAGCTGAAAAACTCTGTTCCCAGAGCTGTTGACTCCTTCCCTGTGCTCCTGCCCCACACCTCAAGGATGTCTTTTCCCCTCTCAGGGATGTAATGGCCAATACAAGGCTTAGAAAACCCCAACTTCCCACCTTGGACATTTCATGCTGGTTTCTAGGACCTCAAGAAGGGCTGGTGTAAAAGTTTCTCCCCAAACACCCAGTCAAGATCTCTCCTCTACCATCCCCTGATCCTGCCTGGTGCCTCCAATCCTGGTTCTGCTGTGGCATGAATGTCTCCATCCCTCTCCCCTCCCTGTCCTTGGAGAGTAAGGAGACACTTGCAGCCCCACCCAGGATACAGCTGTGGGCACAGGCAGCTTCAGGCTTCCCTTCCTCCACAAAGCTCTTCCCAACATTTCCCAGGAGAGAAACCCCACATATCTCTGCTCCCACTCCCATCCTCTGTGCCCTCTTGTAACTCCCCCCAAACCAGGAGCCTCCGAGAAAAAAACAGAACAAGGCAATTTCTTTTCCTCCCCTAATAGCAAAATATATTTTAACTGCTGTAATACAGTAGATTATAAACAGCTCTTGTACGTGACAGAACATGTACAGGTTGCATCGTGGAACGGCTGGTGCCAGCGCCAGGGCCAATGTTGGGGTGTCCCCTGCCACAGCCAGGGAAGGGCCACCACAGCTGGGGTGTCCCCTGCCACAGCTGGGGAAGGGCCACGACAGCTGGGGTGTCTGTCCCCTGCCACAGCCAGGGAAGGGCCACCACAGCTGGGGTGTCCCCTACCACAGCCAGGGAAGGGCCACCACAGCTGGAGGCACCAGGAGAAGGGATGAGCCGAGGCTGGCTCGGAGGTCTGCAGGGAGCCAGTTCTGATGCTGTGGAGCACAGGAACTCTTGGAATCTGCTGTCCCACTCTGGCACATCTGCATTGAGAAGCAGGAGCTCAACCAGTTCAGTTTGCCTTCAGCAGGTGGGCCAGGTGCACTCCATGCAATATTGAACAAATCCAGCAGGAATCCCACCACAGCACACACTGTACTTGGATGGCTGTCACAGGAGAGCACAGAGCTCACAGCTCAGAATGCTTCACCCCCAAGGCTGGCAGCAACACACCCCAACAGAAAGGACAGACTAGGCAAGAGGATTCCACAGAGCTTTGGTCTTCCCAGGAAGAAATTGTTTTCTGCATGAAAACCAGGAGGCATTTTGATGGAGTAACACTGATTTTCGTGAGGTTATTGAGCAAGGAGCTGCAGCTGTCCTGGCTGCCATTCCAAAGCTGGAGGATTCCCACCTCACAACTGAGGGAGTTACCATGGAAGCAAGCTGCACAATTCTTGTGTTGGAAAGAACCACAGAAAACGGTATATATTATATTACATTATATTAAGAGCTTGTAATGGGCAGGTTGGGAGCCTTCACATCCTCACCACTGACCAGAACATTGTACTGCTCTGGTCAACTGCTCTGGCACTTGCAGTCTAAGAAACTCAAATGTGCTATAATTGACTTTTAATTAAATAAGCAACGTGCAAAAGACTTAGTGTTTCCCCTCCAGCACTCTTGAGAAAAATGAAAATAAGCCCACATTCAAAAGCAATTGAAAAAACTCACAAAATTGAAAGTAATCCAATTTGTTAATGCCCTGACAGCACGGTTGCCAGATGCCTTGATCTACAAGGCTGAAAACCTCAACTTATCAAAAACCAAGACTAGTTCCAACAGCTGGGCATCCCTTTCTGGTTGCCTTTTGCTTGCCCTCAGGCTTCAAACAGTGATGATGCTGACACAGTAAATGCTGATATTCCTTCTGGGCATAAGACAGTGCCATATGTGAGGGAAACACCACAACAGGGCACAAAGTGCCATCCTTTGGTCTCTTTCTGAGAACACTGAAACTGTATCAAGACCTGCCACGCTATCAAGATGGCAAACCAAGTCCCTAAATCCATCCCCACCTCTGAGTGCAGATACCCCGTAAGTGTTTTGAGCACCAAACGAAAAATAATTGGACTGAATCTCATCCTATGCCAAGGAGGTGACAAACCTGTTTGGCCAAAGGGTGTTTTTTTTGTATTTTTGACTGTTTTTTCAATAAGGAAGCTTAGTTGTTCCAGAACTTCTGTTCTTTCCTCCCACAAAAGGTATGGTGAAAGATTTCAGATTACTCAATCTGAATGATGATAAAATAATGAATTTAATTCTCAGGATTTTATGTATGAATACTGCCAAATTTGAGCATATAGTTCCTCTGAAATTGCTTCAATGGTTTCATCAAACAATTTTTAGCAGGAGGTGTTTTCAGAGGAGAACCTCACACAGAAACACTATTTGGCAAATTTGACCTGGTACAATGTCCTTTCTGAAGAGCCTGATTCCTTCTTACTGAAGACTTGGAAGAGTTGAAGTATTCCCTAGCTTTCATGAAATTACTTCTGACTGAGGTTAGTGAAAGCAGAAGCCCAAAGGAGTATCAATGGTCCCAATACTGCTGGTATGAAATACCCAGGGCTGTAGGTAGTAAGGAAATGCCATTTTCTGATAACATTTGAGTAATTCTAAAATATTTGTCACCAAAGTTCTGGAATCTCTGTCAGGTGGCCCTTTTCACCGAAGTTAAGATATGCCCATCAGGTAACCCCATCTCCAATAATGGGAGCTACAGTTCCAGTAAAACTGGAGTGATCTGTACCCAGACACTCTGGAAGTTCTGTTTAGCACCTGACAGAACAAGGGAGCTGAAGGAACTCTGACTGATAAAATTGCTATGGAAACACCAAACTCACACAAAGCCCCTGCCTTATTTGGTGTGTGTGGGAAGATGTGCTACCTCTTCACCAAGAGGGCAGTACCCAGGAAGCTGATCTCCACCTGAAATCCCCTCTGATGTCAGGGCAGACACAGGCAGGTGACAAAGCAGCTCTGGGCCAATCTTCATTCCCCAGCAGCATTAGAAACTTCTCCAATCCACATGGGCAAGGTGTGCTGGCACATTGAACTGCACGTGGTCATTTGAAACAAGATCATGCTCTGTACCTGTAAAGTTGATCCCATTTTCTTACAGTTGGGTCATAGTATTTCAAGTTTTTCTTAGTAAAGAAACCCTTAACAACCTGTATACCTTAAAGCACCTGCCAAATTAAAGCAAAAGCTCTTTTACAAGTTAATCATGTTAAAAGAACTGATTACCTAGAGCAGGAGAAAGGAAGAGCAAAAAGAAGAAGTACTCCTCAAGTCACAAGGGCCTTCAGAGAACAAAAATGCTGTAAGGCAGCTGGGAACTAAATGAATACAGAGAAAACAAAATTTTGGTGTAAAAAGTCATATGAAGACTGCACACACCATGCACTGCTTCTGAAGCTGACTCAGCACAGTGACAATCCCTCTTCCTCCACCCATTTTATATCTGTTGGCAGCCAACATACACAGGATGCAGTTTGAAGCCAGCCAGGAAAACTTTGGCCATCTTCAGAGCAAGGATGCAAACACCCTGTTGCTCTGCCACTTGTCCATGTCACAGGGGCAGGCAGGATCATGAAGAACAGAAGTTTTGTAGACATCCCATTACCAAAAAGGAGAAAAAAATTGCAAAGGCATGGCTAAGAAAGATGGACGGATACCAACAATGAGCTACCAGCAAATCTGACTTAGCTTGCCCAGAAAAGCAGCAATTTGGGGGGACCCCTGGATGAGTAGGATTCCAGTAGACTCCACCTTCAGCTCAATGTTTTACTGGCATGGAAATGGCTCAAAGTGGGACAGCATGTAATAGATGCTGCCTTTGAAGTCTGTTGCAATCCAGGTCAACTGGTTTGCTCCAGCAATGTTTAAAAAAATTACAGTTTCTCCCCAATAATCAGGAGGCACAACTTCCCTTAGAAAGTCTGTGGTAAGTTAGATCATTGGTCCAAAGACTTGGAGGACACCTCTGTTTTTCTGTGATGACATGGCCAGAGCACCCCATTTTCACATCTTCATATGACACGACCACGAGCGTGGCTTTAAATAGTCCAGGAATGTGGGCTGCAAAACATGGAGAGGGAGTAAATTAATCACAGGCCAACAGCACCAGCTGTGGTACGAGCTGCTGAAGTCAAACTTCTCTAACAGGAAAGATCAAACCGCATTTCTGCATCCTACAACCCTGTTCCTGCCCTCACTAAGCAGTGCCTGAAGTGTAAGTAGAGCCACAAGTTCTGTTACATCAGGTAAATACTGTGCCTAGTAGCCTGTTGTATCAAGAAGCCAAGTAATTTATGATGGCAAAGTCTTAAATGAGGAGAATCAAACTTAAAATAGAGGCTGCCAAAGGATACCTTTGCTTAAAACAGAAATCAACTGGGACAGCAGGAAGTTCTGGTACCATGAAAATGAGTTAGAGAAAACACTACCAAAACCCCAAATTATCTACAGGTAACCACTTACCACCACCACCCATTCTAGCCTGGGAGAGGCTCAAATGGAACAGTTTTTGTGGGCCTTCTACAAAAGTTTCTCCTGACTTTATTGGCCAAGTGCTGCAGTTGCATTGCCACAGCCTAAATAGGGTTGAGCATATCCTCAGAAATGGGGTAACACCACCCTCAGTCTCAAGGAGTGAAATGCTACAGGAGGAGCACTACTGAAAGTACTTCTGTTAGGCAGCCTCTAGGCTAAGTAACTCCTAAGGAATGGATGTAGCACACTGCTAAAAGGGCTCGTGCCATTTAACCTCCACTCCTCCTGCACAGCAAGGCAGGACAGCCACTCCCACAGTTGTTTATTCCATGGGAAGGGCCAGGCACTCACATTTTCCGTGGGGCAGTACTGGCGGGCATACCACTCCTGGCTGTAGAGGCAGATGATGACACCTTGGCCCAGGAAGAGGGAAGTCCACATGATCACATTCCAGAAGGGCCCTTTCCGACGGTCATTCAGGGTAAAATTGAAGACCACTGAAAAGCGAGAAATGAGAAGCATTATTCGGAAACAAAATTGAGATTCAAGAATCAAAGATCAACTAATTGTCCTGGATCTTTCCCTCCTTTCACTTCATCTCTGGAGCAACAAGGCTACTGCAAGAAAATCTGATTATGCTTGGAATAATAGAGAAAATACTCTCAGCTGATTCTGACATTTACTTCCAGTAAGTTTGCCAACAAGCTGGCTCGGTGTGTGCCCCAGGGATCAACATTACCTGTGCTACACTGGTCATCAAGGCATGGCAGGGGTGGCCTAGAGCTTATTAGAGCCCTCTAACTCAAAACAAAAAAAGAAATGCAAGAGCTCAGACTTCTAAATGGGCTCTTCCTCACTATAGTAGTGAAGTAATAGTTGCCTTATACTGTGATTTTACAGAGGAAGACTGACAAGCTGCTGACACACAGCCATTCAACTACAGCTTGGCAAAGAGGAAGCAGTGCTGTTAAACCCTGTGCAGTGTCTGCAGTGTATACTGCAGGAACAGCAGAGTATCACACAGATCTCTCTTCCTTGCCACCAAGACCTCGCTCACCTAAGCCCCAGGCTTCCAAATCCTCTGTGTGTACATAGGTGTGTATCTACTGAGCTGCAAAAATCCATTCACAAAGCTTGGACTCACAATTGCAACCCTTGGGCAACAATACCGTCTATTAGTGCTGAAGGAACAGCTGGCATCATAGCATAAAGCATGCTTCTCTTAAAAAAGCCACAAATCCCACAGCCACTCCCACACTCTCCTCTTTGGAACTTACCTCCAAAGCATGAAAACAGGCAGAAGAGAACTGGATAGAAGAAGCCAAAGCAGATGCTGAGGACATACTCATGTACAGCAGCTGACACGGTGAAGACAGACAGCATGGCTGCTGCTCTGAATTTCTTACCAAAAAACTGGGAGAGAGAAGAATGCCAAGTATTAGGAGCTACTCTGCTGTGGTTTTTATTTGGTTGTTGCAACACACTGGATTTTCTTCCCTGAGCTAAGAAGGCTCTCCTCCAGGCAAGAGGCACATATGAAATGCTAAGTGCCTTACAGAGCACCTTGGGTTTTAGGTGTTTCTCTTCAGGTGTATTTCTGGTTCCCTGCATTAGTACTTGTGCTGAGCCCACTCATTAAACACCTACCACAGCTCATGGAAACAGTGCAACATGAGTTCTGACTGCTGAGGAAGTCCCTGCGTTCCTACATCTCAGCCCCACGTTTTGCACAAATTCATAACTTGGAAATGAGCAGTGGTTCTCTCTGAAAGCACAGTGGCTCCCCACAACAGCTGATGTGAAACATTTTTGTGCTTCTAAACAGACAGGGATGTTGCATCTTGACAAATGTACCATTTTGCCCAGTAGCTGAATGTTTAATTAACAAAAGAAAACATCTGTTTGTTACTCACCCAAAGGAAGTCCCTGTAGGCATAGTAATAGAGCCAGTCATGTACTACCACGTTCCAGGTTCTGTAGTAGTTTGCATAGGATGTGGAATTCCACCAGTCCTGAAAGCACAATTGAAAGACAGTAAATCTAATTAAGTATAAAATATTCTAGAGGGCTTTTCTAGGATATCAAATTAATTATTGAACAAAATCATACCAAGCTACAATAACAATTTGACCAAGCTTTCCATCACACTTTCGACATTCTACCTGGAGTATCAAGGTCTGGTTTTATCCCACACTGCAGTGGCTGATGTGATAAAAGAACAAAAAGACGGCTAATGGAGGTATTGGGTAGGTCTGGTGTCTGCTTCTGCTTGTGCACAGGGTGTTTTCACCTTAAAGCAACTCAGACTGCCAAGCAGAAATCAGATCTGTTCTACAGCACAGCGACAAACTTAAGCCTTAACAGCATAAACCAAGCAAAATCCCACGGTTGCTTTGCTTGGTAAAACAATGTTCAGGTTTTTTTTTCCTTTCATTATGACAATGACTTTCAGAAGCTTTATCAACTACAGCTCCTGCTTCTCACCTTGTAGAACATCCTATCTGCAAAGCGCAGCATCTCAGCGAACGCGTTGAGCCAACAGTGAAGGAATGCAAAGAACACCAGGAAGAGAATCAGTACACCTGGAAAAAAGGGACATCCATGCCAGTCTTGTAGTGTTTGCTCTCAGCCACAAGCAAGAGCACCTAATACAGTCATAAACTGTTCTTTTAGGCACTGACACAGATGAGCTCTACTGTTTTGTACACGTGGCACAACAATATTTCAGTTTTTCACCACACCAGGCCCTGCTCACCCCAGAGGGCGACAGCAAGGCTGCCCCAGAGCCTGCAACTTGATTTAAACACAGTTAAATTCAATCCCAGCTTTTATTTCGTATTGCTGATTTTGAAGTTTTACCCCTTAATCTTAATCTTTTAACCTCTTAATCTTAATCTAACCCCAGTCTGCCCACAAGATCTTTGTTGATCTCTGCCTGTCATGAATGCATCTCAAATGAAGCATTTCTCCCTTCCACCTCTTCCACAGAGATAAAAGTCACTCCACATGGATGTGGGCCTTACCTGGCAGGATGGAGTTGAAGATACAGAGGACCAGCCCTCGAAGGTTGTAGGTTTCCTGACTACTGTTGCGAAACTGGGGAATGCAGAGTCTCACAAAGATGTAGTAGGCATAGAAAAGTGAACCAAGCACCTGGAACAAAAATACCCTCAAAACCTGACTTCATAACAGGAATGCACAATTAACACTTCACCACTTGCCAGCTCTAGGAGAGAACAGAAGCTGCCAACACAAGTCAAAATAATTTATTTTACATTGCTGCCAATAAACCTCCCTGAGAATCCAGGCAGAAAGAAAGCCACAGCAATCCCTGGAGCTCCCTGATAAGTCAGCAGCAAAATCAACTTTTCTACTACAGCAGCTGTCAGTTTTTCCCAGTCCTATCAACTCACACATTTTGACACAAAAAATCCATGCCACTGCCAAAGTGGGGAAAGTACCCCTGATCTACAGCCAAGGGCAGAAGTAATTGAAAAATACTTACTGTAGTTAAATCTAGTATTAAAGCTTATTTTTATTTTATTCCAAAGGAGACACTTACAGCCCAAAGCACCTCAGGCTTTCTCTGGCACATGGACTGATGTTGTGGATGTTGAGGTCAAAATGCCAGTCAGTGTTGAAATACTCTGATGTAAGGCAGGTGTGTGCTCTGTCATCCTCTTTGTCCAACAGCAAGCAGCTAAAGGCCTGTTCATGCTGCCTTTTTTTTTTTTAATTGTTTTGCTCTTTCAACCATAAATGCATTGTGTGACAGCAAAGGTTTCAGTCACACAAATCCATTACTTGGAAACACATCCACAAGAAGCTACTGAAGCTCACAGCCACAAATGTGAGGAACCAGTCAACCCTGAACTCAAATAAGCACTAAGGATTTGGACTCCAGGCCTCATGATTTCAAAACTGCTCTGAATATCTGCAGGGAGGAAGCTGTGCCAGTGCACTACAATCAGGCTGAAGAAAGAGGGCATGGGTGTTGCTCTACAAACACACACAGAGTCTTTTTATCTGGAGGCTTGTTTAAGCAAAGAGTTTAAATTTTTTTTCTTTCTTGTGCAGCAAGATCACAGTTTATTTGTTAGTCACTGAAAAGTATTCTTCATTGGTAAGCCCATGCCAGGCAGTGATTTAATGTGAGAGAGAGCTGTGGAGCAACACATCTTAGATGATCTCTAAGAGTGTATTCTGCAGAAAGCTGCACCACTCACCTGTGCAAACTTGGTAGCTACATAGCCCCATCTTATTGTGGGATTCCTAGGAAAAAGAACAGGATATCACAGCTAAATAGGACCTCAAAGCAGCAAACCCCTCACTTCAATTACTTGAAGGATTTTACAATTTTACTGACTATTCTCTGGGGGAAAAAAAAAGGCTTTTGAATTCCAGAATTCTTGATTTCCTGACATCCAAGGGACATCTGCCCAAATTGCTGATTCCTCACCTTCAGCTACAGCAGAACTGCAGCAATTCCATAAATGGGAAGGTATCTGGAGGGCAGCACTGTACAGTTCTGTAGGAGGTGGGGTCTGCCGACAGCTGTGTGAAGGACTGCTGGCTTCACACTGCCAAAGTGCAACCCAGCAATGTGCAGAAGAGTTTGGGAGTTCCCACTACTCAGGGCTTCAGCCTCAAACTCAGAGACAGGGCTGCTTATTAGCACCACATAAAACACACAGTTTCCTATTGCAGGAACTGTCTAGCACTACATAATCTGTAGCAAGTTCTTAATTAGTTAAACTTCAAGTGAGTTTCCCAGAGAAACAAAAGCAGAACTCCGTGAGCAAGTCTTGCCCTTGCCAGCTTAACCACATCTTTATGAAAGCTCTAACTCATAAATTGATCACACCCAGGGGTGCTTAATGTTGGCTTCAGTTTTCAGAGTACTTTAGTTTTGCTGTTGCCCACATTACCTGGGATAGCTGTCTCTGTAGATGAGGGTGGGAGCAAAGAGGAAATACAGGTACTGAGAAATTCTGGGAATATGTACTGTGCCTGGGAAGAGGAAATGAAAAAGAAAATAACATTCTGCAGTTTTTTTACTGCCAGCTCAGTTTCCTCAGTACCCTTTCACAAAACTGAACCCTTCCCACCTCAGAAACCTCAGTCAGGAACTAAAGGCATGGGATTGTCAGAGAATAAAACAAACTTGACCTTTCAGGTGGTGTGCATGAGGGACAGTTAACAAGTGAGGGTAACCAACTATCTGCTAACACCTTGGTATCACATTTCCTTTCCTATCAACACGTGGGTTCAGTCCAGTCAGCTCTAGCATGCCTTGCTTAAAAGGCCTTTTGTTCTGTGATCGCTGTCACTTCAACCAGAGCACTGAGCTGGAGGTCTGCAGGCAACATCTAGACACTTTTTACTCCTAACAGCAGAAATAGGGAATCCTTGAGAACAAGTACTCAAGATCCAGAGATGACTTAGACCTGAACAACAGTCTAGCTTGTTGTCTAATACAACTGAATACAAATGAAAAGGTTCAGGCTGAAATTACGATGCAAAACCTTCAACCTGCCCATCCAAAGTCCCCTATTCAAATTCTACCTCTCCAGCTCATGAGGGCAGCTCAGAGCAATGGAAAGAAAGCTAGAGCTGGCTAGGTAAAATGAGGCAAGGCAAATTACTCACCAGACTTGTCCTTCACCGAGGAGAGGACTCTGGGTACATTCTCCCGGATGAAGGAATGACCCTTCATAACAAGACGAACCTGCAAGGCCAAGAGAAGAACAGCTTAGTGTCTCATTTTCACAACTTTCCAGTTAAGACTGGTTCCAACATTTTTCATCAGCATCTTTACTTCTTTCCCATTTAGCCCTTTTACAAGGAAAGGGCTGCTTCCTCTGCCCACAAGCCTGTTTAACTGATATGAATTCCAAATTTTGCAAGGGGAAACATGCAGCAGCAACCATGGCTCAGGGAAGTCAAAATACATCTCAGGATGCAGGACCACCACATACAGGAGCACTCTGAATAACACCAGCAAGTCACTAATCAGCTAACATTTAAGTTAAAATTGAAGGGAAACCCCTCTCCATTTCAGCAGGCCATAATGTTTCAAAGTCTAGATGACTCCTTGAAGTTACTTGTACAGCAATTCTCAATACCTGGGTATAAGGTGGTGCCCCACATAAATAGCCCACAACTGTTAAGCAGGTTTTTCTTTTAATTCAGTTTTAATACTGAAGAACCAAAAGTAGGGCCAGTCCAAAGTTAACTCTTAAAACTCATCCCTGACCATCCTTATTTTAACCTGGTGATCTGACCAGACCTCCACTCTTTCCCTACCACAAAAAAAAAAATTCCACTTCCAAAAAAGTTCTGATTACAGAGACAAGACATTTGCTTCTTGAGAACAGAAGCACCAACAGGAACCACTTCTTGACCATGTTTTTAGGTTTTGCTTTTGGGTTTTGTTTTTTAAAGAGGAATGTTGCAGCTTCCTTGTGCACTATGGCACAACATGTTCTTAAAATTGGTTTTAAGCACTTAGCATCCACAAGACAACCAGAAATAAATGGAATTTCAGTAAAACACACAGTAAAATCTTAAATACTGGAAACAAATGGTTTCCAGATCAAAATGAAGTTTATTCTCTACTCTTTCTTATTAGATTTGCTGGATGTAACTATCCAAGTCTCAGAGATACTGCATCCACAGCCTTGGCTTAATTTAAGGAATAAAAGCAACATTTGACTCCTTTAGGAAAAAGGACCCTTTCCACTTTGAAGATAAAATTCAATGTATCCTGGGATAGAGAGGGTACAGGGACTTACCTGTTCTAGTATTACAATGAAGCGGGAAGCTGGAGGCAGGGCATAGGCTACAGCAACATAGGTTGGTCCAAGGCCAAGCCCAGCTATTTGGAAGAGTGTGAACAACATCCCATAGAAGAAAGAGTGGACTCCACGATGGGAAGAACTGGAATAGCCTTGGGCCCACCAGACAAAAAGATTGTATGGAACAACTACTGTGGCACTGAACATGCACAGCCAGGTACAGAAGACAACTGGGAACTTTCCAAAAACGAAGACCAGGAGATCAAATCCAAGGACCAGCCTAGAAGGCACAAGGAAAGTGACAAATTTTGAGCATCCATTCTTTAATTAGAAATACTTCTACTCCACTAAGTGGCTACAAAACACAAAGCTTCCAGATCATAACTGTTTTACAGTCTGGATAGAAGTGACTGGCAATTTCAGCTCAGGGCTATCTGTGGCAGCTTCAAGTGGCCACCCTCAAGTATGCCAGAAAATAAGAGAAGGACTCATGCCATCAGTACTGCCAGGCACAGCTTACCTTCAAATCCCACTCATCTCTAAGATCAGCATGTGCTTTAAGAGTAGGCTCAAGCTCATCCCTCCTAAGAACAAGCATGTGACTGAACAATCCACTGCTGAACCAGGGTCCATGAAAGCTTTTGGGGAACACTCCCACAACATCATCACTACTGCACCGAGACTCAGTTCTTCCCAGGGGTTTAAGCCTAAAGAGGCTTTCTCCCTGCCTCTGTAGGCATAGGGTATTTTAAAATCCAGCACTCAAACATAGTTTAATCCTTTTTTGTGAGCATTCCACATGGATTCAATTTAGAAGTTACCTAAAAGGCACAGGGTCATTAGAAGGTCAGTCCAAATATGACCTACTGGTGTGCATCAGGTGCTTGAATACATTAATCAAGCTCAAAACATAAGGACATAAACAAAAGGCTGATCAACTTTACTGCCTCTCACACCCATCAGAGCTTATTCCTACAAGAAACAGCTCCTCTAAACTAAGACCAGAGAAGATGACAGTACAGAATAGATCAGCAAAAGTTATTCCTTCTCAGGTGGAGGCTCAGTTGCAAACTGGATCCAAATTATCAGAACTAGCTAAAACCACAGATATTATTTCTAAAGTAATCAGGGTATCCAGCCCTAGTTGATTTTAAGGTAAATACCCATTCTCCCCCAGTGTCCATACAATACTAAATTAGGATCAGCTAAACAACATTCAATAGCACATGTGCCTATTCTTATACCCAGACTAAAGGCACAATGGTTATAATCAAGATACAGCTCTGGTTTTGTACACTGAAAAGCAGATAATCAGCAAGATAAACATGTAATCCTACTTGTGTACATGAGATACAGCATGCCAAAATACTACTTAAGCAACAAGTGAATGTGAGGAAAGCAGTCTTTCACAATTTTGTTCACAACTGGCTACCTGCAAAGCACTATCTTGGCAGAGGCTCTGCCAACATCCTTGGGATTCTTCCCCAGGAAAAACAAAGTTCTATTTTTATTTAAGTACAAGTACAGTGTTCCAGAACTGTCATTTTTAAACAGAGGAAGGACTGCTGAAGTATTTGAAGTTTTTCTAAGCAGAGTCCTTCTTCAAGCAACACAAGCGGCTGAAAGCTGCTGTCTCATTAAAGATACTCAACTATTCCACATTCCCGTTCTCCTGCCTCATGATGAACTAAGCACGTTAGGCTGAGCTGTGTGGCCACAACTCCCATGTAACACATCAGTTAGCAGTGTTTTCCTAACATCCAGCTTGCCAATTTGAAATGGTCATACCCTCTTAGCAGGAATTCCAGCACATATTCTAAGTATGCCAAGTTGAAACCCACATTTCCAACAACACCCCAAGAAGGATTCCCCCTTCTTTTTGCACCTTTCTGCAGCTCCATGTGCATCTGGCACTCTGGAAGAGCTACTCCTAGCCCTTATCCCTTTCTTTCCAGGGCATTCTTACCTTCCTTCATCAATGAAGTCTACTAGAAGTGTACTGAGGATGAAGACAATGAGAAGAGCGATGAACATGTGGTAGATTGTCCTGATGTGACTCACTTCAAACAGCTCACTAAGGGAGAGACCAGAGTTAAGGTACAGCTGGGCTGCCACAGACACAGACACTTCCTCAGCTTATCCTCAGACAAAAGATAATTTGCCATGATCCCAGTGGTGCTTATCCTCAGACAAAGCATAATTAGCCATGATCCCAGTGGTACTGAGAGGGCTGTAATTAAGGTTTATATTTGCAGGATGTAGTACAGATATTTTAGAAAGAAAGAAGCTTGAACAGATTAATCCCCATGGATTTGAACATAAGACTGTGGGTGGTGGCAGGGAAAGTACCTCAAAGCAAAGGCTCATTAGTTTGCTATCAAGGGTATTTTCAGAGAATTTGATGAAATTACTTTGATGATATTAAGTTACTCACTCCAAGAGAGACCTCCTGGCAGTAAAGATTTTCCCGTGTTCCGGAGGGGCCCTTGAATTTCTGCAAACAAAGAAGAGAACATTTGAGACAAAAAGGGAAATAAAACTTCCAGGAAACAACCTTGTTATGTCAACAGTTTAAAAGGGACTTACTTGGCTTTGTGCAGTTCCTTCTCTGCACAGGAAGCTGGGAAAAGGGAAGCTGGAGACGAGGAATCCAGGAGAGCCGATTTTGCCACCAAACTATTCACAAATTCTGTGAAGTGGCTGTCCACCTCCTTCATGAAAGCTGGCTTCAGTTGCTGACAGAGTAAAAACACAGCAATAAACTCTTTAACTTGCTGGATACATCTTCAGAGAACATTTATATTCCTTTTTATCCTGGAGCAGGACAGAGCAAGGCATCAAGATAACATTTCTGTACCATGTGCCAACAATTGGAGCCTACTTGGATAAGACCATGGCTTATACTGGCCTGTTCACACATGTCAGGCCAGAGGATTTTGAGTAACATTTATCTTCTCCATCAGATTCAACACAGAATTGCTCTGACCTTTTAGAAGACTATCAGACCTCTGAGAATTTAGTTCCTTCATGTTTAGTCCTCCAGCACTAAATGTGATGAGCCTAATGATGAAGCTGAGAGCCAATCCCTGAGCTCCTGAACACTGCCAGACAACCATCATCTTCAGCACAGGCAAAAGGCACGTTTCAAGGAATTATTTAAAATCTAATTGCACATTATGTTTTGTTTTCTTAATGCAAGTGTTTACTAGCCATGTTTGTCTGACCATCCTTTGCTTGGGATTTTTCCAGTTTGCCTCCAGATTCAAGGTGCAAGACTTCCTACATGATAATTACATATCATCATTTCATCTGCTCTTCCTACTGGTCAGCTGCTCAAGAAACACATATGTTTCCCAGATCAGAATTCCTAACTCCTATCTACTGTCTTATCTTGAAGGTTGAAAAGGAAAAGAACTGTTTTCAAGGTTTCTGGAGAAGAGGGTCCTGTGGAGACCTCACAGCACTTGCCAGGGTCTGAAGGGGACCTACAGGGAAGTCAGAGATGGACTCCTCATGATAACTATAGTGACAGGACAATGGGAAATGGCTTCAGACTGGCTGAAGGTAGGTTTAAATCAGATGTTAGGAAAAAATTCTTCCCTATGAGGGTGGTGAGGCCCTGGCACAGAGAAGCTGTGGCTGCCCCTGGAAGCACCTAAAGCCAGGCTGGATGGGGCTCTGAGCAATCTGGTCTAGTGGAAGGCGTCCCTGCCCATGGTAGGGGGTGGAATGGGATGATCTTTAAGGTCCTTTCCAACCCAAACTATTCCATGATCCTATAAAATACATGAACAGATGATGTATTCTTACAGAATATTCCTATTTAATGTGACAACAGCCAAGTAGGTTTAACTGGCAGAAAATACAAGACAATCTGAAGTGAGACCACATATAAGTAGAAGACCCTGAAGTTGCAATGGATTAGAACTACATTCCAGAGAGAATCTTCAACCTTCAAGATAAGAAAGTAGATAGGAGTTAGATCATGCCAGGTCCAGAGAGATCTCTTGAAACAAAAGCTGCAGTAGGAGAAGGAGCAGATTATTATTTAACTTAAAAAAAAATAAAAATTCTCCTGTTTGGCCACTTCCAGAATAGACTAAATAAGCTTCACCAGTGCTTAACAAAATTCTTAGGATCTGGCTACTTTTTTTTAGATACTGCTTTCCTGGGAGGCAGAAGATTGTCTCTGCAAGAGATATGAATTTGTTCCTTTAAAATCGGGAGGAAAAAAACCCAAAAACCCCAACAAATATTGAGTACTTGTGAATATAAACCGTAACAGAAGACTCTGGTGGTCTCTGGTACAGCCTGATTTTACAGCATACATGCACATATCTCTATGAAAAAGTCAAATAGAAATTCCTTCTTCTGTTGGAGCACTCAAATTTCTATGCTAAACAAAGCACAATTCATTCCCATGAAAACACCTTTTTTTTTGTTTTTTTTTAATAGTGTCTCCTTTTTTTTTAGCCTAATCTCTCCTCAAGTGAGGATTTAGCAAGTGATATTTCCTTAAAGTACCTCTTCCTTTTGGCTGGTACTCAGCTGAGATTGCCTCTCCTCACACAGCCCTCCAGGGCTGATACCAACACATGCAAGTGTTTGGATTAGCAGAGCAGGACATAAGTTTTTAATAGATTAAATATAATACAGACCAGAGTACAGACCCTACAGCAATTGTAACTAACTGTAATTACAAACCAAAAACCCTCAAAGCTATGCCATCAAAAGCAGAAGCTGGCCAATAATAAAAAATTGATGACACATCAGAGAAAGCTGAGGGAAGTGACCCTTACTTATAAAGTTGCAACATTTTCCCAGAACTTCACTCATTCTAACAGATTTAGTAATTTTTGTCACTGACATGTGACAACACACAGCCCTGACCTAGGGACAGAACACACCATTCTCAACCACATTTAGAATGAATAAAGGATTAGACTTTTAGACTGCAGATGCTTGAAGACCTCCTATGCAGCTCCTACAAATCCCATTTCCACCTTGATCAGGCTTTTCATAAGCCAAGCATTTGCCTAGAATTTAGATACCTGTCACAGAAAAGGTAAACTGCAATCCAAGTCTCTCTATTCAGTGGTTCCCACAACACAAGGGCTCAGCACTTAAGAAATTCTCAGATATTTGCAGTAGGGTGTATTTTTTTCCCCCTCAGCCTTGAGGCACCTGAAACAAACCTGCAAGCTGCATAACTCAAAGCTTAAAACCTGAACTCCCTGAGTTTTGGGAGGAACTTCAGCAATTAAAACACCACTGGGTTTCTAGGATTTTCTTTGTGGGTAAGAAATCAGGTTTACTATGAATTGTCTCTCAAAGCTGGTGACCAGAAAAAAAAAAAAAAGAACAAGAGACACTCCTGAAGAAAGAAATCCAAGGTCAAGTTGTCCCCTTGCAACCAGCTAGTGCTCCCTGGAACTTCCAAAGCTACTTGTGCTTTACAGTGAAAGCCTTCTCCTGCAAACACCCACTGCAAACAAAGTGATTAACGATTGTTTGTCTGCACAGAAGTTACCAGGCTTGATCTCCTGTTCTCAGGAAGGATAAACAGGATAAGACAACATCCAAAATAAAATTCTAAGCTGACTACTCTTCTAAAGGGCTGAGTTTTAGGAATTTTAGCAAAAAAAGAAGTGTTTTGCAGAGGACTATTTAAATACACTTTAGTTATACTTGTTATAAATTACACACCACCTATAGAGGCAAGGAGAAAAAGGGAAAAAGAAAAAAAAAAAAGAGTGAAACTCCTTTTAGAAACTCAGGAAAATATCTTACAAATGCCAAGGTACTTTTCTCTGCCCTCTAAGTATCCACTCCCTACTATTTATGTCAAGATGGCACAATTAGATTACTTCAGATTTACCACAGAATTTTCTGCAATAAAATTATGCAAGAGTGCAGGGCAATTCGCCCTGAAGGACACAGGTGCCACAAAACAATGGTTAACAAAGAGGGTGCAGTTCATCCTTAGCCAATTTCATTTAATTTGGGCATAAATCACCTTAATATAATCTAAGACAAAGACAGCCCACACAGATGCAGATGGTGCCAGAAACACCCAGTGCTATTTTCTTTGAGGATATTGTTCACTGACAAAAAGAATGAGACCAAAGCTCAAGGAAGGTCATCTCCACAGCCAGGGCAGCAGAAGCTGTGGGATGCAGGCTCCATGCTGCCCTTTATTCAATGGACAGCAGGACACAGAGCATTTTGAAGGCTCAATATGCAAGCAGGGTGGCTAATCATCACACCGCCAAAAGTTAGTGGTAAGGCAATTTCTATTTTATTTACAGGTCTCAAAGTTCATTCTTATCTTTGGACTTCACCCTATTGGGGTCAAGTAAGACAGAACCTCATTACATAACACTACCCCTCTTGTGCAAAGTGGGAGAGAGGAAAGAGGGCTATGGAAAAGTCACTGCACTCAAGCTAGGATTGAATAGGGCTATCTGTGTTCCAGGGCTAGTGACTCTCCAGAAGACTTCCAGGGTCAATTGTCCTGCTCCCCACCACAAGCAATTATTGTGTTTACCTCAGCTTCTGCTATGAGCTGCATTTTCCTCGTTATCACATGGTCGACATCAACCCAGCCTATGGAAGGAAAGCAAATATTGAATGTTTTTAATTGCATGTCTGAAAACACAACAAGCACGGCATACAGTAGTTCAGACACTGATTTTTCAGTAGCATTTCTAATAGGTCCCACTAAATTCAAATCAAAGGTGCAGGTAGTTCATAAACTATGACCACGTATCTTAGGATCACAGCAATGTAAGGCAGTTAACAGCTGAGAACATGCTGGATTTTAATTTTCATCAGCAACTCTACAAATCTTTCCAAGGTCCCTAAACATATTCAGCCTTGAAGCAGCAATCAGAATGACCCTCAGAAGGTCATTTCCAAGTATGCTCATTTTTTATCAGGGTTTTATCTTAACCAGACATAAGGTTAGTTTGTCTGGAGGCCTCTACAGTGCCAACAGACAAGGCAGTCAGTCACAGTTATTAGTAAAATACCATGAGCAGCTCTAAGACAGGCTGAATGGCAAGTTGGGCAGTTATCCTCTGCTCAAACCTGGCTATTCCCACTCCTTTTATCCCCCAGGAGAAGTGCTAGATATCAGTGTGACTGTATTTCTTTGTATGTTTCACTGTTTAAGTAAACAGTCAGGTGTAACACGCCATCAATATAATCTGACTTTTGTCATTACTAACACCATTGGCCAATAGGTAAAGCCTCAAAAGCCACCTTTCTTTCATTAAAAACTACACATCTGAGATTCCTCTGTGACATCAAGAGGAACAACACCCACAGGTCAGACATTTCGGACCAGTTGTGTTTTAGGACAAGCACCTGCTGGTGTTTCACTTCTCCAATAACAACAACACAGAAGATAAAGTTACTTTTGCTAAAACAGAGAGTCTTGCACATGAAGGAAAATTAAGATTGAAGCAGCAGCATCCATCCCCCTAAAATACCAGTCAGAATGAAAAGATAGCAGCAAACCTTGCCTCGTTCATATCCTTTGGCATTTATAGCTACAGCACCACCTTACACACCAACACACAGCCAGCATTACAACTTGCATGTTTGGTTTCTAAGACAACATTACCACTTCTAGAAGAAGAAGGTACTGAAGTGATTCCCTAGTAAGATTCCAGGGAAGCATGAGCCAACAGATTTGCTGTAGAGGTGCCAAAGTTGTGCTGCTGTGAGACAAGAAAACAGACTGATAGCACTATTACGGTGCATAATGTGGCCTCCTTGTATGAGCACAGCCTCTACACAAAATGCAGTTTCATTTTCAGAGCAGGAAGTGCTTCTGTGATGCTCAGGAGTCTCAGTCAGCCTGTTTGAACAACTCATTTTAAGTATTTTAGGTAGATCTGCTTCAGAGGTAACTCCAATTCCAGTACTGGAAAAGTGTACAGCAACACAAGAAATGTTATCTTCAGTGCAGCCATGCTCAATTGTTAGTATTAATTCCCCTTCCCACTGATCAAGCAGGAATTTTGATTTTTGTCTGTCTGCAAAAATTTTGATTTTTTTCTATCTGCTACACAAGCTGTAGACTTAAGGACAGACCAGCAACAACTGCCGACAACTGCTAACAACTTAGCAGACTTCTAATGTAACAAAAAACAAGGAAACTGCTTAACACCATTGATTTTGGCTGCATCCAAGATCCATTTTTACAAAAATAGAACTACTGGTTGCTAAGCATCTCACCTCCAAGAGAAAAAAAAACCTCAAACACTTCAGCATTTAAGCTCATTGTGCTTACATTTGCAGAACAGCAGCAGTTTGGAAAACAATCTGAGAAGAATGTGAGATACCCTTAACCTGCTCAGCTCATGCACTTTGCTGGTCTCAAACAGATACTCCCCCAGCACTTTAAGAAAAATAAGTTAAGTTGTTCCACAAGCAGCAGAACTGTATCCCCTTCACATGCTCTCAGTGGCTCTACTCCCTCACTGTGCCACTCCACAATTGTATTCCTGGCCCACTCCATCTATTATTACCATGGGAAGAACCACCTTGTGCTGACCTGCTAGAAAGCAAAACAGAGCTGCTGAGCTCAAAGAACAACTAACCTTGCCCTTGAAAAAAGCTAAGAATTTGTGTCCCTTGCCCAGCTGCCAATCTTCAAGATGATATCAAGTTTGCTTGAGGCCACCCAACAACAGCCAAAGAGGACAGGACACATGGGACTTAAGGAATTGCATTATCTCCTTTTTAAGATAAGCTAAAAATAAAATACCAGTTCTTTGACCATGTATTTCCTGTCAGATCTTGCCTTTGAAGCCTCAGTCATTAAAAACTCACATTAAAAACTACTCAGTCATGGCTCTTCTTAGACATAAAACAGCCTTTTAGACTACAAGGCCTTAAAATTTGGTATAGGTTTACACATACCAAATATCCAGCTTTAGTGGTTGTACAAGAAATGAGGACAGTCTCCTGCTGATGCTGTAATTGCTAAACTGGAATTTAAAGTGTCCTCCTGTCACTTTAGTTGCCCTCATGCTAGTGTGCATGCACACAAAAGATTAGAAACACAGGATCTTTTCATAGGTTTTACAATCAAGATCTACATGGCTTCAGTCTAAGCAACTCATATGACAAAGTAAACTCACCTGTGAACTTGTCTTTCTCAACACAAAATCCTCTGCAGAAGAAAACTCACCCCAAACCAACCCATTCTGCTGTATTGCATCACCCTATAAAGCCAGCTGTGTCACAAGGCAGATACCAGAGAACAAGCACATCATCTTTAATCGCTCATCTTCCCTTGCACAAGACATTTATGTTCTGTCAGGTCACTGGAGAAGAGATTCATCACATGATTTGGAGTCTAAAAGGAAATGTGCACTGCTGAGAAATCCAAATCTTCACTTTCCTTTGACCCTGCAAATGAAACTTGGATCCCTCAGTATCACTTTGGGATTGCAACAGCATTACAGAAAAACGGACTCAAGGCTCCAACCATATGAGGAGGCACATCTTTGCATTTAAAAGAAGTTGAGATATGCCTTAAGAAGACAGAAAATACATTTAAAGTCATGAGAAAGTTGTCTTGAAGACTAGTATGAAATAGTGGGCAATTTCAGAGGAGGTTTAAGCAGGGCCTGCTTTGAAATAATTTTGTTCGCAGGGAGTTTTTATTTAATGGCATTGGGCTCCCTTCCCATCAGCAAGGGCATTAACAAGATCTTTAGAGGACCATGGTCTTGGGCTTGATCCTTTTAGAATGTCACTCCTCTGTACAGACCAAATGCCAAACAGGTTCAAAAGTCAGAAGAAACAATTAATGAACAATTTTAATTGTAAGCTTTGTTTCCCTTTGAAAACCAAGCCAATAAAAAAATTCACCTGAAGATTGAGAAAGCTTCTTAATTGTTGAGAAGTTGAGCAACTGAAGTTTCACAAGATTGTCAAAATACCTCTTCTAAAGGATCTTGTTATCCCTTTTTCAACCCACTCTTGCACATGCTACAGATAAATGACATTTGAAATGGGTAGAGAATCACTCACATGATGTTGGGGCTGCAGCTTGGGATCCAAAAAAAACCAGTTTTGTTACTTCTTGATAAGACAGCTTTCCATTCAAGAGGTTAAAGCAGCACAGGCAGAAGGACTTCTTTACTGTCAGTCACCTGAATTTAAAGACTCCCTCTCCAAAAACACTGAAGATGTTATCTATCAGAAGCAAAGCAACATTAAAGCCAATCTAGTGCAGGGCTACTGTAAAGAGGGGAGGAGTTCCATATTGCTACAATGCAACACACATTATTAATTGGATGCTAATGAGCCCTTATTCTTATTTATAGTAATTTATCTGGCCACTCAGCAAATAGAGGCAAGTTATGACTAGACTCAGCTGATCTGTTTAAAGATTTCACAGCCCATAGGTCACTGCACTGCAGCTGGGCGAGTATTTGGCTTGTCAGTTCTGCAGGGCCATGGAACCCAAACAGCCTCTTCACTAAAAGGAAGAAACACCAACATTCTCTACATTATGCTACCATGTCCACAGGCACTTCACAAGAAACTGCTGAGCCTTCACCCAACCCACAGGTTCCAAAACATGATACCCCCCCCCCCCCCCCCCGAATTACCAGAATCCACTTAGACAAAACAGCTTTTTGATCTCTCAGAAACACATCCCAGATACTCAACTCAAGAAGCTTAATCTGCAAGAAGCCTGTTGAAACACTGAATACTCACTGCTGTGAGTCATACAGCAAAGGCTAAATCTTTCCAAATTGATCCCTGCTGGAGAGCTCTCTCCTCCTCCATCCCTCTGTAGGCACACAATTTGTGCATCACCATGAACTTTTGCACCAGGGATGATCGATAGTAACCTCTCCACCGGAAGATAACAGCCTCTTTCTAAGATCAGCATTACCAGTCAGGCTTACTCACACCAGATATGCCACATAGCTTGTTTGCAGATCAGCCTCCAGAGACACTTCCAGCCCTTCCCTGATTTCTGGGCAAACAAGAACAGATTCCAAACCCACCATTTTACTGCTCTGAATGGACTATCTGAGCATTTTAGAGGCATTCATGTGCACACTTATGATCCACATCCTCTCTACCCTTTTAAGATCTGTCCATGCAGTTTCTGTTATGCTCATTCCAGGTGACTGGTACAGTCTGATACCAATATCCCATTAGGCAGAACAGTTTTATATTTCTCTATGTATCTCCTGCTGAAAACACATACGACTAATCTAATTACAGAAGCCTGGCTTTTGACAGGGGATTATTGCCACCTAGATCATCTGCTGACTCTAAGCCAGGACCAAATTAGTTGTTTAATTACAACACCGGACCTAATTCAAAGAAGAGAAGTGATGTACAAGACTGAAGTTAAGCTACTCTGTCAAAGTGAAATTGCAGGCTGAATAATTACAATACAGAAACAAATCAAGGCACAGAAGAAATCTTATGGCAATCTCAAAGTTATGAATTTTTCCACACTTCTATAAAATTGGGCACCTGAGTAAAAACTATTTGATCTTGGAACCCAAACAATCAGACAGCCTTCAGAAACACTGCAGAGCCAAGAAAAAAAATAACCTCAACAGCACAAATGGAAGAGTCAGACCTACTGTAGCTCTAAAGCCAATACATGTGTTAAAATTATTCCTCTAAGCAATTTCAGATCAGCCAAATGGATTTAAGTTTTAATGAAGAAAGGATTAAGGGCTCAAAAGTTTCTGTAGAAACTTCACGCACTTCTGGAAACAAGTCAGTTGGCCCTCAACACCCCAACCCTTACTGTAGAAAGGAGATTGTGTTTGCTATAATCAGAGAGGATTAAGAATGGGCAATCACATTAATGGTTTCGTTTTTCTACAGCAATAACTGCCAGAAACATGCTACAATATTTACTTCTGTCCATTCTTGGCCTGGCTAGAATCCCTTAACTGCAACAAACATGCATTTTGTCTAAATTCATCACAACACCCAGCATTAAGTTGACACAATATAAAAAAAGCTGTTGCCAGACAGCAGATCATTAGCCTCACACTGCCTTTGTGCACATCAGCACATCTAGCCTTAGAAACAGGTATTCAGGAGAGAATGGCCAGGACAAAAGAAAGAGAAAAACATCTGTGCCTGCTTCTTCTGAGAAATTCTCCCACCTCAGCCGTGAAAGTCCTACCTAGTTACACAGGCACCCTGGACTACATGAAGAGGCCACTGTCTGCAACTCATGAACAGCTTCATAAATCTTCAACCTTTGGGTCACAGAGCTGCTGATTTTACTCCCCTGTACAGAGGAATTCCTGACCAGCATCTTTATCCCATGCCTCAAGGCATCAGATTCATGCCTCCTACCTCCTGTGTTATTCCTGTTGTCATCAACACTGAGCTGAGGAAAGCAGCACTGTGTGACACCTCTGCTAAACTGGCAGCAACCTTGGCAGGTAAGATGCATACGACTCTTGATTGATTAACCAGGATTCCTCCCTGCTGTCCTTCACTGCAGTTTGTATGGGATTAAAACCACATTGCACTGTTCCAAGCCAACCCACCAGGCACATGGACACTTTCAAGAGATCTACCCCGAGATATTTGTTTGCTACACACTCACAGTATCTCACCTGCAGTGAGGTTTTGCCACATCTCAGAGGTGTTAAAATGAATGTCCAGTAAAGACAGACACACCCACCCATCAAGTCCTAATTATCACTGCTCTCTTTATTACTTGCTCTTTATTCATTACAGTTAAGGAGTTTCCACACACTAAAAGGTTTAAATGGTAGAACTCTACTCCCAAACCCAGCATCACTGGATTCCAGTAGACACCAACTCCCTGGAATTTTCTAATACAATCCCATGTGATCCAATTAAAATTACTGCGCCACCAACATCTTAAAACCCCAGTTCTCCAAGCAGTTTGTGGGATGGCTTTGTCTCCAATGAATTTGATTTTCAATAAGAAACCTGGCTTGTCCTGAACTTAAACTTGCTCCAACTTCCATTTCAGTTGAAAGAAGTACTACTGAAATAGTGACGATATCCAGAAGTGTATCAGTGAGAATTATCTCCTTGAGTCACTGGCACCAGGGTTTTGGATCTTGTACTCACATGGCACATTGTGATAAACTACTTCAGCTTTTTGCTAAATCTATCTCACACAGAGAAAGGAAACAAGCTGCAGTTTCATCTGCAACCTCCTTATCACTGGGCTGGAGTGTGGTACAGCATAAACCAGGAATTAGAGAGGTCACAGAGTCCACAGGAAAAACCACTCATGGTGCCACACAACTGTCCCTGCAGCCCAAGGAAAAGGGCATGGCAGCAGTGATCCTTCCACAAAACCAACTTAAAGCCATTTAACTTTGAAGCTGACCACAAAACAAATGAACACAGGCACAACTGTTTATTGTTCAGTTTGCTGGTAGCCAGGAGTGAGTCTGAATAAAAGGGAGCTGTCCTGACATGAACAGAATCCCAGAGCAGCAGAGAATCATTCTCTGTGGCATCCTACCTCCACCTGTCTGTCAGGTGGGCACACCACCTTAGCATGGCGCGTTAAAGACCATTTTCTTCCATCTTGAGAAGTCACATACCTAAAGGTTGTAAAGGAAGCAAGATGAAATCCCAGAAAAAGCATTTACCAGGATTACTCAAAAGTGTTGCCAGGAGGCATTTGCACCATTTACAGCATTAATGAATCTCTTCCTCCTGTGACAATTAATCACTGTTTTAGATCCCTGCAAGCATTGCAGTGCACAGCTCCTGTGGGAAAGCTCTTCAGGACAGCACCCCAAACAACCCACACCTGCTGAAGGGGTGCAGCTGGGACACAGGGACCTCCACCTTCAGCCCCCCAGAGACAGAAAAACAGAAATGAAGGAGCAAAGAGGCAGAGCCGTGAGTAGAAAGAGCGCTTTAAAGGTGATCACATGCCAGAGATGCAACCTGTGCTGAGCTACTGGGTCTCACCATTGCTTGAGTTTTGAAAGGACCTCTCACTCTCAGGTCTTCTCTCTGTTTCTTCATTCTCAGGGGTCTTGCAGGTTGCAGTGGAGCCAGACTGACGTTTCCTTACACAATCATCACCTGCCATGGTTACCTAGCTAGAGCAGAAAAGAAATAATTAATGATAAAAATCTCATTTATTGTTCAATAATATATTTACATAGCTGTTTTTACACTGAAGTTAGATTTTCTTCCCTTCATTATGAATTCAGAGTGAGGATAGAGGAAATTCAGCACACACTTGAATTAGTAATTTACTGTTGATCACACTTCCTTTCCCTTACTACAAGCTGTACAGGAACAAGTAACCAAGTAAGTTCCCCTACCACAACCAAAACATCTCCCCACACCATCCTGTCTTCCCTACAGACTTTATAACTACTTAAAACAACTTAAGCTTTAGCAAAATCTTTGAAATGACAAAAAGCCTTTGCAATTCTTTCTGACAGCCAGGTGGACATCAAGACTTGTCTTCTGTAAGATGTGACAGGTTTAATTTGTGGAATCACCAGCAATACTGGACCTGAGCCAAGCCCCTTCCTTGTCAAGTTCTCAGCTGCTGCTGCAGGAGCAGCTTCCTCAATGGATCCTTGCGTTCTGCTTGGCCAGACAACAGTTGCGTTGCAAACCAAGGGAAAACAGGAAGAGAATCAAGTCTGAACCACAGCAGTTTCAATGACAAAAGTCACTGCTGGGGACAGAGCTGCCACCAGGGAATACCTGAAGCACCACATGCAGCATGAAAACAAAATTCTCAGCTAATGAGAGAAGTGGACAAGGAGATTCTAATTTGGTCACAAAGTCCTATCCCAGAACACTCCACAAAATTCAACGCAAGAATCACTTGGAGATGTAGCTACAGCCAGGGACAATTTGCACATTTTTTCCAGAAAACCTCACAGGCATGTATGTAAGCACATTTTCAAGCCTGATATATATTTTCATATTGGCACAAAGTCTGCAGCAGATGTGTTTAGCTGCTAGTGAACAGCATACGTGCACCAGCACAGATGAGCTTACAGGCAGGCCAGGAAAACTCAGGAACTGGTGAAAAAACTAATTAAGGATGGATTTCCTCAGAATAAGGAGGCTGGCCCATCTGCAAAAGGGAAATAAAACTATGACCAGAGGTTTTCAGAACTTCCTGTGTTTGTCCCTCTAGGAGAGTCTCCTATTTTTCTTTCAGGCTACACAGCATACAGGGGACAAACACCATCCACCACCAAACAACAAATTAATAAATGGGTGAGGTTTCCAGCTCAGAGGACCAGAAGTTTAATTTTTGTCTCAGGACACTTCTCGCCTTCTTCAAGAGGTTAGGAAGGCACTCCTAGGTGCAGAGTGGTTACAGTATCTTACTGAAAGGTTAACAGAAAGGAACTAAAACTAACCAGTCTTGGGGTGGGGGGGGAAGAAAACTCAAGCGTAGCGTGAAATAAAAATTAAAACAATTAACTTAAAGAGTTAATAACTCAGGCTAAGTTATCACAGCACAGCCTTTTTCTCACCGAAACATGAAGTCGGCTAGGGGAAATCTATGAAAACAAACATTTTCCAAGTCTAGTTCCCATATGAACAGAGTACCTAAGCAATTATCAGCTCATCAGAGCCTAAAGAGGGCATCAGCCCTTCCCTCCCATCTCTGCTAGAATCTAAACATTCATGACACAATGCCAGGATAACTCCAAGATGTTCACCACCCCACTCACAAGATGAAATCGCTCCTCACAAACTAGTAAACAGTCACTCCTTTCACCCCACTCTGAGGACATCCACAACTGCAGATGAAGTTTGTAGAGCTACAGACCCATTAACAGATTTCCTAGCGGAAACTGCCTGATTTCACTGGTACTTGATTTACGGTACTCGTAAAGGGCTAAGAGACCTTGAGCTTCTTCGTCTTCCCTTGTGGCAAACTGAATGAAACAAAATGAATTAGAAGATGCCTCGGGAGAAAAGCAACACTTTCCAGGAAGTTCATCTTTGCATTTCAAAAGACTCGGTGAGGAACAGCTAAGAATCGTAGAATGGTTTAGGCTTAAGGGTCCTTAAAGACCACTTAATTGCAATCCCCTGCCTCCAATACTAATCACACTAAATAGCAACATCATCCCAAAAACTTTCAGCTCTCTAAAGTTTTCCTTCGACTCGTGGCCCTCGGGCATAGCAGACCCGGACCCTCGGTACCTGCAGAGCGAACCAGACAAGGACCAAAACAAAAGTTAAGGTCACTCCACAAACCAAAGTTAAGGTCATTCCACAGCTCATCCGCAACGCGCACAACACTCGGCAGGAAAAGGCTTTTTAGCCGAAGCCTGAGGATATCGCTGGGAGCTGCCCAAAGCGCTGCCGAGGCTCCGAGCCAGCCCCTGCCCCGCTACCTCCCCGCACACCCCCGCGCCTCCGCCGAGCCCCAGCCCCGAGCCGGCTGCGGGAGCCGCTTCCTGCGGGGTCGGGACGGCGCGGACACGTTCCCGGGGCCGCGGTCGGGGCAGCCCCCGCAGCGTCACCTCAGGGGCAGCCGAGCCGCTGCCTGCTCCGCGCGCCGCTGCCGCCCGCTCCTCCCGCCGCGGCCTCTTCCCGGGGCTCGCGCACGTCACGGCGCAGGGGGCGGGGCCAGAGGCGGCACCGCCCATTGGCCGAGGAGGCGGCTCCGCGGGGGCGGGGGGCGCGCGCCGGGGGGGGGGGCGGCACGTGAGGCGCACGTGGGGCGCCCCCCCCCCCCTTCCCCTCAGTTTCCCGCTTCCCCCCCCTCCCGCCCTCAGGTATCGCCGCTTCCTCCCGGCGCTCCTGAGGCGAGAAGTCAAGGGAGGGAGGAGAGGGGCCAAAAATGTGGTGACCCTCCGTTAAGGGTGAGAGAACACCCAAGGTTGGTAAATGCTCGGGAGTCAGAGGGGCCGCGAGCAGTCAAAGTTTTATCAGTAAGCTACACACTTGGCATGGAAATTGGTACGCTGGTCCATGACCTACTATAAGAACGGTGGGTTCTGGATAAAGCAATAGCCAGTGGGTTTTGGATAAAGGGATAGGGAAAAAGGGAAGAGAGAGAGAGAGAGAGAGAGATTAATTAAAGAGGAAGAAAAAGAGAGAAACGGAGAAAGAAAGAAAGAAAGAGAGGAAAAAAGAGAGATCACCGGTTCTGGTTCCAGCCTCAGTCCAGCTGAGGGAATGTCAGTCCTGGTTCCAAGGAGTCGATCCCAGCTGTGACCACCCAATGCAAGGTCCAGGCGGGCTCAGTCACCCCCAAGGGCAAGGCCTGTCCCTGAGGGCCACCCCCCTCCACTCCCCACACCCCAGGCACAAGGAAAGCTTTTTAAAGGAACAGGACATTTAAAGGAGGACACCGAAGTCAAGGCCGGGAGGGCCCAGAGGCATTATCTGTCCTTGGCCTTCAGTGGGAACACACGGGTTGTTCAACAAGTGCTTCTCCCCCTGGCATCCAGGCTCAGCACAAAATGTGTGTCCTACCCCCTGAGGTTCTTCCAAAGGGTAGCCAGGGTAGGTATTTTTACAGGGAAGTAAAAATGGAGTGTCCCCCAATTTGTGTCGTCCCCCAAGAAGTGGTGTTTTGTGCCAAGGGGGTGTTCTTCCTGTAATCCATCATTCCTGTCATTCCTGACAAATGTTACTGTGGGGAGTGGGAGCTCAGCTCACCAGTTTGGGGGAGTTGAGAAGGGGCCTGGCTGGAAAGCTCTCCTTTTAGTCCCAGCTGTGCTCCACAGGGACAAAAACTGGGACAAAGGCTGCTCCAGAGGGCCGAAAATGGGACAAAGGCTGGGGTTTGTACCTTGCTTTCTCTCTCTCCCGACAGACACCGGCTCCTGATGGATGGTGAGTCACAGAACACGTCACCAGAAAACAAACTCTAGTAACCTCCTGTGAGCTGCATTTCACACTGCAAATAGGCAAGTTTTCCCAAAGCCAGAACTTATCCACTAATCTCTTACTGGCAGGTCTCTCCTCCTCCTCCTCCTCCTCCTCACGACATCAGGGCTGTGCTATGCACGACGTGTCTCCAGGGGCACCTTGAAAGGTCACCCCAAAACAAAGTACAAAGTTACAATGGGGTAATAAAACATTTCTGTCACTTTTCACCTATCAGACCTGTTACTAAAATTTATTTTGGCCAACACACACTCCAGGCACACATTGTAGCTGCTGAAACTTTCAGAAATCGTTTTAAACATCTGTGGGGCTGCTTGAGCAGAGCCACTG
The DNA here is from genome assembly GCF_030490865.1 of Poecile atricapillus. Lineage (NCBI taxonomy): Eukaryota > Metazoa > Chordata > Aves > Passeriformes > Paridae > Poecile > Poecile atricapillus. Next base: position 7,476,405 of record NC_081255.1, on the reverse strand, counting down.
AGTGAAAAAGTCTGAAACAGATTTATTTTGCAATGTGTGTTCACGCTATTATCCCATCACTCATCTTTTGTGCTGCTTATTAAGAAAATTTATAAAAATTAAAAGAAAAATCGAAAAGCCTTATCATTGCTGAAATGCAATGGGTGAGAGCAGCAGGAATTTTCACATAAGCTCATCCCTATTCTTAAGAAGTCAACTTTAGCACAGTGCTGCTTAGAGATACTTTCAGGTCAGTCTGTGCGTGATCTCTGGTGCCCTCATGCCAAAAATGCTGTGCCAGCTATTACCAATGAAGTTGTGGGGGCAGCATTGGATGGGCGAGCAAGTGTAAACAAAATAAAAATGAAACCCCAACAAAATATTCAATGTACAATGTACAAAAATATCCTAACAATAACTTCTTGTTGAAACTTTCATCCAATTAGTAACAGCCTGAGTCTGGGTGGTAGGAAAATGAGATTTCTTTAATAGAAAGAAAAGTGCAGCTAACCTCCAGAACAAGTTTGCTTTGCTTATTTTGCCCTAAAGAGATTGTACAGAGGTGCCACCAGATTTTATTGGCAGCTCTCGACATATCTCAGTCCAAAGCAGTGCAATGTGACAAGCACAGAGCTCCCTCTCTGGTCTCCGGGTTTTTCCCTTGCAGAGTTTTTTCACAGCCTTCCTTACCTTCTATTTAGAGGCTTTTTACCTGCAGCTCACCGAAAAACAAAGTGGCTGCTCTCGTTACCTTCCTTCCCATTATTTACAAGCAACTGGGAGAAGGCACTGCCACCTCTGCTTCCTGCCACTCACGCCCATCATCTGCTATTGTCTTTCCCACTCTAAATTGCGGCATTGTTTCATCAGCGGCATCCTTTTCCCTGCTTGTCACCACGGTGTATGTAATCCTGATTTTCTGGAGTGTTGTACATTAATCTTCTGGTTGCATTGCTCAATGATTGCCCAACCACAGCTGTTCCTGAGCACTCCTGGCTGAATCACCGCGTGGTCCTTCCCATTGTTGACGTGGGAACCTTGGCACTGACACCCCAATTTCTTACCTCAGCTCCAGTGGCTTTCACCTTCCCAGCACCAGGCAGCAACTTCACTTTAGCATCCCTCCTTCTTTCCCTCTCCTTCTTTCCCTCTCCTTGAGGGTCCCTTTCAACTCAGGACATTCTATGTTTCCTTATTTCCTTCCCTTTATTTCCGTGCTGGGTCCTGCTCCTTCCTGCCACTTTTGGCACTGTTGTAGAATAGGTGTGATGAATGCTGCCTACTTTTAATTCTGTGTAGCTCTAATTTATTTTCTATTTTACGAATTTTGGTATCAGTCAGTCTAAGGAGTGAGCAGCTGTGGCTCTGATGCCCACATTCATTGACCAGGATGATTAATTCCTTTAAAACTTTTATCTTAGCTTTAAAGTCAGTCACTTGATAGCCTCATTGGCTTTCATATGTCAGCAGATCCTACAATTAACTGTTTAAAAGTGTGGTTTAGAATTTCCCAATATGCAGGCACAATGGGAACATCCTGATAGATAAATGAAGGAGCTCCCTCAGGTGGTGAAAAATATTCTTACCTGTTCCGCTTAAATGTTTTCCTTTTAAAAACATTAAGAAAAGGCCAGCAATATCAGATTTAGAATGTAAAGCCAGTTATAAATATAGCATTGAACGAGTTTCCATTTTGACATAACCAGAAATAATGGTGTGAATATAAGACTGAGGCCAGAACTCACTCAGGCAAGTGCTGCAGTTAAAAAGGAAATAATTTAAGAAACTGTGGAGGACTTAAGCCTGATCTGATAATGCATGACTGAATTTTGGCAGGAAAGCAAAAAATTAGCTCCAGCAGATATCACATTGTTGAGGATGCCTGAAGTGTTTACAAATCATAAAGTTTGCTTTTTAAAAACTCCGGCTCAAGCTTTCACAGTTTCTGCTATCATCATGTCAAGATTCTGTGCATAAATACCCTTGCTCCTTTTTACTCTACGTGAGGCATAGAGTTTTCAAAATATTTGGTGTGAGAGATTCAGATCAGCAAACTTTGGAGAAAAGGCAGAAGCAGCAGCAATTACACTCACTTTCCAAGCCATGAAGCCACTGGTTTTGCTGGCAGATGAGTTAAAAAGAAATGCCCCCATCCTTCTCAGCAGAGGGCAGTGGTAACCTTACTCAGAATCACATTGCTTTTTGCTACTGAACTGAAATCATCCTTGGGGGAAAAAAAAAATAAAAAAATGTGAAGCCCTAATGCAAACCAGTGAGTACCTGGCTTCCTGTCCCAGCTCAGAAATTCTAGTGATGAACTTGCTGTGGCAAAGCAGGAGGTGCAACAGCCAATTTAATTGCTGTGATTCCATTGTTGAAAGGGAAACCTGCATTATTTTTTTGAGAAGTAATTAATTTTGCCTTTCCCTACCATTTTAGGTAACAAAAAGAATCTTGCCAGCTGGGATGGTGTAATAGTTGGGGTTTTATTTGTTTAAGTTGAGGAGGTTATTTCTTCAGTATGTTTAAAAAGGAGGAGATCCTTCTAGTCTGGCTAAACATCAAACCATGAAAGGTATTGACCCTGTATAAATAATGTCTCGCCCCACTAAGCTGAATTGTGTTTTCCGAAGCTGTTCTTTACCTTCTCTGACACAACAGCTTTCTCTTTCTTTTAGGCTTGGAAACAACTTCATCTGGGTCCCAACCACATTATATAATATCATGGTTCTTGTGACACCAGCTCAAACCAACCTCAGATTTATTCTGCAGCATACTCTGCTGTTTATTAAAAATTCATGAAAATATTGAACTGCCTCAATGAGAGGGTCTCTGAAGTTGTTTCAGCAGGAATACATGGAATTAAATATGCAGTCAACCCTGGAAGGGTGACTTCAGAGAGATACATTCCAGAACAAACAGATCTAGTTACCAATATTGACTCTCCTGCATATAATGGCTTTCTAAATATTTTTGTGGAAACAGAGCACTGAACTTGGCCAGCATCTCTTTCCCACTCCTACAGTAGCAACTGTACATTTTCCTTGTGACTCCACAGACTGCCAGCTGTGTTACACACCTGGAACCCCTCCTTGTGCAGGTCAGGCAGCAGGTGGATGGGCAGACATTTTAAACCTAATTTAATGATGGCTTACTACTCTTGTGGTAATCTCTTCCTCTCCATTTTTCATAAGCATGTGCATCCTTTCTCTTTTTCCTAAATAAATACAAACCAGTTTGCTATTCTCTCCTCATAGATGCTGAGGTGGAGAAAACAGTGTATTGCCAGTATTTTGTACCAATTCCTCATCTCTCTGCAGTACAAATGTTCTGACTGCTGATGGATAAGAATGGAATGACAGATCCAGGATGATTCCCAAGACAGCTGTTTGCAGGTAATTACGCAGTTCAACCTGTTCTGTACTTTGCAAAGTGCAAGTTCTGGGGACTAATAACTTTCTGTTTGCAGTAATCAAGTGGGAAAGATGTGAGGCAAAAACCACTGAGGTGCTATAGTGAGACTGGATCAGCCTCTGTAGGGGTCATCAAGGATAAGAGACCTTGCAGAGAAATGTCAGGTAGGGAATTGCACATGGGGAACACTGTGGAAAAGTCCAAGAACATTGAAATGGCAGCTAGAATCATAATTCCAAAAGTGATTGATGAGACCCCAAAAAGTATGAGGACAGGGGGAAAAAATAATTCCCATCAAAACCAGGGTATATGTCTCAGAGGAGAACAAATATCTCCATTGAGCCACAAAAGATCGACTCTCTGCTGTAAACTAAGAAAGAAAACAGGTTTTTACTCTCAGTATCAGACATTTCCTCTTTTCCACCTTGTTTTAATCTCTGCAAAAATAGATGACATGTACCAAAAGTCGTCCCAAGCAGGAGACATTTCTAAATCTGCCCAACCAGCTCTTTGGCTGTCTCCATAGCAATGAGGCAGTGCATCCTGCTGCTCTCCCTTCTGTGAGCTCCTTTCCCAAGTTTGACATGGACTGACAACGTCGTGCCTTTGTAGCTCCCCTGCCAAAAACCTCCCTTTTCTCTGCTCAAGGCCAGTCCCATCTGTTCCTTCCTGCTTCTCCCCAGTTTTAGAAACACCTGGCTAGAGGAGGAATCCATCCAGTGCTTCTCTGCTGCAATGATTCAAGCCAAGGAGGGACTGCTGCTGGGTGTACAAGTGGAGGGACTGGAGAGGGCAGTGCTTTCCTGTTTGGGAAGAACTTTTGGATGATGGTGAGGGAGAACACTGCAGGGGCCAGGAGCATAAACAAAGCAGAAGGAAGGAAAATCCAGAATCCTGTCTAGTGTCCCAAAAGAATCGCCTGAAACTTGGCACCGCTGGCCATAGCAACAAATAGAGCAGTAAAGAATGTACAGACTTGGTACAATGCAGTGCCTATTGAAGGAGATGACAAGCGTGAAGGAACACTTCCAAACCTCTGAATTCAGATAGATCTGTGTCACAGCTGAGTTTCTGGCAGCTCTCAACAGCATTTTGCTGAAAGTGGAGAAAATAGAGGTTACAAAGCTGAAAGAGGCATTTTTGCTATCAGCTGAGGACTGGCAGAAATGGGAGGTTCTGATGGAACTACACCGGGAGGTGAAGCAATCTGCAGGGTTTGCTGCAGTTGATCTGCCTTGGGCTGAGTTGATGTGGTTACAAAAACATCTTTGTGCTCAGCACTATTCCGTTGTTGGCCTAGTGCCTTGAGGCTTACATGCTTTGGAAATATGGATGAGGAGATGAAAACTTGAGCTTGTTTAAAGGATTTAAATCTGAAGATGGCAGGCCCAGGAGAGGGATTCTGAGTTCAGGCATGTAGGTCATGCAAGAGAGGTCTTGTCTTCACCAGCAAGTTAATGTGAAATATAGTAAAAGTGTTCCTGTTAGTTCAACCCTTGCCCACACAAAAAAATCCCTCATTGCAAAAAGTGGCTGCAGAAACATAAATTGACAAAGCAAGGAGAGAACAAGGTAAACCTTGAGTGAATTCACTTTACCATTCCTTTACCACTGCTGTTTCTCTACGGTAGGGACCCACACTAAAGACCACCATCAAAACATCCAGCAGTGCTGACTCCCCGCAGTTTTTCCACTTGTGCTTTCCTTAGTGGCTTCTGATTCTGCTTTATATTTGTGAGCTTATTTCCCCAGCTGCAAAAGGTTTCCAGTGCCCTCACCAATCACCCATCTTCAGCACAGAAGTCTTTGGTTTATTATTCTGCAACTGTGTCTAGCAAGACCTCAGTTTCCTGTTGCCTGCTGATCAGACACCAAGTTATGGAAGAATCTCTGGCATGATGCTACTGTAGTCTATGATTTTCAGAGGAAGGATCCAGGCTGAAAGCTTTCTGGTGACATTCCAAGTAAGCTGTCATGAGAAGAGAATCCAACACCCAAGACCTCAGTGCTTAGGGAAAATCAGAGGGTTTCATCTACTCAGAAGAAAAGAGTAGAACTATAAATGCTAACTCAGTAACTCCCCAGGAATGAGCATGTGCCATGCTGAGACTGAATGCATCATTAGCAATTCCCTGGGGCCGGATGTCTATTTCAGACTGCACAGTGTAACAGCTCCAGGGAACGTACAGCCAGAGGATGCTGATAATTTCACAGTTTCTGCTTCCCTGTGAGGCAGAAAATAGAAGTGCTCTGAAGCTCTTTCCCAGGAACACAGAAGTAACGTTTTCCAAAGCCATCAAAAGCAGAGGAAGATAGGTGTGTTCTATGCAATCTGGGAGAAAGGGAAACAGAATAATCTGCTGCTGTGGCTGCTAAAGGAGGCTTTTGGCTGATCAGCAAGCTGTGTGGACTGAAGCTATGGAACTGGTCCCTTGCAGAAGAGATTTTGGGGAGGCATATGAGGTTGAGATGGATATCTCAGAAGCACGTAGGGTCCACGGTGGGTTCATACCACACCAGTGCCTCCCCTTGCGGCACAGATTAAAATGCTCCTAGTACATTCACACTTTATCACAGGCAACCCATGGGAAAAACTTCCAGGACAGATGACTCAAGGTAATTTGGTAGTGTGACTGCATCCTCAGAAAGAGCAGACAAAAAGGGAAAGGCAGACAGCCAGGCGGTCTCTAGCACACTGAGGTCAAATTCCCCTTTCTGTCACTCTCGGCTATGGGAAAGTTGAGGACGACAGAGAGGTACCAGACACACTCCCGTGTCTGCTGGCAGAGATGGGTGAGGCCCCAGGCAGACTGAAACACATGCTCCTGTGAGCACAACCATGCAATCTCTGCCATCAGAAAGATGATGCCCGGGTTTCAGGGATGCTCCTGAATGTCTCAACTTCTCTGCATAGTTCGGATTGCACAGTAAATGCCTCGGCTGCATGAGATGTGCTGTTGGCTCTGGGGAGGCATTATTTCAGGTTGGCTGCAGCTGGGAGTGTGTAGCATGACTTCAGGCCTCATTAGATGCACACTTGACAAGTTTTCTGCACTAACATAAAGGGAAGAAAGGTTTTCTTAACCAAACAAGGCTTATACAGTTGTCCTATGTGTATGAGGAAGGGCGTGTCTGTCTCTCTGCCCCAGCTGTCTTTTTCCTCCCAGTAACTTTTGAACTTCTTGACCACTTTTATACAAATAGGATGGAGAGATGAAGGTTTAAGAAATATTCAGCTCCAATGGCTTTTGTAAAAAATTCAGCCTAGTTAGAGGACACAGTTTTAATTAATGCCCTGAATGGAGGAAACTTTTTTTGGAATAAGAATTTCAGTTGGCAGCAATGTCTAGTCCAGTCTCCTGCTGAAAGCACAGCCAGCTTCAAAGTCAGATGAGGCTGCTCAGGACCTCATTTTGAAAACCTTTGAGGTGTCAGGAATCTACTCTGGACCTCAGCTTCACAAAACAAATATACTGAGCACAACACCTTTGGCTCTGCAGATCAGAGAATTCATTTCCCCCTCTTTTAAAGGAGGTATAGAAGTGGCAGCCCATGGTAAAGCTTGTGACAGTCTCCACACCAGGCAGTCCATAGGGCTCTGCTTACGTTAAATATATTTAACCAGCAGCTAGTTACTTTATTTTGGCATTCTTTGGTAGTTAATGATTCCAAGTACAAAGGTCAGACTCAGAGACACAAAGCTTTGTGTATCCCATTGTTTGATTTACCAGAAGCTACAAGGGAAGGAGTGCTGCTCTGTATGAGTGGGAGCTACAAGCTACACATCCAGCCTGACAAGCTAATGAGAACAAGTCATTCATTAACAGGAGACTTGCTGCTAGGCAAACACACACAGCTGGTATGGGAGAAGAATTTGGATGTGAAATGAGACAGTGTAGTTCGTTTTTTATAAGACATTTCCTATTTCAGCAAGTTTACAGTCTAAATAAAGACCACACAGAACACATTAAGAGCCTGATCAGAAGAAGATTTGGGCTTATGTCTTTTCTGAAAACTTTGGTAATGAGCAGAGAGGCAGAATTTGCAAAGAGAATGGAAATATTTGCATGTTTAACAGAAGGAACAAGTTTTAGATTTAAGTGAGATTTGATTATAAACGTATATGCTGCTCTCTTGAGTACCAGTTTATTCTGTACACACACACACACAAATGCATTCACAGAAACATCTTACAAAACTCTGGTGCTTTCTCCTGCTTCAGTTGTTACTATTGCATATTTTTTTTTAGAGTTTCACACTAGTAAGCATTTTTACAGGATTAACATTAAAGTTGGAAATTGCAAAGCATGGCTATTTAATAACTGTTTGAGGAAGGAACACAGTGTCATTTGAAAGATAAAGTAAGCACTTACAGTTCTTGCATAATCAAATAAAAAAGCCTGTCAAGGAAGAATCTCTCCAGACTTTGTGGAATGAAACAATAACAGCATTTTAGAACAAACTCTGACTTTCAAAGTGATTTAACTGTTTAGGAACATTGCATAGAGCATGACACCATCCATGGCCAGGGCACAAGTGGTCCAGAGCAAGGCTGGATCTCTTCCATCCGAAACATGTAACACAGAGCAGCAAACCTGCAAGAAGCTGTATCCTCAGGCTTTCTTACGAGATCAAAGGTTATATTCAGAAGTGTGTACAACTGAAAACAATACTAGGAGTGCAGTCACTGTGGGATTCATTATTGTAACAAAGCATCTTCTGAAGACATGGATTTCAGCATGACTCAGGGAAGGGAAGTGAAGGTGCTGGGGAAGATGGAAGGGAAGGAGATATTAGGGGAGAAACAAGAAGCAAAGAACGTGGAGAGGAAGCACTGCTGATTCCAGAGTCTAATGATTTTTTCCAGCCTAAATGGCTCTATGATTCTAATTTAATCTTCTTTTAGCTTCACATCTTGTTTTTAATGTATCTTTATTTTGTTTTGGACTGTCACAGAGGTTATGCTAATCCAAACACAGCACAGCAGTCATCAGAGAAATCTATGCTGGGACGAGGCTGCTCTCTGAGGCACTGGTGGAGGAACTGCAGCACAGCATTGTGCTCTGAAGCATTTGCTATCACTTAACTAAATGTCAGCTCTCTGGATACAAACCTCTCAGCAAGAGGAAAGAGAAAACACATGAAGAAAAGCTTCCATCTGCAAATTGAGAGACCCCCCCCCCTTACTGTCCAAATTAGCTACTAAGATTTTAAATTAGGAATCATAAAATTTAGGCTCCTAAACATAAATTAAGGCAACCCTGGAACTCTGGTGGCAAAACATTCCTATTGACCCACCTGCAGCTGAATGCCTAAAAGCCTGAATCATCACCAGCGCTGTCGAGGGACCTCATATTACCTCAGCAAATGTACTTTATCAGTGATCATTGTGCAAGCTTAGTACTAATTTGCAATTCCCAGCAGATGCAGAGACTTGTCATCATTTTTGTTTGGTAGAGGCAACATTTTCCACAGAAAAAGGCAAACAAACAACTTTCTTAATGTTCTTATTAGCATACTCTTCTACAGCCTTTGGTGCCTGGAACAGATGCTTGGGAAGGGCGGTGCAGCTGTAATACTTAGAAAAATATATTGGACAAGAGAGAAATTCCCGAAGAAGTCCTATAATCTCCTTAATTCCATCTCTCCCCAACTCTGGCTCCACTCTGCTGGAGGCTGTGCGAGGTTATGTGTTATACCCTGATGGGTACAGCTCCTGCAAAACCTCAGCGCCATTATTGTGCTGCTGTTGACAGTTGACAGATACATGCACAAGCTACACAGTTCTGATCCGTGAGGGTGCTTAGTTACCCAGCATACCTAACCCCAAAACACAGGGCCAAATAAAAGAAGAATGGGGATGCCTGAGATGCTGTGGTGAGCTGGCTGTCTCTACACACTCATCTTTTCCACTACAACACTGTGTGCCCAGTCCCTTTCCCCGCTGTGCATGGAGCCCTTCCTTTGCTGGCTCTCCTGGCCAGCATCAATTTTTAGACTTATGGCAGTGTCAGAAGAGTGAGGACAATGCTGAAGCAGCAGAAAAGACGGAACAAAAGGCTGCTTGCACAGAGTAGGAGGATGATTTGGGTGGTGGGATGCAATATTTGTGGGAGTGTGTATGTGTAGTTTTCTTTTTATCTATGGTGGACGAAAGAAGAGTTTTTGACAGAGGAAATTTCATCTGCCAAGGGCTGCATGTGAACCCTTCTGTGCTGTTGGGCAAAAACTATTACTTCCCCAGAAAGCTTTTATCTTCATAGACTCTTACTGAACAGGCATGAGAGTACCCCAAGCTATCCTACACATACTGTACATAAATTCTAATTTAAATCATAGTAATGATTCAAAATAACTTTTAAGACAACACTGAAACCCTACCTATTGTGCCATGACAGATCAGTGCAGACATTTTAAGAGCTGTCAGTCAGAGATGAAAGGGTGAGCGTTTGAACATGTTACACCAAGAAACAGCATCCTCCTTTGATACGGCTCAGCACTTACAAGCTTGCAACATTTACTGCAGGGTAACTAACCTTGAGTCACAGAGCCTTTATCAGATTCTTAAATCTTTCTTTTTTGTGTTAAAAGCCTCTCCCCAGAACCCCATGGTGGCTGAACCCCAGAAGCCAGGTGGCTGCCTGCTATCAGGTGGGTGCAGCCCGGAGTGGTAGAGGGACACAGAGCAGCACTGCCTGAGCCATGCAGTGGGCAGTACCCATTGCTCTGCAGACATCCCAGGGGGAGCTGCAGCTGTCCTGAGCTCCACAACTTGTTGTGGCACTGCAATACAGGCACAAAAATCCTGACATGCTGTACACAGGTATCCCTCAATCAGGCCTCTGCTGTTCTACACTCTTAGCAAACACCTTAACTAATACATCTGCGTCCTGAATACCAATCAAATATTTTACACATATCTATTTCTCTGTACAGCTTTGGTATACAGAAGGTATATGATCTGGAAGAAAAGATTACTTCTAGAATTAATTTTTAAGCTGCCACCAGCATCCTGCTAGCTAATTTTTCCTAAGTAACAAATAGAAACTGCCCATTTAATTCAACAAAGAGTCTCCAATTTGTCCACAGGCTCCTTCTGGCACAGAACCCATACTTCAGGCAGATGACAGTGAGACTGTCATGCACAGTATGATGTAAGACTGCTCAGCCAGCAATTTTTTGAGTGTGTGATTTTTTGGAGCACACTGTGGAGCAAATGCAATGTCAGTGCTTACAAGAAGCTTCAAGAAATGGATATACCATTAATATTTAAAGTCAGTTCAGAAGTACCACATTTCTTGTCAGGCACATGACTAGCCTCAGTGCTGCTTTGATCCTTTTTATCCCTTACTTGAACAGCTCATGAATGGCAGATTGACTGGAAACCCAAAATCACCAGGTACTGATGCCTCATTAACGCATGGCTCCAGAACTCTTCACAAGAAATTACCCTTGAAAAACAACCTGTTCCCCATGCTTCATGAGGCTGCTAACATCACATCTGATAAAAATAGCTAGCATTAGTGCAGGTTTTACCTCTTGGCTTTGCATGGTTAATAACCATGACACTCTATAAAGTAAATACTTATTAGCCTCCATTTTCACAACAAGAAATAGTGTGGCTCAGTGTCATCAGTAACTCAGCAGCACAGAGTCCTTTTCAGTTTGGGGAGTTTCTTGTTTATATCCCCAGTGCTGTTCTAGCAGGGACTAGAAGAGCTGTCACCAACCAGAGCATCCCCTATTTATATAATGCCATAAAAACAATGTTGCTGAGGGGACCAAGTGGGGCACAGTCTGAGGATCTGGCTTGTTTAGCACACATCAAGCAATGGCTGGGGCTCTGGGTTCGCTTTTTTTACAGGGTACAGCATGATCTTTAAAAACTATTATACAACAGCAAAAACCCCATGCTGCTGACCTCTTCTCCTTGCAACAGGCCTTCTTAGAAAGCCCCTGCCTGACCCCATTCCCAGGAAGGATGGTTTTGTGTGTCAGACAAGTTTCCTGCAGTTGGACATTAATATAACCTGCAGTGAGCTGTTCTATGTGCAGAAGGTGCTGGGAGAGAAAATGAGAGATTTCATGAGATCTGAGGAATAAGAACAGTGTTTAAGTCCAATTCTCCTTGGTACACTTGCATATAACAGTCTCTTGACACTTGTATCTTCTTTTAAAATACTAATAGCCTTCCTCTGGATAGTTGTTCATGATCAGCAAGTAAAAAGCATTAGGAAAGCAAAACAGTATTTCTGCTGATTTTTTAAAGAGTGGCTCTATGCTACATGGCAACTGCAAATGGCACGAGGGAGTTCTGTGTTTGTTGTCTCTACAGTCTCCAGAGAACATATATTTTGTTTACAAGGCAAACCATTTATAAATGCCAAATCCTGCAAATTCTAGCTGGAACGAGACCAGGAAATAACTCCACTGCAGAGTTTACCATGGGCTGGTTCTGCCCGAGACTGTCCATTCTGCAGGAGCACCCTCTGCTCATATCCACATAACCATGCCTGTACAAGGTCCTGCACTTGGCACCACGTACCCCATGCTGCACCCTGGATGTTCCCAGCACTATTTTAAGAACTGTTTTGTTGTGTGTTTTTAGCAGGTCTGTTTGTAATTCCTGATCTCCCAAATGTTCTTAGTCCATTAATTTAGTGAGTTAAGGCATTTCTGGCTCCACGTGCTCCTCACTCTCATTTACTCCATCCAGCCTGTGTCAGAGTACACATCAGTCCAGTGGGATGAGCCACCCCTATTTTAGGCAGGATTCTTACTGCAGCAGGGCTCAGTTTGAGTACATGCACCAGTATGGACAGCACCTTGTGATCCCGGGCAGATAGAACATCAGCTTAGAATTCCTGTCACACAGAGCTGGCTTTCACACAGCTCTGAGAGAATGTCTCCTCACCCTCCCACCACAGGACAGTGACACAGAGGTTGGAAGCTGGTGTTACCAAGCCAGTTTGTCACTGTCACATCAGTTCTCAGTGGTAAAAGCATCTAAGGGGAGCAGCATTGTGGCTCATCGACAATGAGGCAACATTACCAAGACATTGCTGAAATAGTTGCCAGCATGGAGAGAAATACTTCCAACTGCCCAGGTCCTCTAAACCATGACAATCACCCTTCTCTTTTGGGGCAAAACTTCCTGCCTTCTGCTTTGACTGGAGTGCCTTATGCTAATATTACAGAAAGTGAAAGAAGTTGGTTTACTAATTAGTTACAGAATGGAGTGTATGTTCAACCACCCAACAACAAGATGCTGCTGCCAACCACTCCTCACAGTGGTTTCACACATTGTGTATTCACACAGCAGTGCTTTCCCCCTCCTCCATACCTTTGGCCAGGACAACAGGTCCTGGCAGGAGCCCAAGGAATCAACCTTGGTAATCCATGGAGATCACAGAATCAATTAGGTGGGAAAAACCCCGTGAGATCATCAATTTGAACCTATGACCTGGCACCACCATGTCAACTAGTGAGTGGTGAGTGCCACATCCAGTCTTTCCATAAACACCTCCAGACAGTGACCCCACCACCTCCGTGGGCAGTCCATTCCAATGTCTAACCATCCATTCTGTGAAGAAATTTGTCCTAATGTCCAACCTGACCTTCCCCTGGCACAGCTTTATGACTGTGTTTTCTTGTCCTGTTCCTGACTGCTGGGGAGAAGAATCTGGCTACAACAACCTCCTCATGCACAGCTTAGGACAAGCCCACTGCTGCTCCCTTCCTCACAACCCTGGCTTTACCCTCATGCCTGCTCAGGTTTGTAGGCAAACCAGTCTGGCTGTAGCCTACAGGGAGAGAGTTGCTCAGGCTGGGGCAGCCTTGAGGCCATGACCATTGCTTGATAGATTTCAAGAAGTATTTGGACGTAGTCCAAATACATTGTGCATACAGTATACACATTGTGTATACAGGTATACTATGTGGTTTCTGGAGCTGTCCTGGGCAGGGCTGAGAGATGTGGACTTGATGGGTCTCTTCAAACTTAGGAGATTCTATGATTCTCCTGGGCTGCCACTCATGGCCAAGATGGGAAGCTCTCCTTGGGTGTGATCTGGCGAATCACCCGGGTGGGCTCTTGCCCCTCAGCCCATGTCCATGTGCATTCCCTCGTGTGCCTGTGGCAGTGCCAAGAGGATGGTGCCAGACTCTTCAGTGGTGCCCAGAGACAGGACAATGAGCAATAGCCATAAACTAAAGAACAAGGAATTCCACCTCAGCATGGGTAAGAACTTCTTTACGTGAGGGTGGCAGAGCAATGGAACAGGCTACCCAGGGAGGGCGTGGAGTCTCCCTCTCTAGAGAAATTCAAAATGCGCCTGAACGCGTTCCTGTCACCTGCTCCAGGTGACCCTGCCTTGCGCCTGGGTGATCCACAGAGCTCCCTTCCAACCCAAACAATTCTAGGATTCTGCGTGCCGCGGCGGTCCGGGCTGGGGTGGGGGGGCGGCCGCCCTCCCTCTATCCCAGCTTCCCTTCCTCCCTCCCTCCTTTCCTCCCTCGCTCCCTCCCCTCCCCTCCCCTCCCTGGGCGGACCGGAGGCGGCTGCGGGAGCCGCTCCGTCCCCGCTCCGCCGGCGCTCTGTGGTTTAAGATGGCGGCGGGGGCTGCGGGGGCGAGCCCGTGAGCCCCAGCCCGGAGCTCCGCGGGAGCCGCCGGGACCGGCCGCGGGAGGACCGGGACGCGCCTGCCGGGCCGGGAGCGGCGGGAGCGGCGGGATGTGAGCGCGGCCCGCCATGGGGCAGCAGGTGGGCCGCGTCGGGGAGCCGGGCGCGGGGCTCCAGCCGCCGCCGCCGCAGCAGCAGCAGCCGCGGGGACTGCGGGGGAGCAGCGCGGCCAGGCCGGCGGGCCGCCGGCGGGAGGCTGCCGGGCGCTCCGCAGAGGGAGGATTCAATGTCTTCACCCAGCACGGTGAGCGGCCGGGGCGAGGGGGAAAGGGGCGCGATCGGCCTTCCTCCCCTCCCTCTTTTGTTGTGGTGGGTTTACTGGGGGAGGGGAGAGGCAGGCGGGGGGAGCGGGGCAGCCACGTCCCGGGGGATGCTCGCCCCGGCCGCCACGTCCCGGGGGATGCTCGCCTTCGGAGGAGCTTTTCCCCCCCCACCCGCTGGAGTTGGGGATCGGGACTGCCCGCCAGCCACAGCGGGAGCGAGGTGGCACCGCCGGGGATCGGGACTTGCGGGGTTCGGTCGCTGTCACCGCGGCGGTTCCGAGATCTGGTTTTGTTTACAGAGGTAAAGGTAACATGTGCCTTGTCCGACTGTTTGCCGAGGCGTTTGTGACTTGCCGTTCTTGATCTGTGAGACTGTGTAGCTCCTGACAGAGCAAACAATTTCGATTTGACTGGGGTATTATAGCTGCCATCTGATTCTCGGTTGAAGTTTTTGCCTGTCCACTTCTACTCTTATTGCTGTAAACCGAGACCGGAAATGTTTCATGTATGCGCTTCTGTAACCTCTCTTAGAAGGACCCACACAACTTCAAATCCCCCTTTGTAACCATGTTTCTTTTTTTTTTTTTTTTATATACTATTTGTGCATTATGTTAAGATGTTGCCAAGTTTTGAAGGGTAAGGTCAACTGAAACCTGTCTGCCTTGACAAGCATGTTGAGAGTAGATGTGTGGACGCATCTCAAATCCTAAAGACCTGAATCAGCTCTGGAGAGCTTGGCTGGCTTGGCTTTAAGCGGAGAGAGAGTTGTCAGTGTTTATAAAGCAAGGCTGCTTCTGACAATACACATTTTCTTTTGCTCAATAGAATAAGCTCAGGCAAAAAGATTAAGGAACGTGCAACCAGCAGTCTAAAAGCAAATATCATCTTCTGTGACTGCTGACATGTAAGTATCTATCAAAACAAGAGCACAGCACTAAATCTGGTTCTTAAAAATCTCAGTGTTATCACAGCTTTTGAGTTCAGGGAGCAGTATCAGCTTTAAAACCAACACAGAACATGCTTGCTGAGTGCCTGACCCACAGTTAAACTAAGAGTTGTTATTTTATTGCAACTTCACCTTTTACTTTTTGTATTTTTGTACCTTACAAGGCGCTTTGGCTAAAACATTCCTATCATAGTCTGCACACTCACAGTGTTAAGGACATCTCAGAGGTTATGCACATAACCCACTTCTTTCAGTGGGGTGTGTCTAAGTCTTTAGTAGCAGTGCAAGAATGCTGTGTACACTCCTGCTAATGTCAAACTGTCTTTTCATGCTTTGGTACCAAGATGACTCTTTGGTTCCTGCTTTTACAAGGACAGAAAGGATGTTTGTGGGAAGGGCAGTACAGCATGTGGGGATGTGTAGTGACTTCCCAATAACACAGCTGACACTGACTCAAGTGCTTCTTTTTGTTATTGCTGCATGTTTTGGTAGTAATTTACTTTAGCATCCTGAACAAATCCTTCTAGCTCCTCCCTACACCCTACTAAATTTCAGAGGTAGAGGGAGAATTATTTACATGTAGTGGCAGGGAAATGGAGAGGAAAAGCTTTCTGAAGCATGCCTGCACAGCAAAAGGACAAATTCTGTGCCCTGCCAGCCCTTCTACTCTGTCTTCCATAGAACAAGAAACAAGAATGAGTCTGGAAAGCCAACCCACTGAATAAAACTGTTCAGTGCCACATAAAAAGAACATTGCTCTGGGATAAGAGCGATGGTGTCTTTCAGAATAATTTCTCTACTATTTATATTGCTTAGGTTATCTGCTTCAGTGGTAAGGTAATGGATGTAGCTTTACTTAGGGTCTTTACTTAGGTTTGTTTCTTTTATTTTCTCTGCATACTGTAAAGGAAGGTGTGTCTTAAAAATGAGATATGGCTTTTTATTCTGTTAGATTATGTAAAAGGGGTGGGACTTTTTGGCAACCCAGGTTTTGAGAGTTTCAGAGCAGGCTTCAAACTCCTCTTCCATCTTGGTGAATGCCTCAGCTATGTTAAATTGTTCCCTGATTCCATTCACATTTTGCTAGGAATGAATTAACAAGTCAGTATTAATAATTTGTAGCAAATGCTAGTAGAAGCTAGGTACCTTTTTAAATACTTGTCTTGGGCAAAAACTAAAATGTAGGTAGTGTTCCTGAATCTGGAGTTCACTTCCTTTGTCAGAGAAACTGTTTCCTGTGATCCTGACTCTCCTTGTCCAAGAAAATTTTTTACCATCAACTTGTATTCTTATTTTTCATTTAATGACCTTGCTCTCCTGTTTTATTTAGCCAGCAGTAAGCCAGGTTTTCTTTAAGTGAGTCATATGCTTCTGCTGCTGAGATGCTCTGGTTGCTGGTGGTATTACTTGATCCAGATGCCTCTTTTCTAGTAATTTCTTTGTGAACTCGACCTTCCATCCTGTTTCTGGGACAGGTATTCACAATGTATGAAAAGTAATGGCAAAAGCACAGGATTGTGGGTTAGCACTCTTGGACTAGTGGCTAAACCAGCCAGTCACAGGATGGGGCTGGATTATCTCCTTTCTTTGGCCTTCCTTAATGCAGTCATGGATGTGAAGAAGAAAACCTGTTGCAGGTATAAATCCCTACCTTGTGTTGGCAGCTTTCCTACCACGTTGTGCCAGCAGCAAACCTTGCTGAGTAGTCCTGCCAAGGTTCATTTTGAGGGGTTTGTCTGGATTGTGTATTGAAAGGTGTGAAAATAATATTTTCAGCCTCAGACCCATTTTGCTACAGGATTTTGAAGAGCAGTTTCAGTCAAATTGATGAACTGAAAAACTCTTTCCACTAAGCCACTGGAAATCTGAGACAAACATTTTCACCCAGCTAACTTGAACCATAGATGTCCTTGAAAATCAAGAGATTGAGTAGAGCCGGTTTGTCCCATGATTATTTGCTGGGTTACAGTTTGTGTGGCAGAGGCTGGCACTGCGGAAACTCCTACTTCAGGATGTACTTTTTAAACAAACAAAAAATTTGAAGTTGTTTTCTGTTTTATGGAAAGAACAAGGGGATCTATATTGTGGCACCCTACTATTCCATGATGAGAACAGACACCTAGACTGCTGAGGGGTTTTCTGTGTATTTTTCACTGTGATATTGAGTTCTGTGTGTGACACTGAGCAGAAAAGTCCTAAGCAGACTGATACAGTCATGTGATTCCATTTGTTATGGAGCGGAGTTCTCCAGGATGCAAGAAGATAATAATGGAATTTGCAGTTTTCTGCAATTAGCCCTTCTAAACACCCCCTTGTGAGCATTCCTGGCATGTTGTCAGTGACTTATAAAAGCAGGCTATGGATCTTGAGCATGTTGGTTGCTGTTAGTGTAGTAGAAGGGGCGAGTGTAAACACAAGGGTTGTTCAAACACCGGTGCTCTCCATCGGGATTCACAAGTACCACAGGGACAGCTCGAGAGGGAAGAGCTGCAGTGAACAGTAGTAAATTCTTACAGATCAGTGCAACCAGAAAAGACAAGATGTACTTGGTGCCGTTGCAGGGTGAGCTTTCTCTTCCAGAGAAGGAACAGGGGAGAGAAGAGGGAAGTTGTTTATCTCCTTATCCTCTCAGAAATTTGTTTGAGGAAGGGGCACAAGCAACAGCAACCAACAACTTCCAAGCTGCACGGACTCTACTCAGCTCCTCGTGTGACCTTTGAACAGTGACACTCATAATTTTCTTTCAGAAGAGGACTGATAACAGCCTACTGTACCAAGATACTCTTTGGAATGGTGTTAGCATGCTTTTCATCTCCAAAAAGACTTGCTGAGTGTTGTAGAGCACATACTGCAGGAAAATCAGATTATTTAAATCCTGGCTGGGAAGCCTTTGCAATACCTGTTTGCAGTACTGCTCCAGTTGCCTTGGTGATATATTTTGGGGTAGTGGAAGGCTCTGCCACACTTGAGCTTTTGATCCAGCAGGCGCAGGACATTTGTTCCCTGTTTTGTTTCCTAGAGGAGGAGTTTAGCAACCTTTTACTATGTGCATCAAGGTCAGGCTAGATAAGCCTATACTTTTAAAAATAAAATTATCATTAAAGCTCCCCTAAGGCAGTCAGAGTGCTATGACACATGATAAAAACATTCTAAAATAGGAAGAAGCATAAATAACACTGTCCCTTTCAAATTCAGTGAAACTGAAGGGCTGGATGCAGGAAAATGGAAAGAAGGAGAGAAAATAGGGTCAGTTTAACAACTGCACTTTGTGGGCTGCCTAAAATGTTCTTTATTTTTCATCTCGGGGAAATGCAGCAAGCTCAGGCCAGAGCTACTTGCCCACAGACCTTCCTGTCAGTAAATGCCCCGTGCAGATGGAATATAATCACTGTATTCAGTGCCTGGCTTTTTGTACTGTAAAACAGAAATCTTGTGGGACCACAATGTATAAATAAGTCTTAACTAATTATTTGGGGAATAAAGGATAGTTCAGCTGAGTGTCTAGAGGAACTTCCCTTGTAGAACAGGAATTTATAGACGTCTTCTCTATTGCATCCTTCTCCATGATATCTAAATTATTCCTGCAGATCCACTGTATTAAATATTGATTTTTATACCTTGTGTTAAGCTGGGATTTTTGCATAATGAATTTTGAAATGAGAGGAGACTAGCAACTCGATGGAAGGAGCAATATTATACTGACTACTGATCTAATTCTTTTCTCATAGACAGGGAACACAGTCTGAAGAAGTAAGGCTGAAATGAAGTTACTTCAAAAGGTTTTACTCAGAACCAACTTAAAAATCAAGTTTCAAAGCCCAGACATATCTCCAACTTCTCTGTTCTCCTCATGTAGCAGATGGTGTGGTACAAGTTGTTCTAGCAATATTTCACAAACTTGCTATTGCTTGCAAGCGCAATGTTTTGCAAAAAAAAAATTGAGGGATTTTTTTTTGGAATTAAGGACATGGCCAAGTGAACAAATTGGTGGGAAAAAGAACATGGACACAGAAGCAAAATGTTACAAGTGGCTTAAACCATCCTTTTTTCATCTGGTGGGATCAGCAGTTCATGTAGTTAGAGTGGGGAGAGTCGGACTATCCCCTGGAGATGCTCTAACTGGGTTGGCTTTAGGAATATTTTATGGCTGGTACTGATTACAGATTCTGGGACAGTAAGCCTGAAATCATGTTTTCTCTGGTGTTCAGGAGTGACCTGCTCTGTGACCCACTTCAGCATATATCATGTTTGTTTGTTCCTAAGGCAGGCCAGTCCTTGCTGAAGTCAAACTGTACTTTGTAGATCTTTGTTTTATAGCTAAAGCCAGACGATCGTTAGCATGATTTATTCTAGCTCATTTCTCTTGGTTGTCACTACTTAATGTTTCCAGGATACTTACTATCCATAAACTGCCTTCTAAGTACTGCTGACAGCTGACTAATTTACAGTCATAAGAAACTATCAAAATCCAACTAATACAAACCAAGAAACAGCAGTTTGTGCTTGCTCCAGTACAGATGCGTGTGGAAGGTGTTAAAAGTAATACAGTTGGATTTTGTGTGGCGACTTGCAGAGCTCATTTTCACCTGGTTGTATTTCAGAAAGCCAGGGATGGATGGATGACCACAAACCAAAGCCTCATGTACATCCTGTTTCCAACCTGATCTCCCAAATCCCCAAATTTAATTACAAGTGACACAAGGCTTGCAGTGCAAATGGTCCCAGGACCGGCTTTGCAGGTGAATCTGCAACCTAGGCATAGAGTTGCCTTCTTAACAGCCTTCAGAACAGTTTTTACTGGTAAAGAAGTACTTCTCATAGTTGGTTGTGCCACTGGCAGCCTCTTTCCCTCCACAGAGCAGGAAAGGAAAGCTTGTGCTGAGGGGTAACAGCATTGACTTGCTGGGTCTGAGGTCTCGGTTTTCTCACCGTTACTGCATCATCCTTCACATTTCTCTGGCTTTGTGGTTATGAAATACTTTATTTTCAAGGCTGATCTTGGTATTACCCATAGAGATTATTCTCTCTGGAATAAGTGACACTTACAAAACCATTGAGGCTTCCTGTTGGTAATGCTGCAAACCACAACAACAAAGCTCAGTTATATTACCCATATCTGCTTAGGAAGTTGCTTGTGCTTTGTGGGCTCTCTATAGAGACATGTGCATCTCCCAGTACAGTTGTTGTCTGCAGCTAGGTGTAAATTAAATTTTTAATAGGTGGCTTTCAGTACCACCTAATTCAGCAGAGGAATTTAAAAAAAAAAAACAACAAAACAGCCCTAAAATAACTGCCTTTTCTGAGGAGGAGACAAAGATGTACAGAAATACTTCACTAAAAATTAAATTATATTTATTTCAATCTTCTGGTGCTCTTTAGAGGTCAGTTAAACATACTTCTTTACATATTTTTCAAGAAACTCCCTTCCTCCTCTTCTATACTTTCTAGCCAAACATTGTCCTTAGAATCTTAATATTACTAAGATACTTCAGTTAAAAAACAACTACGTGTAGTAATAAATGGGGAGCTTCACTCAGATTAATTTGAAAATTTTCTGTGACAATAGTGATGCAAGAATTTGGATTACAATTATGTAAGAAAAGTAGCTCTTAAATGAAGGAACACTCATTTGTTCTATAGGACAGCATGCATTGTCCTTTAATTTATAATGCTAGAGGGTTGGATTTTGGTCTCTTTTTTGGTTTGTTTGGTGTTTTCTTGGTTTTATTATTTACTATTGAAGTGAAATGGAAGCTCTATATATAAGCTATATATGGCAAAGGCATAAGAAGCATTTCCTGCTGCTTTTGGGTCAAATTAGCAATTGAATTATGGAATAAGAGGACGAGAACATTCTGGATTTGTGACCCTGTGCACCTCCATGTCCATTTCTCCTTTGTTTCTCTAATGATAATCCCAACAACAAAGCATCAAGTATGTCTTAGCTATTCCTATTGTCATCTCAGCTAAGATCAGCACTGTGGCTAATTTTGAAACAGGTTTGCTTCTGGTTGAAAGAAATTGTGTGAATATTGGCTAAATTATATGAATATTATACATTTTGGAGCATGTAGCATAGATCATGAAGTGTTCCTGTTTTTCAGATTGTTTTCAGTTAGATTCATATTTTTTCAAAAAGTTAGCTGCAGAGAGTAGTGTGCCTCAGTAAATACACCAAAACCTACAGGAATTGCAAAGTGAAGAGACATTTCCCTGTCACAAATCTTTGTACACTCCAACATGGCCTGGGGTAAGAGCTTGTTTGAATATTGTCATATCCAAGTAGATTGGTATTACCTCCTACCTTAACCCTAAATATCAGAGATCTAAAAGGTGTTTACAGAGCACAGATCTGTTTTCTAGACAAAACCCCCAAATATTTGTATATTCTAATTCCATAGCCCCTGGATTATGAAGATAACCTTTCAAACCCAAGCTGGAGTGTCAATTAATATAATGAGGCCTTCCTTAGCTTGCAAGGTCAGCTCAGTTTCTCAAGATTATTTCCAAGCCTTTGCTGCTCAGGGTTGGCTTTGCTAACCAGCAGTGTCACAGAGTTAACAAGACTGTTCAGTTTTACTGCTGCTATTCAAAAACCTGTGGGAGGCTGCACGACTGATGAGAATATCAATTTTGTGTTGCTGCTTAGAAAAGCCAAGAGCAGAAGTAGAGGGAAGGTACAGCTATAATGATATTTCTGAAAATGGCTTAATAATAGAAGGAAACTGGATTAGTTTAGATTATTAGTAGTAATTTAGATTAGCCTTGAAGGGTTTAAAAAAGGAGAAATTTTAAAATGTTGTTTCCCACCCAGCAATCTGTCAAAACTGGCCAATTAATGAAAGTGTAGTGACTGTTCAGAAGTAAAAAAACCTGTTTATGCAAATCTTTTAAAAATTGATACAAATTGGGTCATCTAGGAAGAAGGAAATGCGCTCTAAGAAATCTGAATAACCTTGAAGATGTTTTGAATAGTTGCATGGCTTCCTTCCTCTATTAGGTCACTGGGTGCAGCAGGACTCAAGGTTATACAGGCCTGAGCTGGTTTGCATAAACATGGACTTAATGCATGTGTTTAACACTTAATTGTGTTTAATGCAGTTTTTTCTTAAAAGACAAGTTTGGATTATAAGGCTTTTTCTATGTTCACCATTCTCTTTAGTACAAGTGGGAAAAAACCAGCATCCATTGTCTGAGAGCTGATTTGTAGTCCATTTTCTCTTGTAAATTTAATTTTTTCCATCTATAAACTGACAGATAAAAAATTCCAGTCTAATAGGTGGCAGCTCTCAGGCTGGGTTCCTAGATACAAATTTAAAATGGGAAGTTTTTAAATCTTGAACTGTAAATTGCTGAACGTCTTTTGCTTTTTGGAATATTGCTGATTTTAATAAGCGGAGTTTTGGGTAAAGTTGCTCTCACACTTGATCAGCTTGATCAAGGCATAAAGGCTGAGGTAGATGCAAGACCTTGAACAGGTGCTCTAAAAGTGTTTTTTTTTATCATTTTGTGATGATACCACTCAATTCTGGTTTGTTTTCAAACCTGCTTTTTACTGACTTGGATGGGCATTAAGTAAGCCTGATGAGCTTTATCATTTGCGGCAGTAAAATATAAATAAAAAAAATCAAAATCAAACCCCCAGAGGATTCCTGTGCTCTCCTCTCCTGCCTCACAAGATGAGTAGGGTTTGATGAGGTTTTGGCATCTCTTTCTGAGGCTGGGAGATATCTAAGCTTGGGGAGGGATGAACAGAGCTTGTGTGATCAATACCACTGTGAAACCTGTGCTCTGGCCTAATTATTCAGTGAAGCACAGCAAAATACTTTTTCACTAGTCATCAATTCTATGCTCATTGTTTGGGGTTATGTTTGTTGGGTTTACATAATCTTGATTTATGTTGGAATAAACAGAGAAAGCAGAGGTACTTTATGAGATTAAAAAGGCTTTATCTACAGAAGATCCTCAGGATAAATAGGAAAATGCTAGTGTTTTGTAGTGCTAGTGTTTCAAGTTATATTTAGGATTTTCTTTTAAGTTCAGGATCTTGACCCTGTGGATATAAAGCTTGCAACATAGATGTGGGGAAGGAGCTGATCTTTCACGTTAGAAGAAACAAGATTTATATATTTTTTACTAATCTAATAAATTTGAGTGTGATATGAACTACAGAAGAACAACAAGCCCATTTTTCATATTTTTTTTTCCTTCCAGAGGTGCATTAGGTGCTGTAGGATTGATTTGCAAACTCTGTAGGTGCTCAAATGATGATTGGAGTGGGCTGGCCTGCCATAGTTATCCTGTGAGACAGAAGTCCAGCAGGATTAACCCTTTTAAAATCCACTTTGTTAGAAAATGTTTTCACTTTTGGGTCATCATAAATAAATATATTTGAGTTCTTTAGGGGTAAAATGTACATAAAGAAGACACTGTTCTCTAAATCAGACTCATTGTTCTTGTGTTAATTCTTGCACTTAAAAATACAGATGTGCTTTAAAAAGTTGAAATAGACCACAGGGCTTATGTCTGTCAAAGCTGAGGTTGGCTGTATTCTTGTGCAGACTTATTTTGAATAATCTGAATTCTTATTTTGAATATGCCTGTATAGCTTCCACCTACTTTGTTGTCAAAGGGTCGAGCTAAATTTGAACGAGACACTTGGCACGTGTCTTTCCATCCACACACAAGCTTGCACTGTGACAGCAGAAGCACAGGGACTTTTCTGTGTGCCATGTAAGCATTTCTGCTAAATGAAACACCTTTTTTCTCATTTCGTGCTCGGTGGCAAAGCCTGGAACTTCTCCTAGATCAGCTTAGCTCTGGAATAATGCTCAGCTGGGCTCCCAGTACCTGCTCTGCCCCAGGTGGGCACTCAGTTTAAACTTTTAAATTTCTAACTAACAAGGTAAAAGGATTCGATTTGGAATGCCAAAAGCTATTTCCAGCCTGCCACGAGAGGGTGCTCCAATGCCTTCATTTATCCATTGCTAAAAGGTTTTTTTTCCACTAAGAAAAGCAGGGTGTGTTATTTAACATTACTACGTTACAGTGCAGTGTTTTAGGTAAGTGTTGGGTTATGAAAGCAGGCAGGATCCACATAGCAAAAGGTAGATGTGGCTGTATTAAGATGTAAGAATACATGTTTATTTTGCTTTTGCCATTAAGAGCTGGGCTGCTTCCCTTTTAGTTGTTTTGTTTCTTTTGGGCTTTATCCTAAGTTAACTTCATCTGCCAGCAAGGGAAGTTTCCCAACTTGTTTATGTGCAAGTATGCAGAGAGCTTTCGTGCGTGGAAGGACAGTAAATCTGATACTTTTGCTAGGTAATCTGAGCACTCAAATTAAGAGTCACTTCTCATCGCTTCTGTGCACTTCTCATCTGTAAAATTGCAAAAACACTTGGTTTATGGAGCTATTTAGACTTAATTTTGGCGTAAACAAACACAGGAAAGCTGTCTGCAGGCTAAATTAAATGTTCAGTCATACACTCTTGTCTCATCCTGTAGGCTTTAGAGAAATGTGTTTGTTGTGGCTCTAGCCTGTATTTCAAAACATTTGTGGCGTGGTAATAGGTCCAAGGGAAGGGTAATGTTTGTGTTAATTGTTGGACATGAAAAGGAAGCTCAAAGCACTCTGCTTTGCTCAGTGTTATCTCTCAAAAATCCATAAAGAGACTGAAGCCACAGTGAATTAACAACAGAGAGAGAACATTTCTTTGGCTGTTTAGTAATACAAAGTGTATTGCTAAAACAATATAAAATATTACAATATAAAATAAAATGTATATCTTTATATAAAACCGACTGTAGAGCAATGCAAAGGGAATTGCAGTAAGCATTCATGCACTTGGTGGCTGGGAAACAGGACCTCTGCATAGGGATCCCAAACCTGGTGTTAAGGGCATGTAATTACCAAAAAATGAGATCACCTGACACCACAGTGGTGTTAGCTACTGACTGCTGAGCTGTGGGGTAGTTGTTACACTAAACTGGGATGCATTTGTGTTTTTCTAATATAAATACAGGCCAGTGAAAGACCATGTTGAAAGAAACACATTAATCAGTTCTAAAACAGACTCCTAGAAAGGAGATACGAAAACCTGTTTAAAATACAACCAGACTTGCATGCTGTCATGCAAAAGCAAAGGCATGGCTTCTGGTATGCTGTAGATGCCCTTTTATTCTCCCACAAACTCCTAACTTGCTACAAAGTTGAGATCCTAGGTGCATTTCAGGCCTTGGCGTCTGGTTTGTCACATCCTCCCATCTGTTCTTCCTCTCACAGACAAATACACTTGATCACAAGGTTACCCCCTGAGCTGCAGGGAGGTGGGTTTGTAAACTTTGAAACCTAATCAAAGCTATTACACAAACAACATCTCTGTTTGTTAGTAGAAAAGTAGGCTTAAGTACATAGAATTAACTATTCTCTTACACTGAAGTGAACGCTGCAACTCCAAGGATTGCTCTTGTGCTTTTAGAAATTGGATATTGTGTTGGGACCAAGTGTCATTCCATGGACAATACTGTGTGAAATGAGGGTGCCTGAGGCTTAAGGGGAAACAGAATTGAATGTCCAGGAATTGATACTGATGACTAAGTAGGAAGAAAATTCCTTTTCCTCAGAGCATTTAGCATTCTTACTCAGCTGGTGTCTTATTTGGAGCCATATCTATTCTGCAAATGAGACAGGTGATGCACAAGATCTTTCTCTCTGTGTGCTCTTAGTTTGTTCCCAAATTCTTTATCTTTGTTGACAAAGGATGTCAGCTCTAGACCAGGAATACAGACATGCAGAAACTTAAGAAAGTAGTTTCTCCCTCTGAAGATACCATCTTCATATATTTTCACGTATATATATATACATATAAAGATACTGGAAAAAAACCCCTGCAGTTAGGAAAACTATTTTCCATAGTAGTTAGCTATTTAATTTTTTTTTTTTAAATTTTTTTTTACTGGCAAAGTAGGAAGTTTATAAAAGGAAGACTGTTTTGTCACACAGATAAGTGAGGCATGAGCACACAAGATGTTTTATGCAGAACATCTCTAGCAGGATTATGGATGCAACACCTTTTCCACAGGCCCATGCTCTTTTTTCCAAGTTTGACTTATGCTTTGCCCTATGATAGGTTTTTTTTTTACCTTTTTTACACTTGAACTCAAAGCTATTTATTTTAATCCTACTTCATTAATGTAAGAGTAGGAGTTTTTGTTTAGATAATATCAGTGTTGGGGCAATAATTGTTTTCAGAGTCTTTTATGTCTTTGATTGAAAGTGTTATTTATTAGTTAGATAGTGTGAGTGTTTTGTAATGAAAGCTCTGAGTATTGCACTTTAGGGAGGATCACTGATCAACACCACCTTGAGTCCTGCTCTGCCATATCTTCCAGATATCTAGGAAGTGACTTTTGCTTTGCTTTAGACCTTCTTCATAGCACAAATTTATCCTACTACTCTGTAGGTCTGTCAAAAGAGTAAAATACCAAAACTGCAAGACACTTGATATATCAAGTGCTACAAAAATATCCTGTGTAGTATCAAGTCATAATATTAGCATGCCCTGACTGAGAATGTTGTGTAGGCTGTGAATTTGATGTGTCTGAGAATAGGCATCTACTGCTGGTTAAATGAGCATGGTTAGCAGTAGTGAGAGGAGTCACCCACAAAGCAGGTACAGCCTCAGCAGAAGTCTGGAATTTAATACATCCTCTTGCTCTTCCATCCTTTAATTGCTAATCAAGCATTTTAGCAAAAATTGTGGATCTTACTGTTTAGTTACCTGAGCAGGGGAGATGGTTACCTCCTAGTGGGTTTAGAAATAAATCTTACTAGAATTCATATCCTCAGTGGAAAAATGTCAGTGGCTCTCGTCATCATTGCCTCTTTCATCTAGAGAGCAATGATCCAGATTTAGAAAAACCTCACAGTTCAGGATGAAATACTCATGCTGCTGTTTCCTGGCTGCCTCTTGACTGAAAAAACAGGCACATCAGTGGGTGGCAGGTGAACGCTCTCAACTTTGTATGGTAGCCCTCATGCAACTTTAAATCTGAAAAAAAATGTGGCTGCACACCTCATTCCAAGGAGGAATGCCTGGTCCTTGGACCGTGCTTCCAGAGACAGCTGCACACTTAGCACATGTGTCTGCACAATGATCCCCACCCCAAAACTCCAGACAAAACCAGGAGATGAATCTCAACAGCTGCAGAAGGTTCAGCTTATGAATCTTAATTAGGGTTAGGAGTTATTGGAGGTGTTTCTTTTCACAGTTGTCTAGTGATGGTTGTAAGGGCTACACATCCCAGTTCAGATTGTCAGTAATGCTAATATCTTGATAAGGGAGGAGTTCTGGTGATCTGGGCCTGTGTGAATGCCACATCTCTCTAAAAATAAATGTTTATGTGGACCAAGGTGTTTCTCTTTGCCCTACCAGAGTGCTCTTAGTTCTGCTTCCTCTTTTCTCCTGCCCATGTTACACATGTTTTTGCACAGGCTGATTTTTCCAGTTGTATTTTTTCTTTGAGAGGAAAGTACCACCCTTGCAGCTCTTATGACATTGGCAAAGCTCCCACTAAAACTGGTTTGAGACCTCCACACCCAGACCTGGTTATTTTTCCTCACCAGTTTAAAGGAACAACCTGTATTTTATGTATTTGTCTTAGATTGCAGCAGCCACCTTCATGCACAAAAAAAAAAAAAAAAAAAAAAGCCAAGACTGTCAGTTTCCCCTGTTATTCTATTTTACCTATCATTATGTAGGATGCTCTACTCTTGCTTTAGAAACAGAATCATTGGACTCCATATATTTTGAGTAATTTAGTTTCAATCCTGCTTCTGCAGCCCCTATCTCTTGTGTCTAAAGTGATTTCCCCTTAACAAGGCCAACAGTAGCAATATCAATAGTATGAAGTCTGTTAAAAATAATCTGCCAGCAATATTCACAGTACATAATTTCCAAAAGTTTCACCAGGAATTTTCAAAATAAGAAGAGTAAGGTTTGGGGTTTTTTTTTGCCTAAGATGAGGTGAGAGTTATAAGTTGATCTAGGAAGTACCTGATCTTGAAGAAAAGTTTTACAGGATACAGCCTATTTGTATCCTGCTCGTCTGAATGGCAATGTGATAAGGCTGAATGAATGGAAACTTGTCAAAAGGGACCAATATTTCTGCCCATTTCTGTCTAGTTCTGCCAATGAATCTGTTAGTCTAGTTTTGTAGTAATTAGGAATGAAGTTCTTACCCTGGTATTCTTTCACAACATTTTCATTAGACCCAGTTTGGATGTGGAAGTTTTACTGAACAGTCACGTTTGACGTTGCTGGGAAGAGGATACACCATCCCAGATTAGTCAGTACTTCTGAGGGCTGATTCCACTTGCTGTATTTGATCACAATTATTTGATGTTTGCAATTACTCAGTCTCTGGCGTCAGAAGCCAAGGTGTGACCCTGTATGTTTAATTTACTGATTATTTTAGAGGGAAAAAGAATTAAATTAAATCTTGCTCTACATCTGCTGGATGTTCTCCAGGCTCTCATTTTTTGTATATCAGTCATTGATTAGGGTGTTGTTTAGAGGCTTTCCCTTTTTTGGGACACTATTCATGATGAAAGCATGACCTTGAGGGGTGTTGGTCCCACAGCCACTGCTGATGCATCATGCTGGAACTTCAGCATCCTTGCTGGAGGAACTTAGTGTGCTGGGTGCTTCCAGGCTTCCAGATTTCAGCTTTTGGGTCAGTTTTTCAAGGATTGACCATACATGCTTTTAAAAAAAAAAATTATGCATGTGTGGTTTATTTTAGACTTGAAGAGACTTGGGTCTCAAAGCAATAGTAAGTCCATATTTCCTTGCCTCACTGTTTTTGACAGTTTTGGCACTTGCTCAGCTCTATAACCTATCCATGTTACTTCTAAGCAGCAGCTCTGTTATATTGACTTTTAAGTGCTTAAAGTAGCTTGAAAGTAGCGAGAAGAATGTTTCTGGCAGCGATGTAGATGAGCAGGAAACATGCCATTAATTCTAAAAACTCTTCAAGTAACTTTCAAATATTAATTAGCTCCTGATTCTGTAAAGTCCTCCTAAGCTGAAAACCCATTTTAAACCTCAAGCACAGCAGCTTTCAGTCAGCAGCTAACAAGATCTGCCTCTGGATGCTTCCATGGCTTGCCAAGGAGCAGCTGCTGGGCTGAGGCATTTCTTGTAGTTTGCCTCAAGGGTACTTTTTCCAAAGAAATTTGCAAGTTAAGTAACACATCACTGCAGGTTGGAATTCCAAAAGAGAAATGCCTTGAAAGGCAGATTTGGTGGCATCTCCAGAAGCTGACTGATCATCTTGTAGTAAATAAAGGGTGTCCATAAGGATGGGATGGAGAAGCCCTTGGCTGGGAACAGGATCTGCACGGGATGGTAAATGTTCTGCTTTCTAACTACTGTACTGAGGAGAGTTATGGTCATTTAAATGTCTTCAAAACACAGGATTGCCATAGGTAACTGCTTTTAATAGTAGAAATGAAACTGAAAGATCTCCCAAGCTGCCAAAAAGCTTTGGAGTGGCTTTAGTTTCCAGTACCTGGACAGAAGACAGAGTCCCTTTGCTGTAAGAGACTGAGTGAGTACAAGTTCACCATGACTTTGGTTGCTTGGGTAGCTGGTTTGGAGTAGGTTTGTACTTTGAGAGGCTCAAGAGAGAATGTTTTGAGAGGAGCATATGGAAAATATGCTCCTGTTGTCTTGGGATTTCCAACTTCAAGACAGCACCTGGTGTGCTGGTACAGCCCTGATCCCAAGGGAAGCACTTTGTGTGGCTGGATCCTGCAGGGATACAATACAGCCCTGTGTAATCCAAGCAGTCAGCTGTCTGACAGCCAATATAGGCCAGCAACAACTGGGAATGTTTTTCTGTGGAGTGGGAGGAAGAAGGAATGAGGTGGAACTCTGTCAAATTAGAAAAAAGAAAATATCTTGATTGAACAAGAGAAAGGGATCTTTCTTGGCCTTTCACACCAGAAGATGTGGGGATGATGCAAGTTAGCACAGCCAAACTTTGGTCACAATTTTGGTTCAAAATTGACATTTCATAAAACAACACTCCTAAACGAAGCAGTCTTACATAGCTCCCTGGAGCCAGCTGTATGGCACAACTGGCAAAAGTCTTGCTGTGAAACCAAATGTAGCAATGTCCTTATGTCAGAACCTTTTATTTATTATTCCACAGGCTCTGTGGAATAAGCATCTTACTATGCCCAGTGAAATCCACACAAACTGATGTTGTGGATGGATGCAATTTAGGAACTAACCAGCACTTTCCAGAGCAAGAGGAAACGAACTGCTGAGTGAGCCGCAATGTTACACCTCCCACTGGGAATTTCCAGCCCTTTCCCTCTTCCTTCCTCCCTCAGAATATATATAGTAAATACACTAAATTAAGCACTGGGGGAGGTGGCACCCAAAGGCAGGAGCTGTAGCAGAGGCTGAGTGGCCCCAGTGAAAAGCAGCTGACAATAGCGTGACCACTCCTCTGAGCATCCCAGTCATACCACCCGGACTGGCAGCAGGGGAGATGTCTCAGACAGCTATGCCAGTATTGAGTGGGAGGAAAGCTCCTTAAATAACCACCAGTGGGTCCTATTCCCTGAGTGTGTCAACACTGAGTTGTTGTTTTATTCTCTGAACAGGAAAAATTAGTCAAGTAATTGTGTGGCGAGCGAGTGACAGAAACGAAATAATGGTTTTTGCTTTTTCTAGTTGCTGGATCTGTTTTAGCACACAGCAAGTATTTTCCTTGTCATTTTGCATTTCTATTCAAAAAACCTCCAAGCAGCAGATGAAAACCAGAACAAAAGAGGAATAGATTTGGCTAAAATCAAGGGAGTTACATTCTATTGAACCACATCACTGACTACTCCAAAAGAGCACTTGTCTAGGTTTTGGGTTTGGATTACCTGCATTTTGAGGGGCTAAGGCAGCATTGGTCCCTTCCCCATCATTGTTAATCTTTGCATGTGGTTAAATTACAGTTCATAATCCAGTCTTGAAATTCCTTACTCTTAATATATCTTACACTGTCTGCCTCTTCTTATTCCATATGAATAGCAGATGATGTTGTGGTGCCAGATCAATAAAGTAGGATTTCATTTAATTAGTGTTGTCTCACAGCCCATTATGATCCTAGATATATCCAAACTGTTTTTTTCTCTTTCATATTTCCCCAGAACAAGGGGGGGAGGTTGGCAGCGGTAAAGAAAAACAAACCATTAGTATTCAGGTTGGCATTGTAAATTGGCAACAGATCTCAGCTCTTTTGGGGATTTGTCTTTTGACAAATTGTTAGATAAATCTGAAATTGTAGCTACCTCCCTTATGATGTTTGTTTGTCTGTAGACCAGATTCTCTCCTTGCTAATCTGATCTTGCTAGCCAAATTAAAGGTTAGTCTAAGCATTTTCCATGCAATTTCTCCTTTTTGAAATGGCAGTCATGAACCTAGGCAAAAGATGTGGCCTAATGTGTCTGGGGAATTAAGTCACTCATTTCCACACTGTTGTACTTTGCTTTTCTTTACTGCTCTGAAAACAAATTAGTAGAAAAAACATCTGTGGGATGTTTTTGCTCTGCTGGCATCTAGGCACAGTCAAGTTTTCCTCCTCCTGGGTTATTTCTCTCTAGAGCAAATGATACTTTCTTTGACCAGTCTTCTAGTTCAGCAGTCTTCTAGTTTCCTTTGCAAGGTAATTTTTATCTTCTTTTTTTTAAGTGCTTCTCACTTTAGGATATATAAGTCAGCAATATCTGCTGACTTAACCAGACCATACACTACTAACCTCTGCTTTGTAGTATATAACTTATAAGAATACCTCAATTTTTTTTAGTGAATAGGGTCTAGAAGTGAAGCAACTCTCAAACAGGAACAAAAGCTTTTACTCAGCTTTCTAACTTTGCTTAAATTCAACTGTTTGTTTTTGTTTATTTTTAATTAAAAGCAGCTATGACAAATGATGCAAAGAAGAAAGCAAATGGCAACTGCTTGCAGGAGGTTGCAGGTTGAAAAAGTAGGACAGGATTCAGTGTGAACATATAGAAGGTGGAACACACAGGAAAATGGTTCTGCCTTTGCATGTGAGGTATTAAGTTCTGAGCAGCCCCCTGTAACACTAGGAATTAATCTCTGAGCTGTAATAAGACATATCATAACAACATTTAGAATTAGAGCCCAAAAAGCAGAGCATTAGGAATAGAAAAACATGTAGTTCTGCTACTGTACTAAGCTCTGGTTTGAATCCTGCATGTAATCTTGATCTGGTTATCTGGAGAGGTGTGTGGTAGAGCTAGAAAAACCCAAGGGGGGAATGTTTAAAGGTGCCCAAAGGCAACAGCATCAGACCTGAGAGAAACTCTTCAGCCTGGAGGAGAGGTGGCTGAGGTAGAATGAGATATGGGCTTATAAAAATCACAAGTAGCAGAGAAAGCACCTACAGGTACTGATCATTTGGGATTTGCCATGTAGAGACTGAGGGTGATCAAATGAAATTAGGAGATGTCCAGTCCAGAACCAGTCAGAGCCCATTCTTTGTTCTATGAGGTGCTGTGAGCTCTTGGTACTGTGGCAGCAGGATTTTATTTATGTGTGAGGTTAGTTTGCAATACTTCAGACAGCAACTGGGCAAAATAAGGCCTGTCAGGAAGTTTAACTGCAACAACACAAGCTCTGGCTCAGAAACACCTTGAGCTACAACATGTTGGAGGCTTGGAACATATTCTGGAATAATATATTTACCCTTTTCCCAGGCAGGATGCTGGGCTGTAAGTGATCAGTGGTGGCTGTTGTGTGCCTGAAGAATCCCAGTTGTCAGCTGGCTGACTTGGCTGACTTGCTTTTGACATTCTGAAGTGTTCTGCTAAATCTGAGGGGCAGAACTTGTTTTTCCTATCATACTTCCTTTAAATGTTCTATAGTTTTGATGTTAACAATCAAAAAGTGCTGCACTCCCTAAAAGATAATCCACAACTTTGCTGTAGATGTAAAGCATCTTTAGTAGCAGACAGATAAAATGTGTATTTTAGCTCAGCTGCATAAAATTCCATCAAGTTTAATACATTGGCTAGTCTTGCCTCTCTTGAAGTAATTTTAAAAAATATTGTTTCTTCTATTATACTATCTTAAAATATTTGATCTACTGAATAACATCCATTACAAACATACTAAATTATATAAACATTTTCAACCCAATTCAGCTTATTCACAATTTTGTCTATTCACTTACTGTTATCTTCCTTTGTAATAAAACTGATTTTATTTCTACATCAAGTCAAACAGTGACCTTTTTGTAACTTTAAGTATTTTTAGGAGTATTGAACCTGCTCAGCCTTACAGTGTCTTCTTTTCCTTTAAAGCTGTATTAATTCTGCCATAACCCAGAAAGGATTTTGCAAAGACATTATTTCAGTGAGTACATTCTTGACTTAATATACTGAATTCAGATACGTGAGAGCCAAACACCGCAGTTAGATTTGGAAAAGCAAATGCGGTGACACAGCCTGAAACTGCGAAGCCATCAGCAGCGCTGAGCTTGGAATTCTCCCTCTGGAGAGGCTGGGTTTGGAATTCTCCCCCTGGAGAGGCTGGGGCTCGTGTTTCCCTGCTCACTGAGCAGCTGCTGGGCTGGTGCTGGTGAATGGAGCCCCTTGTCTGCTTGGTGGAGCCAATGACAAGTGTCTGGCTTTCACCAGCAGGAAGCGGTTCTGCAGCCGGAGCTAAGTTTAGTGCCATGGATTTGTTCCTCTGACTTCACATTCCCGCTGCCCCCCTCCAAAGGAAATCAGCCCAGAGGGCTGAGGAGGAGCAGGACAGCTAAACCTCCCTCAGCCAGGGCTCAGCTGGATGTCAGGGGCTTTCCACGTTAGGAGTTTTCCCTGGTTCTGAAGTTCACAACACGGCATGCAATTTTTGGGCAAGTATTCACACTAAAGCTCAGCTTTTCCTGGAGGAAAGGAAACGCTTGTTTTCTAAGACAAATGTATTTCAAAGGAGGCAAGATCACAAGGGTATTTTAGTCAAATGAAGTAAATATTCTAAAAAGGAACCCCCTTCTTTGTTCAAGAGAAGAGAACTGCTGTGGACGATGGTTTGAACAGCATATTGGTTGCTGACAAATGAGGTTGACAGTTTTGTGATTTATTTTTAACTGAAGAATTTTTTTTGAAAGAGAAGTACTGTGTAGCCTTGGCAGTTGCTGCATATTCAGTGTGGGTGGATGGAACTGAGAAATTGCATCTGTGCTAACAAGCGTTTTGGGATTCCATTAAAAAATTAAACTCATGTACTGGAAACTGAAGCTGTACCAGCTCACCTGGGGACCTCTGCCCTCTGAATATCCTCCACAAGGTAAGAAGCGCTGCCTATCCAAGGCACTTGCAAAAATATTTGGACCTCAAGATATGACATCAACTCAAATTTGGGCTATTAGATTGACATTTTCTTTCTCTCCTGAGATTACAAGTCAATGAGTTAATCTCTACTCTTTTCTTCCAAGTTTTCCCTCTAACTAAAAAGGCTAAAAAAAAATTTCAAAAAGGCAGTCAAGAAACAGTTTAACGTGGTCATTGATCCAAGTGCTGAGTCTAAGGAGAGTACCTAATACCGTAAGGCTTCTAATAAGATGTAATTATGTCACTGGGAAGGCAGCTTGGACATTTATATCATGTTAGCTCAAAGGTCTGATCAGTTAGTGCTTTACATCTGCAAAATAAACCTCTCTCCAGCTAGACTTTGTGAGTGTGGGTATTTCTGGCTTCTTCAGGGATCGGCTGA
Organism: Poecile atricapillus; assembly: GCF_030490865.1. Taxonomy (NCBI): domain Eukaryota; kingdom Metazoa; phylum Chordata; class Aves; order Passeriformes; family Paridae; genus Poecile; species Poecile atricapillus. The sequence goes on along the minus strand of NC_081255.1, from coordinate 7,441,314 downwards.
GCCGTGATTTCTCAAGGAGCCTTTTTGTGGAAGAGCTCTTATTTCAAGTGTTTGTGTTACACTGCAAGTAAATAAGTACCCATTTGAATTGCTTAGAAGTAGATAATATCTGGCTTTGATGTGGCCAGTAGTAGCAACTCCCCAGGAATTCTGTTGCAGTGAAGTGTAATCCCCATTAAGAAACTTTTCTCCCAAGGTACTGATTTTAAAAATTGCTAAATGACTTGCTGTAAGCTGTCATATATTTGGCCATCCCACCTTTCCTGGAGCAGGACTGGGTGACCTAATCCTGCTCACCCTTCACACTGGAGAGGTTTCCTAGAACTTGCCAGGACAGAAGAAGAATGTCAAACAGACTTTTGAGCTGTAGTTTCCCAGTTACCTTTGAAATCTGTGTCCCTTCATAGCACTCCTTTCCCTAAAGCTGACATTGTGGGAGTAGTTGCTGTCCGCTGTGGGCAGCATTCAGAGGAGGAGAGATTGGAGCTTCAGTTCTCAATGGAAGGAGGTATGTGATACAGAGCATTTACAGTTACTGGTCTCTCCTTGTTCCTTGCAGTTGTGAGGCTGACTGGCTCTATAGGAGCTGAGCAAATCCTTGGGAATTAAGGGAGCAAACACTTTGATACAGTACTCAGGATTTTGCAAAAGGGTTACAATTGTAGTTTTTGTTCCAAGAACCTCTGTTTTTAATTTGATTACATTAAAATCTCTCTTCAGAAAAGGAAAGGGTTTTTTCCCTTATCTTTTGTGCTGTTGGGTTTTGGTTCCTCACCTAGAGGCTCATTTAAAGAAGTCACACTTGGACTGCATCTGGTCTGGTGCCTCTAACCATTCCCAGTACCTGTGGCAAGAGACATCTGTTGTACCTTTTAACAGCTGATAGGTCCAGCTCTCTTGTGCTCATCCTAAAGTGTTTTTTAAATGCATCTAAACCCCTGCATCATTTTGCTGCTGGCTGCCCTTACCAGAATTGCTTTCCTGACAGAGTTGTGTGAAAATCTTAGCAATGATGAGAGCCAGACTATTTGGGTAACAGTATTGTACTGAACATGATCAATACTTTATCTACTTGGAAATTCTCTCTTAAAACAGCAGAGCTGCCAAATGCTTCTGTAGATGGTTCAGTCACAGCCTATACTTTGATCTATGAAGAAATTTATGCATCTTGGTTTCAAGGAGTAAAGATGTTCAAATCAAAGCTTGGGAGTTTAAGCTTGACTTATTTCATACTGGATTCTGCAATAAAAAGCTACTTCACCAGAAATTAGTTGATGAAGAAATAGGGAAGCACTGCATTATGTTGATAATGGGAAAATGTGTCACTGACATCCGAGCAAAGAAATGGGTTGAGGGACACCTCTGTTTGACTGCATTAATAACAAAGGGAGGGGATAACTGGTACCAGGGAAACAGAAAACAGGCAGTTTGTGTAAAATCTTACCACAGCTAACCCCTTGTAATGTTCAGGTAGACAGACAATGTATTGAATTCTTCATACATTGGTGGAACTAAATCAATTGAGATCAATTTGTCTCTCTCCTTTTACCAATTAGAACTCAGTAACACCAAAACCCCAAACTTTCTGGTCTTCTCTTGGATTTTTTGTATCAAGCTAGCTAAGAAGCCCCTCTTCCAGGCAAAGACCTACCACTTCAACCCCTGCTTCATATCAGCACTTCATCATGTTGCAAAATTAATCTGTTTGCAAGAGATGAAAGATGGAGAGCTCTTTCTCCATGTATTTCTCACTCTGAAACCAAAGATCACTTTTATCTATGCCAGATACATTTTGATAATCTGAGGCATGACAGTGCTGCCAGCTTGAAATATTTCCTTTTATATGATGTGAGCTGTTCATGATGCAATTTTGTGACTGACTCTGAAATCTCCTCCCTGTCTCTCCCAGCCTGGTACCATAAATAGAAACCTACTCCTTGCCCATCCCAAGTTCTTGGCTCGGAGCTGTATTTCTTGGCTTTCCTCAGTGTGTTGTTTACAATACTTAAACCTTGCCCCACTCTGTGGGAGGCCCAAGGACTAACTATGGGTCTGTGCTAGGCTCCAGCAAACCACGTTATTAAGAGTCTGGTTGCTTGCAGGAGAGGAACACCTAGGAATGGCATTTAGTTCGTGCCTGCATTTTACCAAAGCCATATGTGAGCTGTCTGACCCCTTTAAACTGGTGTTTTTCATGGCCACATGGGTGCCAGCAGAAGGACTAGGTGGTCCAGTTAGGTAAAGGCTGCAGTCTGTTACAGGGTAAAGGAAGTTCATAGGTCTGCTTCAATACTACCACATTATTAGACAGCAGAAACTTGGCCTGTTCAGCACGGGTTGCTTTTCAGTGTGTAGCTTGTCTTGAGTATTTTTGGTTAGCAGGAAGCACTGAGACTTGGCTCCAGAAACAAAGCTGCTGTAGAACTTGATACTGTTCCAATCGTGTCAGCAAAATAGGAAACCCACTTGCTGCTGTGTTATCAGTTTTGTTTCCTTGTATTCATTAAGGCAGAAATCCTCCCACTAAGAAGCCAGTTAAAGATCTAAAGGTCCAGTAGTGGTGTAATGTGATGTATGTTTTGAAGGTGCAGTGGAAAATACCAATTATACGAGCACTCATTAGGTACTTGATGATCTACTTTCCACGGGTTGATGACCAGTGCCTGTTCTTTGGTAGTCTTAAAAGCAAGCAAATAAAATGAGTGTCTGTAAAACAGCATCATAGGTAATTTATTGGTGTTTAGTTCAAGGACTCAAGAGTGAAAATAAAGTGAGATATGTAGTATGTGATCTCAGTGGCTTTGTATTTGAGTTGTCCCTCTGTGAAAAAATACACACAAGTCTACATCCTGTAGGGGTTTTGTTGTAAAACACCAATATATCAGATTAAGACTGCATGCAATAACCAGTATTTACCCTATAAACCTCCTTGTCTCTCTCCTTCCACTGACAAACCGGTCACTTTGGCCTGTGGCCAACAACACTAAATCAATTTCAGGGCTGTATTTTCATTAATACATTCTTTTCTTTGATTAAGAGACATTAAGAGACATTGAAATTCAGAGTGTAGCAAGTTTTGTAGAAGCTCCCTGAACTATACATTATAAAGTAGCATAGTCAGCAAGATTTCCTTTTATTCAACTTTCCCCCACTGCTGGAAGAACTAGAAAAATGCTTCTAAATGGATGACTTAAGTTGTTACAGGAAGGGTAACCACTCTCAGGAAACAGCTTTGAAGGGCACCACAGGGAATAGGGGAAAGAGCTGGGAAGAACTGCTGTGCCTGAAAGATGGACTCTTCCACTGAGGAAGTTGAGTGTACCAGAATTAAGATTTTATGTCATGCACTTACTGTGAAGGGCACAGGAACAGGATGCAGGTGTGGTGCATGCCAATGTCAAAATGATGGCCTGCAGTATAAAATAACTATCTAGGAATATCGGTTTTAAGAGAGATAATGCTCATCTAGAAGCCAGAAAAATGCTTGATTTTATTCTGGTTGAGTGCATTTGACAGAACCTTATGAACTGCTATGTACTCTGTGTCCTTTCTACCGGAGAGCACCTTCAGGAAGGTGCCTAGAAAGTGTGGGCATAAAATGACTCTGTTGCAGGAGACTTAAAGCCAAAATTACAGCTTCTCACCTGTAATGCAACTACATGATTCCCATCAGGATCTCTTAACACACCAGCCAGCCATTAGGCTTTGGCTACAGACTCTTCTGACAGAGGCTAAAATTGATGGGGTAGATAGGGATATGTGCAAGATACATTATTAATCCAACTTAACTTCCTGATAATCCTTCTTTGTTTGTAATACCAATTACTCATCCACTGTACTTTAACTAAGAAGTAAATGTGTTATTTTAGCTAAGGTTAGTAACTGTCACAGCTGAGACTGATCTAACCACAAATCCATACATAGCTTGCCCTTTTCTGGTACCATTTTAGGTAAGGGTGATTGTCACAAAGCTCATTGATGTCTTTCTGAAGCTGTACTGGCTTTCTCCACAAATTCTGATTATTCTTTGTGTGTTAACAGATATGCTAAGCTTAGTACAAATGCCAGTGTAATTCAGAGTACTTGGAACAAGTGCAAGCTGAGAAAACAGTAAACTGCAAGAAGCAAAACAAGGAGGAGAAGAGAGAAAGCCCAGGAGCTCTCACACAAAGGCATCACTACCTCTGACCACTGGGTAGTATGCTGCAGGATTCACTGAACTTGGTTTTGGAAGAGGAAGAAAAGAGGTCACCCCCTTGTCAGAACTTTAGGAACAGCAGTATTCAGGTGTCCTAAGTTAATTCTTTGCCTAGTTATTTTTCCACAAATGTCAGGTGTTGGTTGCAGGGGAGATGACTCTTGTCAGAAGCCATATGGGAAAGGCAACTCCTCATCATCACAGCATCCCCACAGTTCTAAATACTCTTTTTCTACATTCACAGCTTTACAGAACACAAACATTTGGAATAAGCCTGGTTGCTTACCTTTAGTCTAGTTTGAGTCATCATCACACAGTGCAGCTGCCCCTCTCACAGAACAGAGGTTCACAAATCATGGAATTGCTGCTTTCTTGCCTCACTGGACTGCAGCAACTCCTTTCCCCCTACAAAGGCCCAGACCACAGACTGCCTTTTCCCTGCTCCCTTTTATACCCCTCTGCAGGCCCACCACCCTCCCAGGTGTGATACTGCCATGGTGAGTGCTGGTTTGTTAACCCTTCCATGGCCACCTGGCAGGAGGAGCCTGTCCTGCCACAAAGGCAGCTCTCCTGGAAAACCAGGGCTTTTAAAGAATTCATCAACAAATCTGGGGCTTTTGAGAGGTAATTTGATGGGGCCCTTGTGGAAAGCTGTCCTGAGTGTTACTAAATCAGCAAATGTGCAGCTCAGACTGGGTGCACTGTGCTGGCCTTGCTTTCTGTGTGTTTCTGAATTCCTGACATGTCCAAGAACCTTCATGTGCCCAATGTTTGTACCTCTCCAAGGTGTAGATTTTCACCAACATCCTTTCCTGTTGATTCCCGTAAGTAGTGCTCCAGCAGTGGTATGTGGAGTGGAAAAATGAATCAATCTGGGCGGTCCCCTTAATGGGTGATCTGTTTTTTAATTTGTGCGAAGGAATTTCTCCAAGGAAACTGTTTGCTTTCTTCCCAAACACTTTGTTACCTAACTCATAGTGGAACAAAACTGTCTCTATAGCTCATCTCAAAGTTGTTTCAACTTGCAGTCCAGTCCCCACATCCTCTGTGTGTTCAGCAGTCCCTGGAAAGCTCCACCCTCCCATCCAGTTAATAACCACGTTAACCCAGGGCCTGATTTTCCCAGTCTCTGCTTTGCCTGCCCAGCAGCGCTTCCTTTCCCCTTGGCTCCCGGCCTTGTGAGCAGCAGCAATTGCTGTGTGTGGAGCCTTTGTGCTCAGCCCAGGACTTGTGGTGCCAAGCAGCCTCTCTGGAAAGGACAGCATGAGTGTGGGGACAGTCCTCTTCCAGTCCAGCACCTATGGCAAGGAGGGCAGGCTGCTCTGCTGCCTCGGTGAGGGTGCCTCCGAGCCCGGCGTGCGCTTCACAGGTAGGATGCTTGGGGGTGTAATCCTGTCCTGTCCCTCTCCTGTGTATTTCCAAGTGCTTCAAGGAGGATGAGGTCCTTTCAAATCTGTCTTCTAGTACAAGACCAGGCATAGGAAGGTGTAAGATTGCCAGCTTTTATCAGGACTTTAGGATTAGTGAAATGCTTCTTTTCTATGAGCAGTTACACAGTATTTCAGAAATGGAGACCACTTCAGAACTTAATGTGATTCTGAAATTTAAAATTTAGCATATTCTACCTCCTGCTCTGAGACCAAAGAGATTGGTAATTGGAGTGTTGGCAGCAAGGGTTGGGGAAAAAACACCCCTTACATGGTGACTGGATAGGAAAGGGTTCATATCCGGAGAGAAGCAAATGTATTGTGGGAATAAAGAAAAGGAAGGAGATGGATGAAGTGTAACCTCCTTGTGTGACTGTGTATGACTTGTTCACTAAGTGATGATGTAAGTTTTCCATTGCATAGGAAACAAAAGTGTTAATACAAGATTTATGGTTAGCCTTGAAAAGGAGCTGATATAAAACAGAATTTCCCAGCTAATTTCCTGACTTTTGGTGTGGACAGAACTCACAAACTATTTGGCTGGAGGGGCATCACTTTGATTATCTCTGTGATGATCATGTTTCACTTCTGTGATGGATGGTGTAGATCCCACACCATATGGAACAGCATGGGCTGTTATGGAATTATAACCTGCAAGAAATACTTTTGTATCCTGGTAGAAACCCCTTTAGGTGTTGGGTAACCTTTACAGTTATTTAAGCATTCAAGTCACTTTAACATGAAAGTGAAGGAAGTTAGTGAGACGTGAACTCTTAAAAGCATTTCATTTTTAGGTAATGTGATTTTTAGGTAAGCACTGTAGCTAAGTGATTGAAGTTTCTCATCAAACATTAACTTCTACTGGCTTTTTTGTACATCAAGAGGGGGTTAAGAACATGTGCCAGCCTCCCAGGCATTCCCAAGAAAGTGGTAGGAGCCCCACATCTGCTTTGACTCCCCACTGCCAGTCCAGCACAGCACATGTTTCCTTGTGGGCAGAACTCTTGGTGCTGAACAGGTGGCATTTCTGCTGGCTTCACCTGGCCTGCAGTGGGCTCAGCTGGGCACAGGGCTTGCTGCACCAGCTCTGGAGCTGGGCTGGCCCTGGGCTGCTTCAGGTTATCCATGGGTGCATGGATAAACCCTTAACTTCATAGTGTCTGTGGAGCAGGGCTTGGTTGCTCAGTGCGTGAACTTTTCTTGCTGGAGAAAGAAACTTAAAGGATGCTTTGACTTAGAATAAATGTTATGTTTTTGTTTAAAGCCTTTCATTGGTTGGCAGATATGTAACTGAAAGGAAGAGGGTAATAACACTGTTAAGGTATTTTGGAGCTGAAAGGTGTTTGGAAACTGCCTGCTTTTGTGTTTGCTCTTTAGCAGAGATGTGAAAGTCAGGATTCTCATACAGCACATTTGACTTTTTTAAAGCATTGAAACACTCATAACACAAGTCACTTTAAATACATAAAGAATGTATTATTTAATTAAATACATATTTTTACTCCATAAAGAGAGCTGGATTTAGGAACATGGAGCTTAGTATGCACACATTCAGCCCCAAGAAAATACCGTGGGATGTTGGCAGCCATGCTGTGATGTAGGTGGCTGAGCATTGGGATTTCTTATTTTCCATGATAGCATCCAGTCTGATGGGTTAATATCTTGTAAAACTAATTGCAGTTGAGAGTTAGGAATAAGAAGTGTATGTAAATATTGCATCTGCAGGCAGTGCAATCAAGGAACTGGCATTTTGGTGCCTTAGTCTGTGGTATCCTTTTTGTGCTAGGAGAACCTTGACAGAAGGCTACTTTTATATTATTAAGTAATTGCAAGATGAACAGGTTATGCAAGCAGTAGAACTCTGAATAATTACTAGAAATGCAGTAAAAAGCCACTTAACTATGTTTAAAATGGAAACAGAACAAACCTCAACCTCTTACTTTCTCATATACCTACAATGCAGTTTAAAAAATTACGTTATAGGCTGGAAATTCCCTTAGTCCTTGTTTCCCAGACTTGAGTCTGTCCTGTGACACAGACTTGGCATGTTACTGTGCCTGTTACATGGCACAGGCTTCTTCCTGCTTTGTGTCTCACTGACTTCCCAGTTTTCCTGTCCTGTGCTGCATTTGAGCTTTGTTTCTTTTTCAAGTGTCTTATAGAACAGCTCTTGATTATGAGTGTAAATCTCAGGGGCCTGTGGGGAAGGGGGTAGGAGTAGCCACACACACATTCTCTGGCATTGTCTGCTTTGAAACATCCCAAGCCTGACTTCTCAGCCCCTTAGAAATGTGCTAAACCAATGACTGTAAAGCAAAGAGAGCCTCTGATGTTTTTAGAGAAAACTTTTTATGTTTAGTGCATTTAATGAAATCTCTTTGCTGTATTCATTGCTCTAATGAAGTTCAACTAGAGAATTCAGAAATAGATATTGGGACAGGGACTTAGATATTTGCACCATCAGACAAAAGGTATATAACTTTACACCTTCATATGTTTTTGTTCCCTTGAGCAGCCCCCGTGTATGAAACCACACCATCACTCTTTTTCTTGTCTTAATATTGAAATTTACTCTACTACATGTTTCTGGAAAACCTCTCCATGAGTTAGAAAGCCAGTGATGGTCTTGACATAGCACTAGCATGAAGCATTCACAGTTTTGTTTCTTAATACAGTTCCTCCTAAAACCCTATGGATTTAGATTGGTTTTAATTGTCACAAGAACTGTGGGACTTTTTTCTTTTGTTGCTAAAACATGTCTGATTCCTCCCCCCACTCCCTTGTAGTGACAAGTGCATCAGTTCTCCACTGAAACAGCAAAACAGAAATGCTGCTGCTAAACACCCAGCATCACCTGTACTGCCTTCTGTCCCTGTCAGTTTTCCACCTCTGTTTACACAGTCTTGAAATGTATTACAGATCACTGTCATTCCTACATTAATACTGAACCAGTTACTATCCCAATTTATTAATCTCATTTGTGTCATAATTCAGTCTTACCTGTATTTGTGATGTTGGTTTCTGATCCAGGCTATGTCCACCACAGAAACAATAAGGACAAAACATAAAATTTTGTGATTGAAAGGGTTCCTTCACTACTTCATGTAATTAAAAAAGTGCTTTTAATTGTGCACTTATTTTTCATCTATGAATGCTTAAACAATTTCAAATAGAAGTATAGATGAAGTATATATAGTATAGTAAATATTAAATAGAAATTTTATATACATAGCTTGCTACTTGGCTTACAGCCAGGAGTTGGACTTGATGATCCTTGTGGGTCCCTCCCAACTCATTATATTCCCTGCTTCCATAATTAGAATTGGACACAAAGTGATTGCCTCTCCTGTCCTTCCCTCAGAGGCCCTGCACCGCCCCTACGGTTGCGACGTGGAACCCCAGGCACTGAACGAAGCCATCAGATGGAGCTCCAAGGAGAACCTGCTTGGAGCCACTGAGAGCGACCCCAATCTCTTTGTTGCACTTTACGATTTTGTAGCAAGTGGTGACAACACACTCAGCATCACCAAAGGTAAGACTGGGAGTGTAGAGCAGGTGTGGGCTTGAAAACTTAGCAACAGAAATCAGGATACGGAATCCTTTCCTGGATAGGAATGGGAATAATTCACGTAGAGAATGGGAATAGTGCACTTAGAGAAGCTGGATCCCTACAGTGATGGTGGGAAGCAGACAGTCTGTCCCTCGTGGTGCTGGAGGGACACCTGCCGGGCAGTTCTGCTGGGACAGGCACAGTCCAGCCCACTCCTGTGCCAGGCTCCCCACATCACTGGCCCTGTGAGATACCTGCTGTAGGAAGGACAGAGGGAAATGGGTGCATCATAGGTCACAGATGGTAACAGACCTTGACAATTTTGACTGGGGGCAGAATCAGGAATTAATCTTGCACAGTCACTTTATGATTCTGGTCAGAACTGTTAAGTTATATGTCATTTAAAGCTTCAAGGAAACAAATCTCACCTCCAAGGGATTGTGCCTGAAGCTTTACACATTCAGTTATCTGTGACTCCAAGTTATCCCTCCAAGAAAACAAAGTCTTCCTAGTCTAATAAGCTGGAATACAAGAAACTTTTTGAATTCATCTCACTACACTGAATCAGTGAACAGTATCCTAGGCCTTTGCTTCATAAATATATGTAGCAGTTTAATTATAAGATGATTTCTCTTGTTAAGCTACAAACCCTGGCTCAGCTGATGCTGAGTTTCTCCCTCAAGGAGACACAACAGCTTGCACTGTGCTTATTTTGTTTTTTTCTTTCTGGTCACAGGTGAGAAGTTGCGAGTCCTGGGTTACAATCAGAATGGTGAATGGAGTGAGGTACGTTCGAAGAATGGGCAGGGCTGGGTACCAAGCAACTACATCACTCCAGTGAACAGCCTGGAGAAGCACTCCTGGTACCATGGGCCAGTGTCCCGCAGTGCAGCAGAGTATCTGCTGAGCAGCCTCATCAACGGCAGCTTCCTGGTGCGGGAAAGCGAGAGCAGCCCAGGGCAGCTGTCCATCTCGCTCAGGTACGAAGGACGTGTTTACCACTACAGGATCAACACCACCTCGGATGGGAAGGTAAGGACCTCTGGATAATGCTGTGGGGAGAGGAGATGAAGATATTAATTAAGAGGTGGTGCAGAATCTCAAATTGCAGATCCAGTATTAATATAAAAGAAGAGCATGTGTGCCAAGGGTGTGGTGGTAATTCCCCAAACAACACTTTGGAAAAAGTGCAGACAGTTCTTGTCTGGGCTGAAAGTAGCTGGGTAGCAAGGCAGCTGTGGTTGGAGGTAGTGATAGCCTTCCACTGATCCCCTTAGAAGCAGCAGAGCTTTGGTAAGTCGGCATTTTTAACCAAGATCAAGTAGTGGCATGTTGTGTTGAGAGACCTAAGAATTCCAGTTTCTAGTCCTGTAAAGCACAAGGCAGGAGACAGCACAGCTCTTAAGTGATAGCTTATATGTAGCTGTCTTCTGCAGGTGAAAATCCCACAGATTAATAGTTATTTACCCAACAAGAAGAGAACAAATATTCTAAAATCCCGATTTTCTCATTTTTTTAAAAATAAAAATCAGAATGTACCTATTTTCCAGCATCACTGAAAACTTCCAGCTGCCTTCATTTAAGCAGACTCCTGTTTCTTGCTTACCAGGTCTATGTGACAGCAGAAAGCCGTTTCAGCACCCTGGCAGAGCTCGTGCACCATCACTCAACAGTGGCAGATGGCCTGGTGACAACTCTGCATTACCCAGCACCCAAGTGCAATAAGCCCACCGTGTATGGAGTGTCCCCCATCCATGACAAGTGGGAGATGGAGCGCACCGACATCACCATGAAGCACAAGCTCGGGGGAGGGCAGTATGGAGAGGTCTACGTGGGGGTCTGGAAGAAATACAATCTCACAGTGGCTGTGAAAACGTTAAAGGTGAGTTTTCACATTTCAGGCACTGTTTATTTGGTCACCATTTATGACATGAGTAAGGAAATTTCAATGTTCTCAGCTACACCTCATGATATGAACATCAGAAAATGGAGTGTGCTGATCTGCATAAAATCCATGCTCGAGAGCTTTTGATCTGCAAGGTGACCCTATCAAACTTAGACCAGTGCATGTGGCTTAGAGACAAATTGTAATTTTGGCCCAAAAATTGGAGCTGCATGTCCAAGTCAGACCAGTAGAAATGGTTACAAACACAACTTCCCTTCCTCCAGAGGAGCTGTGGAGGCTTTAAGAAATCAAAGGTGTAGAAAATACCTTCTATAAGCTGTTCTCCACTCCTGAAAGAATTCAGCCTCTCCATTTCTCTTCCTTTTCAAAACCTCGTGTTTGTTTCAACGTTAACAACTACAATTCTAAGTGCCCCCTGAGTAACTGAAGTTTTATAGCTATACAGGGGAACTAAGTGATCCTGAGAGTCTTCCTCTCACCAGCCACAACAGCTACCAAATGAGCAAGCCTGGCTCTGCCAGGGTACTGCAGATCAGTCTGCAGCACAGCCAGGCAGCTGTTCAGGGCTTTTAATCACAAAATGTACAGTTTGCTTTGGTAAAAACCAAAACAGCAGAATGGAGACAAAGATGCCATCATTTATATTCAACCTGGATGTGTGGTGTTAACCAGACCTTGGTCACGAAGATAAATGTTCCTTTCTTTTGCCTCTCTGTCTGTCTAGGAAGATACCATGGAGGTGGAAGAGTTCTTGAAAGAAGCTGCTGTGATGAAGGAGATCAAGCACCCAAATCTAGTGCAGTTGTTAGGTCAGTGATATGTCTTGCTCTTTGTGTTCTTAGTCTTCATTTTGGCAGAAACTTGCCTGGTTTAAATGCAGTGGCAGCTTTTCTGTATTTATATAACTTTACGAATCAGGTCATGTTATGGGGTGGTATTTTTGACAGCTTTATGTAATACTGGAGCTAAGAGACACTAATTTTAAATAAAACATCAAATACAGTCACATTAGTAGACAACTTTGCTGTTGAGGCACGACTGTTATATAAAAGTTTGCAGTATCATCCTCCTGCTGGTTCATGTCCTTGGCCTTAAACACGCTCCAGGGTTCAGGGATCAGGTTCAGATCCCTTCTCTGCTCTGTTAAATCAGATTTGCAAAACAATTTTCTGTGACTTATTTTTCTGAGAGAACAGGAAAAAAATTGTAAGAAAATTCAAAGTGAAAGGAAAAATTCTGTTGGAAGCACAACAAATACCATTGTCCATACTTCTCAAATCAGGGACATTTACAGAAAAGGCTGCATTGGAGAAAACAAATTAGCCCATAATTAGGCAGAAGACACCAGATTGCTGCTGCTGTGAAGAACTCTGTGTATCACTGAATAAGTACATGAGATCAAACAACTCAGGACTGGAAAAAATCCACAGGCTTTACATCTTGGCTCTGTCCTGTTGTCTCACTGGCAGATGCATGATATGATGATCATTATTAAATAGTTTGCATAGCTGTTAAATCTACATGCTCAAAGATTCTTAAGGAGACACCCTAAACCTTTACTAGAGTTTAATTGTCTCTGGATTTCTGGTGCTCTCAGGAGCAGAGCTGTCAAATCAAGCCTGGGATAAAAGGAGAAATGTGAAGAATGTGAAAGGTTTTTACTAATGGCAACTGTTCTGTTGTCACCCATTTTTAAAAAAGGGCACAGATGAAGTTTGTGCCAGCCCTGTCTGGTTCCAGGAGCAGCTACTCAGAGATTTGTCATCAGAGAGCTGCATTTTTGCTCTTTCTGATGTACAGTGCAGTCGTGCTTTACTCCTGAATGTGTAAAGAGCTACAGGGGGGATCCCAGAGCTGTGACAAGAGTATCCTGTTGCCCTCCTCCTCCGCCTTTACATGCTTTGTACAGTGACTGTAGCGAGGAGTCATCCCAGGAATGTGTGAGAATGCTGCTCTAGGAGCAGGTCCCACCGTGCTGATTCCTTACCCAGCACATGGGAGTGCTTCACATTACTCAGTAGTGACATTTCAGTCTGGAAATCTTGCCAGCTGACAGGTACCCGCTTCCAGTTGGCCACTCCTCAGCTTCATGAAGGCAGAGAGGGGAAGAAAAGCAAATTTTATGTTCATAATTCTCCTTTTTCATTCTGTAATCTTTCAAAGAACGGAACAACGGCTTCATGTATATTATATAGGATTAGTGCTGCTTTCTTAGACGTGTTTCTCTCTATCCATAAAATGGATGGACAGGAAAACAGACAGAAGCCCTGAGTTTTAAGCTGGGCTGTACTGACCTGGGTCTTGTACATGGAAATCTTCACTTTTCCAGAGGAACACTCAGCACTACAAAATGCAATAAATGGCTGTTAAATCAGGAATAGTGGTGAGAAAGGGGAGCTTTATTCACATGCAGCCTGCTCCTCCCTGGCAGGTGTGTGCACCCTGGAGCCCCCCTTTTACATCGTGACGGAGTACATGCCCTACGGGAACCTGCTGGACTACCTCCGGGAGTGCAACCGCGAGGAGGTCAGTGCTGTCGTGCTGCTCTACATGGCCACCCAGATCTCCTCTGCCATGGAGTACCTGGAGAAGAAGAACTTCATCCACAGGTGGGTGAAGTCATGTTGAGCTGGTACAGATTCAGATTGCAATGATAAACAGACCACCAGAATGATGGGCCAGGAATTCCAGCTTTTGGGGAGGTTTCTTCCACAGTTGGGATTCACGCTGGCTTATCCATTGGCTGTGTTGGCTTCAGTACTGTCTTGGAATACTTTCTCCACAGGACTTTCATAGCAATCTTGTGCCCAACTGTCTGGCAACACCTGTACGCCCTGTGTGCAGACAGTGTCCACCCAAAATCCTGTTTAAATGCAGATAAAGCCGTGCCATAAACCTGTTACCAGTGTGTGATGAGCTGCTGATCCCATCCTATCCTCAGGAAACATACACTTGGCACCGTAACAGACATCATTACTGAAAACTAAATACAATTTAAAGAATTAATCCTAATCCTGATTTACCTCATTGCTCCTAAGAATAAGTCCACTCAGTTTCTGACACTGTTCAGGGCAAAGCTCACCTTGCCTCTGCCTGCTGCATACAGAGAGCACTTCCTGATCCAGGAGAGTGGGGTCCCAAAACTACATTCAAAAGCCCTGCTCTGCTGCAGTGGTGTCCTTTGTTCCTTTGTACAGGGACCTGGCAGCACGGAACTGCTTAGTTGGAGAAAACCACGTGGTGAAGGTGGCAGACTTTGGCTTAAGTCGACTCATGACTGGTGATACCTACACAGCCCATGCTGGGGCCAAGTTCCCAATCAAATGGACAGCTCCCGAGAGCCTGGCCTACAACACCTTCTCAATCAAATCAGATGTGTGGGGTAAGGAAACTCACCTTCAGTGACCTCTTCTTGCTCATTTTGGTTTTTCATGCCAGCCCAGACAATAACTTGCTTTTTGGCCTAGGTAGAAACCTTTGTGTCACATGCCAGCCCAGAACTTCATGAATCAATAGCATTTTTAGCATCTGATGTTTCCGCCTAAACTGGCCAGAAATACCTGCAAGGAAACAATGCTGTCTCAAGCTGCAGTGAAGGCCACAGAATAATGAACAGCACAAGGGCAGACTTATGACCAGGAATTTTGTTTTCCTCTTTTTGCAGCCTTTGGGGTGCTGTTATGGGAAATTGCCACCTATGGGATGTCACCATACCCAGGCATTGACCTCTCTCAGGTGTATGATCTGCTGGAAAAGGGCTATCGGATGGAGCAGCCAGAGGGGTGCCCTCCCAAGGTGTATGAACTGATGAGGGCATGTGAGTATCTTCTTCCAGTTTTGGGGACAAAGCCTGGGAAGGTGGGAGGAATCTGTAATTAACAGCCTGTCTCCAGCAATACCTGATCCCCAGCATGTCAAAGTCAGGGTGGGCTTCAGTTATGAAACAAAGAGGGTGGGGAATGATGAAGGATATTACTGCTTAAAAAGCCTTAAGGAAGTTGACAAAAGCCCAAAAACTGTGACTTCATGTGATCCTAATGCAAAACAAGCAGAATGCCAGTCACTTTCCAGACCCTATGGTGATACCAGCAGACAGTGCTTCCAGAATATGTTTCTCTAGTGCAGATTTCTAACTACAGAAACTATACTTTTCATCATGATACTCTTGTGTAACTTTCCAAGCTCCATCTAGGATCAAGGCACTCTCCTCCTCTTTCCCCCACAGGGTCCACACATCCTTCTTTTAGAAGGGTCAGTCTGAATTTCAGTATTAAGAGCATGTGAGCAGGATGGTGCCTGGAGCTTTACACACTCAATTATCTGTGACTGGGCTAGATGTGTTCAGTCCAAGCAGCCAAAGTAGCAAATATAGAATTGTCCTTTGCCCAGAAAATTCAGAAAGGGGGATAGGGAGATCAGACTGTGGAGCTGGCAGAGAGCTGGGATTTACAGAATTGTTTCTTCCAAGATTTGTTTGTGAGATACAGTAGGATGACTGACTGCTGCCATGAATGTGGCCAGACATTCACATACCTGTGAATGATTAAAGCCTGTTCAACAGTAGGTCAGAGTCTGACTACTTTCATGTCCTTGGACAGAAGAAACATTCATCTCCCTGTTCTGGGCACTAAGACTTACTTTGCTTTCTGGCATTGCAGGCTGGAAGTGGAACCCACCAGACCGACCTTCCTTTGCTGAGACCCACCAGGCTTTTGAAACCATGTTCCACGACTCGAGCATCTCAGAGGGTGAGAGCTGCTGTTGTTTTGTTCCTGAAACAAGACTGGGGATTATCCCCAGAGTGCTGTGTCTCATGGATGGGCCCTTAAGGCTCATCTCCTGGCAGTGAGGTTGAAATGCAGCTCCATCCCTTATTCTTTTAGCCATAATTGGGATAAATATGTTTTCTTACTTGTTCCACAAATACTGAATAAATTTCAGACACATTCCAGTGCAGGGAACACTCTCATTTCATTTGAACACTAAGATGCCAAAGAGCTGATTTAAAGAATGTTGTTTCCTCTATCAGAGGAAATCTCATTTTCCAGGCTGAAGAGTGAGGAATAGTAAGTGATGAAGGGAGAGAAAGATGTATGCATATCACAGTCCCTTGCTGACTGCAGCAATTAGGTCATGAAATATTATTCTACCAGCCTCTACTTTTAAAAAAAGTGTGCTTTAATCTCTGGATTTTCTGCTTAGCTACTTCTAGGAGCAAATCTCTGCAGCTCAAGTCTGAAATATAATCTACCAGGAGGTAAATACTGGTGAGGAATGTGATACTATTCAGCAGACAAGCAGAAGTGTCAGAGCATTCTGCTCAATTTTAAAATTAAATATGCAACTGATCCATCAACTTCCCTGCTACAGAGAAAACACACCAGATGGAATTTTACCAGTGAGGATCTATAATAGGCACATCCAGTGGCCATACAAATGCCAAGTTGGGTGTGGCCAGGAGGTTGTGGGGTTTTTTCTGTGTTTATTTTCTTTTTGTTGACCTATTGTTGACATGCAATCTTCATTTCTTTATCTGGGGGACTGCAGTGCTTTGCCTCAAGCAAAGCAGCTTAGATCCAGATCCAGGCAGGACACAACTTTGGGGGTGCATCAGTAGGAGGCACCTTGATTAAAAACAGACAAATGCATCAAGTGCTGCCTTTAGGTCTTCAGCAGCCTTTAATAGACCCCCTGTACATATCCTATCACTGGATCCTAACACTTTTTTTTGACTGAATTTATAAAGATGTAAATGAGTTTGAAATCATTATGAAAAACATCTGACCCTTGATACCTCTAGACTTGAACAAAGACTAAATCCAGAAATTATGTATTTCTCAGTCATGGATCTCTTCCTGCTAGTCTGTGTTTGCAGTAAAGACCCAGGGTTGTTTTTGGTTTTTTTCCCTCTTCCTTTCTGGTCTCTGTTTTGACTATTCCCTTTTTTTCCTTACAGAGGTAGCAGAGGAGCTTGGAAGAACAGCTTCATCCTCATCCATAGTTCCTTACCTGCCCCGCTTACCCATGCTTCCCTCCAAGACGAGGACGCTGAAGAAGCAGGCAGAGAACAAGGAGAACATTGAAGGAACACAGGACACTGTGGAGCACTCGGCGTCCAGCTCAGCACCAGGTGTGGGCACAGAGAAGCAGTGAGGCCCTGTGCTCTGGGTACAAATTCCCAGAGAAACAAAGAACAACATGACACAGACATGCTTTGTGCTGCTGGGTCAGTTATTTAACAGCAAATAGAAAACATCCTAGTTTTTTTCAATGTTCTTTTAGTAAATCCCATTTTATTTTTCCTTTGAAATTCAGTTTTGCTGCTCCTTTTTAAATGACAGCTTCAAAACTAAAGTTAACAGCGCAGCAAGAGATTATTTCCTATACCTAGGGTATTTGGAAAGGAGCAGAAAATTACTGGAAGGGAGCAATAAACTGAAAGAAAAGAGTAACTCTTTTCTGATCTCTCTGCAAAGCGGCCTTCTCAGTATAGACAACACACAAGTCACATGCAGAAATGGAAAAAAGTAAAGAAAAAATAAAATACCAGTGCTCGCTTCTTCCCTTACTCTATCTGTGCAGCACCTGGGCAGGTAGATACACCAGGTCCATAAAACCCAGTGCAGTGCAGGGAAGTGCAAATGGAAATAGATTGTCCAGATTGACCCCTGTTTCTTCCGCCCAGGTTTCATCAGAAGCACACAGCCAACAGGCGGGTCCCCCGCACTGCCCCGCAAGCAGAGGGACAAGTCCCCCAGCAGCCTCCTGGAGGATGCCAAAGAGACCATGTTCACCAGGGACAGGAAAGGGGGCTTCTTCAGCTCCTTCATGAAGAAGAGGAATGCTCCCACGCCTCCCAAGCGCAGCAGTTCCTTCCGGGAGATGGAGAACCAGCCCCATAAGAAATACGAGCTGACGGGTAACTTTTCCTCTGTTGCTTCCCTGCAGCACGTGGACGGGTTCTCCTTCGCTCCCACGCAGCAGGACACGAGCCTGGCACCCCCCAAGTGCTACGGAGGGAGCTTTGTGCAGAGGACCTTCTACAGCGAGGAGGGCACTGGGCCCAGCAGTGCTGGGGGTGTGAGCACTGGTGGAGGGTGGTCGGGCATCACTGGCTTCTTTACGCCACGCTTGATTAAAAAGACGCTGGGTTTACGAGCAGGAAAACCCACTGGCAATGAAGAAGCTTCAAAGCCTTTTCCAAGGTCAAACTCTACATCTTCCATGTCCTCAGGGCTTCCAGAGCAGGATAGGATGGCAATGACCCTTCCCAGAAATTCCCAGAGGTCAAAAATTCAGCTGGAACGGACTGTGTCCACCTCCTCCCAGCCCGATGAGAGCACAGGGAGGGCCAGTGACCTGATACCCAAAAGGTTTGATGAAGGCCCTGCTTTGACCAGAGAGAGACCAAAAGCAAAACTCTTGCCAAGGGGTGCCACTGCACTCCCTTTCCGAACTCCCTCTGCATCGGAAGAAAAGGAGGGTCCAGGGCTAGTGGCTGCTCCTAAGGGCAAAGAAAAAAACAGCGGCTCACGACAAGGGGCCCTTGAGGATGGCGAGAGGCCGGGGTGGTCATCTCCGGTAAAGGCTGCAGCAATACTTCCAACCACTCACAACCACAAAGTGCCAGTCCTAATCTCACCCACTCTAAAACACACTCCAGCAGACGTGCAGCTCATTGGCACAGACTCTCAGGGTAATAAATTTAAGCTCTTATCTGAGCATCAGGTCACTTCTTCCGGCGACAGGGACCGGCCCAGACGGGTAAAACCAAAGTGTGCTCCACCTCCACCACCGGTGATGCGGCTCCTCCAGCAGCCAGCTGCCTGCTCGGATGCAGCAGAAGAGCTGAGCAGCGTGGCGGGAGCGCAGCACGGACTGGAACCCAACGAAGGGAGTAAGAAGGCAGCAGCAGCAGCAGCACCTGTTGGTGGAAAATCTGGGAGGCCCGTGATGCCTCCGCCCCAAGTGCCTCTGTCATCGTCTTCCACCTCCCCAGTGAAAATGGCCAACGGCACGGCCGGCGCCAAGGTGGCGCTGAGAAAGACCAAACAGGCGGCCGAGAAGATCCCCGCAGACAAGATCAGCAAGGAGGCGCTGCTGGAGTGCGCGGATCTCCTCTCCAGCGCCATCGCCGAGCCCACGCCCAACAGCCAGCTGGTGGACACGGGGCACCAGCTGCTGGATTACTGCTCAGGCTACGTGGACTGCATCCCCCACACGCGCAACAAATTTGCCTTCCGGGAAGCCGTGAGCAAACTGGAACTCAGCCTGCAGGAGCTGCAGGTGTCCTCGACAGCTGCTGGCGTCCATGGGGCAAACCCCGTCCTTAATAACTTATTGTCATGTGTCCAAGAAATCAGTGATGTGGTGCAAAGGTAGCTACTGTCAATCTGGGTAAGAGAAACACACACGGGGAGGGCGGGACTGTTTTTCTGTACTGATGCTTTCAAAAGGAAAGACTGATACTTGAGTATGTGAAGTACCTCAGATCACTGAGTTCTCCTCACGTTTACAGGTTCATCTCAGAAAATTGGGGATGGAGAGGGTAGGTTAAAGCTGGAAGGGGCAGAACATCAAGGATCTGTCCCTACCTAGTCAGGCTGATCTGCTTGGTATGGCGAGAGAAAGAAAGTTCCTTCTCCTCCCCTGGAGAGGCAGGAGAACCAATGGCAGGTTCTCCTCTGGGCAGGACGGTGGTGACAGCCAGAGTCCTGGGGTGGCTGCAGCTGCCTGGCTGCACAGATCCTGCCCTGGCTGCACTCACCTGTGCTTCGCTGTCCTGACAAGGCCAAGGAAAGGCACTGGGGCTCTGCTGGTACCAACGGCAGAGCAGCCGGAGCGGCTCCGGAGGGGAGTCGTGTGCAGCTGGGGGAAAGGTCTAATGCACTGACAGTATTCAGAGCTGCTGGAGGTGGATGCACTGGTCTGCATGGCTTGACTTCCACAGCACTGTTGCTGCTGTAATGAGAACTGCAAGATTAGTTAATATATGAAACTGTCCCTTTTCCCTCCTGTCCACCTCATCCACCACGTTCTCATCGTCATTGTATTGGAAGCGTCAGGGATGCTGGGCAGACTTACCACTGGAATTCCCTCTTCCCACCACACAGCCTTCACTCAGCTGATACCTATTTCTAGTGGTCTAGCACAGGTGCTGCTTGATGGTCATTTTTGAGTAGTTTGGGGCTCTTGCACAACTTGCCAGTGTTGCTGTTGGGGTGGGTGGGTTCTTTTTTTAAGCTCTAGATTGTTTTTAACTTGTTACCAGGTTGACTCCCCGGTTCAGTTTGATCACCGTGAGGACCCATGGTAGGTGAGGCAGAGCCTCTGCTCCCCCTGGCTGTTCTCCACGTTCTCCACACAGTCTCAGCACTGCAGGGCCAGCTGGAGAACCAGAAAGTACAGCCCAGCCTGCCCACCAGATGTCCTTACTGCTGCAGGATTCCCTGGCCCTGTCCCTAACCCTTCACACTGCCAGATTCCTGGCATTTGTTCTGATGCTTACTTGTCTCACAGGCTTCCAGCTTCCCTGCATCCCAAGGTCATAAAGTATGGCAGCACAGAGGGAAACACCACAGGCATCTCCATGTATTTATTTCTGTATTTTAAAGGCTAGACCAGAATCCTTCACTGTGCTGTAGGGCATGTGCACATAACCTGTGCCAGCCTGAGGCGTGGCAACAAAAGCTGTGGCTCTACCTTGAAGGGCTCCCAATGTGTCTCTAATGCCTTCTAACAACCCCAGAATGAGAGCAGTGAGTGGTTGGCATTGTCATTCTTGGTCCTGGTGCTGTTGGCAGGCTGCTGTGGCCTCAAAAAGCTTGTCTGTGTCTACGCACAACTCCCCAGGGTGTAAATGTACTGGCAAGTAAGTAGGAAGAGCTCAGTTGCTGGTTTGTGAGAGGAAAGGAAACAGGCCTGAAATCTGGCTCCAAATACACCTTACCTGCATGCTGCTGCTCACTTCACACTGCTGGTGATTGAGGATCTTGCTTGCTTTGCACCTTAAGTTTTTGTTAGTTTCTTTTCTTTTTTTTTTTTTTTTTTGGGTTAAAATGCTTTTTAAACTTGTTTTTCAAGTGTGGCCGTGCTGCTTTTAGTCTGAGCATTTAGAGTGGAACTGTGGCACAGGTGTGACTTTAGAAGATGGGCACTTCTGTTTCTGTCTAGAAGCACATGTTGGTGTTTGGAAGCAGGCTCGGTGTCTCAGCAAGTGTCCCTGTTTTTTCCACAGAGCATAGCAAGACAGGCCTGAAAAAATCTTTAGAAATGGGTTGGTATCTGAGAATCCTCATTTCATTACTGGTCTGAGCTAAGCAAAGTTGTTTCAGGGTGCTTGGAGGCTGAGCAGAGGAGCAGCATGTGAGGTACAATGGACCAGTGAAGTGGTGAGGGGGAGAAAGAACCAGGCAATCCCTTGTGCTGCAGATCCTGATCCCCTGCAGCCCTCGGGGCTGTCCCGAGGCACTTCCACAGGCAGAGTACCAACCCCTTATCTCCTAGACTTTACTGAGGGCTTCTGTGGTTTACCTTATCTCAGTCATCTCCATGGAAGGTGTGCATCCAAACTAACTGCCTTTGGAAAGGTGACCTGCAAAGGGAAGGTGGCTTGAGGCATTACTTCACATGGCCTGTCAAACAATCAGAAGGACTTAGAAGGTGGGGGGGCTCTCTTCTTCGGGGCAGAAGGGCAGGCCTTGCTTACCCTGGCAGACCATCACATGGTTCCATCATTGTACTGCTGCTCAGTCTGGGACAAATGGGCTGGAACTGAAGGGATTCCAAGGGAAAGGAATTTTAACCAGAACATTTTGAAGCTTAGCCCAGTTCTGATGAGTATTTTGAAAGAAGCCTTTTTTTTTTTTTCCCTAAATGCCAGTCTTCCAGAAAAGCTACAGCAATATGGAATTTGTAACTACTAGAACTCCCCTCTTGCAGCCCTTTCTGAAGAAAGCAGCTGTGTCCCAATGAACACTGGCCATCCCCACTTCCTTTCAGATGCTCCATTTTCTCCTTGCCCCACAGCAGAGATGGGCAATGGGACAGGGCAGCATCCAACTGCTTTTCCAGAGTCACAGAATGGCTGAGGTTGGAGGGACCTTTGGAGGTCACCTGGTCCAAACACTCTACCCAAGGAGGGCCACCAAGAGTCACCTCTGAGGACCATGTCCAGCTTTTGGGCATCCAAGCACTGAGACTCTACAATCTCTGTGCCCAACACAGGATCCCATTTAGTTCTGACCCCTCCTGTAGTCCAAAAACAAAGGCCAATGGAATTTGGGGATTCACCTGTTGTCACTCTCATGGAAAATGTTTTCTCTGCTCTTACCTATCATCTAACACTAGGTAGGCAGATTAGGGCAGAGGTAGTGCTGACTTGACAGGTTCTTTTCCCTCCTAAATTGAAGGTTGCAGAATTTCTGGGACTTCTGCTGCCCTAGAGTGTTTTATTCCCAAACTGCAGTGTTCCCCTGCCCCTGGCAGGATAGCAAAAGGATGTTAACTGGGAAAGCTGGTTACCATCCAGTTGTTCTTCCTTCCACAGCTGCTCCTAAAACTTTTACCATTCCCTCTCCCTTTAGCTAGGTCTGGCTTTCTCTTCAGCCTTAAAGGTCTCCAGTGTGGCCAATTCTCTGTTTTCAGCCAGATGTGCCAAGGAATGTGTGGGTACTGACACCCCATTATTTGTCCCAGTGAAGAGCACTTCATGCTCCGTGGTTTGGGGCAAGGGACAAGGCATAAATCCTGTTGTTCCTTTTCCTCAGCACTGTCAGACAGCTGTGGGGGCACAGCTGGAGCTGGGCTCTTGCACTGCTGTGGGCCAGAATTTAAAGCAGTGATCTTTGCCATGGGGATGGCACCCACAGGCCTGGTACTGCCCAGCACAAAGCACAGAGTGAGCTCAGGGGGGCACTTTCTCTTCCTCCCACTGTGGGAACTGGCTGACTCACAGGTGCAATTCTCTCTTCTTCCTGCACTGTGCACCCTTCTGAACCCCAAAGCAGTGCACTTGATTTAGTCATGTTCTTCATTAGTGTGGGCAGGGGTGAAACTGAACTAGGGGTCTGGGTCTTGGGGCTGCACCAAATTTAGGCAGTGGGAAAGGGGAATTGAAGGGAGCAGAATTGCTGATGCAGAACACAGCAGGGAGAGAGAGAGAGAGGGGAGGGCTGTTCTTGTCCTCCTCAGGACATTTCTCCTGGGTGCCACTGGCCTTGTGTCTGTGAGACACAGCCAAACACAAGTGTTGACATCTGCCAGGGTGCTACTGCAGGAGTTGTGGGGCACAGGGAACCAAACCCCACAGTGGAGACAGAGCAGCCCCTCCCCATCAGGCAGAGGTGTGGGGTGTGCAGCCACAGAGCAATCCCAACCCTCGTGTCCTACCACTTACCTGAGGCAGGCTGTTCTTCTGGGCCATCCACGAGTGACTCCAGAGGATGGTGGCTACGAAACCATCAGGACACACTCAGCTCAGCCCTGCTGCTCATCAGGAGCTGGCAGGGAGCCTGAAAAGCAGAGACTGCAGCACCTGTGGAAACCTCCCAGGGCACTGCCCAGCAGGGCTGGGTGCTGGGGTTGTGCTGCAGATCCCTGCAGTGCAGAACAAAGCCCTCAGCCCGTTCTCTGGAGGCAGGAAACAGGAGGTTCTGGGACACTGACTTGTTTCTCACAGCTCCACGCTAAGCAATGTCTGTACCAAAGGAGGTCGTTCTTCCCCAAGTGTCTGTTGTGCACGGGAGGTGGAGCCTGCTCGGCTCACATGGCACTGTTTGTATTGGTATTGAGGGCAGGAATGGATTGAAATGAAACACGTTAATCACCAATCACTCTTAGCAGAGTTGTCAACTGTTTTTTGTTTTTTAATTGTTATTGTAATATATTTTGGTTGTTTTTCTAATTTAATTCTCTCACTATCGTCTGACTGTGAACTGCGAACAGTGTTAAACTTGATGTAAATAAGGCCCTTGAAGGGGCCTCTTTGCCTGTCGTTCCACAAAGTTTTGCCAATTTGCATTTTGTTTTAAATAAAGGTTGCAATATTTTATTGGCAAAAACCACCTGAGTAGACACTGTCTTGTTTTTTTCACTTAATCAATATTCGAAGCTGCTCAGTCCTAACAAGAAGCTCATTCATTTGGGTAGAATAAATCATTAAAAAGAGAATTTAATTCCAGCAGGTTGCAAAAAAAGCAGTAATTTATTTATGCAGTATCTATTTAGAACCAAACCATTGTCCTGGCCTGGTCAGAGAGCAGCTCTTGCTGATCAGAGCTCACCCAAGTGTGACACACACACATTTGTGACCCAGCAAAGCACAGCTCTTGCCTCGCCCTCCTCAATGTCATCACCTCCCTCAGAGCTGCTCCGTGCCTGCCTCAAACAGTCCCCACCGCCCTCCTGCCACCCCAGCCTGTGGCAGCCTAACCCAGCTGAGCACTTCTTGACATTTAATAAATGTCCCAGGTTATCCTGGCTGACTACACAACCTTTTGGCAACTAACCTTCAGCCAACAGCTTGCTAAACTTTCTGCCCAGGTGACCAAACACAACCCCAGTTGTGTCCTGTGAGGCAGCAGCCTCCCTGCCCCTGCCCTGATGTTTCCCAGGTTTATGACACCTGAGATTAACCATAAACCAAGTCTCAGAAATGCCTGATCACACACGCTGGCACAGCCTGAAGATCCACTCCACACAGCTGCACTGTGAGCAGTGGGAAAGCAGGACTCAAAGTCTGCAGGGCTCGGACGTGTCTGTCTGGTCAATCTTTCCCAGAGGTCGTGCTGCTCATCACTGGCACCGCAAAATGGGTCAAAGCTTAAAATAGACCAAAGGTCCCCCCGTGGGGGTGGCTGGGAAGCCAAGCCCTGTCCTTGGCAGGTGCTGTTTCACTCCTCGCCAGCACAGCCCTGTTGGAAGGGAGTTTTGACCCAGAGGTCAGAGAGTGATTCCTGTAACACTGATGAAATTTTTTGGGAGCTGCTGCAACACGTTTATCACCTGGCGAGTACCCAGACAGCAAACAGCCCCTTGCAGTAATAATAATAATAATAATATTAATAATGCAGATAGTGGCTAAAAAAAAACCACACCATGAAATGTACTGAAGAGAAAAATGAAAAAAGGAAGGAAAAAAGTCAAACTTTTACTGCATCCATGAAAATTCACATTCAGCTGCAGCCTGATGCTTCAGCCACCACCCTCCTCACCTGCACTTGGCCTTTGGCAGAGGAGTTCTCTCCCCTTTTTGGTTTTGCAGTGAAGGAAATGGGCTCTTCACCAACCCACTCAGAAAAATAATTGCAGCAGAAGATCCCCTCACCCCGGCAGCTGCTTCCATACAACGGAAGACTCCAGTGAGAGGTGGACACTCCAAGGTGAGAGCTTGGATCTGGCATCTCCAGAGGAGATTATTCAGTCCTTTTCTCCCTGCACAGACTATGATCCTGGCCCACGTGTCCCTGAGCACCAGACACCTTAGAAAGGCATGAGATCAATAGAGGGGAAAAACTCAACTCCAGCAAAACAGTTCTGGGTGTTCTTGTAAAGTGACAGAGAAAACTGGGGACAGGGACGTGGCTTTGGCCACACTGTCTCAACAGGACCAGCCTGTCCAAGGCCTCCCTCCACCACACAGCAACAAACCAAGGACTTGGACATTCCCAGTCCCCACTCACATGGAACAGCATCTGCCAGCAGAACCACATCACCCCTTCAGGCTACTGCCAGCTAAAAGAAGGGATTTAAAACACCAGACAGACTCCAAATGCAGCCAAGCACAGGCTGTCCCCACATCCCAGGAGTAAGGGATGCACCTCCTTCACTGCAACAGCCCTGGGAGTAATGGGGGGTTTAAGTCTCTGTTAAGTCCCTGTGCAGTGCCTGGCTGGGCCATTTGCTTCTGACCCTGTGCAAAGAGAGCAGCTCCCAGAGTGCAGAAACACCAGTGCTCCCACCTGGTGTTCAAGGAAGGAAGTAATTGATGCGCTGGGGCACGGATTTGCAGCCCTGTGCAGAGAAAAGCTTCTCCTCTTTGGGGACAAAAACCATCATCTGGGCCACCTCATCCAGCGTTGCCTCGGTGTAGGGAAGGCCGCGGGCCAGGAAGGCGTCCCGTGCACAGAGCTTCACGTGCTGATACTCCAGAGGCAGGAACGGCACCACAAAATCGATGAGGTTCTCTCTGAGGAGGTGGCTGTGGGCATAACTGTTCTCTGGAGCAGAACACAAGACAAGGCAAACTCAGGAGCTTCACCTGAGAGCATCATCCCTCTGCGAGGCCAGGCTTGGCTCCGAGGGGCTGGGACCCACTTGTGCAGGGCTGCTCAGCACTCTGAGCACTGAGCACCTCTAGGAATCACACCAAGAGACACCTGGAGCCCCAGGGAAGCATCGGTACTGCCCTGTGACGTTGAGCTGCCTCTTGCCCCCAGCCATTTTCAGGGCTGAGGGGGGCCAGAAGGTCTCTTGGCTCCCTCCCCACCTGCCTTGGCTCACAGGGACCAAGGACGGGGCTCTCATTGTCAAACCCCCGGGCTGGGCTGGAGCGAGGTGCCTTGTTCCCGCAGGCACAGGCCTGTGTGGCACACGGTGGGATGGTGCAGAGGGGCAGCTTTGCAGGCAGCCTGCCCAGAGCCCCCCTGAGCGAGCCCAGCCCTTACCTGCAGCCTCCTGCAGCTCCAGCCGCAGCCGCTGCTCCAGCAGCTCCAAGGAAATCTCCTCCCGTGCCCGGCCGGCTCGCCAGAAGTCCAGGGCGACCTCATTGATGGTGTTGCCACCAAGATTGCTGCGGACACACAGGGAAGTCACTCAAGATTTCCCCCAAAGCTGAACCGCTGAGAGCTGCCAGCACTTTCCCTGCAGACAGGCCCCAGCATTTCTGTTGGCAACAGAGGATTTGCTGTCTAGGATCAGCACCTGGAGAGCCAGCCTTCTTCCCAAAGAGCCCCTTTCCATAGGCATTGATGCAGCTGTCTGCCATCCTGCCAGCTCAGACCCAGGGGCAGCAGACTCCTCCATCTCCCTCAGTCCCCTGTCCTGGCTTGGGAAGCCACTGACCCCACAGGTGACACTTTGCTCCACACCAAATGCTGAACAAGCCACCACAAAGTCCAGGTGAAAGGGCAGAGCACATGGCAGGAGTCCCACTGGAAGTAAAGGTCCAGGGCAGGGATTCAAGTGGCAGCCCAGGACATGGCAAAGCATCCTCTGCCCATGGGGAAAAGCAGCAGCACAGTTCCCACCTAAGGACTCCTCTGGACACCCATGGGGGCAGCTCTGTGGTGGGATTTGCAGGGTCCTGGCAGCTGTTGAGGGTCCCAGGACAGCCTTTCGCCCTGGAAAGCATGTCCAGGAGAGGTGTCAGCCCCAAGTGCTGGTGAGGGGTTTGCCCCCAGCCCTGAATGCCCCAGTGAACTGGGAACCAGCTGGATGCAGAGCTTGTGTGGGTGGGAGGTCCAGATCTTGCACCCCATCCTCATGTCACAGGCTCTGGGCAGGGAAGGCAGGGAAAATTAAAAAGCCACCACTGTTACCCACCATGCCCCCACCCCTTGTCAGGTAGAAAACAGCTTGTACTGATCCTGCTCCCAACCCAAACTCAGCAGAAACAGCTCCTTCTGACTGGACAGGCAGCCAGTCCTCCCCTGTCCCCAGCTCCCACACCTGGGCAAAGCTGCAGGACCGTGCCAGTGTCCACAGGAGCCCTGGGGCAGAGCCATCCCTCCTAAAGCAGGTCAGTGTCACACTGCCACCAGGAATGATGAAAGCCCTGGGATTACACACTGCTGCAGTTCAAGGCACCCTGCTCCCCTCTGCTTGCTGGCATGAGGGGCAGTGACACTGCCCATTCCTGACCTTCCTGGCTCACCAGGCAGGACACAAGGTCAGCCCAGAGCAGCTGGCAGCACCTGCCCCTTCCACCACAGCTCCTTCCACTTAGGTGTGGAGTGTGGAGAGTTCCACAGGCACCAGGCACACAGACAGGTCCTCCACAGGCAGGGAAAGCTCTCTGAGAGAACCACCAAGCTTGGAGGTTGTAACACTTGCCTGGATGGTGGGAGGTGCAGGCGGAATGTTCTGCTCACCTCCAGCCAGTAGGAACTGCCAGAGCCAAGCTCAAGGCTGCGATTCCTAAACTGAAGAGGGCCCAAAATGCAGATCTCTCCCTCTTTAGGAGCACTTCAATCAGGAGCCTGTCTCACATCCTGGTTTTTAGATGTCCCATTTCCCCTCCAGCTGCATCCCACCCAGGGACAGCGCTGGGGTGCACATGTGCCCAACTCCTGAGAAAGCAACCAACTAAACCAGGCTGTGCTGATGCCAGGATCAGCCTCAGCACCTCAGTCTGCAGCCACAGCCAGGCAGTGAGAACTTCCCACCAAGACCTTCAGCCCCAGCTTTGCTCCCTGGAGTGTGACATCACCTGCTCAGTGGGGCAGGGTGACACCACGTTAACTGACTCTGCTTCCTTGCCTAAAAGTCTAGACACTGGCTCAGGTGTCTCAGCTCAGCTGGACCTCAGCTCCTCCTGCAAATGCCCTGTTCCCAGGGAGGATCCGTAGGTAAAACTGAACATGGAGGAAAGCACCACGAGGGAACGAGGTTTCTGTGCCCTGCAGCCTCAGCCCTTTGTATCACACACCTCTGGGGATAAACACCATCACTTGGTTCCTCCCATCCTGAACCAGAAATCACCTGAGGAAGAGGAAGATGGATCTCTGTGGATCTGCCTGGCCCTGGCTGTCGTGTTGAGCCATGAAGGGTTTGATGGCATCCAGGAGGCTGGAATGGAGCTTCTCGGCCTCGTCGAAGATGAGCAGGGCCTGCCCGCAGCGCTGCACGGTCTCGCTGATCTGCCTCTGCAGCTGGACCTGCAGCAGAGGGGAGGAGCGTCAGGAGCCCCTGGGATAACCCAGCCAAGCACCACAGCTGCTCCATCTCCTCCCACCCGGAGGGACAGGGCAGAGAACAGGAAGAGCAAAGGCAGGAAAACGAGTGAGGCGAAATAAATTAGTTTAACAAGTGAAGGAAAGAGGAAAGAAATCAAGTGGTGCAAAGGCAGCCACTCACCCTGCTGCAAACAGAGTGACACCCAGCCAGTCTCTGAGCAATGGCTTCCTGCCCCCAAACCCCCTCCCTGCAGCTTTTATCCCTGAGCATGACACGGAATATCCCTTTGGCACTCGGGCTCAGCTCTTTGGTGTGTCCCAAACTTCCTGTACACCTCAGCCTGCTGACCCCAGGGGCTGAGTGGGAGAAGAGGCTGTGCAAGCACTGCTCAGCAGTAACCAGGACAGCGCTGTGGGATCCAGTTTCACTCACAAACCCAAACCACAGCCCCACACGGGCTGCTGGGAAGGACATGAACTCCAGCCCAGCACCCTGGACCATCCCGTGGTGGTGGCTCTCACCTTGTAGGAGTCCACGTAGTTGTGATGTGGGAAGTGGAGGAGGGAGACGAACACCCTGACACAGTCACTCTTCAGCCCGTCCCGGTACAGGTGACTGGCCATCATCCGAGCCACAAAGTTCTTCCCTGTGCCAGACCAGCCGTGGAAGGACAGGACCAGAGCCTTCTGGGGCCGGGGGCTCTGCAGGAACCCCCGCACTGCCCGCACCACCACTTCCTTGGCCAAGTGCTGCCCGTGGAGCTGCCCACTGAGGTCTGCCTCCAGCCCTGCACAGAGAGAGCACGAGCTCAGCCTTCCACTGCCAGCACAGCTACTGCAGGTGTAAGAGGAGAAAATGTGGCAGGGCTGCCTGGCTGAGAGGACTCTGAAGT
This sequence comes from Poecile atricapillus, assembly GCF_030490865.1. Taxonomy (NCBI): domain Eukaryota; kingdom Metazoa; phylum Chordata; class Aves; order Passeriformes; family Paridae; genus Poecile; species Poecile atricapillus. Next base: position 7,411,446 of record NC_081255.1, on the reverse strand, counting down.
GACATAAAAGCCACAGGCTGCCTGTGCCCTGCCTACATCAGCTTCTGGCCCCAAAAAGACACTTTTCCTTTAGGAAGAGGCAGAGGTGTTTGGCAGCTGCAGAGAGCACTGATGCCCAAAGGCCCTCCAAACTCCCAGCACAGGGTTTGCATAGCAGGAATCTCAGGGACAGCAAAACACAAAGACCCCAACTCATGGCTTACACACAGGTCTCATGTGCCCTCCCGACCTAGAGCAGGGTCCTGGGCTGGTTTGGATCCCAGTGGACGTGCCTGGAAGCTATGGGCTGCAGGCAGGGCTCATGGCAAGCTGGAGCAGATATGCTGTGCAGCAAGGAACAAACCCTCCTTGGTCTCAGAACTCCAAATGGGACACAGGACTGAGCTCAGCCTCTCACTCTGCCACAGCTCAGCACCCCACTCAGAAAAGCCCTTTACTAACATCACTTTCTAGGACGCACTTTATCCGGAAAAAAAAAAGAAAAGCTCAAAGCAAGCCACACAAGCAGCACAGCCCCCACCTGTGATGTTGTTGGTTATCCTGCAGTCTCCTGTCTCACAGCACTTGCCGAAGCTGCAGTACCAGGCAGAGAGGATCTCCAGGTAATCCTGGCCCACCAGAGGGAAGCCCCAGCCTGGAAACGGGAGCAGTCTGAGCAGAGAGGCTCCAGGAAAGAGGCTTTTTTACATTTTGAGTGGACGCTCAGCTGAGCCCTGTTTCGGGCAGCCCTCTCCCAGGTGCAGGGACTCAGCCATGTCCTGTCTGTGGGGAGGGACACCGAGCTCGGGCCCGGTTCCAGATGGCTCCGAGCGCCCAAGGAGCTCCAGAGCACTCCCCTCATGCCGGGGCTCGCCAAGGGGCGATGCCCGGGGCAGCGACCCTCGGGAAGGAGCGGCGGGGACAGCAGGGTCCGGACCTGCTGCTGCCTCCTGGCCACGGGAGAGGGAGAGAACAGAGCAAGGTGCTCACCTGGGATGGGGCCGGCCTCTCGTTCTCGCTGCTTCTCCTCCTCCTCCTCCTCGCAGCCCTCCTGCCACACCTTGCACGCCAGGTACCGCCAGTACTGCCTGGAGAGAGCGCCCACAGCTCCCAAATGCTGCTTCACGGCTTCGTACCTCACCCTGCCCCACGGCCCCCGCTCCGGGACGGGTCCCTGCTCCTCTGCCCAGGGCTCCCGGGGCGGTGGCCTCGTCCCGGGGCTGCCCGAGCCGCCCAGGAGCAGCAGCAGCACCAGGACACAGCGGCCGAGCCCGCCGGGCCTGCCCCGGCCCATGGCGGCGCTGAGGGCTCCGGGGGGCTCCGGGGACAGCGGGGCCCGGCCCGGCTCCGCTGGGCCCGAGCTGATCGCGCTTCCCGGGGCGGTGCTGGGCAGCAGCTGCCGGCCCCGGCCAGACGTGGCTTCCCTGTCACCGTCCCAGCCACGGGGACGCGACCAAACCCAACCCTGAGGCCGAGCAGAGGCTCCGGCCCCGCCCCGCCCCGGGCCCGGCCAGCCCTGGCTGGGAGGGGAAGGAGCTGGAGCGATGCCCGGGGAGGCTCCCGAGGCACCGGGGCCACACAAATAATCTGTTTTTTTTAAGTAGCCCAGCGGCTCGGCTGAAGTTTTGCAGGCACAGAGGTGAGAGCAAATGGCAGCTGCTCCTCCGCGTCCTTTCAAAGGGGACACAAAAATAAGAGGCAGAAACAAGGGAGCAGCGGGTGAGTCAGCACGGCTGTGTTTGCTGCCTGCTATCCCGGTATCCTAACTGAGAGCAAGGCCAAAATGCTTTGGGAGTGGAAAGGATTTCAAGGTTATTCCACACGCTTGGAAAAATAAAAGCAAGAAGGATCATAAATAGAATTAATCCAGCCTGGTAATTCCCTGAGGCAGGTGGATGGCAGGGGGGATGCAGCCCAGGCATGGAGCAGAGTGCATCACCATCTACAGACGCCTGCAAATATTACACAGCAGCATTCAACACACTGGGCTAACAAAACAGCCCCTTCCAGCTACAAAAACAGCGAGGCTGAAACCTGAACACCACTTGCAACAACTTCAACAGAACTAAAAATAGTGCATTAAAGAAACAAATTAAAAATCAAACTTGCTGTAGCTAAACTGCTGTCAGCCTTTCTGAAAAACAGTTGAGGCACTTGAAGCATTTATTCAGATTTATAAAAATTTAATAGCTGGAACTATTCAAACTTTGTCCGCCCAGGATAAATTGCTCTAGCTGAAAAGGGCTTCTTAAAAGGGGCAGATGTTGTAAAATATAGATGTTGTAAAAAATAGATACTTACATGTTCCAGAGGAAAAAAGAAAATTCTGAAGGATAAACTGACCAGCTCTTGGGATGGCTTCATGATTTCTGGGATGTCAGCCCTGCCCAAATGCAGCACACAGTAAGAACCAGAAGGAAAACCAGTTCTTTAGGAGGCCCTGGCACAGGTTACCCAGAGGAGCTGTGGCTGCCCCAGCCCTGGAAGTGTTCAAGGCCAGGATGAACAGGGCTTGGAGCACCCTGGGATAATGGAAGCTGTCCCTGCCCACAGCAGGGGCTTGGAACAAGATGATCTTCAAGCTCCTTCCAACCCCAGTCATTCTGGGATTCTGTCAAGGGGGGTTAGGAAGCACATGGATTTTTTCCTTCCTCTGCTGAAACCCAAAGTGCAGTTTGCTAATCTTGAGGTGAGTCTCTCTTGAGGCCTGCACAGCCCTGGAGCTGATGGAGGATGCTCAGCTTGTCACTCATGGCTGGTTATTCCAAGCACTCGGTCCCGGTGAGCAGCAACATCTGATTAAGACTCCACCACCTCAGCTCAGGTGCTGTCTGAAGAGAAAACAGCACCACAAGAAATGGTTATGCCTGGCTTATTCCACACCCCAAAGCAGCTCGGGACAAGCAAACATTCAGAGGGAACCTCACAATCCAGAATTTCATTTACAGGCCGTCCAGGGAAATGCCATGCATCCATCTTTTAGGTTTTTTCTCCAGTTCCATACAGCAATTTCTTCTGCACATCCATCTCAGCACTCTGACAGAAGGCAGGGGGAGAAGAGCCTCTCTCCAGAGCTCAATATAACACAGCTATGGATTAGATCACTAAATAAAAGAAAGATCTAGAATAAACAGTATGAGAGGAGTCCTTTCCCCTCCTTCCTTTTTCCCCCACAAAGTACTATATATTCTCCAGTCTTTTAAAAAGATTGAGATTCTACAAAGAACAAATCACCAGTCCCACACCTGGGATATATGAACTGAGGACTTCTATTACTAATTTTTAGATTCAATAAAAAAATTGTAGGTAAAGGATTTGAGGACCTCGGGGAAAGTGCTGATTTTCAACCCCCTTTGGCTCTCCATTGGCTCAAAGTTGTTTGTGTTCATTCTTTTGTAAAAGTGCATTCATTACATAATCCAAACCACTAAAATCTCCCAGTTATACAAATTTGCACTCTGTTACTATGGCCAACCACTCCAAAAATACAAAGCAGCAGCACAACAAAATACTTGGAACAACAGCTCTCAACTGCCAGTTTCTGCCTGTCAGAACTTAAAAGCATCTCTAGCTCTTGAACTGTTCATACACAAGCAAGAATCCTGTCCCACTCCCTGAGCAAATTGGCACCTCAAAAATAGAGATGGAGGAAAGGAAAAGTTACTGTCAGCACACAATGCTAGGAAACAAAAAACCCCAGAACATCCTCCCCCACTAAACCCTCAAAATAAACCCCAGAAAGCAGCTCACACAGAATTCAACAATGCTGAAATCCAAAGTTGCAAGTGATAAACTCTAGTTTAAAGAAAAGCAGGTTTCACACCACCAGTTCATGCTACAGAGCAGGTCAAAGATCCCTGAATTCAGAAGTGCTTCACCCCCTGCCTCTGAAACAAGTTGGGGCATTAAGAAAAACTCTGCTGCAGGCTGAGTAAAGCTCTGCTCTCAGGGGGAGCAGTGACCTGCCCCCCAATAAAAGCTTAGCCACGAGCACCTGCCAGCTCTAGAGACACCTCCCACAAGCCAGTGTCCATCCCTGGCTCCATGGAAGCAGCTCCTGGGACACTGCCAGGGGCTCAGCCCACGTGCTCAGCAGAAGCAGGGCCATGGGATGCACGGGCAGAAAACCACTTCAATCTAGGTGTGTTTTATTTCTGTATTCCTTTGGGACACTCTCCTTATCAACAAGGCTCTGGCAAACAAGCTGCATGTTTTGGACATACACGAGTGGAGAAAATGCCACTGACAACCATTAGCAGAGGAGTAACTGGGAGACAGCAGCAGCAAAACACTTCACACATTCAGCCCACCACATGTTGGAACATGAGACAGACAGGGGAGGGAGAAAGAGACTTAGGCAATCTATTGATGTTGCTTTATTAAAATCTTTATTCACACAATGTTGCTTTATGTGGGATCTGACCCCGGGGGATAGGAGTAGAAAGTCATGATTGCGTTCTGTTTGCTTATTAGCAACTCCATTTGTGCAGCAGCTCCCAGGGGCCTCCTCTGGCATATCCGAGAGGGGGATCTGTTTCCAGCATCTTGCTCCAGCTGCTGCAGTAAATAAATTACCTTCTTAATAAATTAGTACTTTTGAGTTGAAGTTTGTTTGGCAAGACACACTCCAGTTCATCAGCTGCTGAAGAGGAGCTGACTCAAGTGTGTCCTCCCCCTGATGGCTGACTTGGGAAGGAGGAGGTAAATAGCAGATGGCTGATGAGGCTCTTTAATTAGTTCTTGATTTCTGTGCTTCCAGTGCTCTGATATCATTGATAACCACGACACAACCAGTGTGTAACATCTGGGGCCAGCGGGGAACACGTGCACAGTGAACAAGAATCAGAAGGTGTCTTGAAAACCTCCTGGACAGAGCACCTGCCTTGCAAACAATGTTATTTTCAGAGATTCAAGCAGACCCTGTTGGCACCCGGATGTTGCTCCTCATTTGCTTTGCAATTGTTACAACTTAAATTTTCATGGGGTTCTGTGTTCAAGCAAAAGGATCATCACTGCCAAAAGGGCAGAAATTGTCACAAGGCCAAAACCAGATCTTCCTGATTTTGGTTTAAGAGAGGAATTTATTTTTCTTTCCTGCTGCAGAACACCAACCTCCAGTAGTGTTCATAGCAACCAGCAGCATCAATATCACAAATAAAAAAAACAACCCCAAAAACCAACCGTTTCTTGTTTCCTTCTACTGATAATGCTGGACTTCATGCCCTTTGTCCACAAGTAAACCAAAATAAACCAATACCCTGCTTTAAATCTTTGACATTTATACTGGGGAAAAACTTATCTCCAGGTTCCACCTGACAGCAAAAGCTTTAGCTTAAAACAATATGTAAGTCCTCAACACTAATTTAATTTCAAAGACTGAAAGACCTTTTTTTGAACCCATTGTTAAATCAAATGTAAATATCAAGAGTGATCACACAGAAATCAGAAATTAAATTTTGGTAGATCCCTCCCAAAATATTAAGAACTCATGATTAAGCTCAAAGAGAAGAATACGCTTTTTGAAATGCTACAAGCCATGTGTTTCACCATCTTCCCTTTGGGTAAATCATCTGAAATTTCCTGGGAAACAGCTTAAAATAGCACTTGCTCCTGCCCCACAGGCACCACCCACAGCTTCTAAAGTGTGTTCTGTTATCAGGTGATAGAGGTATGAGCTTCACAGTGTCCTCAAAGCTGGCTGTGTGTCACCATCCTGACTAAGAACTCCAGTAAATAACTCCAGGTCCCATCCCATCATCTCATTGCTCTGGGACGCATCTGTGATTGTGGCCAAGTCCAGAAGAGAGCAAGAATAACCTAAAATTCCACCTCAGGTAAGCAGTCACATTCTACTTTCAAGATACTCTGCTCATGCAATGAGAAAAAGACTTCAGCAAAATAAACCAAAACCTGCATTTTTCAGATAAACTGTCTCCCTGACACCTCCTAGATCAGGTGCAGCCAAGGTGCAAGAACAGGAGACAGCTCTTCACCTGCCTGCCACACTGCAGTTAGAGAAATCCTGACAGGAAAATCAAGGAAAAGGGCTCAAACTGACAATTTGGTGCTCTTGCTCTCAAGTCCAGTAACCTGTAATCACTTGGAGAAGGGAGCTCTTTCCTTACATTAAGGACCGTGCTGGCTGAACACTGATGCAAAGCTGTTCAGTTTGGAAATAGTGATGAAGCTGCTTCTCTTCTGGAGACACAAACTGAGACCTGCCCCAAGGTGATCGGTTTTATGACACAAACTCATTGGCAGCACAGGTGCTGAAGGACAACAGGACTAGCACAAGATGAGTGCTGCAAACCTGCCCTGAAAAAACAACTTTTCTCTAGGGTAAAACCATTCATGAGGACCCCAGGAGGACCATCCCAGGCAGAACATCGCAGTGGGGGCAGCAGGAAGCAGCTGGGGAAGGCAGAAAACCTCCTGGAAGTGGTCACAGCTTCTGAGCTCAGCCACAGCCAAACCAGGTGAACGTGGGACCCCAACACTGGGGTACCAAGAACAGCAGTGCTGAGCTGGGGTCACAGGGAGCAGCAGGAAGCTCTCTCAGGTGAGATGAAGACAGACCACAGCTCAGGGCTTTCTGCACACCTCAGGTTACTGCTGGTGACTGGGGAAGTCCAGCAAACTCCTCTTTCCCCAGTCCCACATGCCCAGAGGCTCCACAGCACTCAGGGCTCACAGTAAAGCAGCCTGACATCACTACACAGAACTGCTTCCAAGGACAGATTCTGTCCTCCTCAGCTACAAGAGAATGAAAACTGGGTTATAATGGACACAGGACTGCAAGGATATTTTCTCTACTCAGACCTTGCCAGACTCCTTAAAAAACAAGTGACAAGACACATGGAAACTTACTATAACCCCTTAATTATCAAGTGCTGTATAACCACCCTGTCCTCTCCTAAATCTCCAACCCTGTGGATAAATCTTTGATAGGACTTCAGCAAAAACACTGAAGCATTATCACAAATGAGGCAACCCCTTTTCCAAGCCTTTTATCAAGGAAAAGCCAAGTGAGCAGCAGAGAGGTCCCCTCTCCCACCCCTCAGACAATGAGAAGAACATCCCACCCCTGGGGGGTGGCACAACTCTTCAGTCTAACAGTTATTTTATTCGCCCCTCGCTCGTTCTCTAGAGAAGCAGTAAAATGCCCAACCAGCTCAGAGCTGATTGTGTACAACCCTGAATCAGACAAACTCGCCAGAGTATAGGGGGAAGAGAAGGGGAGAGAACTGTACTGTTCATCTCTGTTTGTCCCCTCCAGATCAGTCCACAAAGGAGTTCTGTATTCCACACACTGCACCAGCACCGAGAGCCGTTTTCATCCAGCGCGACGCCCACCGCCGGCAATGGACACGCCACAGTGGCCACCATGGGGGCTGAGCCATCCGAGCCCCCTGCCCACCTCTCACATCCAGCCCAAGGAAAAAAACAGTGTCACCTCCCTTCCTCTGGCTCGGGAGCTTTCCTGTTCATGTCAGTCCATCTTGGCCACAGCCCTTCTGAACTGATTGTGCTGTTTTTCTATCGCTTTTTTGTTCGTTTGTTTTTAAAAAAAGGAGTTTCGTCTCGCGTTCCGCTACGATTACAAGTGAGACAGAGTCATCCTGTCTTCCACCAGCACAACATCTGGCCCAAACTGGTCTGTGCACTGCTTCACTGTAGCCAGGATGCTGAGGAGCCGCTGGTCCAGGGCGTCCAGGTGAGGGTCGGAGAGCACAGGTGAGATGGGGTCATGCGACATGGCAGTTTTTAAGGCAGACTTCAGGACTCCGTTCTTCAGGTAATTCAGCCTGTTCCAGGTAGAAACCCGGATGCTGCAAAAGAAACAAACACACGTCACCACACCCTGGCCCAGCTGCATCCCACTGGGAATAGCAGAGCCAGCCTCCTGAGGGAGCCTGGCACATCAAGAACGAAGACTCATTGCAGAAGTGGGTTTGGGATGGCAGGGTCCAGGTGAAACTGTGTCACAGACAGGATCTAATGAAACTTGAAAACTGAAGGTGATGAAGGATCAACCCGGTGTGACACAACTGATGTTACACAGGAACACTTCCTGTTGAGAGGACAGAAGGTCTTCAGTCATGACATGGTTTGGAAAAGAAAGAAAAGGAAGGAAAAAGTAACAAATTCAAACAAAGGTCACCTCAGGAAGAGCATCACTGAATAATAATGAATCACAAAAGGCAGTTGACCAAACTTGCAAGAAAGAGAACACAGCAGTGACCTTTCCTCTTCACTGGCCACTGAGCTTGTTTATGTCAGCCAATCTCTACTCTCATGTTCTGTGAAGTCTCTTGGGATTCTCCCCCAAATCTTTCAGGGCCAAATCTTTAGCATCCCTGGTCTAAACTCTGGTTTGATGGCCTCTAATAAAACCAGCAAAATAAGCAAGTGTTGTAACAAACCTACAGTTAAAACAATTACGCAAATGAATTCTTACATGGCATTTGCCCAGTACCAGAAAGAAGGAATATCTGAAAAGCAGGAAATTGCAGAGTCTCTTACAGAGATAAACTTCTCCTCTGGTTGCATTTGGGGAAATCAAGATGACAAAGACTCCAGAAGAATCTCAATAAAGCACGAAATTAAACTTGCATTTAAAATTAATGCAGGAAAAAGAAAGAATTTGAAAATTCTTTAGCTGTTCTCCATGTGACTTTTAAAAGGATCTTGCAGACCATAGGCCAGGTGTACTGCAGCATTCAGGGAGCTGTGCTTAGTGCAAGCAGGATGACAGCTCAGGCTTTCTGCAAAGTTCCCAGTTTTCAGAGGTCCCAGACAATTTGGAAGAGAAAACCTTTCACGGACAAGCTTCATGGACAAGCTCCATTTGGAAGGCTTGGAAGAGTTAATGTTGAAGTGCCAGAGTTAGGAAAGTGGTATCTCAGTGTTTTTTTTCCTGTAAATTTTCATAGAACCCCATAATGACTTGAACTGGAAGGGACCTTAAAGAACATCTCATTCCACTCCCCTTGCCATGGGCAGGGACATCCTCCATTAGACCAGGCTGTTACAAGCTCTGTCCAACCTGGCCTTGGACATGTCCAGGGATGGGACCTCCTCAGAGGGAAGAACTTCTTCCCAATATCCCACCTAACTCTGCCCTCTATCAGTGTGATAGATTCCCCTTGTCCTAAATCCCTCTCCAGCTCTCTTGGAGCCTCTTTAGACACTGAAAGGGGCTCTGAGGTCTCCCCAGGGCCTTTTCTTCTCCAGGTTGAACACCCCAGCTCTCTCAGGCTGTTCCAGAGGATCAGAGCTCTCAGGCTGATCCAGACCTTGCAGGATCTATTTCCTAATGAGAAGTAGCAATGGCCTGGTAAGAGTGTACACAGAACAGAAATCATAAAGTCACAGCCTCTGAAAATAAAACCACAGCTCAGAAGGCCAAACAGAAACAAAACTCTACAAAGAAACTACAAATTTTACTTGAGAGAAGCCCCCTGAGCAGGACTGCAGTTTTCTTTAGAAGCCACATTTGAAATGATTAAATTGCCAGACACGTTGGATCCTTCGCTTCTGCCAGGGAGAACTCAAGCTGGGATGTGAACTTTGATTTATCAGGAGCTGGATGGGGACTGGATTTGCTGCAGATGCAAAGCACCTGTCACACTGACTGTGGATAGATCTGAACCAGTGACCTGGAGGTAAGACCACTTTGTGCAGCTAACCCTCCAGTGTACATGAAAATGGATCCCTCAGCTTCTCAGGCAGTGACAATCCATCAAACAGACAATATCTCAAATAAGTACAGCACTGTGGACCCCAGCAAACCTCTTCAGGTTGCCAGAAGGCTCACAAGTTAATGATATTGCAAAGGACAGCAATTACATAAGTGAACAGCACCCCTGTGTTTCACTTACATGCAGCACTGATAGAGAGGAGCCAAAATGCTTCTTTCATCCAGGGCAGGGTTTCCAAAGCTGAAAAGAAAAATTAAAACTGAGTGAACCAGCTGAACTCCTAAGATTGTTCTCAACATAAAGAGCTTTGTGAAGAACTCAGAGAAATCAATACTAGGCAATTTCATGCTCCAAGAGATCAAATAATTTAAATTAAAATATAAACAGGCCATGACCAGTCACAGATGTAACTCTCATCAGCATCAGCTAAGCAGGTAAACAGAAGCAGCACCAGCATACCCAGTTCTTTATCAGACCAAGGCACCTTAGAAAGGCATTTCAGAGGAGTCTAGAAATGATGCAGGGGTGAGGAATAAGTGGTATTCTGGGCATGCAGAATGGGAGCTTTGTCTGTCTGACACAGCTGGACATGAAGGAACCAAACAGCAACAACCAAAGAGCAACAGTTCACTAACAAGGTGATCAACTCAAACATTTCAAGCCAGAAGGCTTCCACAGTATTTCAAGCTTCATCTAAACACATGCTGAATTTATTTTTCATAGTTTCACCTTCCTCATAATACTGTTTTCAACTAAGAACTTTCCCTTTGTCTTGGGTTGCAATGCAAGATGTAACCTAAAGTCTGTATTCTACTACAAGCTGTTAAAACCAGGTGTGGCACTGTTCTTTTTCTCTTCCATGACCCATCCCTCAAAACTGCAGGGGGATCTCTTCTGTTAATGGGCCATTGACTGATAAAATGACATCATCCCATGGGAGATGCTCCACCCAGGGGGAGGAGCCCAGCATTCCTACCTGGATATAATCTGAGCCTTGGAACACCACAGCCTTTCTTCCTCTGGCCCATCTACACCACCCCTGGACCTTCAGAGGAAATCTACACCCTTCCACAGGGTCACTGCTTCAACAGAACCACATCTGCCACTCCAGGAGGACTGCAGCCACCATTTAATGAAACTGCTACCAACACCCTGCCCAACAGGGTGTCAGCTTGCATTTTATTTTACATTTCCTACTAAGTTGCAGGTTTTTTTTAAATTTATACATACTAGTAAAGAAGTGTTATTCCTACTCCCATATCTTGGCCTGAGAACCTCTTAATTTCAAAATTACAGTAATTTGGAGGGCGAGGGTTTACATTTCCCATTTCAAGGGAGGCTCCTACCTTCCTCAGAGAACACTTGTCTTTTCAAACCAAGACACCCTTCAATAAAGATGAGTTGCTGCAGGGGCCTGGCATTATTCTACTCAAATAATTCTGTTATTCATAGCTTTAAAGGTATATAAGTTCCCAGGGAAGTGGTCATGGCACCAAGGAACATCTGGACTAAATTATGAGAAAGGCAAGTAGATGATCTTTATATTTTTAGGAAAAATTAATCACATTGTTATGATTTAAACAAGGCTGTGTCTTCAATACGATTTTTAACCTATAGTGGACAACATACAAAACTATAGCAAAGATAGAAGAACTCATATTCTAAACACATTTTTAAAACATTTTTGTTTGGGTTAGTGTCCACATTTAGAACATCATCATATTTTGCTTTTGGTATCATTTCTACCTCCACATTAAACTTTTAACTTTTCAAAGCCTGAGTAGGCATATCAGAAGGCAGGGAATGCCAAATTATTCAGAAACACATTTTGAAAAGATCTGCTTTTATTTCAGTACTCATTGATTCGTGATAAATAAAAGAGCTTAAGTTTTCTTCCTTTAATTAAAAGCCTAAAAGGAAAGGGCTTTTCTGGGGATAGGAGGAGAGACTTGAGGAAAGCTTTCAAAGTTGCTTTGGGAAATACTGTGTTAACTCAGGAGTTTCTGTAGCTTGAGCAAGACTTTGCCAAGACAAAAGAGTATCTAGAGCACAGAGTAGAATCATAGAGTCCTAGAATGTTGGGTTGGGTTAAAGTTCATCTTGTTCCACCCCCTACCATGGGCAGGGACACCTCTCACTAGACCAGGGTGCTCCAAGCCCCATCCAACCTGGCCTTGGACACTTCCAGGGCTGGGGCAGCCACAGCTTCTCTGGGAAACCTGTGCCAGGGCCTCCCCACCCTCAGATGGAAGAATTTCTTTCTAATATCTGATCCAAACCCACTTTCTTTCAGTTTGAATCCACTCCCCCTTGTCCTGTTAGCACCACAGCCTTTCAAGGACTCTAAGACTTGGTGAATAATTTCTGATAAAAAAGAAAGACGATTACAAAAGATATTAAAGAATAAATTTGTGAGAGAGAGCAAACAGAGAGAGACAGAGCAGATAAATGTGTGCCCTTGCGCTCACCACTGCCAGGCCAACAGGACTGTCCCCAGGCTCACCTTTTGGCATTATCCAGCAGGATGAGCATGCTGGCTCCCTCATCATCCTGGAAACTCTCGTAGTGGTGCCGGTCGGCGTTGCCGATCAAGTAGTCAAAGATGGCCGTGTCGATGATGTCGAGCAGGCGCGGGCCCGAGTCGTACGGGGACGTTTTCTTCACGGCGTCGCAGTAGCTCTCGTCATACTCCCACCTGCAGCCAGAGAGGAACCAAGCAGCCCTTCAGGGAACCACCACTGCACAGCAACAGCACTTAGAGCTGCCCTCAGTCACCTTCGAGTGCACCAAGAGAGGGGAGCAGCCCAGGCTAGACCAAGAAGGAAGAGCTTGACAACAGCGTTTCATGAGAGAGTAAACCCTGCATTAACATCCCAGCCTATGGAGCAAGCTGTAGTTTCAGCTCAAAGATACACAAAGATCATCTTCCTACGGAAAATGAAGTCAGAGTTTGCTTCTTCACAACTCCACAGTGGCCAGGCTGTCTTGTGGGAAGATTACAGCCATGCCTTTCCTCCCTCAGCTTCCCAAGGAACACTTCAGTAATGTGTCTGTTTCCACTGCCTTGAGCTGTTTCCATCTGGCTTTCCAACCATCCCCTTCCTTTTTTCTTTCTAATGCAAATACCCTCACTGTGGTTAGTAATGAGCCCCTCTGTCCCCTGGAGAAGGGCTTCACATTGTTCACTCTCCTTCACTCACAGCTGACTCTTTCCTCTCCTCTTCCTTTGCAGACTATCTCACCTTCTTCTCCACTCACAAGATTTCAAGCTTCCCTCTTATCTCCTTCTCCAGGTAATCTTGTAACATGGATGTCATGTCTCAATTCTCCAATGCTAGGATTTTAAATTTTCTCATTTTCTTCTTTACAGATTTCAAAGCTATTCAACACCACCACCAAAACAGCCAAATCTCTGGTGTATATCCTTTCCATCTGTCAACCTAAATAACAAGGACATCTTCCATGTAAGGACTGAAACAATCCTTCACAAAATAGCACTTAAATTGGAAATGCCTTAAACCATCTGTGATTTGGAAACAGAGATAGAGGAAACACAAGCTGGGAAGACTTGCTGACATGCTCAAATCTGCAGACAGTCATAAAAGTAGGAAGATCAGAATCTAACTACAACTGCCACATACCCCACTTCATCTTCCAGTGGTCTGGAGCCAGAGGTCCCAATATCCCACCTTTCCTCCAGGTATCCAAATCAGAGAGGTTAAAAATTTATCTTCTCAATGTTTCTGATAAGAGTTCCTTAAATGCTGTGCCTAAATCCCCCTAGGAAGAGGGATTAAGGTCCAACTCACACTCAATGTGTAGCACAAATCCACACAGGAGCAGTCTCAGAACCTCTTCTCCTTGTTCTGGATACTCTTCTTATGCTGCATCTCACCCTTCCTCAAGTGTTTCTTTCTCTCTCATTTTACTTTAGAGCAGTACTTTATCTCCTTGCCACAATTTTTCAGATAAACTGCTCTCTCTCCTCATTTTCCATGCAGTCTTTCAAGAGAGACTTTTATTCAACGCTCATTTCTGATCATTTATATTGTATTAGCACAGGCCTTGGAAGGTCAGGGATTTTGTCTATTACACCTCCATTAAAAATTACATACACTAATGTGCCTCTGTGAATTGTGTTCAAAAGGTCAGCTCAGAAGAGTGGCTAGAGCAGGGAAAAATTCTTATAGAGTTATTTTTCCACAATTACCAGGCACAGAAAAAGGAGAGCATGACACCAAGAAACTTTAGTTCTGATCTCTCAATGTGAAATGGGCAGCATGACAATGTGAAAAACACCAGAAACTTGTAACCTCATTTGAAAGAGGCAAGTGTGAGTTTAAATACACCAAATATCAAATCAGCAGAGGAATCAAGATAAACCCCTGTGTAAGCAGGCAGGGTGTGATGAAAAGGAGCCTCTCAATAGGAGGAACACCTCCAAGAAATGCATCCCATTCATTACTGCAATGTACCATGTACTGAACACAGCTGATTTTGACCTGCTGGGAAAGAAAAAACATCTGCTGCTCAAAATTCAATCTGTGCATTTTATACTCTAAAACAATTCAACAGAGCCTTTGGATGAGATTCTGAGAACAATCACATCATTGGAAATCAATGGATACTTTAGATCAAGGACTGAAAATCTCTTCTAATCACTTTCAAGTTCAAGACAGACTTGGAAAAATTTACTGAGCTCAAACCCATTTGTTCTGGTCATAGCAAAAACATTCCCACCTCAGGAACTCAGATGCGTTACATCTATTGCAGAAAGCTGCTTAATGAAAGACAAATGTGGGATTTTGCATTCTTTACATGCTGAGCATGGTCACTAAATACTGATGGCATTCAAAGCAAAGGACTTTCCAGGGTGTGTTGATTTGGCACAGCCTGATTTTTTGGTGACAGGGGAAGGCCACAGGAGTGGCTTCTGTGAGAAGCTGCTGGAAGCTTCCACCATGGCTGACAGAACCAATCTCTGATGGCTGGCAGTGGAAGCATGATGAGTGATTCCCCAGTGTGGAACCTAGACGAGATCAACTTCTCGCGCTGCGGGATCTTGCAAGAATCTTGGGGCTAGTGGAACTTGTTGACAATGGTGCCTACTACAAGCAGCAGTTTTTCTTCTAGTCAGAGAAGAGGAGGAAGTGAGGACATGTGAGGGAGAACAGCATGGAGACACCAAGGCCAGTGGAAAAGAAAGAAGGGGAGGAGGTGCTCCAGGCATTGGAGCTGAGATTCTTCTGTAAGCTGTGGTGAGGACCATGGTGAAACAAACTGTCCCCTTGTAATGCATCAAGTCCATGGGGATGCAGAGATCCACTCACAGCCCTTGGGAAAAGTTCTCATGGTGGAGTGTGTGAATGCCAGAGAAAGCTATGATCCAGTGGGAGACTCAACTACAGAGACAGAGAGGCCCCTGCTTCCAAGCTAGAGCAGCCTATCCTTAAAAGACTGCACCCTGTAGATAAATGATCCATGCCACAACAGTTTTGGGATGACTGTTTGCCCATGGGAGGGACCCCATGGCATAACAAAGGAAAGACTTCTCTCCCTGAGCAAATGGAAAAAGATCTCAAGTGATGAACTGACCAAGACCCCCATGCCCTGGCTCCCTGTGCTGTCAATGGGAAGGGGCTATGAGGAAAAAAAGGTGTTTCAAAGGCTTATTTTACTTCTCATTATCTTCCTCTGACTCTGTTAATAATAAACTTACTTCATACCTTTAAATCTGGACCTGTTTTTCCCTTAGAGTGTTTTTTTTTTTTTCTCCCAGTCCTTATCTCAACTCATGAGCCCTTCATTAATGCTTTTTTCCCTCTCCTCTGTCCAGCTGTAACAGAAGAGGGTGAGCAAATGACTTCCATGAGCGCCTGGCATTTGGCCAGTGTCAAACCATGACACAGGGCCTAGCTTAAGTTAAACCAGTTCCACAACTCTGAAAACAAACTACAAGGATCATGATATTAAGTATGGCACAGTGCTACCACATTTCAGGGGCCACAGCATCAACAGAACAAGAGACAAGTCTTAGCTTGCCCACAGACAAGATTTTCAGAGCCTGGAATGACTGCATTGTGGAGTTCTGTTCCAGCCAAGATACAGGAAAAGGACAGTGCTTAGTATTGTGGAAAACAATGAAGATTTTTTTTGTTTTCTCATTTTTATTTAAATTTTATTCTGGACTTCTTGGCACCTACAGTTGTACTAAGAAAGCTGTCGACACAGCTGTAGGTTGTGAAAGCACTTCATGCTCTTTAATTAACCACTGTATTTGCGAGGGTCATTTTAGTGCAAATTATCATCTATAAAGAATAACACTGCCATGTTCTCATACCTGGCAAGTTTTCCCTCCCGGTAAGTCCTGCCCCAGGGGTGCCGGTGTTTCTGGAGGGGCCAAACGTCCGGCAGCCACAGGGTCACTGAGCCCTCCATGATGTCCCCGTCTGCACAGGCTGGCTCTGTTTCCCGACAATAGTAGCACTTCCCATAGAAGCAAGTGTTGTTGCCTTAAAAAGAAAAATATTAAGAGGTGTCAAATTAAGAGGTGTTAATGCAAGGAATCTAGCTGAAAGTCAGGAGCATGTTGTTGCAGTGGAGGCTGCCCCATGACAGGATTTCAGTGCACTTGCCTTTGTGCTTCCTGTCTCTGAGAGGGAGAGGTTCAAAAGAGATTACACACACATCCCCTCATTCAGAGCAATTAAAGAATATGAAAAGGAAAGAGCAGTTATCCTTTCTAATGACTTTATCACTCTGAGAATTAATACAACGTTACACTATCAACAAGTTTTTGTGATCCTTTCGTAGTCCTGACTTTGCAATGTTAACACTGCTTGTTCTTCACATTTCATACTTCATGGATCAGATTTCCCACTTATTTGAAAAAGCTGACCAAAAAGACGTAAGTGAAAAGACACACAGCAGAACTTGAAGGGATCTAGTGCCCTGAGAACTGCCACATATCTCAGCTACTTGAGCTGACTCAGGAGAGGAGACAGAAACAATTATCACTCTCACATGATGCAGGCATGGAGATCTGTCAAAGGTTCATCAATGTCTTCCGACAGGAGAGGAGCAGTAAAACACTGCAGCCTTTAGTCCACTAACACTGATGCATCCTGTAGCATCAAGTAATCTGGAGCAGTCTGCATTAGTAGTTTCAGTCTAAGCTTTTCTATTTTCCCCTTCTTAACTCACCTTCACTTGATCCTCACCAAGTTAAATTCAGTTCCATTCTCACAGATGTCCTTCCAAAATATTCTTCAGATATGTCTCACTTGGTTGTGATTACTCTCTGTCCTTTCTTCCTTTAGTTCTACCTCAAATATCCTCCCCAGAGCAGGCCCAGCTCTCCAAAAGCCATATTCTTCCCTTTCCATCCTCACACATCCCTGCCTCTCAGCCAGCACTCCTTTGGAGCCCTCCATCCAGACCCTGTGCTCCCAGTATTCTGTCAGACAACCTGAGGATGTCAGAGATTATTACAAACACAGAGCTTGCAGATCAGAAGTCGTATTTGTATGGAAATCTTCAAGTCTCTCTTCCCATCCAGGGCCTGCAGCAGGTCTAACAAGAGACAGAATTCTTTGAGATTCTAGCTGTAATTCCAGTAAACCTGCACTGAGTATGAATGAATTCTCTCTTCAAAACCTCAGGAACTTTGTCAAATTTGGCTTGACAAAAGATCATAACTCCTCCACAGATCCACCCATTTCTTTAGCTCCTGCTTTGCAGAACAGCAGTTCCAAGGAATCTAAGGAGGAGCAATGAAAATTTCTGGAGCCTTACTTCTCAAGCCAGCACTGCTGCTAGTGAACAGCTTGGTTATCTTGGCTGAAATTGGAAAACATAAAGCCTGCCTGAGGCAGGCACCCCATGTGAATGCCAGCAGAGTCTGGCGAGGCTGAGCTGCAACTTTCATCTGGAAGTTGCACCTTCTAAGTGGCAGTGTCAGGCAGCAGGTGAGACTGCCAGCAGCACTTCTAACAGGAATGTTACCAGAGGTAAGGAACAATCATCTCTGGAGCCTTCTGATTAGGAAACGAAACAAACAAACAAAAGAGTAATAATTGGATGGTTTATGAAAGCCTGAGGGAGTTAAGGCTGCAGTATAAGTAATTTCTTGGTGCTTAATGACCACCTGGTAGGAGTTCACATTAATAGCTTCTATTATGTGCCCTTCACAGCATTATTACTGTAAACAACACAGGGAAGTTCTGCCATGTTTGGTTTTAAGTGCTCTGCAGGCTCTGATGCAGCACAAACAACATCTAATACCAACCAGTGTGTCAGCTCTATAAATTATCCCAAATCACCACTCGCTTCACATTAAATACGTTATTCTTTTCAGGTCTAATCACAGATTTTTCTAACCATCTCTGACAGCAGAGAGAAAATTCTTACTCAAAACAAAAATCCCATCTGGAACAGCAGCATGAGGGAACACTATTTGAACAAAACCAAGTCCTCCTCCCCCACCAAAGAGGGTTATCCAAGATCTCTCCTGGCACAGAAAGCGCTTCCTGCATCATGGTTCACTGTTCTATAGCTGTGTCAGGTTCTCACGGCTTTTTCCCCATTAAGCTTTTTTCCTTTCCTGGGCAGCACAGTCCATGGAATCCACTTACCCACAGTCATGAAGGTGCCCAGGAGCTGCTCTGTGGCCACTGGTTTGATCTCTGTGCGCAGATTCACAAACCTGCCGACCACCAGCGGGGCTCGGCGGAAACCCAGGATTCTGATTGGGGGGCAAAAAACACGACCTGAGAATTTGCAACATCGGCAGCAGCTCAAAATTATAACAAAAAACCCTCACAGTCTCTGTCAGAGATAACAGAGACCAAAGAGTAAAGCTGAAGCCCTGCAGCTACCTCCTCTCTAAGTAAGGAAATTAATTTTTCTTATGTGCCTGGATGTTAAACTTGCTTTATAGGCCATCAGTGACACTCCTTTATTAAAGCATTTGCAGCAGAGCAACAGAGGATGCACCATGCTCCAACTCTCAAAACTCAGACCTCACACCAGGAATATCCATCATGTGTCTGAAGCAGTAAAACCATATGGCCCGTGGGCTGGTCACCTGGAAAGATCATTTTAATTTGTGGGAACCACTATCTATTGAAATGTTATGCTTAAGCCAAATTCAATGACACTTGAAAGCAACCAATCCAAGAATTGTTTTGTTTGGCTCAAGGAAGGAGAAGGGGATAGAGAATGGTAGAACAAAAGTGAATGCCTCAGAAGTGCCTGGAAAAACAGAGGTGGGAAGAACAACCATAAAACTTGGAGTTACAAAATCCAGGTTCCACTCCCATGCCTGTCACAGCCTTTGGTCTGTGACCACAATTGACTCGGGCATTTGTAATGGAATTTTAAAAGTGCTTAAAAAAGAACAAAGATCAAAGAATTGCCAGCCCCAACTCTCTTAATGCACTTTTGACACCCTTTTGATAGTCTTTGCATCTCAGAAAAAGATCCTGAAAAGGCTCTTTTGGAAAGAGGACAACTGACACTCCACAGATGTATTGGGACAGTCACTCCAAAAACTGAAAAGGATTTGTTTTAGATACTCAGTGAGTAAATCCCCTTCTGTAAGTAGAAAAGTAACTCTGAGAAAGTGCAACACAAAATGTCTGTCTGAACAAGTCATGTGCATAAGGACAAAACTCAGAGCCAATACTGAGCTATGCACAGCCTGAGTTGTTTCTGATGTTCCAAGAAAACAAGCACAGAGCTGAGATGTGGAAAACCTGCCCCTGTATTTTCAGACCCACAGCTGAGAGGCCACGATCCTGGAAAGCACAGCCTCCCCATCAGTGGTAAACACACAAAATGATCCAGGATCCTTCTTGAAACAATGACAACCTTGGTGTTCCTGAAGAATAAAGAGGTGCAGAGCCACAGAGAAAGGCCAGAGGAAAAAAAGCACAAAATCATGACCAAATGGACAACAAAGAAGTGTTAAGTGGGATTTGGACACTGGAAGAGGCTCTGACTGAATGTTCAATTGCTACTTTTTCAGGGAACCTGAAGCCTGTATGCTTCTCTAAAGCACAAATGCACTGACATCTGGCTATATTACCTTTTTTTTTAAATCTTAATATACCATGATTTTGGCCCACCAGCACAAGCTGGCTGTAGCAGCAATGGGTGTTATTCAACCAGTTATCACCCTAGATATTCTAATTCTTCCTAGAATTACTGATTTCTACTGTGAAATGAGTTCCACAAGTGAATCAGGACTAACAAATATCTCTGTCACCATCTATGAGTTTAGTCACAGTGATAAGGCTCTTATCTATGTTCTGAGAAACTTCAGTTTAAGTTCAACCATTCTACCCTTTGTTATATTTGTCCCTCCTTATTCTTTTTCTCAAGATTTTAATTGTCTTCACCTCCAAATCTTCCTATGAGGAAACAGAGACTGTGCTCATTTATGTTACGTGAAATTGCAGCCCTAACAGCATTTCCTAACTATTGACATTCAGTGTCTGGTGTTTTCTGTCCTATTCTTTGAACATCCTATAATTTTCATTTTTTTCTGTAATTGCACCTCCAGCACAGGTCCACAAAACCACCTGGGTACCCCAAGCACAATTAATATATGAACTGCTGGTTTTCCTCTAGGATGTACTGATTCATATTTAATCTAGACTAAACTGTTAGTCTTGACTTTTTAGTGAACTGGACATGAACTCAACACATACATTTAGTATTTCAGACTCCTCCACAGCATTTGGCTAAGCTCCTTCTCCCCTGTAATATTAACCAGAGTGGATTCAGGGCTCATTCTCCTTTCCAAACTTTACACAAGTATCTAAAATATTACACTCTTGGACAGATCTTAGAAATGAAGTTTCACAGAATAAGCTAATTCTTATTTTGGCTTCAATGTAGTAGATGGGCAGGTTAGAGGTCACTCCCATCTGAGGTGTATTCTTCAAAGAACTCCTTCTTTCCTGGTATTTTCCAAAGGCAATAAAACCAGCTAAAGCAGTAATTCCATACCTATCCAAGTGAAAGGCTGCCACTTCTGCGTTGTGTCTGTCGTAGCCAGCGTAGGGTTCTCCTTCCACTATATAATCCCTGGCATATCTGCAATTGAAATAAGTCAAATGAAGTGAGTCTGTGTAGAATTCCTGACAATTTTACTGTTCAGAGTACCAATTTAATAACAATTTAATAACAGTTAGAGAGTATCTGGGTCACTTTCCAAGTGACTGCCAATGGGAGAGGGGAAAAACATCAATGAGATTAAAGTGTCCAGACTGTTGAAGTGGTAAATAAGGAGGAAAGGTCATTGATGTACAGTGGTCTCCAGAGCTTGGGAAGCAGTTCACATTCCAGCTAATAAATTTTAATCCAACCATATGACAAATCACATCTTAGAACAAAGAGCACAGACCCTGCTATGGAACAGGGGGCTATTTATACTGGAAAGCAACAATTCCACAAATGATTTTGGGGTTAGAAAGAATTGCACATTAACAATTCTCAAATACAATCTTATATTGTGGAAGAGATGGTAAATGCAATCTTTAGTAGATAAAAAATCAGCAAGAGTGAACCAGAGGACAATACTGGGTATAAACAGAGCCTTTATTTCTGGCAAAGAAAAGACATAATTAAAAAATAAGCAAAAAATAGAAATTAGCCACTCATTGCAACAACAATGGTGTATTTTGGTGAAGTGCAAGGCTTTTTGCTCCTTTTTTTAATCTTTTAGTAGATGGTACTTAGTCAAGGCAAACACCAATTTCTCAGCTTCCTGACATTTCGATCAGTGTAGATCCTGCTTTAGCACCACACTGCAGCTGAGTGTGAAATACCACAATCAATACCAAGCAAATGGGCAAAATGCAACATGTTTTCAAATAAAATGAGGCCGAATTAAGTTGCCTGTTTTCTCATTTCCATCTATGTATCAAATTGTGTAAACTGGATTCTTTCCAGCAGAATTTGTATTCAAGCAGTAGCAACAAAAGTGTAGGAGAAGGCACAGAGCTCGACTTTGATGTTTTAGCCTTGCTCAGGAAGGATGTGGGGTGAGAAGACAGTCCATTTCCCCAGCCTGAGCAAATGCTTCAGCTTCTCTGCCAGGCAGCTCAAAACAGAATTCACCAGTGCAGGATTCCTGCCAAATGGGAGCTTCCAGAGGCAAGCCAGCATCTTCTGTCACATATACCACCATATGTGATGATTGCAAGTATTATTTGTTAGTAAATTAAGCTGAATTTCAAGTAAATTTGAAGTGAGACAGTTAATCCCCAGGTTAGGCAGGTATTTGGTATGTACTTACAGCTGGCTTTTGGAAACATGGTCACTTTTTGAAAGCTGCAGAGCTGGGATTTTTTAGTAAATCCTGACCAAACTTTTTGTTTCCATGCACAGTAGGCATCTAGTCCTTTCCAGAGCAAAAGTAATGAGGGAATTCCTTCTTCCCCAGCTGCTAAGTTTGCTCAGAACTGTTTTCAGCAGTAACTTTGACAGAGCTTTCAGGTCCAAAGCTGGTTATATACTCTCTTGCAGTGCCAGAACAGGACTCTGCCCACAAGCCTGGCTATTCAGTAGCCACAAACAGAACATGGGTCTACCAGGATGGCCAAGGCCACAATCTCTAGTACTCCTATAAATACTCCAGCTGCATGTGTCCTTGGTGGAGCACAGTGCCTGTGTTTGCCTGCACAGACAGGGCATTACAGAACGCAATTTAACGCTCGGTGAAACCCTTGATTGCATTCCCTGACACAGAAAGCTCTGTGGGAATGCTGTGAATACCCAGTGCTTTCACTGAAGGAGATGCCTCTCGTACCACCAGGACTTTGTGTGCAAGGCTCACACTGCCTGGGCCTGCAGGGGAGCTCCAGCCAGAGCAGGAATTGCCTGTTCAGAGATTTTTGTCTCATTCTCGAATCACAGAATCACAGACTGGCTTGGGTTGGAGGAACATTTCATTCCAATTCTTCTGCCGTGGGCAGGGACACCTCCCACTAGACAAGGCTGTTCCAAGCCCTGTCCAACCTGGTCTTTGAACACTTCCAGGGATGGGGCAGCTACAGCTTCTCTGGGCAACCTGTGCCAGGGCCCCACCACCCTCACAGGGAAGAATTTCTTCCCAATATCCCATCTATCCCTGCCCTTTATCAGTGTGAAGCCATTCCCCTTGTCACTGCAGGTCCTTGTCCCACGTCCCTCTCCATCTCTCTCCAGCCCCTTTAGGCACAGGAAAGGGCTCTGAAATCTCCCTGGAGCCTTCTCTTTTCCAGGTGAACAGCCCTAGCTCTCTCAGCCTGTCTCTGAGCAGGGGTGTTCCAACCCTCAGAGTATCTTTGTGACCTCTGCACTTGCTCATCAACAGGACAGGAAACCGTAATGCCTGCTCTGCTTAACCCAAAATCCTTTTCTGTCGTGACACTTCTCATTTGCAGTGAAATTTCCTAAAACACACCTGGCCTTACTTTTTAACATCTTTCTTCTCCTTTTCCCCAAAGACAAACAGTTCAAAAAGCTTTACAGTTAAGACTCTTCAGAAACATTCAATCATATAAAATTTTTCTGAGGATCACTGTAAACCAAGGCCATACCAAGGAGTTATCACTATCCTCCATTCTTAAGTTCCTCCTCCAGGTCTCACCACTGGCAGGCAGGAGGCTCAGGGGCTCTCACTCTGACCTACCCAAACCATTTTTACAGCCTACATTCAACTACATCAGACACACAGATGTACTTTTAAGACCACTGCCAAGTTCTCTTCCTTCTTGAACTGCACCCTCCCCTGGCATTCTGACACAACAAGGAGACGAAGCTTGTCTCCAAACTGCCAGAAGCTGCACTTCCACGGTCAGAAAGATACGGTTCAGAAACATCAGGTCTAACCAACACTCCCTCAGGACTGAACAGTGATTATTCTTTCAATCTAAAGACAGGCTGTAATGAGCATCAAGGCTGTACAGCCTGAGAGACAGCTGGCACAGCAACATAGTGTTACTAGAGCACCAGCAAGGCTCTATTCTGCCTCAAAAATAACAGGATGGTCCTTCCACTTATAGAAAAATTCACTGAATGTTGACGTGACAACATGGAGGAAAAAAAAGTATATAAATAAAGCAGTTATTAATGCAGTCATTGAAAGCAGTATTTACCTCTTGGGCTTGAAGACGACCTTCTGTCCTCCTTCAAGTATCAGCAAAGCTTTCAGTTGCGTCCCTTTGTATCCCACATCAGCTTTGACGATCTTCTTGGTGGTCATGGCGTGCATGACAGCGCCCAGCTCGGGGGTGTCCTCGGGGTACACCTCGCGGGGCACCACCCACTGCGCCGCGATCTCCCAGGGCGACTGCAGCGTGTGCTCCAGCCGCGGGTCCAGCGCCACGCGCAGCCCCGACAGCATCCGCTGGAACGCGCGCTGGTCCTCCCGGTTGGCGGCCGACGTGTCCAGGTTGTCGATGAGGAAAACCTTGGTGAAAATGAAGATGACGAGGAGGATGGCCAACAGCACAACTCGCTGCTTCAGCTTCATGGTGCCCTTCAGCCCTTCTCCCCTGACCCTTTCTTCCGAGCGTTACGGGAAGTCTGTTGGAGATCAGGGTGAGGAAGGGGATGTTAGTTGATGAATTTCATGGCTAATTTGCATTGTAAAAGATGTCTCACCACTGAAGCATCTCCTGGTACCCCTAAAAATAAACAAAACACAAACTTACAATCCCGCAGATCCCACCAAACTCAAAATCAAGTTTGTGCTTGGAACATAAACCTGCATTCGTGGAAACTTGTATCCTAAAGCCCCAACACTTCTGTTAAAACACACTGGGTTTGTTGCCTTCCTGCAGCCTTCCTGTGATCTGCATGGAAGGGGAAATTGCCAGATAGCATCTCTGCACAGCTGAAATCAGAGCAGCTGCAACCACCACCGGCAAGACTTTTGCAGGGAACCGTAGTCTAACGCGATTGCTCCAATTTCACATGTGCTCCTCCACTAGTGCGAGATCCTGTAAGTGCTGGTGTCCTAAAGACCTATCCCTCAGAAAAGCTCCCAGGTAGATTTTAAGACAGCTCACAACAGTGAGAACAGCTGCTCAGCCTCCTTTCCTGAAGGAACAAGACATAAGGACAGAATAGACTTAATTGTTTATTGCCTTTCATTTGCTGCCACTGTAATTTACTCAGCATTTTTTCCATTCTTAAAAAAAATTGAGCTGGGGTGGGAGAAGACATCTTCACTTCCTCACAGTTAACTAAATACCTTGTGCACTCAACTGTAAAACCCATAACCACAGAAAATATACAAAGTGTCTGCAATCTCAGTCAAACTAACTAGAAAAAATATGCCAGACCACTAACCCTTGCCTGGTCTCAGCAGCCTCACCTATGACAGTTAAAGCCACATCTGTTTCGATATTGACAGTGGGCTGCAAGACATGTCTGGCCCCTCAAAAAGCCTTGGCTAGGGCAGAGCTCACATGTAAGGACCAGAGAATGCATCATCAACTGTATTCAGTTAAAAGGACAGAATTACCTTCCTAGTATTAGCTGAATGCAGTCAAAAGCTAAATGGAAAGGGGACATGAGGCACACCTCTGAGGGGCACTGGGAGCCAGCAGCAATCTCTCTTTGCACCAGCCACACGGATCATGCAAACCCCATCAAACAGCACCCTGAGCTGGGGGAGGACTGACACAGAAAAGCCTTCCCATGCAATTTAACAGTTAAGTGTATAAATCAGCCACAGTTAATCATGGCTGGGGAAAAATGAGCTGCCACAGGCTCATTTACCAACAGGACAGCCAGGCCATGCCTGGTGAGGCACACACAGGTCACAGCCATCAGTGCAGAATCAGGCTGGCACGGTGTAAGAGTGTTAGTATGAAAGCAGATGCAAACCCACAGAGGACTCCATAGCACCCAAAACAAATTTACATGAGGTCTAGAGCAGACCCATGCAGCTGTGTGGCTCTCCCACATCCCTGACAGCACTCACAGCAGGACAGAGACCCCAGGAAGGGCAGAGGGTAGAAGTGCAGGGATGCTTCAAACTAGAACTGTGGTCCCCTGTTAACTGTGCAATACTGATTTTAATCTGTTGGAAAATAAGTGCTTGTGCTCATACTGAAAGAGAACAAATCACATGTTTATATGGAAATTAGAGCATGTATTATTCTTCATCTAGTTCTGTTTTGGCAGCCTGTTCTTCTCCAGACAGCACTGCCACCTGCACATTACCCACTGCAAGCACAAGAATGAGAAGCACAGACAAGGAAGATGCACCTGACCAAAAAGCTCTCATTCTTGCAGATATGGACTCACTCAGGAAGAGATCCTTAAATAATAATCACATTATTCTTAAACTTAAGCAGACAAGCAAAGCAGACTGGCTGCACCTGTACCCTCTCATTTTGACTGCATAATTCACCTCTTTAAAACTACTAATTCTGAATCATTTTGAGCACTGCTGTAATCAAGATCTGCTTCCATTCATTTTTAAAATCCACTTGAGTTTGTAAGGAATTAGGCAGAAGAACAGAGGTCATTTCAGAACAGCTACTCCTCGCTGTGAGATATGTGTATGTGTACACACACATTTAAAAGAAGTCTCACAGCTCAGTGCTGGCTGACTAAAGCATTAAAGCACAGGGCAGGATGTTCCACACCTCTGGAGCTCAAGATGAGCACTCACTTTTCTAGACTGATTTCCAGGAATGCTGGGTTTCTCTAGGGATATTCCTCCTGGGACTCGTGGGGAGAATACAGCTATAGTCACTTAAATTAAAGGTCATTTACTTAGTTTATGTTTTGTGATGGCTTTGAAACTAATTTTGGCTGAAACCCTTCAATGAGGTAAAGAGAATTTACAAAATTAAATAAAATTAAATATTAAACTATTTGCTGGTGAGTTGGCTCTCACTTTTTAGCGACATCTGAGGACATGAGTCATCGGCTGCTTTCCTCCAACAAACACCAAAGCACCTCAGAGGTTGCCATGCAATCAATTTCCCAGTGTGCTCCTTGCACACAGCCTGCACTTTGCTCCTTGGTGTCAACATTACACTCTCTGCTCTACAAGCCAAGGGAATTGAATCCTTTTATGAACAAGTTTACCACGGACGGCAAGATCTTGAGCTTACTGTTTTAAATTGAAGATGGCAAGGGTGACAGCGTTGAGGCCATGTAAGAAAATATTTATGCAGTTTTGGAAGAAAGCAATTTGAAAAAGGCAAGTCTTTGGCAAAGTCTTGGATTGGAAAGGAAGATTATGAGAACTCCAGAAGTGTCAAGCTGGCCCTGGAATGAGGTCAGAGATGAGAAAATTGAAATAACAATACACCACCAAAATTTTAGAAAGGAAGAAATAAGGTGAACAGAACTCTGTGGCATGAACGGCAAAAGGGTCTTGGACAATGGCAAAAGTAAACCCAGCTAAAAAGAGAAAACAGACAGAAATAAACAATCCTCACAGCTTTTTAATGCTCTAGTCAACTGCAAGGTTTGCATAAGTGTTTTTCACTACCTCTTTGGGAAATTTCCTGATCAATTCTTTCTCTTATTACAACCAGGTCTGTATTCTCAGCAAGTATGAGTCTTCCAACTCAGTATACAAATAACAGCATCTCCTCAGTATTATGGTGGGGTCAGGGTGCACACAAACACACCAGTTCAAAAAACAGCATGCAATTTGCCTGTTAGAAAAATCTCAGCTACTATAAGCAGCCTACAAAGTTAGCAGAAAAATCCTACAAGACATTTTTTATTTGAGTCACAAAATCAATGCTGTGCCTCAGATCACAATCTTATTTTTATATTATAAGGCTTTTTAGCTGCTATGTCAAAAATACTTGTGTGTACAATTTGCCAGGATTTCATTATGCTCCAAGTCACAAATCAGGTCCAGGGGCAGGCAAAGGTTTAGTTTGGCAGCACAAGTACACAAAAAATCTTAGCTCAAACAGACACTGATCTGAAATGGATATGGTGGGAGCAGAATCTAATTCCTGTTTAATGCAAGGGGTTTTTCTTATATACACTGTAGCTTTTGGGATCACCTATCAAAAGGTCTTTAGAAGTTCTCCAGTAAATCCTGAAAAATGCCTTGAAGAAACATCATATACAGTAGTGATATTTTCCTCTTCCCAAAACATCCTTCAGTCTCACCAGATCAATCTTCCTTCCCATCCTCCCCCTCTCTGGCCAGCTCCTTGGTGGCTCATGCCTCCCCTCTCTGTGTGAGCCTTGTTATTCCACTTTCCACAGGCAGGCTCCCACAGACCTTTCCTTGGATTTCTCAGACTCATTCTGTCACTTCCACTCTCTGCGTGCTGCCTGCCTTGTGTACAAGTTTAGTCATCTAGCGCTCAAGGCTTCCCACATATTTACTTGTCTGCTGTTTCTCCATCTCCCTTCCTGTTAAAACCCTCGTTATCTACAGGCAAAATCTGTGACAGTCTACACTCAAACTTTCCACAAACTGCACCCCCAGCAGAGAGCCACGATACTGATAAATATGAAAGAACACAAGCATTTTAACCACTGCAATATCTCTGCCTGCAGCTGCAACCATCAGTAACCACCTGAAATATTCTCACACAGCTTTGGAAAGAAACAAAATCATTCTGTCCATCTGTCTGCCTGCCTTTGGCCTGTTATATCCCTTAGTAACTTTAGAATCTGTCGCCTGCATTTCTACCAAATTTGTCAGAGGAACTCTTGCATGAGCTTTACAAAAACCACAGGCCAGATAGAGGACAGAAGCCTTGAGAAGCCAAGGACAACTGGGTAAATATCCTGAATCCTTCCCAGCTGCCGGCACAGCAAACAGGAACACCTGACTCAGCTGGCTGCATAAATAAAGGGCAGATTGGGATACAGGCAGCTCCTGGGTGCAGCCCTGGGGAAGGAGAAGTTACCAGGCACCGAAGCCACTGGGAAGCCCAGGCAGGAGATGCTGGGGTAGGATGTGGCAAACAGCTCCTCAGAAAACCAGGCTGCATTAAATTCTCTTTGCAGAATGACTTTCCACCAAGCAGTGTTTCCTATGGAAACAAAGTTTATATAATGACACTTTTCACTTGGATCCACCAGCTAATTCCAAACACATCTGAGAGGACAGTAGATGTTTTGAGGACAGGGTTTATGTGTTTATTGGAAGCTGGCGGCCAGGGGTGCTGCAGGAAGGGCCGTGGTGTTGGCTCAACAGCTGTCTGCATGCCTTGGCCATGTGGGCAACCCATGTGCACAAAGTTGGTAAGGGCAGGGAGCTGGGAATGCCATGTGGGCAGGGAGGGATTTGGAGCACTGAAATGGGGAACAGTACACGACAGGGGCAGGAGCCAAGGGTACTGAGACAGAGGGTGCTGGGACCTGGTTAGAAGAGAGCTGGAACAATGCTCCCTTGTCCCCATCCCAGTTACTGACATTCCACCTGACCACTACAGGTCAATAAAGCCAGCTAGAAATGCTTTAGGGAGCCTTGCTCCACTTGGAAATGAAGCCAAGGCAGTGAGAAAATTCTGCAGTTTCCCTTCTCCACTCGACATGTTTATTCAGCTCCTACATAAGTGCAGCATTAAAAATTTAACCAGGGTCCATGTACCCATCTGGCTTTCAGCAGCAATGAGCCTGTCTCTGCTGTAGGACAATGCCAACCACCCTCCTCCACTCCTGAGGACAGGCAGAGGGATTCTGGTGTCACAACCCAAAGCTGACAACTTTGTACCACAAAGCAAAATCAACTTTGCACCTCAGGTGGAGGCAAATCTTGTAGTGACTATGTAGGCCAGACTTAAGGACACAAGGGGTGAATGGAGCCATTTTCAAATTAAAACAAGACACAAGAATGCCTGTTCTGTAAAAAGTACCAGGTGGGATCCACTCCCAATGAATCCACTACAAACCTAGGATCTACATTTTACACTTTACTCTGTTTGCTCAGTCCCTAAAGCACTATGGATATTGTAGGGCCTCAGAAGGCACAACGAAACAGCTGCAGTGCTTATGCACACCTGTATCCAGAAAGAATCCGAAGAGAGATATCCTTTAAAAAGGGTTAAACCCACGGCTTTGACAATCAGAGTCAGCGCTTCTATGAACACACGTTGTGTTTTTCCAGCGGTGCTCAATGACCTTCGCCAAGCTGCGACTGGCACTCGGTGAGAGCCCACGGTACACACGGCTGCTCCCGAGGGTTAAGAGATGGCCAGAGAGGCTTCACAGCTGCACGGGGCTGCGTCCCCACCTCAAAGCGAGCATCCAGAAGAGGAATGAACCGCAGGAGTGCGGACAAAAATTCCCATCTGCCAGAGCTGCGTCCATGCAGCCCCCGCCGACCACATCGGGCAAAGCCGGGGGGTGTCCGGGGGCCGGAGGTGTCAGGAAGGACGTGGAGGTGCTGGAGCGAGTCCAGAGAAGGGAAGAGAGCTGGGGAAGGGTCTGGAGGCTGATGAGGGGCGGCTGAGGGAGCCGGGGGGGGCTCAGCCTGGAGAAAAGGAGGCTCGGGGGGACCTCCCCGCTCTTCACAACTCCCTGACAGAGGGCTGTGGCCAGGGGAGCTCGGGCTCTTCTCTCAGGGAAAAAGCGACAGGACAAGAGTACGGAGCCTCAAGCTGCGCCAGGGGAGGTTCGGGTAGGACACAGGGAGGGATTTTTTCACGATAAAAGGTGGTTATGTATTGCAATGCGCTGTCCAGGGAGGCGGCGGAGTCACCGTCCCTGGAGGTAAGGAAAGCCTGGACGTGGCACTTGGTGCCATGGTGTGGTGACAAGGTGCTGTTGGGTCACGGGTTGGACTCGACGATCCCGGAGGTCTTTTCCAGCCTCACTGATTCCCTGATCCTGTGATTCTCCCGCCGCCGGTTCGGCCGCAGGGGCCCCTCCGGCGCTCCGCGGGGCGCAGCCGCCCCTCCGCCCCCTCCCTCCCGCCGCCAGGCCCGGGCGCCCCTGCTGTACCCGCCCCGAGCCGCAGTGGAGCCGAGTCCCGTCCCGTCCCGTCCCGCTCCCGTCCCTCAAGCGCCGCCGGCCCGGCCCCGCCGCCCGCGCCCGCCGCACTCACCGCGCCCGCCGCCCGCCCGCCATGGCCCGGCCACCGCCGGCCCCCGCCAGCCCCACAACATGGTGCCGCCCAGCGCCCCGCTCCCGCCCCACAGCCAATGGGCGCCCGCCCCGCCCGCCGCGCGCCGCCCGCCCACCAATCAGCCGCCAGCGCTGCCCCGGCCGGGGAGACGCGGCCGGGCGCCTCCAATGGGAGCGGCGGGGGGGGGGGCCGCCCGCCAATGGGGCGGCGGCGCGGTTAACCCCGGCCCGAGGCGGCGGTGCCGCTGCACGGCTGCGGGGAACATCCCTGGCTTTAGGGTGAAAACAAGCGAATACACATTTGTCACACACGCTTTTAAAATGCACATAGAAAATACTCAGCTGTGGCTGCGCGCAGCAGCGCTCCGCGGGAGCAGGATGCTGTGGCAACGGGTCCTGTAACAACGCGCGCTGCCGTCAGAGGCACTTGGCTCCTCAGATTTTGGAATTACAGAACTATAATTTAGAATTACAGCCCTCTTAAACAGTATTATTATACTATATAGCCCTATTATTCTACATATTATGACTATATGCAGTCCTGAGCAATACAGCTCCTTTTATAATCCAGCACCAATAAATTGGATGCTATTCAACAATAACATAAACAGAATTTTATCTTCCTCCCGTTCAACTACGAATAACATATTAATTAAAATTTCCCCCCGGTACGTTCACACAGTCCCGATGTATATATAAAATATATAAAAATTATAAAATTTTATAAAATGTATAAATTATAAAATATAAAAATATTTATTTATATTATATATTATTTATAATTTATATATAATTATATATTATATAAAATATAAAACAGCTCCAGTGTCAGTTCAATCTGGCAGGCACCGAAATGAGCTCAGAGAAGCAGGAGCCGAGCGGGGCTGACAGAGATCCCAGCCCTGCACACACCCACCGCACCCACAGCCCGCAGCATCCCCGATCCTCTCCATCCACAACACTTTGTTTCTGCTCCACTTGCCGCTCCTCATCTTTTTCTTGTCCTTTTTCACACAATCAGGTTGGAAAAGACCTCTCAGATCGCAACGTAGCTGACTGCAGTATTTTGGGCTACTTCAAGACTACAACAAATACTGCACTTGCAGGCTGCCCTGATGTGGAAAATAAATTTATTTCTTTCCAGGAATTTTCCCTTTTCCTCCTTCATTTTTTAGGACTTGGAACGAAAACTTTTAATGGGACTTTTAAAAACCCCCTTGGAAAAAAAAATATAAAAAGCATACGCTTTAATATAAAAATATAAATATATAAATATATATATAAATATATATAAATATATAAATATAAATATAATAAATAGAATATATAAATCTATAAATATTAGATAAATTATAATAGATATTTTTATATAAAGATTAAATAAATTAACTATATATAAATATATATAAATACATAAATACATAAATATATAAATATATAAATATATAAATATATAAATATATAAATATATAAATATATAAATACATAAATATAAAAATCATAGTGCTTTATGATTTCCTGCTGCAAGGTTCAAAGTGCCTCAAGCAAACATCTTTGCAGACATCCACACTCAGGCTACTTCTCTTGTGCAATGCTATAGCTAGAGGGAAAGATACTTAAACTTATAGATATAGATAGAGTTATGGAGAGTTTAATAGCACAATTTCATTGTTATGGACTGCTCCTCTGCCAGCTCCTCACCCAATTAAAGTTTTAAACTTAACTACAATCTCAGCTTTCATTATTAATTAGCACGTTAATATTTAAGTGCTGAGCAATTGTCTACAGCTATAGAAACATTAAGAGCTAAAAAATGGCCAAGTGCAAGGTTACAGACAAGGCACGGAGCTGGGGATGTTGGATGGCCAGAGGAGCAGCAGGACACAGGGTGGTGATGAAGGGCCATCATCTTCCAAAGCTGACAGGCAGAAAAGCTTTGCCATCCCCTGGCCAAGAGTGCAGCAGACCCCAGGAAGATCAAGAGAAAGAGCTGATGGGGTTGGGGCTGCCTATAAAAATCTGCAGGTCATAGGAATAAGCACTGTCTCAGGGCTGGAGAACAAGGTCTGGCTGGGGAAGAACTGCAGTCAAAGGACCATCTCAAAAAGCTGGGGCTGGTGTGGGAAGGAAGCCATAGAGGCTGTGAAATAATTCTATCTGCTCCAGGAAAACCTCTGCATGCTCAAAAGGAGAAAGCTTTAAATCAACATACGCACTGTCACCAGATACTGCACAGATCTTCCTGTTCAAAAAGATGTACGACCCTGGCAGCAGTCAGAAATCAGATTTGTACAATGCAAAAGGAATTCCTGAGTCAAGGATGCCATTTAGACCTCGCAAAGCATGTTAAGCATTGCTTTGCAGAGGATACCTGTGTAAAATAAAGCCACGTGTCAATAAACTGAAGGTGCAGAAATAATTTGATGCAGGGTACCTCTAAGGTCAGGTATCAAGCACTGACTCTTGGATGGAAACTTTTCTGCTGAAAAGGTGCCACCCCCAGCTCTCTTCCTCCCTGCCAGGCAGCAGAGAGACAAACAGGAATCATTGCCTTACCCATGAGGAGGAGTTCTTGGATACTGTGGAATGGGAACGGTGAAAGAATGTAAGAGACATGAGACAGAGGCTAGGGAAGGACAGGGCAGGTGAGCTGAGGAGCCCTCAATGTGCACCAAGACTTCTCACACCACCCTGGTGGCTCCCTCAGTGCCCACCTTCCCCTGCCTTCCCTGCAGTGTGACCTGTGGGGCAAAGGAAGGGCCACAAGGTCATTGAACAGTGGAAAGGAAGCTTTCACTGGGACTACAGACAAAGGGCTCCTTCAGTACATGGTCAGAAAGACCAGATCCTTAGTACTGAGGTTAGATGGATGGAATCCAGGTTTGGACAACGTGTAAACCCTCAGGAGTCTCCCAAGCACAAAACCCCAAGCATGGTGTGTGATGGCTCAGTGCAGGTGATCTCATAATCAGGTGAGAGCAGCTTTGCTGGCACCTGAGGAGCAAACAGGTTCCTCTCTCCTGGACCTGTCCAGAGAGGAGAACAGCAAGAGACTTCCCTTTGCAGCTCCTGAGATACTCCAGCCTCCAGCTGCTGGTCACCACCAGCAGATGAATTCACCAGCACCAAATATCTGCTGCTGAGAAGTTCTGCCTCATGACTCCTTAACCTGTTTCAAGGAAAAAAACAACAGGATTAGTTTTTATAGGTGATTTGAGCCTCCTGGGTGATTTTGCCTGGAGCAAATTAGGAAATGTACACCTTGGTTGCTCTCAGATATTGCTGGATACAGGAGTTACAAGAAGAAACTACATGTGTCAGTATTTTAATAGAGCATCTCACACCCTGAACATGAAGTTAAAGGAGTTGTGTGAGGGATTAAAAATCTTTTTATAGCACTGTCAGGCTTAGTTATGCAGTTGTAAGTGTGTAATTAAATATTTGGGATATTTTTCTACCTCCAAAACTGTATTTAACTGGAAAGACAAAAATACACATCTAACATTTAAACTTTCTTAATTGCTTTTAAATGCCACCACAAATTAAACACTGTTTATTCTCAGTCTAATTGACAGCAGCACGAAGACGTCACCTCTCCACCTGACCACAAAGGCTTTAAGGGAACAGCAATGCACATTTGCATTGCACATTTTATTCTCCTTGCCTCCTCACCAGCACCTCTGTGTACCTTTGATGGGCCTGTGCCTGTTTTCCTGCAGAGAGCTGATAATCCCAACTTCATTCGCTGGAGCAGCCACCAGCTCACTACAGACAAAGTCTCCTCGTGGAGAGGGGGAAGAGCCCTGGTCCCTTGGAAGAAGAAAACCAAGAGCAGTTAAACAAAAGCCAGATGTTTGTTGGGGTCCCATGGATGACAACTAACTCCCCACTGCACCCTTTCACCAGTGCCAAGACAAGACAGAGAATTTGGGGATCATTAACATCTCATCAGAGCTGCACACACTGGAAACCTGACAAGGGCACTGGAATGGCCATTTCAAATTGACTGAAATTGCATAAAATTATAAATAAATTTTTTAAATCTCTCTTTAAAATTCAGAGTAATTTTAAGTTGAAGTGCAAGATTAGTTTGGCAATTTCATGAAGCATCAGTACCCAAAACCAACTATTGGTAGGTAGAATCTCTGCCCATGGCAAGGGGTTGGAACTAGAGGATCCTTTAGGTTCTTTTCCAACTGAAACCATTCTTTGATTCTATGAATAAAAGCAGTGGGCATTGTTCTGAGCCTTCTCTAAAACATTAATTAGGGTTCAGCACAGCCTGGGAAAAAGAAAGGGAGAAGAGAGACTGCTTGCTTGGAAAACAAACTCCACAGAGACAGATGGTGCCAAGGAAAAGGGGCAGTACCTACAGTACCAAGATTTTACCTTTCTTTCTCTCCAGAAATAATAGAAGTGTTGGAGGTACTGGATTAAAGCAATTCTCAAGCTTCTCACAACAAATCAAGCTCTGTTCAGCTGAGGGATTGAAACAAGTCACTGTGCTGTGACAAAACTCCAGCCAGGCTGTTGTGCACTGTCTCTTGTACATGGGTATTAGCCCAAAATAACTCAAGATATTCAAATCACAACTAGCTGACTTTAGAGCAAACCAAGTAAGCTGTGCAGAGACTCTTATGGTTCTTCCTGTCGCTTTCTCAGGCTGTCACCAGAACATGGGGATTTATTTTTAATGTGTGACCTTTATCAGATTCCTGGTATAAAAGTTCTTCCTTCTTCATGTGAGCCTTGTGAAAGAGAGGGGTCACAGCAAGGATCCTAAACACAGCCTTGAGAACTGACCTGGAGAACTTCTAGGTTGTTCAACCTTGCCCCAGCTTGGCTGCTAATACAACAGCTACAGAATGAGAACTGCTTTCATGAAAAAATCTTCTAATTCCTCTCCTAGTGATTCAAGATATCACCCAAATTTTCCCAAGCTTACTACAGGAATAATTGATGCTGAGTATCCTCCATGGCTACCAGCTGGCCCTTCCTTACAAATAACACCCTTGATGGTTTCCCTTTGGGGCTGTAGGCAACTGCTGCAGAATGCAGGGTGAATCTCCTTTTTGTTCAGAAGGTTGTGGTGTTGTTCAGAGGCAGTAAATTCTGGAGACAGCTGAAAGGAAATGTTCCTCTGTGAACAGCAATCCTCAGGAGCAAAGCTGGCTTGGCAGAGGGGAAGCCTGTGTGACCCCCATGCACAGCTGGCAAAGGTGTGGACATTGCACCTGGAGCACAACCAGGACAGCTCTCAGTGAGGTAAGGACAAGGAGAGAGCAAGCCCAGTGTTTTTGGAGCTATTTACATGTCAAGTCTAATTCTATTTCCATGAATGCCTCCTGTCTTGGAAGCTGGATTTGTCCATAAGGATTTGTTAAGTGTTATAAATACTTTTAATCTCAAAGGTTTTTATGAATGGACACACTGGCTATGTGCAGAAATCCCTTCCTTGTTCACTGGGACAGGTTCTCGCCTGGAAACGAGGGGACTGCTTGGCCAGCTCACTGCTCCCAGGGCAGAAGTTCTGCTCACTGATCTCAGCAGGATGAAAGCACAGAGCTTGAGGGAGGCTGACATGGCTGAAGGTGAAGGAAAACCATACCACAATCTGGCCACAGCCCTGAAATTGCTGTGATTTTGAGATGGGAGACGGTGTCTTTACAGTTACTGAGACCCTGGAGCTCAAACTTCCTCTAGGATGGAGTGAAGGTCTAGAACTGAGGCTGATCAACCAGCACCATTCCTTCATTGGGAAATGATTCCTGAACTGTAAGACTAATGATATCCAACCTTGCTCACCCACAAAGATCAACAACTCCAGTGCTTGCAAACTGAGTTCATACTACAACTCATTTCTACTGCACGTTCTGGCTCTGCTCAGCCCAATTTGTCTCAGTTTCCCCTTCTGCAGACAATGTAAATTTAATCTTAATCTGAGAATTAAGCATCCTATCATCTCTGGAGGAAATCAGACCAGGCAAATCTCAAGGTGAACAGTGCAATTCCAGCACTCAGGTGTTCCAGCCAGCATGTGAGGAATGGGACAGCTCCCAGACTGCCATGCCTTCCCCTGCAGCACCTGGCTGTGCTCACATCACCGGGAGCCTCCCCAAACACCTCCCTCTCCTTTCTGATCCTCAGTCCTGCAGGGGATCCTGTGCTCAATCTGCAGTGAGAAGGGAAACTGATCCCTCTTTAACCTGTGCCCAGAGTCAGTCCAGAACACAGGCACAGGAAGGCACCCAGGACATGTTCCAAAGAGCCAGACCATCCTCTGGGTGACTTGCAGCAAGAACAAACACAAAGCTGCTGCTCTGCATATTCACAATGCACATTTAATTATAAACTTGGCAGCTCTTATATTTTTAAACAAGTGTCCAGACTGGAAAGGAAATTATTTTCATTCTGACTTCACCTTGCCATGAAGCAGCTCCCTCCAATGCTTCCAGCTGTGCAGAAGAAAGTCCTTCAGGAAACTCAACCCACTGCAGGTGCATTCTTTAGATCTTGTTAGAATATTCCTTGTCATTCTCTTTTTGGTAAATGAGCTTTTGTGGTTTAGCCACAGGATTAAAGAAATATTTCTAATAGAAAATATACAAAGGATTTTTACTTTTTAATCTGACTTTGAAGACAACAAAACCTTCATTGGAAAAAAGAAAAGTTTCTCTAAAAGATGGCATGAATGAATCTAATCACTGGCCTATAGCATCAGAAACAAGGATCAGCAAGACCTGGAGAAGGTCCCTCCAAACATCTCCACAGGGTGTCAGTGTTATTTCAAATTTGGGTCATTTTATGCTGGAATCAGACTAATTTCTCACCACATTATTTTTATGAGTCTGTTCCTGAGAGAGCAGCTGCCACCACAGGGTTTTGCCCATATTTTTCATTCTAATTAAATTAATTTAATTAAAACAAAACATCTTGAAACGGGGAGGTGGAAGCACATAGTCACTGTGGTCTGGGGACAATGGGAGATTTCAGAGGGATCTGCAATGGGATCACCACTGTAAATCTGCTTCCAGTTTGCTGGTGGGACTCTCAGTGTCTGCTGGGCAATGATCTCCCAGCTGGTGATCCAGAGCCCTTCCACAGGCACCAACCCAGGGCTCCACATCCTTTCCCTGCCATGGCCACCACAAGCAGAGTCTGCCACGACCCATTCAGTGTTTGAGCGCCGCTCGAGAGCTGACTCTGAGGCAGAGCAAAGCTGTTTAAGTCGACCCTTGCCAAAAATTATTTTCCAGACACGTTACTACCATGGCTGTGCTGAAACAAGGTCCCCACTGTGCTCTGGCAGCCGTGGCAGATGTGTGCTGTGACACACAATATCCCCACCGACGTGGGTGCCCCGAGTGACCGCGCCAGGCAGCTCCAGTGCCTCTGCAGGGCTCTGCTGGAATGCCCTGGGATCTTTTTGGTCCTTGTTTCTGATCCAACAGCCCTCTTCCCAGCAGCTTTCCTCATCTTCCAGTGCTCCAGCACTCATATAACAGCTCCCCTTTTAACCTGCAATTATGAGTTGTTGGAAGCACTGTTGGATGTCCAACAGGGATGAATCCCGAGTCAGGAAGTTTCTACAACTATTTACTACTCAGCATTCTAGTTCTTAATCATATTTTTCTAAAATGTGCCATTTCTTATCAGTATTAGGGACATCACCCTGAGGAACTTCTCCTGAAAGCAACATTCAGCAAACAGGCAGCACATTGTGCTAGCCCTGCACAGAACATGCTCTGCCTCAGATATCAGGCAGCAGTTTGACAAACTGGGGTGCTTTTCAGCAGGACCATCAATTCAAGCTGCCCCTGCCATACTCCTCACCATTTATCCTCCCACCCCTCTGCCAGCCTTTCAGACGTGTCAATACCATGAGCAATAAATTGAATTGCAGAATGGACCTAAATTAAAAATAATCTGGCATCAAAATCAGTATATTCTTAACCTAGGTTAATGATCCCATCCAATTCACCAACTGCCCAGTAGTTGTGCCACAAGGATCAAGTGTGGGAGGAGCACTGGGTGGGAAGGAGGTGCTGGACATTTAAATTGGTGCAGTTCAATTTATACCCCTGGAATCTGACTTGCCTTAAAGTAACAAAGAGATGAAACTCCGGATCTCCAAAAATGCCTAAGAATTCAACTTCCTAGAGACCACTAAATGGTTTGGGTTGGAAGGGACCTTAAAGATCCTTTTATTCCACCTCCCTGATCTTCCACTGTCCCAGGTTGCTCCAAGCCCTGGCCAACCTGGCCTTGAACACTTCCAGGGATGTGGCAGCCACATTTTCTCTGGGCACCCTGTGCCAGGGCCTCCCCACCCTCACAGGGAAGAATTTCTTCCCAGATTTCAGGGTTTTCATGTTCTAACATTTTCGTGTTTATGTGTTACAAAAGCAAAGAAGGGCAACAAACAGCAACATGTCCAGAGGAGGGCAACAGAGCTGGGGAAGGGGCTGGAGCACGAGGGAGCTGGGGCTGTGAAGTCTGCAGAAAAAGAGGCTCAGGGGACACCCTACTGCTCTCTACAACAAGCTGAGAGGCAGTTATAGACATGTGGGGGTCAGGCTCTTCTCCCAGGTTAGTAAGTGATGGGACAAGAGGAAATGGCCTCAAGTTGCACTAGGGGAAGTTTCCATTGGGTATGAGGAAAAATGTCTTCATGGGAAGGGTTGTCAAGCCATGGACCAGGCTGCCCAGGGAAGTGGGAGAACCACCATTCCTGAAACGGTTCAAAAACCATGTATGTGGCACTTGAGGACACAGTTCAGAGGTGAACACTGTGGTGGTGTTGGGGGAACAGTTGGACTTGATGATCTTAGAGTCTTTTCCAACCTTAGCAATTCCATGATTCTAACTAAGACAGCTGGTTCTTTCTGCTTTTCCCCACCACAGAGAGCAGGGCACCAGGCAGGGGACCAGCCTCACAGCAAGCCCAGCTCCTGCTCAAAGCTACCTGGTGGTCTGCAGAACATAAAAATATTTTGGAACAGCTGCACTGGATGATGGCAGAGAAGGAATATTGACTGGGACCGCTGCGGCTATTTCTTAAGTCTTTAAAAACGAAACATCACGGCAGCTATTTAGTATGGCTTTTGAAAATTCAAATATTGACAGAAGGAAGTTTTCCAAAGGATGCCAGCAGCTTTTGCAGGAACCCCAGTAGTCGAAACACTGCGGTGTCAGAAGTGGGCAGCAGCACAACCAAGCCCACAAGCTCCACACAGGCAGAACTTCCAGGGCTTTGCCCTCTGCAAGGCATGCACTGGAGCTGCACTGGAGCTGGGGGTGGCAAGGGCTGCAGGGTGGAAGGGAGAGGCTAAAATACCCCAGGGAACTGCAATCACACATGCCAAATCCTGCATTTTACTGGGAAAGGGAGAGAGTGACTTCACTCTTTACCTCCCCTTCCCCACTTTCCCTGCCCCAAATGGACAGATGTGGCTTTGCAAGAAATTAATTACAGATGGAGGTTCAAAAAAAATAAAAAAATAAAAAAGAAAATAAGGCAACCCCCCCCCTCCCCCACCCCCCCTCAACCACAAGGCTTTTTCCTCTGCAGACCTGAGGATGGATGGGGCGACCTGGGAAAACTGGCAGATGGAAAACCCATTACAGATGTGAGGTTTGGAGAATAAGGCTGAGGGACAATTTGAGAGTTGTAAATTTTAACTTTGGGGGTTTAAATGCATTGCTTAGCAACACAAAACAAATAGGAAACAAGGAGCCTCATGAGAGAGATGCTTAAATATTTTAAAATCCCTATTTGAGCTGAAGACTACATTACCAGAGACCTGAGGGGCTGCTATTCTCAACAGCTACAGTCAAGTAAAAAAGAAAATGAGGACTGTAATCTCATTTCCATACTAAAATTTCCATTATTTATTTTGGTCAAGGAAAATAGTTATTTGTTTGTTCCCATTCCTATTTACAAACCTGAATAAGATCAGAATACCCAATGAAATTTTAGGAATTTTGCTGCCCACGAAAGATTGTCATAATGTGTTCAAATACAGGCAGGGAAAGTGCTTTACTGGGCATGTATATATTGTATATGATCATTGCTACCATATGTCTGACCCTTGCTACATGGTCCAACGCCATTTTATGCTGCTGCATAAATCATCTCCTAAAACTCCTGACATCTCAAAGGATGGCAGGGGCCTCCATCTCCAGGGAGAGAAGGAGAAGGATGAAAAAGAACAGATCACCTGGAAACAAATGTTGAACATTTTACACTACTTCTTCACTATGAAAAGGGTAAGAGGGAAGGAAAAACAACAACAATAAAAAAAGACATTACCAGATTTGAAAGGTCAAATATTAGTTTTGGCTTTTTGGTTTTTTTTCCCCCCCATCTACTGAAACAGTAGAAATACCAACTAAAGCAAAGTATGAAGCTTCTGAACAAGCCTGTGGCCAAAACCTCACCTTCTGCAGCAAAACACAAAGGAAAAAATTGTTAAAGATTAAAAAAGAAATTCCTAAGGAACCAAAACTCCTTTCAAAAACCCTCTTCTTCTCAGAGCCTGTAAAAGCAATTCTTCAAATGCATACATACATTTTTATATATATATATAAAGCAAATATCAGGTAATTCTTTGCCTTATTCTGGGGCATCAGCCCGTGGTGTTACCTCTGGGGTGTGCTGAGCTGGATGCAGCATGCACTGATCCTCTCCTGAACTGCTGAACGTGACATCATCCTGCTGCTTTCATGGAGGAGGGCCACATCAGTGGAGCTCAGAAATAACCCAGACATTCCCACTTGGTTTTGCTGCTTGAGCAAGAAGGGATATGGCAGGCTCACAATTTTGGAGGTTTTTTTTCCTTTTCCTTTTCTTTTTTTTTTTTTTCCTTATCTGAAAAAAGCCAAGCACAGAAGCCCAACCATAAATAATCTGAAATAACTAATGCTTGCAAGAGTTAAAATCAGTAGGAAAGCTCCTTGGTAGCTTAGAACTCCAGGCCAATAAAACCAGCTGTTCATATAAATACTTAACCTTCAAAATCAATATAAAATCTAGAAGCATAATGGACACTTCTTGCTTAATCTAATGGCCAGAAATATGGAGAGCAAAGAGTACTTAGAGAAAAGGCATACTGACATAGAATCATGGCATAGTTTG
Organism: Poecile atricapillus; assembly: GCF_030490865.1. NCBI lineage: Eukaryota > Metazoa > Chordata > Aves > Passeriformes > Paridae > Poecile > Poecile atricapillus. The sequence goes on along the minus strand of NC_081255.1, from coordinate 7,369,566 downwards.
GGTTGGAAGGAACTCTGAAGATCTAATCTAAGCCATCCCAATCCTAGTGGACACCTTCCACTATCTCAGATTGCTCCAAGCCTCATCCAGCCTGGCCTTGGACACTTCCAGGGATCCAGGGGCAGCCACAGCTTCTCTGGGCACCCTGTGCCAGAGCCTCCTCACCCTCAGAGGGAAGAATTTCCTCCCAATATCCAGTTTAAATCTACTCACTGTTAGTTTGAATCCACATTCCCCCTTATCCTGTCACTCCACACCCTTGTAAAAAGTCTCTCCCCATCTTTCCTGTAGGTTCCCTTCAGGCACTGGAAGGCCACAGTGAGGTCACCCCAAAGTCTTCTCCTTTCCAGGCTGTACAATCCCAATTCCTTCAGCCTTTCCTCACATCCCCCTGATCATCCTGGTGCCTCTTCTCTGGATACCCCCAACAGGTCCATGTCCTTCCCCTGCTGGGACCAGCTCTGCAGCTGGGGAAATATTTCTGTGCACATCCTCAGCAGTTTATAAGCACCTGAATTGACCAGGTGTAAAGAGCACGGAGAGGACTCAAAGATCCCACTCCAACTGTGGTTCATCTCCTGGCAGCAAGAGATGTTCAAAACGCAACTAAATACTGTTTTGTGGGTGTGCCACAATGATGGTGTAAATCTGCTGTCTGTACACCTGCCTGAAAGGCAACACTAAGCCATGCCTGGAACAGAGGCTTTTGGGAAACAGTTTGATCTTGGGCCAAAAGAGGAATGTATGAAAATCTCCTCCAGGAAGGATTTCAGATGGATACTTTTAGCTTGGCCAGGGACAGGAGCAGAGACCACAAGCAGGCTGATGGTAGAAACAGTGAGTGTGGTGGGTAAGTGTTCCCTTTTCTCATGCTCTGTTTTCCCATTTCCCTATCCAAACCCATGGCACAGGACTAGCAAAACTTCTTTCCTCCACTGTCCTTCCAAGGCTCTTTTATTTTTATTTATTTTTTTTTGGCTCTGCACATTGAAAAAATGAAGGGGCATCTTTCCAGTCCCTGAATTATACACTAGGTTATTAAATCACCCACAGATCTCATTTACCAGACTCAGTTTGCGAAAATACCTATTGCAAAAATCACTTGGTAGACAGCACCAGCAGATGACCTTAAACAAGGGCCCAGCAGCTCCCAGGAGGTTTTTCTACAATCAGTTAAAACTATTTGTCAAGATGGTAAATACATGCCAGAAACTGATGGTCTCATCTAAGCACAGACTCCCTGCAGCTGCTGGTACCACCCCTAACCTGGGGTAACATTGGCTGGAAAGTTTTCCCAAATTCCCTTGGATAGCTAAAGGTCTGCTTTTCCAGGATTACAAAGGCATGGAAGCCTGGCATCTTACACTGTAAAAAAAAGCCCCAATAATTTCCTTTATTCTACTCTGCAAAATTCTCATGGGTCTTCTATGCACAACATGGGAAGCAAAATAAAACACAAATTCATTATTCCCCCTTTGCCAGCAGCTTTTCCTTGCAGTGAAACCTCTTTTCCCATCATGTTTCCATCACAGAAGTGTTGTGAGACCGGCCTGCTGCGGAACTGCTGCCCAGGCTGGCTTGCATTTTTTTGGAAGAGAGTGGCACAGAGAAGGCATAGTGAAAGCTGAGCCTCGCTTTGTTGGATTCTTTCCTGGATAAAGGCAGCAGTTCCTAGCAAACCCCACGTGTTTGTGGCCAGAAGGTTCCCTCAGCCAAGGATGTGACACCAGGTCACTCGAGACAGGGAGCTCAACAAAGGGAAAAAGCCCTCGGAGTTTACTCGTGCTCTTGGCTGAAAACAGGCTGCTAAAAACTGCACTGGAATTAAAGGGCATGGTGGTGTGGAAACTGAAATCTCATCAGATATTCCACTGGAAAACAGAAGGAGCAGCTTCTCCAAGCGCGAGGCAGCTCTTGGAGCGCGGGAGGGAGCGAGAGCCAAGGGGCTGAACAAGACTCACTTTTCTGGATGCTGCTGAAACTTGCCACTGTTGGTGAAACCCTGGCTTTGACATGAGCTTCAGGCAGAGGAGATAAATGTGGGGCAGGAGAGATGACAGGGAAAAAGAGCACGGAGAGAGATAGGAGGGGAAAGGGGCTGCTCTGTTCCCAAAGCACTGCCTGCCCCATCCCTCGTGAAAAGGCCCCTTCAGCCAGACCTATCTGTCAGCCTCTGACCTGCCTCTCAACATTATGATGCTCTTTGATTTTATTCATTCCTGCTGGAGGTTTTGCTTAAATATAAACAGCAGAGCATTTCAGCCGGAATTAAAAAAATACAAATAAAAGAAATGAGAAATTCCCCAAGCCTCCAGGCACATTTTAAAACACATTAAAAAGGGTACGACAGTACCAGCTTCATACATACCACAGCTGCAGTGACTCGCAGCAAAAGTAAGGAAGGTTGAATGTGCTAGTGTTTTGTCTTAAAATATGGGCTTCACATTCAGAGAGATCTCTACAACACCAAAAACCTGAAGGAGAGAGTGAGAATTTCAGTGATTCCCATCTTGATATTTCTGCTTCTCCATGTGCAGGGCGGGCTGGACTCTGGGAGAGCAGAAGCTTTTGTGAGGTCCCCAGGACTCTGGGAAACACAGGCAGCTTTACACTAGGATTTACAACCAGTAGGTAAAGAACAACTCCAAAGGTGTTTTATTACTTGTGATGAGGGACTATCAAAGAAGCCACAGGCTACTTTGCCAACTGTTTGGTGTTACTCCTTTAGCTCTTACTGGCAACCCTCTAGGCTATTGCTCTATTTTTTTTTCCCCCTCCCACTCGCTTATCTTTCATCTCCAATATTAACTCAATTTCATGTTGGAAATTAATCCGCAGAAACGCTAAAGAAATTCAGCTGCTAAGAGAGAAAAACAGGAAAGAAAAAAGGCAGCAGGTCAAGTATCTGACACACACAGAGGCCAGGATGCTACTCCAGCACTTTATCACAACATTGGTTGTGCAAACAGAAGATGAGTTCTTTTAAATGAGGCACCAGTAAAGGCTGAAAGCTTTTTTGCACAGATTTTGACATTCCTATTATCTGGTTTGAAACATGGCCAAAGGATGATTTTCCTTTGGTAAGCACAGGGCTTTAATGACATGTCCCACCTTGTGATTAACAGGAATATCTTGTTTTCTTGATTCTTCTGACACCAAGACCAAACAGTGCTGGAAACTGTGTACATTTACCAAATCCTTCTGCTTTTAGCATTTTTCAAATACTGCCCAAAATAGAAGTTCAGACTTGCACCGTGATTGGCACATGTACAATCACTGTGGGACACAAAAGATTAAGAAATGTAAGCAAATATTGACTGACACTTGTTTGCCCTGTGTGAAAATAAAGAGGCCCAAGCCAGGGCAATTATGTGTTATAGCATCAGTGGAGATGGACTGGCTGCCTGTGTAACTTAAACAAAAATAGGGAGAGAGGTGGTCTGTGCTGTTAATCTATACTGGAGGATTTAGAAGCAAATAAAGCTCCATTAATCTTTTCTAGCCTTGTATGTACAGATGTTTTACTTTTTGTAACACTATTTCAAGTTAAACCCAGATGGTGTAAATCAAGTTGTAATGCTCATTAAATATATTTAAAAAAAAAAAATAAAATAAAAGCATTTATTCCATCCTTTCAGCATTCCAAGCAGTTCAGCAGGGCAGAGCACCCACCCTGAGCAAGGACTGCACAAGTTCCAGCAGTGGCTCTCTGCAAATAGCTCCTCCAGCCAAGACTGAGACATCCAGACAGGAATCACTGGTGTGTGTAAAATGCACCCAATTTCTAAGCTGACAACAGCCACAAGTTCTGGACCATCTAGGTACATCTTTTTAGAACTAAATGCATTTTTTCCTCTCGAAATTTACAAGGCATTTTGGGAACCAAAACGGAATTTTTAAAATATTAACCATTTTTCTTTTATTTTTTTTCTTCTTTTTGTTAATTGTGCCTTCACTAAGAATTCTTCATGTTTATTAAACTGCCTGTACATCTTTTCCATGGATTACACTGTTTATAGTGACTATTAAATTCTACACAGACCACTATGTAAATGACCAGTTAAGCCTGAGCAAACATCCACCTTGTTTTTCCAATCCCACCATTACTTTTGCATTTTCTCCTGTTTGTCTGCTGTCTTGCAATGCCTTTTCTTGGCCTTAAAACCACATTAACTCGCTCCTGCAGTCCTTTCTATAAGCAAATTGTTTAAAAGAAATACCAATGTTTTTAGGTAATAAAATGTGAAAAAGCAAAACCCCCAAAGATGCAGTCCAGTGTAAATCATGATGGAACACTGATAATAAACGAACCCTATTCATGCCAGATAAAGCAACAAATCCTAATTTAACACACCAAATAATTTATCCTTAGCCAGAAAGACACTCAGACATTCAAACAGCCGTCTTTGTACATATGGAGAAGCTGCCAAGCCTCCATACTTGAATGATCTCATAGACTCTGGAAAAAAAAAAGGAAAAGAAAAAGAAAAACAAAACATTTTACCAAGCTAGATGAATACACAGGGGCAGGAAAGGACCAAAATGAAAGCATTTTAGTGGTCTGGGTCCTAGCACAGATCTGTAGACAAGTGTGGGGAAAAATTACGACCACAAAGTCACAGAGAAAAAACAGAGCTAAGCAAAACCTTCCTTAAATTTTCTGGCCTGTAATGGTGCTATCTATGAAGCAAAGAGGAATAACCACCCCTAAATATCTATTGCTGTTGTTCCCTCCCCAGCTCACATCAAGCTTAACTCATAATTCTTTCTGAAACAAGGAAAAGAGGGACTATTTAAAGAGCATGGAGTGACAGGACAAGGGGGAATGGCTTCACACTGATAAAGGGCAGGGGTAGATGGGATATTGGGAAGAAATTCTTCCCTGGGAGGGTGGGGAGACCCTGGCACAGGTCGCCCAGAGAAGCTGTGGCTCCCCCATCCCTGGAAATGTTGGATGGGGCTTGGAGCAACCTGGTGTAGTGGAAGGTGTCTCTGCTCATGGCAGGGGGGTGGAAGGAGATGAGCTCTAAGGTCCCTTCCAACACAAACCATTCTGGGGTTCTGGGAAAAGGTCTGCAGCAAATGATGACCACTGTTGGAGAAGTTAATGTGTAAAGGCAGTAAAGTATTCCTCTGAATCATCAGGAAAAGGTGATCAGTTTTCACCTACAATGCCTTTTCCTTTTGGTGTGAGGATTGCTGAGTTAGAAGGGTGAGGAGAGCAGGGGACAACATGGATACAAGCAAACAAGAGGACATTGATCCATGTGCTGCTACCTAGGAGAAATATCTGTGTGCAGCCCAGTTGGCTTGGGCTGAGGACTGAGCACAGATAGTTACTGAGCTCAGCTTGGTTCCCAGCTGTGTACACTGGACCTGATCCTCCACTTGGGTAAATTTCCAGCTCAATTAGGCTGTGGATGATGACAATTTTACCAGCTGGAGACTGGCTGCATTCGAGGTTTCCAGAAACACCGTGGTGCCTTTTATCAGGCAGCTGCACATGTCAAACCAGCTCTGAGAGATCACACAAGGTACACCTCACCCTGCTCAGGTGAGACACAGGCAAGCAAAAACCTCAGGTTTGAACACCAACTGATCAGTTTGGGTTTCAACTTTGTCACTTAGGTCAGAATGGGCTAAAATTCCAAATTGAGTGTCACATACTCAAACTCCCAGAACCGAAAAAGTGAATTTTCTTAAAGCCTTACATCCTGTTACCTACCTGTAACTCAGTATCAGCCCAGCCCAGCCGGCCCATCCTGCCCCACTGCACACCTGCAGGGACTCCACACTCAGCCCACAGCTCTGGAATCTCTCTCCCCAGTCCTCTCTGCATAAATCAAGCAGCAGGGAGGCTCAGAAACATGACGAATACGTTGGCTAGAATATCTCCTGCTGTAAAGACACAGGAGGAAGGGGGATACTAAACTAACCTTGCCTTGGATGGAAAAGCAGCTGGAATTTAATGTTCTTGGAAGCCAGCCCTGGCTGTTCAGACATGGATCTGCCAGGGAAGTCCCCAGCGGAGGCATCGCTCATTCTCCAAAACTAAAACGTCAAGAGAAAGCCCTGGAAATCATTAAGCACTCTGTTCAACATTTCTTGAACAATCTCAGGCAGGAGAGGGGGGAAAAAAAAAAGTCTCTGGACCAGACGAATTCTCAGTGTTAATATAAAACAGAGGGGGGATCACCAGCAATCTGAAGTGGAATTTTGCTTAATTGTGTCAATCTGAAATGATTACAACATCAAACCAGCCAAAAAAAAAAAAAAAAAGGGGGAAAAAAAAAAGACAAGAAGGAAAAGAGCAGGAAGAAAGCTAGGAAAAGAGAGCTAGGAAAAGAGAGCTAGGAAAAGAGAGCTAGGAAAAGATAATGAAACAGAAGTGTTTGGCCTGGGCTTTCAGGGTTTTCACTGTCACAGCCCACCCTGTGCAACTGCCCTGCCCCAGCTACATCCCTCACACGTGGCAAACTGTGCTCGGCCACCAGGAACTCTCAGTGGGAGAGAAATGGTGCTCAAACAGAAGGCAAAAAGCAAACCTTCCCTGGAGAAGAGCTAGCAGATCCCACAGAAGCTGTGCCTCGCTGGCACAAGCCCCACTTGGAAGTACGTCACTACTTTTTCCTAGGGTTCAAATTAAAAAGAAAGGAGGTAATTTTACCATCTGCCACAGAAGCACAGCTCTAGAAAAAGCATGTGTGAGTTTTAATCCTATACCAATTTAGACAATTACACACCCCAAATGGCTTTTATGAAAATACAGCTCTGGAGTTCGTTCTTCCCAGCTCTTCCAGGGTGAGGGAAGATTTTCTCACAGATGTCCTGTTCTCCAAACAGGAACTCTAGAAAAGTGTTCTCCAAACACTTTGTTAGGGAGGTGCCTCCTAAATCACTGACACAGGTCAGTGTGTTAATACACACCACAGGCACCACCACCTTCCACTAGAAACACAAAGCATTAAGTCATGCCCACTGAAATAACTAAAAACCCACTGGCCATTTTTGTAAGAAGAGAAGCAAACTTGGTAAGCAGCAGATTAAATTGAATTGGATTTTTTTGTTTGATGTTGTCCTAAGAAAATAAGGATCTGTATTTTATGAGCTGGGTAAATGGGTTGCTTATCGTTGGCTGATCCAGTAGGTGCCAGAAAGAATTTTTCTTTTTCTGTGTGATTCAGAAAGCATTTGGCAATCTCTTTTGGATGAAAGCTGTATCAAGGAAAAAAAAAAAAATCATGATGTACTCAAGTATCAGACTCTCAGGGGTCTGAGAGTGCTAACTAAGATCAACCAAGTGCTCCACATTAGCTAAATGTGATTTTTTTTTTTTTTTTTTCCATTTAGGATCAGTAACATTTCTTACAATCCTGGAAAACACAGGTAACAGTGGTCTTACTGAGGACTGCTGCAGGCTGATGGAGCTGTTAATTCTTGTGGCAACAGCAAAATAGAATTCATTCTGTTCCCTGGATGCTTGGACAGGTTCTGCCTAAAAAGCTGCTATGGAGCAGATGGAAGGGGCAGGTTTTGAAGCAGGCTGGAAGACAATGAGCAGAAGGATCCCCAAAAGCAGCCCTGAGGGAAGCCTGGCACAGCTGGGTCACTTCCTTGAGGGCTGGGGAAAGAAAGAGAGAATGACAAGTCTGAGGTACTAGTGAGGATTTCCCAAATTTGTTTATGCACATCTATTATTGGACACATTTCAGCAGAAAAGCCAGATATTGTTTTAAAAAAATCACAACAAAATGAGAAACAGCCTTTGTGCATTGGGATGAGACATCTCTTCCTAAACCAGGCTTCCAAGCAGGAACTAACCACATTTATTCCAATATCTAGCAGCATACATTGGATTTAAGTTGACAGAAATAAAGAAGTTTTATCCTCCCACAAGTTGACTGGTATAGCAATTTTCATCTAAAGCAGCAGCAGATTACCAGGACAAACATATTCACAGGGATTTCCTGTCAAAAAATCACTCTAATACAAACTTATTTTAGTGGCAGAAGGGGAAAAAAAGCTCACTAGTCAAACCACCAAAATATTATTTCCATTTAAAATGAAGAGCGTGGCAGCTCCAGTTTAATGGAAATTAAAGTGTGTTGGCACTGTCAACTAATTGCAAACCACTTGAAAGCTTTGTTTAATTTTTAATTTAAAAAATAATACAGGAACAGGACATACTGTCAATACTCTTACAGATCCAATCCCACTTTCCATGTGTGCTAATGGAACCCTTACAGCTCTCGATTCACATGACTTCAATTTGGGTTACCACAAGAAATGTGTTATGACTTCAAATCTTCAGCCTGATCTTCTAGAGAAAATTAAAAGAGCATTTTTCTGTAGCTTGTAACTAATTATACAAAGTTATTAGTACAAAATATCTGTTTTCCATTGCTCTGATTAATCTTTAATACCAACAAAGGAACCAGAGTCCAGCTGTGGACAAACTGCATCAGTTAAAGTTTATTTTCAGCGTAGCTGAGACCCCCATGAATTATATTAGGATAAACAAAAGCTCAGAGGTATTTGAAACCTCAGACTGTTTGATGTTCAGATATTGTAATGTGAATTCTCATCTTGCAGACTCAAATTTTGGTAGGTGTAACCAAAGGAAGCTCTGGGCTACTCTCAGTAGGTTTCAGAGTTGCACTGTTTTGGCCCTGCAGTACAACTGGACTCAGTATTTTGTACCAATATGCTATTTTAAAAATAACCTTTGGAAGATCAGTTTTGCTTCAGTATTTAACAGTCTGAGACTGTTCTTAAGAGACCACAGCCCAGACAAGCCTTCTCACATTGCCAAGCTGTGCCTCGTGGCATTGCAGACACCTAACCAATACTGGCATTTCTTTCATGACCTGATTAAGCCCCACAAAAACCCCCACATTTATGGGTTTGCTCCCCACTGTTCCTTTGAGGAGCTGTAACAGAAACTTCACCTCCTTGATGGTGTGAAACCTATCTTTATATAGGTTTTTTATGATAAAACCTACCTTTTATCTACAGCCAGATTATGCACATTCACTCATGTGACAATATTCTCTTATTTTAGATGTTTCTTTTCCAGTTCTTGCTTTCCAGGATATGCGTAAAAGCGCAGCTTCAAGTTTCACAATGTGGGAATAATACATTTTTAAAATACTAAACTGAATTAGGAAGTAGATTTAAAACAGTAACATAACCTTAAAATATGAACTGTTGTATGCCTAAATTGCTCTTTTAAAGAACCACGAGAAAAAAATTAAAATTCATCTAGTTACCAACATTCAAAACAGCATTGACTTAATCCAATTTGTTATTTCCTTGCCAGCAGCATATTTTCACTTTAATCTTACTGCCTATTACATTTTCACTGCATATCCTTCACACTGAAGGAACAAATGCTGGGTTCATATTATCAGAGTATTCAATGTCATTATCTAACTAGAAGTGACAGGCAGAACAATATATTAAAGAATTTTTGCTTAAATAAAGGACTGGATGAGCTCAAGGTGAACCAGTCTGATGCTTCCCAAAAATTTCCTTTGGAATTTCTTGCTACATGCATGGCAGGAGGAACACCCCCCATATTTTCTTGTTTATATTCAGTGTTGAAAAAGCAGAACTTCAAGGATCAAATAGCAACACAAAGCACTGAGTTAGAGAAAATAATAAATGTATAAGCCTTGCAGGATTTGTGACCTCCTTTTAGTCTTGAAAAGGATCAGAAGATGGGGGTGAATTTAGAGTTTTGCATACTTTCCCTTTTAAACTTGGACCTAATAAATAATTTTTCCTTACTGTTTTATTTGAATGAACTATTTTACTCATATTTTCCCTGGCCACTTTTATGCAGACAGAATGGCAAGAGGAACACAGGGCTACCCTTTCTGAGACAGGCAGGAGACTGAGCAGGAGCAGTGGGCTCAGACATCCAAATGCATCATTAACCTTGGGAGCATTACTGATGAGCTACTGGAAACCCTTCAGCTCCGTGAGCTTTGTCTAGAAACTTGTTTTTATTTTTGATATTTTAAGCTTCTTTGAGTGCAAGAGATGGTTCTGTCTGCACAGAGCCCCACAAAATCCCTGAGGTTCCTCATCCACAGACACCCAATGGCTGCCCTGGCACTACCAGGACTTAACTGATTTACCTTGCCCTGAATTTTTCTTGGGCTGACTGTCTGAGACACACAGCAAAGTCACTGATGGGCTCTACTTCCACACATCATCAGTGTCAAAAAGTGATTTAAATCAGGGTAGCTGATGGATTTTGGCTAGAAACACCAGAGCAGACGTGCTCTGACAAGTTCTTGATTCCTTTATGCGTTTATGACCCATTGGAAAGTGCACTGGGTGTCACTCTCCAGCCTGGCACTATTAGTGCTTCACACTGAATACAACATTTACTACTTCTCTGCTGTGCCTCAGTTTCTCCATCTGTAGCACAAGGATGGGATGATAGCAGTTTCCCCTCAGAGTGATGGATGAATCCCATGGGAATTCAAACATTTGGACTGCTTGCTGATATTCTGAGCTGGGCAGTAGGGCACCACCACATCCTTGAGGAACAGCTTCCCCTGGAATCTTATAACCAACAAAGTACTGAAAATTCAGCTCTCATTTGGACAAATGTGACTAGAAGAAAAGCAGCACAATGGAGAGAATTTAAGCAAGATGTTGTTTAGCAAATACTCATTAGATACCAGAGTAGCAAGCATGATATATCTATGTATAATGGCTAGGAGGTAGATAACCAAATTGGCCACCTATTCTGAAATGATTTCCTCATTCCAATTAAGGTTTCTGAAGGAACCTCACAATGTCCTTCAGAATCTGAAGGGAGTCCACAAGACAGATAGAAAGAGACTATTTACAAGGATGTGGAATGACAGGACAAAGGAGAATGGCTTCAAACTGGTAAAGGGGCAGGGTTAGATGGGATGTTGGGAGGAAATTCTTCCCTGGGAGGGTGGGGAGGCTCTGGCACAGGGTGCCCAGAGAAGCTGTGGCTGCCCTTGGATTCCTGGAAGTGTTCAAGGCCAGGCTGGATGGCTCTTGGAGCAACCTGGCATAGTGGAAGGTGTCCCTGCCCACAGCAGGGGGTGGAAGGAGAAGACCTTTAAGGTACCTTCCAATCCAAATCATTCTGTGATTCTATGAAATTAAATTGTGCAAAGTTGGGTGCAAGAACCCTGTGTCAACATTACATGAACTATTTTAACTCCTAAAAGTAATAATATACAAATGTCTCTGAGAAGATGTGAACCAAGATTTAACACAAAGTCTGGGTATATTTCACATTGCATCTGTGTTGGTGTGTTCATACCACATTTGTTCTGCCCTTTATCATCTTACACCTTCTTTTCAAAGAAACCAAAAGAAACATTTTCACTATTAAGCCATTATCCTATTGAATGAAATTGAGAAAATGAAACTGTAAAGCTTTCAACACACAGAAGTCATTAGGAGTCAGAACTCACCTGGCTAAAAGTTTACTCACTGTATATTTACTCTTTCCTTTGATGCCTCTGATACATGTGTCAGACAGGGAATTAGAACAAAAGCAGAATGGGAAACACCATAGCATTTAATACTGATGGGTACCTGATTACTGAGGTGAGAGTGACTCAGGTTTGGTAACTTTAAATATAAACAGTATTTTGGTTATGTAATTTTAATCAGAAGTTCATAAAACGCTTGCCAACACCAAATATCCCCAAATCAAGAAATTATAATAGATCATAACTACCCCATTCTGACTATCTTGCTTTAAGTCTTAGATTCATGTTTATACAGATTAAGGAGAATCCTGCTGCTCCAGCACCAAGAACTCAGGCTCTGCATTTGCATTTCCCAGCTCTATCATGACAGGTTACTGAGCTACTCACAGCACCATCACTTTGTCTCCGAGCCACTGCTTTGGGACTGCTCCTGTATGAGGGAATGGCTCCCTCCTCTCACGAGCTTTTTCAGTATTCCAGTCCCTCTGGAACATTACAGCACATCTGCAGAGTCAGGCAGTGAGAAGCACAGGCCACCCTTGGCTGTGCCATCACCAACAAGCAATGCTTTGGTTAAATGTTTAGCTGCTGTATTATTTGACCTCAGAACAATTCAGCTCCTTATCCCTTTTCCACAATGAAAGGGGCACATTTTCCTACCTGAAAAGAAAATGAAAGATAAGATTAACACTTTGCTGCTGCCTGTGTTCTTGTACAAGGTTTCTCCTTAGCTTAATGAGTGTCTTGGACTCACTTTGTGTTTTGATACACATAACCCCACACTTTTTTTTAACTGAAAAATAAGCTTTTATTTTGCCCTTTGCAGATCTCCTTGGAGCAGGCTCTTTCCAATGTTTGAGAATTAAAACAGTATCATCTTACACACTGGAATTATTCATCAGGTGCTTGACATGCTCTATCACACTACATACATCATAGAAAATCCACTTCTCTTACAGAGCAAGATAAAGACATTCAGTAAAGGCAAGTTTTGCACAGCAGCAACTTGTACCAGCTCAGGGAGACAAGGAGAAAATTTTATTTTGGATCTGCATTTTGTCCTTAAGTACCAAATTGAACTAAGAATGGGAAACAGAATGAGGCAAAGATAAGTATTGCCCATGTAAGGATGTATGTTTTGGTATTAATGCTCAATTAAAGCAAAAAACGAATAAAACTTTAAAAAAAAAACCAAAACTCACAAATTAGAAGTATGGATTCAATCTTCTGTATTCAATTTATTTGTTGATATAAAAATCATAACCCTGCTCTGTTCTGTCAGAGCATGTTGGTTATGCCAGAACAGTATCATCTGTTTACATCTGGCTGTCTTCTGCTCACACTTTTGTAACCTAACATTCTCACTTATAAAAACTGTTATTAAAAAAAGGGAAAAAGATCATTTTCTTTCAGATGGGTTATTTCATACATCTGTGGTCTGGTGTCTCTGTTTTTCCCACAGATGTGAAACCCTCCCCCCACACTGTGGTTTCTTCCCATGAAAAAGGAAAAAAAAGAGGCAAGCTAAAGAGGAAGTTACAAAACCAAGGCAATTTCAATTCTTTCAAATTTACAGTTTCAAAAAGAACATTCAGGTGGTCGACTCAGCATATACACCTGGGGAAAGAGAGCAGAAGTATGTCCAGAATGAAAATCATTCCAGTTGGGAAGCAAGGAAGGGATCAGGTGCCTTTCCCCCACCTCTCTTCTCATTCTGTGGATTTGGAGGGCATCTCCTGTAAACAGCAGCCTGAGAGACAAGAACATAAGGAAAGGGACAAAAGAAGTCTCTGATATGCTCCTTGACTTGGAAAAAAGGTAAAATTAAAAAATACACCCAAGAACTCTCACTCCAGCCACTCCTATCAGGCTCTGCAGAGATGCTACAGCCTTTCAATTTTTAAAGGCAAGAAAGAACCTGATGACAGAAGTTGAAGATGAGCAATGGAGTGAACACAGCCAGACTTGGAATCTCTGCTGTGGACAGAGATGCAGCTCAAATAGGGGAAAGTCTTTTCCAAGAAGAATCCAAACCAAGAATCTCTTTGCTCTGTCTGTGCTTCCCCTTGCAAAGTGTGGAGTCAGCTTTTGAGTTAATAAAGCAGCTTATCTGAAAATGCCATGTAAAGAGCTTTCAAAAGGGAAAAAAGAGGAGGAGAAGGAGAAGGAGGAGAAGGAGAAGGAGGAGAAGGAGAAGGAGGAGGAGAAGGAGGAGGAGGAGGAGAAGGAGAAGGAGAAGGAGAAGAAGGAGAAGAAGGAGAAGAAGGAGAAGAAGGAGAAGAAGGAGAAGAAGGAGAAGAAGGAGAAGAAGGAGAAGGAGAAGGAGAAGGAGAAGAAGGAGAAGGAGGAGGAGGAGGAGGAGGAGGAGGAGGAGGAGAAGAAGGAGAAGAAGGAGAAGAAGGAGAAGGAGGAGAAGGAGGAGAAGGAGGAGAAGGAGGAGAAGGAGGAGAAGGAGGAGAAGGAGGAGAAGGAGGAGAAGGAGGAGAAGGAGGAGAAGGAGGAGAAGGAGGAGAAGGAGGAGAAGGAGGAGAAGGAGGAGAAGGAGGAGAAGGAGGAGAAGGAGGAGAAGGAGGAGAAGGAGGAGAAGGAGGAGAAGGAGGAGAAGGAGGAGAAGGAGGAGAAGGAGGAGAAGGAGGAGAAGGAGGAGAAGGAGGAGAAGGAGGAGAAGGAGGAGAAGGAGGAGAAGGAGGAGAAGGAGGAGAAGGAGGAGAAGGAGGAGAAGGAGGAGAAGGAGGAGAAGGAGGAGAAGGAGGAGAAGGAGGAGAAGGAGGAGAAGGAGGAGAAGGAGGAGAAGGAGGAGAAGGAGGAGAAGGAGGAGAAGGAGGAGAAGGAGGAGAAGGAGGAGAAGGAGGAGAAGGAGGAGAAGGAGGAGAAGGAGGAGAAGGAGGAGAAGGAGGAGAAGGAGGAGAAGGAGGAGAAGGAGGAGAAGGAGGAGAAGGAGGAGAAGGAGGAGAAGGAGGAGAAGGAGGAGAAGGAGGAGAAGGAGGAGAAGGAGGAGAAGGAGGAGAAGGAGGAGAAGGAGGAGAAGGAGGAGAAGGAGGAGAAGGAGGAGAAGGAGGAGAAGGAGGAGAAGGAGGAGAAGGAGGAGAAGGAGGAGAAGGAGGAGAAGGAGGAGAAGGAGGAGAAGGAGAAGAAGTCACAGTCACCAACTCTTTATTTTTGTGTTTCTTTTCACACTACTGAACACAAAGCGTTTCTCAAACTCAGTAATCTGGAAATAAGAAAAAGGAGGGGGTTACAAAAATCTACTTTATTCCTTCTCTCTTTGTAAATACATTTGAAATGAATGGTTCCATTAAGGAGAAAAGGCAAAGAAGCCCAAGGCTCACACTCTGACAAGCATTTCACAGCCTGACCCCACAGCATTTCCTCCAGGACTGTATGATCAGTAAGGCTTCACAGCATTACAAAGGCACAGAGAGTAGGGAAGCAACACCAAACAAAGAGCTAAGGAAATACAAGGCTTTGCATGCTATTATTCATTCTTAATTTTCAATTTATCTTCCATGTAGCTGCACCTTAAGAGCCAATCTGCCTGATGACTACTTTTAGTGAGTTTAAATTTACCACAGCTTTAAGTATAGAGATAACAGAAAAAAAAATAAAATCTGACAAGCTACCAAGGAGAGAAAAACCACATAATTGAACAGAACAATCTCTGAGACCAGACATATATCTCTTCAATGAACTGTACTTCCCTGCTCATCTTTAGAGTTCTTCTGTACCAGCAGACATTGATATCTTTACATGCTTCATTTCAGAGGTTCATTGAAAAATGCCACTAAAATTTCAGCTGATTTCAGCACCATTCCAAAAGACCGACAAATTCCATGTTGCAAAACCTACCTGGAGTTTGGATGCATTTTTTTTTTAAATGAGAAATTAAAACTTCAGACACAGGCCATCTTTTAAATCATTTATTTCAGTAGGAAAGATTTTTGAAACCTGCTCTTAAATTCATTTAAACTAGCTTATGCAAACACACAGTTTTCACACGCACACACAGAATAAAGTATTAAAAAAGGTGAAGGAAGAGGCTCGAGGACAGCCAAACTGCACATCACTCAGCGAGATCATAGTGCAATCCCTCCATCCCTGGAATGCCTCACACCAGCAGGGAACATTAAAAGTGGCTTGTGTTTACTGCATGACACCTTGATGGTTGGTCCTTACAGGATTATTGTAAAACACATCTCTCTTTCCTGGTGCTTTTCCCACTCCAGTTCAGTAGGTTTTGAATGGATGTACTCCTGCACACAAGGAGCCAGAAGTGCCAGTAAACCAGGCACCCCAGAACCCTTTATTTCAACATTTAATCAACTTATACTGCTTGTCTGCTTTGCAGTTTCAGCTGTGAACAGCTTTGGAATGGTAAGAAATTACTTCAGCAAACACACATGAAGGCCAGAACCCACCCAAATAAAGAGAAATAATAATAATCAAGCACACAAAGGAAATGGAGTATTTACGGTGGTTTTAGTCACTCAAGAGCAAGACCAGGCTACCAGCCAGAACCTTGCCATGATCTGCAGAAACTTGCATTTCATTACATTTTATACACCTCCTTTTCCTTAGCAACTTGGAGAAAACCTGTCAGCTCAATTCTGCCAAAGCTACACCAAGTAATTTGTATTTTCCCCTTTGACCTTTCTGCTCTCTTGGAATGTTCTTAGAAAGCATAAGATTAATTTTCAAATTATCCTTCCAACATCTGAATTAATAAAAAGACTATGGTAAGACTGCTGTGTTTTTGTAAGGATGTATTCCAGGAAAACAAATATTTACTTGCTTAAGAACAACACATTCTTTCTTGCATTTCTAATTCCAAAGCTTCTGAAGCTTTTGCTGCTAAAACAGTCTCTAGCAGTTGTTTTAGTGAAGGACAGTGCTCCCTACACGGTGTTGGCACTAGAAATACAATATACAAAACTGAGCTTTTGGGATATTAAGACTAAGATTTATCCAAGCCACAGTTTTTTCCCTGTGGTGTTTATTTTACATTAACAAAAAGCTTGCAAGATAAATCGTCTCCTAAGAATGCTCCTCAGTGTTTACATCCAAGTGGGACAGACAAAAGCAAGCTCCTTCCTAATAATGTGAGAGCTCTTGGGCTCATGTGGTCTAGACCATGACGTGGACTACGCTCTTCATTTCCACCCCCACCCACTAAATCTACTCAAGAGACATACCAAAATAAAAATAAGTTAATTTTTAAGAGGTCTGAGCTACTTCTGATAAAAGCTGAACAAGCCCAAGCTACCAAAAAACCTCTGCATTTTTTCCTAAAAGGAGTCTATTCAAATACAGAAATAATACTAAAGCAACTCAAGCCACAGCTATTTTATACTGATCAAAACAAGTGACTGCTGCAGAAATGCAGTGGCTGTCAGGAATGTCACCCCTAGGAACACCGAGGACACAGCCTGCAAGTCTGCCATGGTGGGACTCACCACTGAAATAAAGGAATTGGTCTTTAAGTTAATAATAAGGCACTGACAAAAGTCCTCCTCAAACCCAAGCACTCGCCCTCTTCATGCACTACAAACTGGAATGATGGTTTTTTAAAAGGGATAAACCCTAGGGAAGAATTCCATGTCCACTCATACAGATCCTTTCGATGGCAACTTTCCCAAGCCAAACCACCTTATGCACAAGCTGCTTCTAGAGGTAAATTAAAGAAAAATGCTAATATTAAAGAATAATAACAAAACATTCACAGCTGTCTCCTTGGAGGAAGAAGAGACAATTCACAGATGTGGTTTAGTACCAGTCTTGGGGTCTTGATGCTGCAACAGGCAGCACTAAGAGCCGGCCACGAATAAGGTTGGAACTACTAGTGTTGGTGAGTAAGAATACCAAAAAATTAAAAAACACAAGTAATGAGGAAAAAGGCCACTGACAGAGCCAGAAGAAAAAAAAACATCCCATGTTTTACCTTGATTTGGACAAGATTTCTTACAGTTAATCAAAACCATAAGATCAACTTGCCTTTTGTCAAAAGGGACCTCTACTTCTCATGTGCCTCAGCAGCACAAAAACCTGCAAAGAAATCCTGTCTTCTGCTGGGACAGAGAGGATTTGCTGTCACCATGTGTTATGTCTGATACTAATAGAGGAGAACTAGTGTTGAAAACATGGAAATGCAAATACAGGAGGGTGATATTGCAAGAAACGTTAAATTAGATTAATTTACTTCTAGTGAGGAGCAGATAACTAATAAAACCCTGCTGTGTTTTTTAATGCTTCCTTCTGCTTCCAGTATGTTTTCCAATGTGCACACTTCTCCAAACATGATTTTAAAACTGGGTGCTAAAGCTCATTCATTAAGTATTTATGTGACTTCATTTAGTATTTGTATTTTTAATGCCTATAATGTGCACCTAAATACTTAATGATTCATAATAGCTTGAGTAATACTCCTCTGGCATGAAATAGACATCTGAAAATGAAAAAGTGTCTGGGATGAGCTATGTTTATTCAAACTACCAGAATTTTTTTAAAATAAAAAGTTATAAAAATTATTTGCTTTCTAAGGACACTGGAATAGAAGTCAGGTTTGAAAAACCTAGCCAAAAGTAGAACAGATTAATTAGATAAAAGTTAGCACTAATCAGTGCAATGTTATATATTTTTTATGCAATGAACCAATTTCATAAACCAGACATTCCCTGTTGCTTAATCTTTCCCAAAAGTTTCAGTGTATCTAAAAGGCTGGTTATCAGTCAGATAATTAATATTCATATTTGAAGTCTTGCTAGAAGAGCTCCTCTAAGTAATTTTTGCTCAAATGCAGCCAAAACAAGGAATTGCAAGGGCATCTTTAGTTTCAAAATCAAAACATTAAGGGATAAAGTGACAAATATTAGCTGAAGTGGTTCAGCAGTTATTACCAAGATAAACAATTAGAGCAACACATTAAAATTGAAAATCAAAGAGAAAGTGTCAACTGTCTGAAGCAGTCTGCATGACAGTCTTACCTGCACACCATGAGCTCACTGCTCTCCTTGTTTTCTCAGCAACAGCTTCAGTTATTTAATTTTTAAACTCCTTTTTTTTTCTAAATAAAAAGAGCATTAGTACATTCTTTGCAGTGTATTTGACTTGTCTGAGTCTTTCTATGGCCAGCACCTCTTTTTGAGCACCATTTATCTCCAGCTCTAGAAATGTCAGTGTTTGTGTGTTGCCCTGTAGAACTACGTGGCCATA
Organism: Poecile atricapillus; assembly: GCF_030490865.1. Classification (NCBI taxonomy): domain Eukaryota; kingdom Metazoa; phylum Chordata; class Aves; order Passeriformes; family Paridae; genus Poecile; species Poecile atricapillus. The sequence goes on along the minus strand of NC_081255.1, from coordinate 7,350,868 downwards.
AACAATGGGAAAGTACCGAACTACTCAGTGTAACAAGTGCCAAAAATACTTCCTGTGTTGTCATTACTCACTCCAGTCATCCTGGTTACACATTTTAAGAAACTCCTCCCACAACATTCAATCTCTCCCACAAAAACCCAGCAGATCTGAGGGCAGAAAACAAGGAAAACAAGGCCTAAGGATAATGAAAGCTGGTAACAGCAACAATTCATTAAAGGATGATTTGTGAATTGTTTTCCCCACCATCCTCCTACCATAAAAACCTAACTCAAAACAGCTGGAAAAATGCAAAAATCCAGTAATAAATGACACATCCTGACCTGGCTCTGTCCTTAGAAAAGCTGTGGGCTGTCAGTGGCTCCCAGTTGCATGTTTCCTTTCACTAACAAAAGAACAGATACAGTTATGCTGCAATAAACCTAGAATAGCTTATTTAAAAATTCAAAATCCACAGGCTATTTATCCACAATGCTTAAAAAAAAGGGCACAAATTGTTAAAAAAAACCCCAAACAAACAGTCATTGAGAAGAAACACACATTAAGTAAGTTCTAAAACGGAAAAAAATCAAACTCAAGTTGTGCAAATTCTACTAAGTAACACTGCTGGTTGTGAGGATGTTGTCTTTACTATACACCCAACGTGAGTAAACTCAGAAGATGTGTGAATTACAGAGGGATTCAGCACAAGCAACCCCTTCCCAAAATTTATGACTTCAGAACAGACTATTCATTCCCCACATAAAAAAACAGCAACAAAAGAACTGCAAGGGGAGCCAAATTCTCATAGTCCTTGTGGTGTAATTCCAACAGAAGCATCCTTCTACTGTTTTTCTTTCTAACAAGAGCCAATTCAGAACAATTCTTGGAAACATAAACCACCCTATTACACATCACCAAGTGGTTGGGGTTTTTGTGTTTTGTTTTGTTTACTATGAGACTGGATTATCCTTCTTTTTGCCTGCCAGAAATCAAAAATTAATCATTTCCATTACGCGATTAATTTGACTCTGGAAAAAGAAAAACCCTCAAATGTGAATTTATAGGCTTCTACTCAGATGCAATAAACAAACTATACATTTTCAAAATAACAACTACTAGTAGAAACCTTTATTAGATAGTCAGAGAACTCTGAAACAGACTGGTAGGTAGCTTGTTTCTGTTTAAAAAGGAGAATTCATGGTGGAATCTGCAAGCATATTTACGGTCACTAAACCACAATGTCAATGGAACAATTACTACTTTTTCACAGACTTCAAAGTTCCAATATCAGAGTCATATTTTGGACAATGTTTCCTTGATTTACAAAGATCATATTTTTGAAGATTAAAGAAAGACCAATCATCCAGGAAACTAGGTGACGTCAAGGAAACTCCAATAAAGCAAGAATCAAAGTCTTAAGCATCAAACACACACATAAAGCACAGCTCCCTTTTTACAACCATTATGTTTTTCTCTGTGAGTAATTTCAGTGACCAAGAATGATTCCTGTCAAGGATGGAATTTTGATGGCCCCACACCTTTTCTCTCCTTAGGTTATCCTACCTTCTAATAAATTAGTCAATTGCCTGAAGATCAAAAGAGCTTCTGTATGTAAGGTCTGCTTTAGGCCATGTTATCAACACCACACAACGTCAACTACTTTGACCAAGACAGATACTAAAATCAATTATTGCCAAATGAGAACATGAAAGCTTGAAATTGTGCCTCTATCTTTTTTAAAATGTCCATCTGAAGTGATATTATGAAACACCACACACTAACAGTGGTCCCTAACTGATAATTAGCAGATACCCAAAGTCAAGCATCTCAGTGAGCTGTACCCAGGTGTTGGTGTTTTGTCATTCAGCTTTTCTGTGTAGGAGAATCACAGGCATAGAAACAAATGGGACAAAACCACTCAGTTCTGACCCAACAGTGCTTTCAGTTTTGTCTCGTATGCACCCCACACCCCCCTCCCCCGACTGCCCAAACCACAAGTTTTTCATCAGAAATTAGGTCAAAACGTACCAAACCGATTTTTGGCTCAGCCTCTGTGCCACTGGAGCAGTCTGGCTCCCGTAGAGGACAAAGGTTTGCAAGCTCAGTGCTGCTCTGAACTTGCAGTTGTGTTACATTTCTTACAGGTCTGAGAGAAATAACACTGCTCCAGGCCAGGTGTGCCTGGGACAAGCTCCCCTCCAGGATTCCTGGTATAGCCTAAACAACATCTCCAGAACATGTAGTACCTTTCACCTGGTTCATACACAGCTTTTGATACAACTCTTAAATACCAGTTTACCTGTTTTCTTAAGAATGCCTAAAAAGGTGAGTTATTTTCAAAATTAGTATAAAGTTAAAAGAAACTCAAAACTAGCTACAATCTATTTAACTCAAGCACAGCACCGCCAGAAGTTTCACACACACTATTTGGTGTTTCTTGTTGTTTTTCCTTTCACTCTTTAAGGCAGTGGTTTCCACAGGTCAGTTCTGAGAACATAACGAAGCATGGTCCATGGCAATTCATGTTGCAACTCCATTTTTAATCTGGGGGACTCCACTCCCCAACCATTAGTGGTCTTGTTCAGGGCTCCAGAGTTCAGAAATCGAGTTGACAGGCTCTGTTCTGGCACAGAATACAGCTGGCACATTTTTCATCAGGACCTTGTTCTCAATTATGACATGGTTCAAATCGTTCTTTTTTATTGTTTTGAATTTGCCTGTTATTCAAAGGTCATCAAGTTGGCAGGAACCTGAAAACAAAAATATAAATGATAGAAGAATTCACTTCAGATAGTAGCTACTTGCATTCAACTATTTCACAAACTAGACACTTTGTTGAAATGCACATCATTCTGTCTTCAAAAAAGGAGAGAAGGAATGCAACTATTGTCCAGCAGTAAAAATATACTTAGAGCTGTAGAAACCACGGGTATAACAAAAATATTAAACTGCTGTGAGGTTTGCAATTTGCTTATATGGTCATAGAACTTCCTAATTTTGATGACATTTAAGTTGCCAGCAAAACAACCTTAACATCATAAATCTCAGCTCTGCTAGACAAGTAGAACCCTCTCACCTGAGCCCCAGCTAGAAAATTCTTGGCACACAGATCAGTATTGATGTAGGCCCCTTAGTGTTTTTAAGACTAATTTTAAAAATGAGGCAAAAACACTTGTTTGGGCTTTTCCCATAGCAAACCTGAATGTCTGCTGCAGATATCACTCCCTTTCACAAAGACTAAAGCAAATGTTTGCAATACATTAGTTTATATCTCCATATTCTCTCCATCAGGGATCTGACAGCAACATCTCTCATTTAGTCAGGTTACTAAAGAGCCACCACATTCCTGACAACTGTCAATAAATAGTCAGTTTGGTCAGTTATGAATCAAGCATTTCTTGCTTTGCATTTACCATTTACCTGTAGAAGCAAGAATGCTCAACTGGGCTAAAGCTGCACCATCAGAAACAGTATCTATTAAAATAGTTCTTACTATTACTCAGCTATTGCTATTTAACAGACTAGGTGTTTATATTTCATTGAGAACACATTTAAACATCCAATTTTTCTAAGGCAGTTATGCTGTTAACAGTTATTAACAGTATTGCCAACCCTTACTGAACCAAAGCTGTCTTCAGAGGAGAGTTTTTCACCACTTACTTGCAAACTCTTTGCCACTATTTGCTGCTATCCCCACTTTCTCCAGCCAGGAACACAATTTCCTCTCCTTTGCACTGTCTCAAATACCTTCACAGGAGCTTCTGCAACCCTCCTTACTTAAGATCTCTCTTAGAAGCAGAATTAAACAAGAAAGCACAGAAGTATCTGGAAAAGCCTTTTTGTTTCCCCTTGAAATTCAGTAGGATTTCTGCTCTGGGAACTCCATAAACAAACGTGCAAAGAGAAGGAGGAGTTCAGGGAGACAAAGTAACTTAAAAAGGATTTTGCTGATGAAAAAGGTAAGTAAGAATTTATATGAGAACAGCATTTAATAGGGGTTGGAGCAGTCTTATCTTCCTTTTTGATTAATGGAAAATGCTACTTTTGCTTTCAAAGGCTGGAAAATGTACCAAGGGCTAAACCACTTTCTATACATTTTAGGAATGCAAAATACATACACAGCAGAAAATATCTATGCCCATGACCTGAAAAAAGGCACTTCAGGAGAGTTATCTGGAATTGATATTGAATGCTGCAGGTTACAGCTTTTTATATAATTGTGCAATAGCCTTTTTCAAATGGGCAAGTCAAAAATACTGCCACTCAGACAGATATTTTATACCATTCCTTGTACTTCCCCAATTGCTTTAAGTTAGTCTCAAGGTAGCCCTAAATCTTTCTTCATTACCCCAGAAGCTCTGAGGACTTGTTTGCAAAGGGCCAAACAGAATAGCCAAGGCAAATCAATCAGCTGAAAGAGGTGGAGAGGATGCTCAGGGAACACACAAAGCCCTCAGTGACAGCTTGGCCAGCTCAAAGATCCATCAGTTTTGAGCTCTCAAAAGCTCATTCATTTTCATTGTCTTGCTCTCACCTGTTGTCTGTTGCTTTGGCAGGCAGCACTCAGGTGTTTAAACCAGAGTGTTGCATTATTTTTGTTTCCAGCTTGAAATTTATATGAATTTCCTAAGAAAGAGAAAAACAACTGATGAAGAAATATAAACAATGCTCCTTTTTAAACACTTAAATCCCACCCATATTCAAGTGCCTCTAAATTGAAATATTATGACAAGATTTACTAATAGATGGTCCACATAACTTTACCCTTTGTCTGGAATATTGCAATACTTTGTCTGGAACAGTGCAATTGCTTGACCTATTGAAGAGAAGTTTCAGCTTGCCTTTCTTCCTTTCCAACTTTCTAGATTTCAACAAATGCCTGTGTCAGTTAGGAAAGAACAAAACATCCCTCAAAACAAAAGTGGTTTTGTTTACTGCCGTTACTTCAATTTGTTTATAATATCATGATTTTTTAATGAAGTGCAAGATATCACTGAAATGCACCCTGGAAAGCTACATTTGAAAATATCTGCACATTACTCCTAAATGTATTGATACATTTCAGACTAGTATTTTCAGTGGCTGAAGTTACATAGTGCTTATTTGGGTTCAGGAAGGTCAAGTGTTACAAAAACATTTCAGATTGCTGTTGCAGGGTTTAAACTGACAAGCACTCACAATTCATACTTCATATCAGTGGTGCTAGGAGAGATGTTTGGAAATAAAATGTACTTGAAGCAGACAAAGCAATAAATAATTTTAAGCTCCTTTTATCAGAACTTTTAATAATGTTATTTCTTCACAATTTTAAGTGCTATGGAAAAGTAAGATTTTCTTCAGTGTTTTAGCTGAAAGCAGGCACTGTGTTGGAGTAATGGACATCCCCAGGCTTCTCCACATAACAGTCAAGATCTCTGAGGGGTTTTTCCTGGTAATAGCACTACATTTGAACAGATGGTTTGGGTTTTGGTTTTCATTTGGAGAGAAGGGACTGCTCAAGCAGCTAGTGTTAGCTGAATCCTGTTTTTTTTAATTGTTACTTATATTTTCACACATGTGAAAATGCCTCAAAGTGTTCTAAATATGGTTTAAAAGAATACAGATGAATACTTCCAATTAAAATCACATCTGGGGGACTCCAGGGAGTTTGTTGAAGAGTTTGGAGAGTTCCTACAACTCAAAGAAGATTCTAAGGATTCTCCATGGATTGTTGCTCCCATAGCATTCTAAAGGCAAAGGTGACATTTTGGAGAGCAGCTGAAACTGGAACGATGTCACCTTTCACTTGCTCATTTATTTGCTGACAAATGACCTCAGCAAAGAAAATGTTTATTCTGGGAATCAGTGCACTGCTTACCCTTCTCAGAATCAGTCAATAAGAAGAGATCTGGATGCTCAGGGTCGTCTGCCATCATCACCATCCAGCCCACCACTGAGACGCTCTTACTCGGTGTGGATTTGAACTGGAAATAAAGAGATGAAAATGGAATTAAAACAAGAGATCTGCACACAACAAGTACCCAGAAGGGCAGATCCTCTCAGTGGCACTGTTAAAGACTGGGTAACTTCAAATGAAGCAGAGCACTCAATAAGATTAAGACAATTAACACAGGCTGTGGAAAATTAGAGAAAACAGAACTTAAGACAATGAATGATATTCAAAACAAATTAAAAGGAATACCACAATCTGCAAAAGCTTGTTAGACATCTAATCCACACTGCATTCCTTACCACATTAGTGCTTATTTGAACATACAATATAGTTCAAAAGAGTTTTAATAAATGCAAAACTATTCCCTCCACTGTTCACAAACAGAAGAAATGAGATTGCCTGTGCTATATATTCACAGCATGCAGTTATTATTATAGTACTCTGTAATTAAACATAACATGAGTCCTGGGGACAAGATAACACAACTGTGTAATTAAATATGATGATCTGATTAAATAAATGGATCAAGTGAGGATGTAAATTCAATAAACAAGCGCCCAGAAATGGGCAGTCACACTCTTTTATCAACAAGATGTTCAAAATGATGGTGTCATGTGGTGAAGTCATTAAAATTAATCTATAGTTCTAAAATATTTTTATTCTTCATGCTAATGTGTTGTGCCAACCCACTGTATAATACCACAAGGTAGATGCACAATGTTAAGTATCAAGTTACTTTTGTTCCATTTTAGAACTGTTGCTTTAGTTTTACAATCCTGGAACTCTGGTTCAGCCAAGGAAAGAGCTACTGGTAATAAGTCTGAAGGTATCATGAGCAAAGTAAGAGTTTATAAGAATGTTCTCTGCATGGGAATACAGCTGCTTTAAAAATAAAATTCTATTCCAAATCTAATGTCAGTTATCCTAACCTATGCCACAGGTTAACCAAAGACTTGGAAGGTCATGGAATCATTACAAAATCACTGAATGTTTTGGGTTGGAAGGGACATTAAAGATCATATTATTCAATCCCTCTGCCACAGGCAGAGACACCTTCCATTAGATCAGGCTGGTCCAAGCCCCATCCAGTCTGGCCTTGAATGATTCCAGGGATGGGGCAGCCACAGCTTCTCTGAGCAACCTGTGCCAGGGCTTCACCACTCTCACAGGGAGGAATTTCTCCCTAATATCCCATCTAACCCTGTCTTTTGTCAGTTTGAAGCCATTGTCCAGGTAAGTTTCTCTGTCTGGGACTTGCACAACTGGCTGCATTTTAAACCCTACTTTAAAATCCATTAGAACCTAGAATGAACAAATGTTAGACCAGTAGATGAAAGAAAAAGCGTTTCAACTAAGTTCAAAATAGTTTAAGAGCCCAGGCTCTTTGGATACACACACTAAAATTAAGTAACTCTCAGAGGTGGACAGATGTGGTAAAGCACCAAAAGAGGAGGAGGTAAATTATAAAGCTCTATCAGATAAAATTTCATTACAGTGGGGGGCTGTAACTCCTTTTCAAACAGAAACTGAAATTTCTTTGAGGAGGCAGTAAGTAATGTCAGTCTGTAGTGCAAATTAAGGCATTTTATCTGTAAGAAGGAATAAAGACAAGGAAAGGGAATAAAGTTAAGGATACAGCTCATGAGTTATTTTAAAAAAAGGAAGTGTATATAAAGGATTTGTTATGAACTCACTGACAACAGTGCCTCAAAAAGTATGATGACACAACACTTACAAGGGACCTGCAAAATGCAAGCTTCCAGGTAGTCCTAAAACATCAAATGGTCCTTTCCACAGAGATGGAAATTTGAGTCACAAAGCAGTGTTAATGGATTACAGATCAAAATGTACCTCTTGAACAACACTTATTTCTACAGTTTAATGGAAACAACACAATGGGCTTTCCTATCCTAGTTGTATATCCCAACAGGTATCCAATATGTCAAACTGACATCCAAACTGCTAGAGCTCCTTGCCTTTTCACTCAAAACCATCAGTTAATCATGGTGCTTCTCCACAAAATGAAAAGCTCCACACAAGGAAAGTGTTTCCTGCCAGTGTCAATCCGTCATCACTTGAAACACATGTCAGCTTTCCATCCCCGTGCTCAGCTGGATTTGTATTCCATGTTTACACAGTCCCCCAGGGCAGCTCAGCCTCTGCTGATGCACAGAGCCTTGCTAACAGCAATTCTGCTTTGTTAACATGAAGGGAATGAAAGCTTCATTGTAATTTAATGTTCCTGGTTCCTATTTGCTTTTTGTAATATAGGCCACTGGAATGACTCTTATACACATGGAAAACTGCACAGCTCTGGCACTAGGCTTCACATAATTGATTTTTGCTGTTGTTGTTCTGAGCTCAAAGGCTTTTATAAGTCAATCTTTGAATCAAAAATTCAGAATTAATCTGTGAACAAACTTTTCACTCCAACACTTTGGCACCTACAAATCTCCTCCTCCACATCTCCTGTTGAGATTCTACAGGTTTCTAATATTCAAACAATTTTCTCAGTGGCTGAACATCCTTCCCAGAATGACAGCATTCTTCACCAGGGTTTTTCAGTGAAAGAGCCTGAGCCACAAGCACCAAGTTTTCTGGAATGCAAATGAATTGATCTAATTCTGATTATAGCATGCAATGGAAGGCTTAGAACTAACCAGGGTTTGTGCTCAAGCATGAAGCATAAAAAGTCTTTATTGCTTTTCAAGTACCTACAAACAGGGAGAAATCTCTCATGAATTCTATGCTGTCACAGAAATTGGCAAGTCCAATCACTGAGATAATATACAGTTATTTTACAGGTGTATTCCCATTTTTCAGGGTGCTTCTTTTAAGTCTAAGTTCAAGTGGCTATTCTTACTGTTGCCTTATTCTAAAATGTGCACAAGTGCTATAGTTTTTCAGAGAGGCATCTCTGTGAGTTCCATTTCAGCATACAAATAAAACCACTGTCCACACATTCCTCTCAGATTGTGCTGTACTACATCTCTGGGTTCTGAAGTTCACATGCTCATTTATAGACTATTCTCCATTACTGTAGTAATAACTGAAACCTGTTCACTATTTAAACTCAATGCCAATTTTAAGCTGTTACTCTTAGGAGATGCAGCACACAATACTGGATGCACTCCTTGGCCTTTGACCACAGGCAGGAGAAGAGCTGGCTTGTCTGTGTCTAAAAGGGGGGGGATTTCTTGCCCCTTTTCAGAAATTACTCTGGGATTTTTATGAGGTAATTTTCCAAAGAGGCTGGCTATTATAAGCCTGGAAGAGCTTTGAGTGTCGGTGCATTCCAAGCTGCCTGAAGCAATTGCAGCAGCAGAATGGTCAAAAGCATGCCTGTAATCAAGACACGTTTACCATGAGAGCTCCAGCCAGGAAACTTTATACAGCAGCCTGACTCTTTTGTTGCCAGCGTTCCTTTCCATGTCACAGAGGGCTTGAGAAAGGAAGCAGAAAAGACAGATGTTTAAATGGCTCCAGAAGATGCCTGGAATATTTTGCTGAGGTAAATCTTCAATGTATTGATCTTTGAAAAAGAGACCTGCTTCAAAGTAGATGGCATCATCCTTTTTATCTGTGAAGTAAAAAACCCCAAAGCCTCAATCTAGCCTTGGATGTCTTCATTTTGCAGAGTGAACCTCCTGGGAATATCACTGGACAGTATTTGGAGCATTTACTCATGCTTTAGCTATCCAGGGATGATTGACCATCTGCACTTCATTCTCTCCTGATTAACTTTTCCTGAAAATGCAACCAAACGTGAGCTGAAGCATGACTCTTGACAAGTCATCTCCACACACTCCAGAACCAAAGCTGAGGCTCTGTACAATATCTCTGTAATGAAATGGATGCAAAGCTCAGCCACCAATAGCCAGGTTTGAAGTACAACACAGGCAGAGCAGCTGAACAAGTTACTGACCACCTATTATCAGCCTCTTTAATAAACTGGAATCCTTCAACCAATCCCTCAACCTCAACTGCAGTTCCCAGGTTTCCCACCCTAATTTTAACATAAAGGTCATGCTCTGTGTTTTAACAACCTCTGAAGCAGAGGTTCACTGTGACTACTCACTGCAAACTGTTTGTTTAAATAAAAGACAACCCAAACTGCAGTTAACCTCAACTGCACCTGGGAAACCAAATTAGAGATTGAGCTTCACAACAGGCTTGGCATCCACAAAAAAACAGAGCCTGTCTGCTGCCCTACAAAGCTGAAAGCAAGACATGAGCTGTGTACAGCCAAATCCATGGTTGTGCTGGACAGTTCAGTCCAACTTCATTGAGCCAACTATTACAAAGAAATTAATGTTCTTCAGCAGTCATTGCTTTTAACTACCACTCCTCTTCCTCCTTTTCCTGGGAATTGCCCTCCTCAAACTCCTCTGAGTATCTGCAAACCACAAGGCTGGTAGGCTCCCAGTGGGAAATCTGCAAGCAGCCAGGACTCCAACACCTCCTCACCTCTCTCTGAAATTTCCTTACTGGTTTGCTGGAACATCCTTGGACAAAGAAACATGAGCACACAAGCATGTGAGACCGATTTTGGCTTCTTAAGCCTCTGTTCACCAGCTGTTTAGATGTTGTAGGTGTCACAACATATCAGTGACTTGGAGAATATCAGAAGTCAGGTCAGGAGGTTTAGAAAATAATCTCTGAAAGAGCATTCTAAATGGATGTGACTGTATTTCAAGGCAAAGTAAAGGCTTTTGCAGGAACAAAGACTCAGAAGGATCAGATACCAGACTGTTTACCTCTTTCCTTCACTTACTTTTGCTAAAGAAAAGGGAAGACCATTTCAATTATTGAAATTGTTATTCTGAAAGAAATGTGTAAGCAACGCAAATTCAATGCACTTAATTTCCAATCAATATAATTCCATGCTAAGCATTTTTTTCAAGTTCTCTAAGCCAGCATGCTATTTAGATTATTTTAAAATGCTAATACAGAAGAGTGAAAAAGTTTCTGAATGAATAGATGCAAGTCTGGTAAAGTCCTCCACAATTTTGTAAAGAATACTGAACCAGGGAGACTTACAAATACATATTCTATTCCTAAAAGAAAACAAAATGCAATTTTGGCACAAAGCCTGAAGGAATCACAGCAGTAACAGGAACACAAAGTCTGACATTACCACAAAAATTTCTTTTCCATTTCTCAGTGTTTCCAGAAAAAACAGGCAACTAGCTGTGAGTGACATAATGCCAGCAAAAGTTTTCTCCTGGTTCCTCCTTTTTTTTTAATACTTTGCATTTCTACTCATAATAGCTTACAAGTCTGCTCCTTCCTTTTAATGAGGTGGAATCCTTCCCTAAAGTTTTCACTGAAGCCAGAAACAAATGCATCCAAACACACACACTTCTCCCAAGACACCCAGAAGACAGAAGGATTGGCTAATAAACCTTTAGCCTGGCCTAGACAAATTAAGTAGGATCCGTTTCAAAATTACCTAAGCAAAGCTAGTAGGGGTGGATGGCCAAGAAACCACATAAATAGTTCTGAAAGTGATTAGTTTTTGTTAGCCACTTTGAGTGTTATAATACTGTTTCCTAATGAATTTCCAATAAAAGTGGGAAATAATCTCTTAGATTAAGAGAACTTTATACACAAACTTTCCACACAGCAACTTCAAATATTCAGCAGCCTGTGAACCAGAAATGTTAAACTTCAAATCTCTACCCTCTGCACTTAAAAATGTGCAGATGAGGATAAGAAAGCAGTATTTTGTACCAGAGAGAAAGTCCCTTTTATAAGGATTCCAAAAGCACAGCTCAGTTTGCAAAATTCCATAAGCTCTATGCAAAGCAAATGTTCTACAGTGACAGTTGTCATAAATTAACCTGAAACACCTGCCAAGGCAGCCAAGTAATGATTCTGAGTAGTGAATGAACTCAGATTCAAGTATCTCAAATTTTACCCAGTTTCTTAAGAGACTCATTATAATTAACCAGGGACATCAAACAGGAACAATGCACATCTTTACATCCATGGGACGAGTACAGAAAATCCTCTCGCTCCTTCCCCACATAAGCAAAGCATTTTTAGCTTTCTTCAGATCAAGTTGCAGCAAATAAAAGGAAGCCCAGCATTATCTGACATCTTCATCATCTCTCTGCTGAGCAGATGAAGTGTTTGGTACTCCACTGCAGTTAATGGATTACAGGATTATACAGAAAAATCAAATGGTCTAATTTTACCACATAGATGAAATCAGTATAAGTTTAACTGTTGTATCTTGTGACTGTTCAGTTTTTCCTCATCAGTGCTTGTTTAGATTTCAAATGGTAACAAACTGCTGCCAATCATCCAAGGACAGAACTTCTGCCTTTGAAAATGGACAGACCAATGACACAGTTCCTTTCCAAAAAGACCTGCAAAGTCAGAGAAATATGGCAGATGCAAAGCAGATGTTCTTGGTGTAGCATATAAATGTAAATGATATTTCCCTGGGGTATATCCATATGAGGTGACTGACTGACTGGGAGACAGGATAATGCTGACAAGAAATCAGGCAAGGCCTGAACTACTCTCAGTGTTTACATCAGGAAATCACATTTTAGTTTTGGCAGGTGATACTGGAACATGCCTGATTTACATACATGTTTTCTCTCTGCAGCCTTCAGGGATTTTGCAGCGTAGTAGTAGAGTTGGGTTCCACACAGTGCCACCCAGTATTTCGTCCAAGATGCTACCTGGAAAGAAAATAAAAAAAAACAAACAAACCCAAAAGTGCAATAGATGAGATGCTTCATAACATTGAGCTGTGAAAGAGAAGGCACCATCCTGAAAGAACATGAGAGCACTGACTGTCCAGCCAAGCATCAGCCATGTTTCCAAAGCTGCTGTTTGTTACTCATGCAGGCCTATGAATGCATGAAAACTCCAGAAAGCAGAAAGAACATGTGCCTTTCCTCTCTAATCAGAGAAAAACGTTCTGCATCTTGCTCTATACATCCTGCAACCCCTACACAACACTTTGTGGAGTCAGAGTACATCTATCCCTTTCCTATTCCATCTTAGGTGCTGCCATAAGGATCCCACATTGTCCTGAATATGTATTTTGATTTATAATTGATCATCAAGTATTTGCAATGCAAATGGCTATGGGTTATAATGTATTGATAGATTGCTGGGATTTAGTTCCTGTTAAGGAAGACAAAACATGATTCTCTGCATTTTAAAGTCATCAGTAATTGTAGAAAAGTTTATGCAGCATCCTCCTCTCTTCTACTTCCTAGATTATGTGTATAGCCTTACAAACTGAACAAATGCTCCAAACAGAAGAATGGCAACTCTGGCAATGACCCTAAATCTTAATCAGCAAGAGGAGATCTCAGACACTTGAACTAGTTGCCCAATGGCCATTTTACTGTATTTATAACTGGGCAAAGGAAGAAAGTGAGAACGTTAACTTATTAAAAAAAAAATAAATCTTACTGTAGGTTTTTTGCCTTCTTTCAACAAAGTCTTCCTCCTGAGAACACCTTGAATAGTAACTGCTCCTGGATACAAATGAACAGCCAAATCTTCAGACTCTAGGGAGCTGAAAGGAGCATGTGAAGAGTCGTGTGAAAAAATATTTTTCCTAATTTTCCAACCATTACCAAAAACTAATTCCAATATCTTTACTGTAATTTGAAAATGTCAACTTTCTATTTATTTGACTTCATTGTGGAAAAAGACTTTGGCTGTTACAAGGAATTGCTGTTGTGGAATTAACACTCGCAAGCAAAAGTGATCAGAAAAAATTAATTAGCCAAGCAGGTAATCCTCAATTAAAAAATTAAAACTCAAAACATGACTGAAAGACAAGAAGGATTAATTTTAAAAAGCAAACATTTGAAGTACATTGGTACAGCTGCTGTACATGTTAAACCTCTCCTTCAGCCCTCGCAGGAAAGATTTGACTATTTTTTGGTTAGAAACACCAGAACCATTAGCACATCAAAAACAAAGCACAGCTCAAACATGCACAATACTTAAAATATCTGAAAGCAAGGAGAGTGGGCAGGAGCAGGAATAAAGAGTAGAAACCCAAACCACAGCTTTAAGGTGTTTTAATGCAACTGGTGCTCTACTGATCATCTGCCCTACGAAAGATCGGAGAGCAATGGGCTGAAACAAAGGCCAGGTACAGCACTGAGGAAAGAAAAGTGAGCTTGATTAAAATTACAAAGCTGACTGGGCTTCAAAAACATTTTCAATCAGAGAAAAGTTAAACCAGGAATCATTTCAGTAAATGTCAATCAGAGCATGTAACTGAAGTGCTGAACCCAGCAGCTTTCTAAGAAAACAGCACCCGAAAATCATTGTGAAGGAAGCCAGGATTTGCTGTTTCATCCATCCTATGTCCAAAGTAAACTGGAAATGTGGAAAACACTTTCACTGCAGCACCTACTGAGGATGATGATATGGAGACAATTTTGGACACTGACAGATGTGAACATGGGTGTAATTCAGTGAGACAATGCTTGCTTCTTAACATGACAGAGGTTTCACAGTTAATGGCAATTTCTTTCCCAACTACAGTGAAACAGCTGGAGACAGAATCTGTATCCATAAGGAATCAGAATAATCAGTTACGTTACTCTGTCAGCTTGCAATTATTACTTATATTAAACTGGGGGCAATTTGCATGTGTTACTCATTTTAGGCATCTCTCTGATTTCAGGGAAGAGGAGCAAAGAAATTCAGTACAGAACAGCCAGCAAAGAAAACATCTGGAATGCCATCCATTAGCACCAGGAGCTTTGTTTCCCCATGAGAACTACCAGCACTGCTCCACAATGGCAGGCAGTTCAAAAGCTACCCTGGCAAAACATCTTTAAGCCTTGATAGAAAGATCCAATGGTTCAGAATTTGGATTTGCAGACTGGAATGAGCAGTCCTTATGCTGATATAGAGTAAGTCATTGAAGGGTAAAGTTTTAAGTCTGAAGAAAAAGGTCTCTACCTTTATTTTGACACGTAAGTTAGAAAGGTAACATCAGAAAACACCCACTTAATAATTAAACCAAACCAAATCACCAACAGCAGAGGGAAGGTTTGACACCTCTGTGTGCAGTGGGATTGTACCTGCTGGCCTTCATGTGGCCTCGATGGCCATTTCGTGACACTCTTGTCCCCGGACCGAGAGAATGGTACAACCTGTTCCTGTTGGATTCCATTATAAATTGTAGGTATTACATATACTTTCATTCACACAAACAGCACGACTGCTAAAACAGCACAGAACTTTTTTTGTGTGCATATCACAAAACCACTTCTTCCATGAAAGAAAAAGCCAATAATTTTATTTAGAAAAATGCATGCAGAAGTAAATAATATGGTTTTTCATTTCATCAGATGTTCTCTTTGTCAGAACTCACAATACTGAAGTGTTTTACTGGCACTGAAGAATAACACA
The DNA here is from genome assembly GCF_030490865.1 of Poecile atricapillus. NCBI lineage: Eukaryota > Metazoa > Chordata > Aves > Passeriformes > Paridae > Poecile > Poecile atricapillus. The sequence goes on along the minus strand of NC_081255.1, from coordinate 7,335,549 downwards.
TTTTTAGAGCAAAGTCTGCATTTAGCTTAGACTAAATAGATGTAAAGGAACCATATTGATAAAACTTATCTAGATATCTGACTTTAGATCTTACTACCAAAAACAGTTTCAGCTTCTAGGAGTATGAAAACACACAAGCTGTTGGGCTGAAAGGAACCACAAGCTCTGTCAAAACACACCTGACACAGTTTAAAATCCTGTTGTGCTAAGTAACACTGAAATCAGCTCAGCAATATTTCAATTTTCCAGTTCATCTATGCTATACACTTCACCTGCAAGCTCCACATTTTAAAATAATCTACCTGATCCATATTGTTATCCCTATTCAGGAATTGTGCCCCAGAGCTGCCTTTTGAACACTGCTTTGCTTCACTGAACCTTGTTTTTCTGAATCAAATCTCCTAAATTGACTGAATTCCATTTTAGTCAACATAAGCATTGTTGAGGCACTTTGTCCTCACGTCCTATTTTTTATTAATTTTTTTAGTTGCTTGTATTTTGTTGAAAGACTGAAAATCACCAATTCTGTGGGAGCAGGCAGTTAAGCACGAACCTTATTATTAAAAAGATATTAATGAATCACCATCCACTAACCTGTTCCACAACTTGCCATCATTTGTTTCTCGACATAACAGATATCTTTCACCTTATGAACTATTTTTTAGAACACACTCAAGATACAGGGGAATGAAACAACAACAAAAAAGTAATAAATAGGAGCTGTTTATTGTTGCATACATATGTTAGGCATGCAAATTAAGTATGTTTTCATCTTACCTTTAAGCTTGGGATTTTTTTTGCATAACAAGGAGGCTACCACTCTTGGAATCCTGCTATTTCAGGGAAATCTATTCAGAGACACTCAGGATGACAACCAGTGAGACTGAAGTGTCACTTAATACACTGCCCTTAACAGGATATAACTGTAAGGACTTGGAATTTTAGTCCTTCCAGTAATTTTGATTGGCCTGAAGGGACACCCCAATGCTGAAAACTCTCAAGTTTCAAACTAAGATTCTGTTGCACTTAAAAACAATCAGTGGCTCTAGTTCTCATCCCTTCTTCATTCCCCAGCTACAAGCAGAAAGGCCAGGAAAAACAAGAATACGCTTTACATTTCCTTTTGTTACTTTGGGAATCTGTGTGTGGAGGAATTGTTTTCTTCCTCTTCAGGCCTATGATGCAGATTTAAGCCTTCCTTCCTACCCAAAGCTGTTCTTAAATCACTGAGAAATACTGAATTCCTACTTGCACTGCACAGAAAATAGCCATTAACACTGGATGTATCCCAGTTTTGCCTGAGTTGATAATTCCAGGCAACTAATGACTCTCCCTCAATAAAGTATCTTTATAAAGAATGGAAACCACTGTGCTTCACTGTGCAGACCAAAACCAGAGAGAGAACCTCTCTAGTGAGCTTAAACTTTGACACTTGCATGCCAGTGTATTACCTATTAAATTTTAGAACTTGCCTCATCATCTTATAAACCAAGGAACAGACTCAAGGTTGCTGCAGATCTCCAGGGATTTCACACATGGTGTGGGGAAGGTCTGTAAGGAACCCAAATCCTTCTCCCTGGAAGCAGGCAAGAAAACTCATCCTGAAACACATGAAACCTCCAACAGGGTTCCCAAAAGCTCTCTCAGGAGAGAGAGAAGTACAGAAGGCAAGTGGAATTTGGAGGAGGAATCTTCTGTTTGACGTGGAGCAAGCCTTTTAACTGGGGGAGCCTGGGGCTGCCAGGTCTCATTAGCACAAGGATGAAAAGCCCCTGCTTTGTCTCAGAAGTCCACACTATTCTGAAGAGTGTTATCATAAGTCTAAACCCAAATTTTAAAGTTTCTTATGCTGGTCTGGGTAAAAACACTCAGCTCACCATGTTTTCTAACTTAATGACTTTTTATCTTTGAGAAACTATTTGATACCAATTCACAATTCCATAAGGCAGCAGGGAAAGAAAAGAAAGAAAACCTTTTGAATGCTGGATGTGCTTTGTGATGCAGCCTGCAAATTAAGAGGTTGCCTTTCTCACCCCATTTGTGTTCTCTGGTCATATGGAATGTTACCTAATGAAATTGTTAAGGGACTTTCCTCATGTATGTATTCACGTTTCAGGCATAAGGCATCCAGGGGTTCACCTTTGGAACAGAGAGATTTTCAAAGACTTCTTCCAAAATTAACACAGAACTTTAATTGCTTCAAGGACTTCTATCAGAATATGTTTGTGGCAACAGTTCCCAACTAAAAAGACAAAGCTTTTTGACAAAAATTCCTATGAAAAATGTAAAAGCATGGTAGCAAAAGTCATTCATGTCAACTCTGAAGCTGATGGATCACCTGAAACTGTGTTATAGAAGCAAGCAATGCACTGTATTGTGCTTCTCACACAGCTGTGGGAAGGTGAATATTCGACCTTTTTCTGTGTTAAACTACAGCTGTTTGCCTTTTTCCACATTCTCAAATACAACATGAGAATGGGCTGAAGTGGTCAAAGCCACCTGAGCACTTGCAGGTGCTGGATAAAGAACAACTTGCTAATTCTGGACCACAAAAATCAGACATTAGCAAGGGGCATTGTTGTGTCTTCCCATGAAAATGTGAAGGGAAAAGAGGATGAGAGAGACAAAAGAGGTGACAATGTCAATGGAGCAATGGGACTATGAACAGATGAAGTGTCTCAGGGCAAGTGAAAATGAAAATCAGACAAACACAAACAGCACATGTGATATCCACATATATAAAAAAACCTTTGGGGTCTAATGGTTCTCTGGCTGAGCTCCTTAAGGGATTTGTGCCCTGGGTAAGCACACAAATAGATAAAAGCCCTATGAACCATTAGTGAGCAGAAGGTATTTCTCTGCTGCTTTAACAGATCCAGTGAACTTGCTACAGTTTTTTAGTGTTCCTACAGACAGAAGATCTCCAGTTAACAAAAACCATCGTTTTCAGGACCATGTGAGAGACTCTAAGTAACAATGTGAATAGAGAAACACGGGTTTTTCTTACCTTTCAAATGCTGGCCAGGAAGTCTCTTCACTGAGTTCAGAACCATCACTGCTACCTAGAGGAATATAAGTGATACTTTATTTCATCATCTACAAACCATCTCTGTCAATTGTACCTGAAAAAATCAGAATATTTGAGATTCTGAATATAAGAATATTTAAGATGAAACATACAAAAATACTTCAGTAAAACACTACAAGGAAAACACTTTGTGATTTGCTTCAGGAATTTCACATAAACTGAAATGGAGATTGAAGGGACAAGGTCTAGTTCCACATTAAGAATTTGAAGAAAAGGAGCAATAATAAATGGGAATCATATTTTCAAAATATAAAGACCACCCTAAACACAGATTTGTCTGAATTCAGGGAAACAAGTCACTTATTTAAATAATTTCTTATCAAGTCACACACAGTCATGACCCAGAGTTGCAAGTTCATTGCTGAATCTCTAATACAAGTTTGAGAAGCCTTAAACAACTTTTTAAGGCTATCTCCCACTTAATCAGATCACAACAGTATTATTTCCTTCTGTGTTTTGTAAATGAATCCACAACTATTTTATTTTAAACATGGAAAAGAGAGGAAAATCCCAAACCCCAAATGTCTGATGCATCCACTCATGGCAGTCCCATAAATAAGACTGTAACTTTACAATTCCAGTAAAAGCCATCAGTCTGAAAATGAGTATTTAAATACAGATACGAGGTGGCTGTTATCTGTAACGTTAAAAATCAGTAAATAATTATCAGTAGAGATGCTGTTAACAGAGATCAGTAGCTTCCATACACAATTCCAAGCTGTTGCATTGCTGATCTTCACCTTTCAGAGCAGCCCAGCTGCCCATATCAGCTATTATCCCTGTTCACCATTTCAAAGCAATGGTTTTGGTTCCAGATAATCCCAAAACCTAAATATCAGTGCCATTCAATGTCAGTCAATGACTGAAGCCACCTTTTGGCACACTAACTTGCCACCTTGTTCGCTCTGCTGCCTGAGCACCCATATACAAAGGGAAGAATTTATTCACAATTATTTGAAACAAACCAGAAAACAAACAAACAAACAAAAAAAATTTGTATCAATGCTTCTTACTTAAAAACTCCCTCAGAGAAACAGCAGCTGAAAATGGGAATACAGTTCTCTGTAATTTTAGACAGAAAATCAGCAGGGAAAAGTGGTGCCCTGAAAAATCATGTGTACAAAGTAGGTCTGGATATTCACTGAGTAAACATGGAGTAAAAATGGAGGCAATAAAGATTTACACACAGCAGGGACAATTCCAGCCAAGAGCCATGAAAATCTCAGCATGGGCTGAAGTTCCCTCTGTGCAAAATTTAAGAGAAAATACATGCCTTTATTTGCCAGCCAATTCAACTGAGATGCCTCTTTTGCAAACATTAGCTCAACATCCACGTATTACTATGATCTCTATGGGACACTAGATAATTTGGTCTCAGCTTATTCTGAATTTTTCCTAACCTGGTTCACACCAACACTACAGAAAGAGCCATCAGTGTATGGGAAGGAGTTTACAGATATAGAAGTGATGTTTCAGCAGAGGCTCAAAGGGCTGCAAGCAGGGAGGTAAAATACTCAACTTGCATTACTTTCTAGAAGTGTCTTTAAGTTTTTAATAATTCCATTTGCAGATCACTGATCCTTAAGCATCCAGCTGCTGGGGGGTTACAGCAGCAGGTAGCTCTGTCCACAGAAGAGCAGCACAGTTACTCCTCCTGTGATTTACATTTCCACTGGAGTTGTAGGGACAAGTGACCAAACAGACCCAGGTACCATGGCTGAGTAAATGCTTGCACTTCTGTGACCCTCTCAGACTGAATCTACCAGCAAACATTCAGGTGCCACAGGGCAGGGGAGCAAAGAAGTGACCATAAAAATAATCAGAAGTTCTGCTCAGCACAGTTTACACCTGACCTGCAATGTGGAAAAGAGAATGTGTGGGTTGAAATCCAGATTATTCCAGGCTTTTCTATACAGAAAGACTACCAGGTAAGTCATGAACCATCCCAGGGAAAAAAAGGAGTAACCAGTGGAGTAACCCATTACAGTAGGAGTCTTTGCAAAGCCTGGAAGAAGTGAGCATCACTCAATACTTTCAGCAAATTCTACAATCTACATCATAGTGAAAAGCTCAGTGATTTATTTCATCCTAATGAAACCAATGTCGTATTCTCTGTAAGGTAATACACAAAGTCTCTTCAAATTAATAAGTAGCATGGTTTGGGGGTGAGGAGACAGAATCAGATGTAACAATTCAGAGAAAACTTTAAGCAAGCATTTTGGGTAAGACCTCCCAGCTGATTGTCTTTGAAGAAAGTTGTTTGTGGTAGAATCTCTTACAGTAAGACCTTAAGACGCTGAAATCCTTGTAGCAGTTGGAATGACAATTAGGATGGTAGAGATGAAACCCCAACATGAAAATAGTTTTCCTTGCTTAAAATTGAAGTTTTCCTTGTGGTTACTTGCAGCAATCTGTCCTGCAAAATGGTGCAGCAATTTCTGTCAAGTCATTCAGCCAGGGCTGAAAAAGCATTAGGGATACTTAGAATCTCATTTATTTTCTTACTTCTGCTTAGATTTCACTTTATATTACCAAGATTTAATATGAATAGAGCTCTACTTAATTTAGGCCCACATGATAAATCCACACAATTAAAATCCCCTAATAAGACAGTATTATGAAGTTAGTGTTTGCATTTAAAGTAGGCTGATACATTAAAATTCTACCTGAAATGACATTTTGATGGCAACTGTATCAGCTTTGCAAATAAAGTTATATTAAATTGCTGTGCTAAATACACTGCAGAAAGATTTAAAAGCTAGCGTTGCTTTGTAAAAAGGCAAAGCAATCTAGAACAAGAACTAAAATGTCACCTGCCACAAAGTGACAATCCTTGTTACAGTATCAGTACAGTGAGGAAAACCTACAGGAATTTGGGGCCTTTGTAAACCAAGAATTTCCCTTAAAAAGTTAAATCTATACAGAAATTGCCAATTGCACTTAAAAGGAACACCAATTTGTAAAGAAATTGCACAAAACATCATAGCAATTGATTTAACATTTACATTGATTCCTACAGTTGTAAAAATTGTAGCAAAAGCCTGGAAAAGGTTGAATTTTAGCGTTGACTATTCTTCTAACATCCATATAAAAATATCAACAGGAATTTTTTAGATTCTAAAACCTTCTAGGAGATATTTTGCATGACACGAGTTCTGACGCTAAAAACACCCCTTTGCTGAAAAGCGAAAGAAAATACCTGACATCCCTCCTTCCAAAACAAAACAGAGGTAAAAGGGACTGTTTTTAACTTAATAAAAGTTAGATGTCTAGCCAAGTCTGTTTAAACATTAAGTGCACTATTTGAGTGTCACCTCAACTGGAAATATTTCATTCATTCAGTACTCTAAAAATATATCACCTTCTTAAATTCTTCTCAAGTATGTACTCAATCTTTGAGTTTTTCCAACAACCTCAAGCAAGTTCTTCAGGTTAAACTTAATAACAAATCCTAGGCAGTATAATTCCTTTCTGTTAGTTAAAGTACTAAACAAATTTTGGCTTTATATAAGAAGCCACTTAACACAAGACACTATCTTCCTAGTTTTCTTCATTGCTACTAAATTTCTTGTGCAGGATTGAAATAAAATAAAATCTTTAGGAAGGTTTTTTTCCTATCTTAGGAGTAACAGCATTTGGCAAGATGGTTTTTTTTGCTAAGTGTGCTGGTGATTATCTGAGAAGGCTCGGGATTGTCGGGAGAGCCCCAGCACTGCAGCTCCCTTCAGATGTGAATTTTCTGCTCACATCTGCACATGCAGATGGATGTCTGTGAGATGTCTGTGAGATGTCTGTGAGATGTCTGTGCTCCAGCCACACAAACAGAGTGAGGTTCCCAGTTATGGGATAGGGAATGCCTGTGCTGCCCCATATCCACTCCCCTGGTCACGGCACCCACTCACTGGAGCGAGCCTGGGGATACTGAACACTTAACACAGGCTTTCTTTATCCAGAAGTTAGTCCCCAAAGTTAAACAGGTGTTAATATAAACAAACCAACCCCAAAGAGTTTAAAAAGTCTTCAGACTAAAAATTCTTTCCCCTTCCCAAATCTGTCATCGACACTCTCTTGGCTCCGGTTACACCGTGTTTCCAGAGCTGGTGACGGACCCGACAGAGCTTGAAATTCTACCGTGAAAACACACAGAAATGGTCAAGAGGCCTGAACATCAACAGCTGCAGCACAGCCCAGCCCAGACAACACCACAGAGATGGGCTCCATGCCCTGAAAGCTCTGTTCTGCTTTGGTGAGCTCACAACCACACTGCAAATCCTCATATACGGTTCATGACCATTTAACTATTTAGGTTTAGTTTAAGCAGCTCAACTCTGGCTCCTCAGTTAACCAAATACAGATGGTAGGAACTCTGGCAGAGGACTCAAGCAATATCATGCCAGAGAATTGATAGAAACTTTTAATACCATCACTGAATTTCACTGTGAAAAATCAGCAAAAGCAAATAACCAGATGGATTAAAGATGGGGCAGAAAAAGGGAGTTTGTACAACTACATTCATTTCAACACATTCAGAGTGTGAGCCTTGGACCAAACACAACCAAGAAAGATTGGGGAAGAACTGGGTTGCTAGACTATCTTCTCCTCTCAAATCCAGGCACCCACATGTGCATTTTTAACCTCTAATATTATAAAGTTTTTTTATTTATCCTAGCACTAAAGAAGTAGTAGTTCACAATAGCAAAACCAGGTATCCACATTTAAGGCAAGAGACAGGCATCCATACACTCATATAAAGGAAATATATAAATAAACCTGACATATTTCTTCTGCCTGAAACCCTACCTGAAATCTGATCTGATGACTCAGAGTCCTACACACCTGAACAGCACAGTACAGGTTAAGGAATCAAACAAACACTGGCTGTGTAAAGGTCTTCCCTACTCTACAGGCTGCCAAGACCCCTGAAAATAAATGCATACACTGTATACCTACACCTATACCCCGTTTATTTAAAGAGAAATATAATCCCTTGTAGAATTCAATAACTTGGAGGTGGTGACTTAATGGAGGAATTCATTAAAATGCTGATATTCTCATATGTATTTAATGCCAGTTTAGGTTTGGAAATGTAGAAATGTTCTTACAAAGGCACTTTCTTACATTAGTTCACACGGATTTAAAATACCTTTCTTTGACTCTGCAGCATTAATTCCTCCAGCTGCATTAAAACAAAGGCTGAAGCTATTCTCCAGTGATTGCAACACACAAAGGCCAATGTTCAAGAGTTCTAGTTTTTCCAGAGCTTTCATCCATATCATTGTAGACTAGGAAAAATAAGTGGGAAAAAAAATAGCTTAAAAAGAATTTGCATCCACCACTGCTACAAACACAATCCATAATTGTTTCCTTTGAATTTTTAAACACCTCAAGTTACAATCTCAATTTCAGCAGTGTTCCTCTGTTCATAACTTGATATCTGTTTTTAAGTGGTATACATGAGACAGCACTCTCAAAGAATAACTTCCTTAGCAAAACAACTTGGCATCCTCTAGGTTAGATGCTCTAAGAGGAGGGAAGCCACACAGAAGCAATGTATGAAAAGAGAGGCCTATTTTACACTGTCCCTTTACTTCCTAAGAATTATCTGAACAATTTGCCATTGTAAACAAACTCAGCTTAAGAAATTCAGTAACGCAGCAGAGCCAAATTCTAAGAAATGGTGGAAATCCAAAGCTTCTGAGAACATTAATGAAACAAGCTGAACATTCCTGCAAAGATACTTAAGATAATGCTTGATCAATAAATACTTTAAAAGTGTAAGAAAATTGGGAATGACTACCAATGAGAACCATGTATCCTTTAGAAAAATATCTTATGAATTAAAGGAAGTTTCATGCTATTTCTGAGTGGAACCAGGACCTAGTAAAATCATCTTAATTTATTCTAGTTTTAGGTGAGGAGGTGACAGGAGGCAAATACAGGCAGGAGAACAGGTGGTACAAGTTTGCAGGTGGTTCCTTGAACCCAGCCAAGAGCAATGCTCACACCTCAGGAGGGCAGAGTGTACACAGTGACCTCACCAAAACAGTGACCTCACCCAAACACAGCCCTCCAAGAACAAAACCACGTTGTAGCTTTAGGCCAGGCTGATAGCAGTGAGTGGGGGTTCTCAATGAACTTCCACTGCAAAGTAAAAGCATCTGTCCCAGTTTACTGAAAGCAGCTATTCAGGACTGTCTGCACAAAACAGACATTTTCAGCACTGTTCATCTGTCTGTACTTTCATTTATTGTCTCTCAAAAGTGTCTGCAATCAACAGAAATAAAGTGGGGTTTTAAGGACTCAAGCCATATAACCTCTTTTTAGTCACTCACCTATGAGATGAATCATATCCTTGAGAATTTCAATTCTCTGTGTGATTATAAAGAGCTCCAATTGTAACCACCTCAAACGCAGCCATCGACATTATGAATGTCTAAAACTTACAAGAGATTATTTCATCTTTTACATTCCTAAATGCAAGAGAACATTTCCCATCTCACACTGTATAGGGGACTGCACAATTGTTTCTTCCGTCTTAATTGGATAGCCTGGCACTGCTGGAAAAAGATTTCTCACTTTTTAAAATCTTTTGTCCAGACAACAAGCACCAATTTACAATACAGGAGGATGGCAACAGAACCAGAGGTAAAGATAACACATGACCATCAGCTATGGAACACCATCCCACCGCACTAGGAACAAGAACTCTTTTGACCCAAGCACAAGAAATCAATAAAAAAGAGGCTTTCTCTTTAATATTTTTGAGTCTGTTTGTTTTCAGAATGAGTTGAATGTACATAATCAGCCTTCAATCGTTGAAATTAAGAAAATAATCTGATAAAGGTCTCTGATCATGGCTGTCACATCACAGATTGGCCTATTTTGAGCAAACACCACACCTGTTTCACTTTCTGCATTACTGCTGCTTTAGGAATAATTTATTGCAATGAAAACCACCCAGTTATATATTCTTCATTTGTGAAAGGTTAATGACATTGATGTAAAACCTGTGGCATGCTCTGCACCATTCCCAGTGGACTGTCAGCCTTTCCCAGCACGACATAACCAAAATGTCCATCATGGCTTTAATGTGTATTTTAGGTTACAGACTCACTGATGGATTCCCATGGACAGTGTAGCCACACTGGTGCTGTTTTGATATTTAACAGAGGCACATCCTCCAATATGAAAGGACTGGAAAGGTCTAAACACCTCTGAGCCCTCAAAACACAGGAGTGATTTAAAGCAGCATTACAGTTGTCTTTAAAGGCACATTTAAGGTGCTGACATAGCAGAAACTCTGTCCATGTTTTGAAGAAGGATCATTTATCCGAAAAGTTAAGGCCTATATAGGCTTATATGTAAAAAAGGTAGTCCTGTTTCTAGAGCAACAGGTTTAAATCCACGTTTATGGGCAAGGTGAGGAATAACACTCCTTTCAGTACACACATTCAGGAGACATTTTCCTGACCGTCTTTTGAAGCTGTTTTGTAGAATACCATAAACCTCCTCTCTGCTGCAGTGACTGTACTGATTCCAAGTCCTGAGTAAACAGACTACTTCAAACATGATGGAGGAACTCAGCAGCTTCAATCAACTTCCTTAAATCCTGCTGAGGCAGCAGCACAGAATGCCAGACAACTTACATTTCCAAGAATTCTGCAGTAATAGATACTGCAAACCTCCAGAACTTACCCTCTTCTTCCATATGTATTTCTAGCACCTCTATCAACCTTTTGTGTCACTGAAATTTTCATCATCAAGAAACAGCAAAAATAACAACACTGCTGGACTGTCAAAACAGTGATAAAACTCATTATGGGCAGGCTGGAGGTGAAAGAGAATGGGAGAGGGGAATTTCTAAGCACAAATGCTGATCTGGCACAAAATGCCCAAGGTTCCTGTTTTACAGGTCATTTATACAAGTCTTCTCAAGTGGCAATTTTGTTCCAGCTTGTCAGGTCATGCTTGAGCTAGAGAACAGAATTGAAAAATTCAGAGAGGAGACAAAGTAGGAAAATCCTATATTCTCAAAAATATATAAATGGTGACTGGTTCTCAATTGTACCTTATGAAAACCTGCCTGTCAGCTCTGGCAAACTTTCCCTGCTAGGCTCTAATGGAGGTACAAAAATAACTCACCCAGGAAAAAAAGGATCAACTGCAGAGAATTTCTTAGGTATTTAGATAGAGAACATCCATAAAACATTGCCCTGAGAAAAGGGCAATACTACATCTCAGCAAAGTTGACAAAAGCTTGCTTCTCCTGCACTGTGCAAGCCCTGGGAATGGAAGCTGCCTGGACACTGAGGAGAAGCACCATTCCTGATGGATGGTTTTAAAATGGAAAACTTTGCCACAGCAGAGAACCTGCAGGGAACAGAGACAGGCAATGTACACTAAATAGTGGAAGCTGTCTGAATGTGAACAGGTTCACTTAGACCAGCTACTTGGGTGTAATTCCATATGGCTTTCTCCTCAAGGAGCCTTACAGCTCCTGAAAGCAGAATCATCTGACAATCTGCGACCTTGTTTCCTTCCACGAAGGCTAAAAAGCAAAACTGCTTCTAAAATTCAGTTATCCAAAGAAATGTGAAGCACTACAAGGATCTTTCACCATCAATGCATAAAATTTGAACACCACTGAATTCTATCAAACAATTCTGAGAAAAAGGACTGCAGTGAGAGGTTCCATTTGTCAACCCTGCAAACAGGTGGATTTTTGAGGCACTTGTGTCCTGTCCTCCCTCCACTTAAAAGATCTATGTCCAACAGGAAAAAAGAGCAAAGAAACTCAGGAAGCAAAACTTCTCAAAAAAGCACCACCCTAAATACATGAAGATAAGTAATTTATCAAAATTTAGTAGATTCTGACATTTTGAAGTATTTGAAAGTTAAATTTCTATTTTCTGTCAAAATCAGAAGCATTTAGAAAGTATGCTCTTAAAACTGTCAGCAATTTACACTGTCAAGTCAAAATCGCATTTTAAATAGAAATCCCACTATAAAACTTTGAAAACTTGAATCGATTTAGTGAGGGAATAAAAGAGAATAGAAAATCATGTCCCACACTTCCTTCCACCTCCATTGAGGAATATCACATGCAGTATCAGTAACAGGGGAAAAAACCAAAAAATGCTTCTTTTAATTATTTCTCAGTTCATGCTGTATAAATGAAGCCACCCTCCTTCCCCTACACTTCTCAGATTTGTTCTACAACAGAAGCAGGATTTCAGAACAGCACTGCTGCAGGCACAGTCACCACCTAACTGTGCTAAAACCTTTATTAAAAGCCCAGGCAGTGCATGGGTGTGTTTGCAGCTCCTACCTATTGAAATTCCACTGGAAAGGGTGGAGCTCTCAGCCTGCCCTCGGGATGGGACGTGGGGCTCCATGACGCTGTCATCCAGCAGGTGCCGCGGTCCTGCGTTGGGGAACGTGGCGCTTTTAAATTCCGCCGTGTTCATTTTGTGTATGAAACTGGAAATGAACAAGGACACAGCTGTTACAGCCTCCCTTGCCTTTGGTGTGTCTCAGGAGCTGCTTTAACATCCTGAAGGACTGAGTGCACTGTGCCCCTAAAGCCAAGCCATAAGTGACTGTGCACAAAGAAATTATCAGTAGCAATTGCCAGCTTTAAAATGGCACACAACTCCTGTAACAAAGAGGAAGTCAGGAGTACATTAACAATTACTTTCAATATCTTATGCTATTTTTGTCTTCTATAACAACTGAACTGAAGCATGGCATTGTAGCTTGTTAAAGGTAAACTTACATAATAGATGTTATTCATTACTGGGTAGCTACAATCTTGCACTTTGAAGATATGACAAGGGAAATGATGAGATAATGATAGAGATATTATTAGAAATACATTTATATGGAAAAAGCCTGAAGCCATTACTAAACAGAGTTAGTCTACAAAGAAAGTCTATAAAGAAGGTCTCCCTTGTAAAAATACCAATAAAGCAGTGATATAATTTTGAATTCTGAATAATTACAGAGGCATTGGGTTACTAAAAAGTGATATTTTTGTCATTCAGAAAGAGCCATTCTGGTTAACTCATTGACTAGTCTTATAATCAAAAATTCACCATTCCTATTTTGAGTAATTCTCCTCGGTTGGGATACCTGCACTATAGTTCTGAGCCCTGGCCACAAATTGCTCTGTAAGTGAACTACAGTGTACAAATCATGCTACTTTTTACAAGCAAAGCTTTTGTATGTAAAGGATGATACACCACTTCAAAAAACAAAGCTCAGGATTTTTAGGTTAAGCAAAATGCTGACTTGTAACCCAGACTGTGACATTTCCTGTGTCCGTGGGGTATCAGGTTCCGAGGTGAAGGGGGTGTCGGTGGTAGCAAGGCTCCTTCAGCTGCAACATTCTTCCGTCCACTTTGTGGAGATGCTCCGACTTCAGAGCCTGGGAATAAAAAAGACATTATTCCCAAGTCATTTCAGAATAACTGTCAGGGTCACTTCTTAGGAAATCATGGAAAAATTGCACAAAACTTCCTAAACTCCCTTTATAAGAGATAACTGCATTGAAACTCATTTATCTATTGATAATTAAACCCCTTGCACCTCAGGGCTTTTGCACAGGATTAAAACCAAACACATTTAGTTCAAATAGCCCATCCACTGAAAGTATTTTGCAAGTCCTAAAGGTGGCTGCATTCTCTACACCAGCACTGGGCATGTTCCACTGATTCTACATTTTCAAACTCCTGCCTTCAACCACTTTTGGCATTGACCAAGAAGAATGTTCATTTTTGGAAGCGTATTATGCCATGAAAAGTTTAGATGAAGGCCCATCTGTCTAGACACAACAAAGAATGAATATTTAATAGCTCTTCACCCCAAATGACATTAACAACTTAGTGCCACAATGCATACAAGAACCTAAAAAAATGACTCAATTCCTTCTTTACAGATCACCTTTAGACTTTTTATTACAAACATGCAGTGTTTAAACTTCACACTTCTTTATAGCCTCAGGCAAATATTTTCCATGTCTGCAATTCTAAAATAATGCACATGACAACCTCAAGTCTTCTCACATTTATTAAGCATTTACCTACTAAATCTTCTCTGGAAGCAGCAGAGTGGGGGGTGCTGGTCCCTGGTTCTATCTTTAATGAAAGTCTGCATTAAAGAAACATTAAAAATTACTTTATCAGGAAATAAAAATATAAGTTTGTGAAGAAGAATTTTTTAATTTTATGATTGCAAGCTGCCTGATTCTGTGATTGCAAGAAGTACTACAAAGGTAATACAAACAGTACAGAGTTATCTTTAGCAAGCACTATTTTCAAACTTGATTTTTCCTGCCTTTGGTTCATACAGATCACCAGAACCTGCAGTGCCCTGAGAGGGCTGGCACACACCTGAAACTGCTATTCCTGCTAAAAGCTGGTAAAAATAAAAATGAAAACAATACACATCTTCTCTCCCCACTTTGGTGAAAATATTTATTCTGGGAACACTTAAAATTTAAATTGTTATATGAAGTGCACTACTGTGCCAAGCACCAAGCCTTTTGTCTTTACTGGTCCAAAAGCCAAAATCTTCTTTTGTGTTTTGGAAATACATTATCAAAATACATTGATTTTAGCCATAATTCAAGCTTTTTCTGTAACTTTTTAATGCCATTTCCAGCAGGCCCACAAAGACAGACTATAGGATCAGATAACTCCAGGAAGGTGAAGCATATCTTGTCCACACAGTTTGCAGAACTAGAATCTTTGAAACCACTAACACTGAAAAAGCATCTATTTAATTTTGGGGAGAAAAAGTTTAAAGTTTGACAGCTCCTCTCTCTCCCATTCTCAGACAGTATAGCAACAATTAATTTCAATTTTATAATTTAATCTTTTCAATTAAAATCTTTTAGGAAGAAAAAACATGTATTCAAGCTACAGTCGCTGTTCTCTAACTTCAACCTTTTTGTTGACAGACACCTTGGGGGATGAAAAGTAGAGGACCCACTTTAAGTAAGAACAATTCTTGAAATACACTCCTTGACCATAAAAACATTCATTTTGGAGATGTACAAAACTCATCAGTGCAAAACCAGACTCTGTGAACAGCAGCCATGCTTCTGATTTATGTGCCATCGTCTCCAGTCATTGCCCTGCTACCAAAACATGGATTGTAGAGGATGAAGAGACTGCAGCTCCTTCATCAATCAAATTCCCTCTGCTAGTGAGTCCTACCCAGTGAAAGTGAAGGAAGGAGAGTGGAATTCATGTATACAAAGTACTAAGGAGACAGTGCAGGTAAGAAGCTTGGGTTTGGGTTGTTTTTTTTTTTTCCTTCAATTTTTTTCCTTCCTTCAAAGCTCCACAGAGCTTTACTCTCAGTGATAGACAAGTGAAACTTCCCAAATCAGGCTGTAGAACATCCCAGGAAAAGGCTAAAGCTGGATGCATCCACAAGGACATTCAGAGAACAACTTAGAAACCTCAGTAGAGAAGCCAAGGGTCTGAGTCCTCGTTAACTGACATAAATTGAAGGGTCTCCATTTGCTGCCTTTCAGTAAATCCAAGTTAGGGCTATTAAATGGCAAAGCACAGCTGTTCCTGAAGTGTGCATCCCCCTCCTGCCACTCCAAGGGAGCTGCACAAGCAACCAATTCAAGCCCTCTGAGGTGACAAACTTCCCGGGCGGGCAGGATGGGAATGGGTGGGGAACCTCCTCGAGCACATCAGCCAATGAACAAAACCTTCCTTCATAGGCAACAGATTTGCCTTAGGGTGTTTCCGATCCTCAGTTCCTGTCTCTTGCCAGAGATTTCCCTCCCCCAGTTTTGCTGGATGCCAAATCACTTAATACAGTAATAATCTTTTAATTAAGGATGTAGAAATCTTGGGTGGGAGGCTGGGAGAAACAGCCAGAGACAGAGAGGAATGGGAACCTGCCTCTCAAAAATCAAGTGCTTATATTTTACTCACACTTTATAACCTAATCAAAGAGAAAAGTATAAAATGAAGTACTATCTGCAAGTGAAAGCTTTAAGTCACCCTCAGTAAAAACTTGGGACTGGATGCACAGATGGTTTTGTTCTGATGAAGAAATGACTTAAGCCATCTCAAATCACAGGATTTCTCTTAATGACAGAACAGGTGAGCCACATGTAGAAAGTGCAGCAGATCTGTTTCTCAGCAGATCAGACAGACCTGAAGCAAGGGCTTGGTGCAGTCTGGCATAGCAAAGGGAGCAGATCTGCCATTCAGCATGAGGGAAAGTGCCTTGAGCACAACATCCTGCTGGAACCACAGCTGCTCGCAGCTGGTGTGTCTGAGGTGCACAATCACAGAATCACAGAATGGTGTAGGTCAGAAGGAACCCTAAATCTCATCTAGTTCCAAACCCCTGCCATGGGCAGGGACACCCAAATAATATAATACAATTCTCCAATGCAAGTGCAGTCTCACAAGTAATAGGCTTTGAATTATAGAAGTAATTTTGTAATGTTATGGTCAGTTTAGAGCATTTTGTACTTACTCATAATTGGCATCTTCTACAAACTTTTGTAGTTCTTCTATGTATTGAACTGAGTTGAGATACTTTTGGACATGAGGCAACATAGGAATATCTGGAAAACAGACAGCATTCATTGGCAAACAAAGTTTTTTACCAGAATCTATTTGGACAGATTCAGATCTCTTGCCTTTTTATGTGAGATGGAGGTACAAACTACAGGCCCTAATGATACTGAAATTTTACAACTTCATACAACTTCTCTCATCAGAGCACATTTAAGGGGAAGGTAAGACAACATCCTTGGCCAAACTGAAGGCCTGTCAGTCATGGAGAGCTGTCTGAGGACTCCTTCACAGCCCACACTCTCTTCACATTGAGCTTTCAGGGAAGCCACAATTCTGTGCTAATTCACATTCCACCATCACAAACACAGCAGTAGAACTTTACTAGAATGGGAAGAGGACAGAGAGGGAAACCATCTTTGAAGAAAAAAATACATTATCTGATCTATGGACTGAACTGTAAATGTCCAGAAGACAAGCTGAATGTATTTTATTATCTCCAGTAAAAGTACTATTTCAAAAGCAATCCTGTTTTCAGAATTCAGTCATAAAATTATGAACACAGGGATACAAGCTTATAAATACCAGTAAAACTACTCTTGAGTATGATGTACTACCACACATTTATCATCAGAAAATATGTACTGCAGTTTGCTCAGTGTAAGAGAAAGGCAATTTTATTCTGTCTCCTTACCCTGATGCTCTGTCTTAACCAACAATACTCGAATAAAGCCAGACTTTTGGGTTGAGAATATGAGGGAGGGTGTTAATGGCATTCATATGGGTCCACCCTTACTTAAACTGCATCACAGGAGAGAAAAAAAAATCAAGCTTTTTAAGTTTTTCTCTTTAACACTGTAGTATTTACACACTTGCTTACCATATTCACATGACTGCTGCAAATCTGAGATAATTCGAAGAATGTTGTTCATTAAATTTGTTCTTTGCTCACTTTCCAGAATGCTGGCTGTTGAGGGGTAGGCAGAGTCAATATATGTCAAGTCTGACAGATAAATACCTGAAATGAGATTAGAATGAAAAGTTTCTTTGTTTAATGTCTTTGACTGAGCATAAAGACCCTCATCAAGAATACTGTGAAGAATTTTTGCTTCCACTAATGTTAAAGTAGGTTGATGAAAGCATTGTCTCAGAATAAGATTTGGATTTACCTGGGAAATCATTTTAGAACTCTAAAAGTAATTACAAGGACATGCACAGCTACTCATAAACCTCATCTCCTCCACAGCACCAATTTACTACTCCCTTGACAAATATGAAGCATACTAAACACACAATGTTAAAATATACCATCAAAATTAATTGTTTAGGAAGTCTACTACTTCATTCCTCCAATGCAGCAATTAAAAAACAACAGAAGGATAAATCATACCCATAACTCTTCAGGCTGACTAAAAACTCAAGTTCAACTTGCAGCAACATGGGAAAAATTAAACAGGGAAAATGGGCACCCAGACTGAAATGAATGAATCCTGCAGTTTGTAATAATCACAGCTCCAAAGACGCAACAGCCTTCTAGATAAGTGACTTCATCTTCCCCTGCACTGCTTGCAACTTTACTGCTCCTTCAACCCCTTGATCATGTAGAGAGGAAAATCCTCCTCCTCACACACTAATGCTGTACATAAAATGTTTATTTCTAACCACAACTCCGTTTCTTGAACTTCACCCGTTTGACTCAACTAAGCAAAGCATATCCTGACCAATTCTGCTGTTCAAAGGAATTGGTGTGCATCCCTTGCATCTTCCACAGATACCCTTATTACAAAACACAACAAACTTAAATAATACTATTTAAGAAACTTGTTTCAGTAACAGGGAAATTTTTACATTATATTTTACTTCAACTCTCAGCCTTGTACAAGCAAAATCGTAACAAGGACTTTGGCTTTACAGGTGGAAGACTATTAATACAACCTCACAAGAACAGCAGTTGTGTTTGTGTAACACCTAACCAGTACAGTCCTCAAATGTGAGCTGGGAAACTCTGGGCATCCCTCCAAAACCAACACACACACACACATACACACACGTGTGTGCGCACACAGAAACAAATTAAAATACTTGTGGCTGAAAGGTGACATATAAAAAAGTGAATAAAAAGGTATTATACATGACCTGATATACTACTAAATCTCTCAATTTTCTGTTCTGCTAGAACCAGTTTGCTAAATACCAGAAAAGATAATCAGAAACATCAGGCAGTCGCATTTAATTGCTGTATTACCTAGAGTGCATAAGCTGTCCTGAACCTGAATTTATTAACCCATGTCCAAACAAGCCTTAAAAATCCCAAACCCGATCAGTCTTCCACAGAAGGAAGTAAATCATACTTATTAACTATATTTAAGGAAATTCCCTGTAACAGGCACCTGCACTATTATGCAGGATTTTATAAACGACTCTATTTACAGAATTACCTCTGAATGATTTGTACTGATCTTTTCTTTTAGCTAAATCAAAAGTGAGTCTTCTGTAAAGAGCAGCTTTCTAAACCAACTGGATGCATTCCTATGAAATCTAAAATAATTTTAAAAGCATACAAGGGTAATTTTCTTTCAAATGTAATTGGCACTGCCTTTGTGAAGAAACCAGGAAGATCAATGGCAGCAAACTGAACGCACTCAAGTGCTGGCTGAGGATGGACAGAACCAGATCCTGTATTTCTTGTAGAGTGTAATCTCTGTGGCTTTTGCTACTTCTAACACCAGTCAGATGTTATCAAATATTCTGATACCTACCCAAAACCATCACACACAGAGTTTTAACATTTTCCACATGTACTGGAGAATTCATTCCTTTAACAACTGGAACTGTTTCTTATTAAGAGAACGTCAAGAATTGAATGCGACATTCTGTTGAACATTCTTCTAGACTACAAATGCTTCATTTTTCCTGTTGTATCCAGCCAGGCTGCCTCTTTTATTCCCAGCAACACAAATCGAGTTTTATCAGCCTGAAAGAATCTTTCTTCTAAATGAAGCCCAGTACTGTAATAACTTGAAAGGCATCTTTAGGCAGCATAGTAAAAATGTTTGATTTGTAATTGCCTGCTGAACTCTTGCACAGTCCGTTGCCATATGGTACCTCCCTTCTACTGGCAAACAATCTTTCCTTGTTCCTAACTTCTCAGCCTCCCTACCCCCCTCCTTTTCTGGAGGGTATGGATAGGAAATCCGAAGGAGGAGTTTCTTCTGCTCTCCGAGTGCTCGCGGTGACATCATAGGTGGGCTGAACGGCTGAGCCGAGTGTGTGTTTGTTTAAAAAAACACTGTCCAAAAGTGATGTATATGGAATCTGGGTCAGCTGTAGCTGGTTTAGAGCACTTCTGCATGTGAGAATTAAACATTGCAGTTTCAGAGAACATTTCTCGCTCTCTCCTGGAATAACGCGTACTGGAGCATTACTTTTTTCTTTTTTTAAAACTGATTAGGTTAGCTTGGTTATCGTATGGAGAAACCCAATTCCTCAATACAGCTTGGATCTAACAGAGAAAGACAAAAGCAGTTTTCAGCTCCAGCTGCAGATTAACACTCCACACCATCGGGTAATATAGGAAGCAAAAGCAATTTGGCCTCTGGATTTTCCATCTGCCACAGAAGCAAAGCAGCTGGAAGACTTTATTTCTTGGTAAGTTTTAAAGTTATTCTTACTTACAAGTTTAATTTTGAGCTATTTCTGAATGCTACATACATCTCCCTCATCATACAATTGTGAAGAAACAAATCCCTTTCAGCCTGAGAAACATTTGACAACTAACATTAAGACTCATTTTTGTGGCATTTGGTAGACTTTGGAAAGAATTAAAAAAGGCACTGCATAAGAGCACAGACTAACTTGTTCCAGTTTTAGGGATGAACAAGTTTCGGTTGTTTAGCTGTATTGTTATCTACAGTTACAGAAAATTAGCACTACCAGATTCTTTGCTAAGCATGTAATTTGGGTACTGTGAACATACTCATGTGAAATTCTGATCCTACCAGAAGGCAAAAGCCAAAAATCCTATTGATTTCAGGGAAGCTGGATTCCACCCAACACCAGAGCATAGATCTAGCATTACTAGAACTAGAAAATGGATACCTCAATAAAACCACTGTGAAAAGTCCCAAGCAAATCAATGCACATCTGTAAGTAGCAATCATTGTGTATAGTTTCAAGTATGTTTTTATTTATGGTTCTTCTGAGGAGTTGAAGTTGCCTGAGTCCTAGAGCCAACCAAGAAGCCAGAGTTATTCACCTATTCAGAACACAGTCGAGTTTGTAGCACAATCAATTGTGCAGCTGAAAATCAAAAGACGTTGCTGCAACAGGCACTAATATCCTCCTTCAGCAATTTCTGGACAGCTAATTGTACCTCAACTGAACTGTAGTTTGTTTCTAAATAAAGACCCATTTCATAAACATGAAATGCAGTGTACAAAGCAACACTACATTAAGTGGAAAATTGAAGGCTTTGTTACAGTTCATTAGGGGAAGGAAGGGAGAAGAATGCTGCTGCAAATTAGTGATTAAAACAAGAAAGTTGTTTACAAACAGATGAAAAAAGTACAGATAGAAATCAAAAAGTACTTGCTTATACATAGGGAAACCAGAGAAAACTTTCTTCATGCTGACTTGGAAACGAAAATGCAGTAAATAATCCAGAACAATGCAAATAAACTTAAGTGATTGTAAACTTAAGTATTTGCATTTACAAACTCAAAGCTGTCTGACACAGTAAGAGAGAATGAAGGGGCTGATGCTAAAAGGAGAGACAAAGTGTTACAGAAGACAAACTTAATTAAGATTTAGTAGCTACCAGAGGAAAAAAGTCTGAAGCAGCCTTGATAAACAAGAAAGATGGATCCTTTCCAGGTTCTTGAGCCCTTTTCCTTACTATCCTTTTGTGCTGATTTACATATGGAGGAGAATCATCTAAACAACAACAACACCACTACATCTGAAGCACACAATGTGCTTTGGACACCAGGCTCCATTCATTCATCATCAGCCAAGGGTTTGATTTACATGGCTTAGAACAATTCCTAAATCTTCTACAAATGAAAACAGCTGAGTCAATAATTTTAAAGCAATAAACTGGCTGTATACAAGGTATTAACTCTCTCTCCTTTGCTGCCTTCCAACTTTAGAGTTCAAATTTTGAAATGTTTATTTTAAAACAAATAATGCAATACTAATATTATGCTTCTGCCAAAAGAATGATCTGAAGTACAGTAAAAAAATACACTATTTGAAGTCTTAAAGGAACTTACTGAAAAGAATGGAAATTCTAAACCTTTAAACTTTAGCAGAAACTATATGGCTCTGTGAGATGTTAATTATTGTTTTATTGGGCTCTGCTTTTTGTAACGTGCCCTATTGATTTGGTCCTTAAAATTTATACACCAATGAATGAAGTACAATTTCCTACAGCAAGCATAACTAGATGCTTAATATTTTCAGTATCTAAGCAGAACTCTGGAGTCCCGAAATCACACATCTCCAAACACAAAATGCACCACTGCATTGTACCTGCCTGCTCAAACATTGCAAACACACACAGTGGCTGCCAACAAATGCAAAGGAACCCCCATGCTAAAAAAACTTTACCTAAAAATCTGGAAATGCAATGAAATTTTGCTGTGCCTTCAGAACATCTACTATGATAAAATTAACCGATCTCTTCTGTGGAGAATTCCTTAGAAGTTCTCATTTTTAAAAGGGACACGTTTTCAATGACAACCTCAAAACCCCCCGAAGATTTTCAGATTGCCTTTCCTAAAAGGAATCAGATTCATGGCAATCTCTGAGAAGCAGAATTCTGTGACTCAATACATCACGTATCTGACGAACAAAACCCAAGAACATATTATTCTTGGATCCCAGTCAATGCAATTGAAAGTAATCCTGTTATTTCAGCAGAGGCAGAGGGACTTGCTGAAAAAACACTTGTTTATATAGGGAGAAGTAACTTACTTAAATACAGAGATATACTGAAATCCATGGGAACATTTCTCCTATAGGAAGAGTGTTTTCCCCACATAAGTATTACTTCTAATGTCATGGACCCAGTTTTAAGCTAAAAAAATCTACAAAAATCCTCACTTAGCCTGTGTAGACATAGGGGAACATAATTGGGTTTATTGATTTCAGCTGCTAGGGCAAAGCTCAACAGAAAATGAAGTCTGTGTAACATCAATACCAGAGCTCCTTGATTAGCTGGTGTCATGGTCAGAGCATCTTTAGCCTCAGTATTATAATTTACTTTCTCAAAGAACCCAGTCTGTTTCCCTTCCTGTTACATGTAAGAGGGCACTGCTGGCATTTATCACTTGACCATATTCTTTTAATAAATATTTGGAATAAAGGTAAGTGCTGATACTGCATTTTCCATACAAAAGGAATCCTATATTCCCATTTACCTGCAACAGCTTTGTTACACTCACCCATATCACCCTACACAGCCCAGGGAGAACAAGCCTTGGTCAGCTCTGGAAGAACAGATTCCAATTTGTGTTGTGGGTTTCCAAATTTTACATCCTGCTGAACATGAGTCACAGAAGTACAACAAAGAACAAATAGTTTGTTGTGCAGAAAGCTAAAAAATGCCAAGTATATACCAGCTTCCCCATATCCTGATCCATGCAATGCTGTACTTGTGATTACAATATTTCTGGGGGGGCTAACACAGTCTGCATTACAGCAGTTAAAAAAAGTAGTTACTGGCTTGTTTTGCTCTTTTAAATTAGAATTTTGTACCTTTAAACACTTTTTAAAGTAATAAATCAAAAACTAATTTTGAAAGCAAGTTGGGTTTTTTTTTTGCACAGGGATCACTCTGGAAAAGAAAGAAATCAGAAGAAATGGCATAAAATATAAAATGGTATTGAAGCCCTGTCCACAGCTCTGAGTGTTTCTGACAAGCTGATGAAGAAGCTTGTGTTGCTGTGAATAACTGCACATTCTCTTCTGCAGAAGCTATAAAACATCAGCAGGCCAGAACATACATAATGAAACTTCTACAGAAATCTGAGACCCAAAACTGGGTGGCACAGAAACATGACAGAACCAGCTGAAATGACAGTTTATTCTAATCTAAAAACCATAACATTTAATAAAGAGTTAAATAACGTACTTCAAAGCAATGCTATCTGTAATCACAAACTCCCCTGCTGCATTTCCAAGGTCTGCACCAGCATCCCCACTCAGTAAAAGCAGCTCCAAACCTGCAGGGAGGGATGGAGACCGTGGCTCTGAGCTGATCCCTGAGCCTCAGCTGTCTCCTAACACTTCTGCCACTACCTGAACATCTAAACCTGCGAATCCAGGACAAAATGTGTCTGATCCTAAAACTCTGAAACTATTTCCCAACTCTAATTTTAATTTGTCATTTAGGTCTTACATATTAGGCTATCATTCTGGGATACTTTGGATAAACAGCTTCTATTTTTTTAAGCTGCTTGCCCAGAACATCAGGAAATTTCTGAAACAGTATTTTCATTTCCTTCTAAGCTGATTAAAACTCCAAGTAAATATCTTGCTCAGAACCTATTCTTGTATAACAAGTTAGGCATTAAGCTGCTCACACTTGACAAGCAATTTTTTAAGACATTTAATTTTTTCAACATCAGCATTTCCAAGAAGTGTATACACTCCCTACCAGGTAGATTTTCAGAAGAAACTCATTCCTGCTTATCTGAATGTCTCAGTTTGCTATGAGGTATTTCTGAATTTCAAATTCTAGGGCATAACTTTATGCAGCTTCTGAATTTGGCTATGCTGTATTAGACACTTCAATTCATTTAATTGTCTGACAGCCCATGTGTAGACACAGAGCTTGAAACTTTAACAGATAAGGGTAAAAGTTTAAAATGAACACATTTAATATTAGAAGAAATTCAGAAAGCAGATTGTAGTAGAATACATGACTAGAATGTGGACTGTGCTGCGAAGTGCTTTGTTTTGAAAGATTCATTTAAGTTCTGTGTATTTCAGGGAGAAAATGTGCTGCTGTGGGGAAAAATGCCCAGTCATTCATTATTTCAGTAACTCTGTAGGGTCTTTAAAAGTTCCCAAGAACTAAAATGTTATTCACTTTCTTGGACTATGAAGTACCTATTATACACTGTGAGAAGAGCAAAATACTGCACTGGCACTATGGCTTCATCCTCATCCATGTGCCTCAAAGTCTCCTCCCCTCAATCTGCAAATAGGAAATGCAAAAGTATTGAAAAATAAGTTAGGAGATACAAAGAGGTTTTAAACTTCAGACAATTAATTCAGCTCACCCTTGTCAAGTTAGAAACCACACACAGACCAGTTTCCCATGCCTGTCCATGCTGCATGTGAACATTTAACCTAATGAACCACCAAATCTGAGCACTGTCCAGCTGATTAGTATTTTTAATGTCTGAAACTACCAAAGAAAAACACACAACCAACTCTGAAGAAAAGTGATACTTTTTCTTAACTACTTTTTCCTTTAAACAGAAGTTCAGCAGAGAAGTTCACAAAACTATTAAGTTTTGGTTTTGATAAAAATATCTGCTAGTAGACACAAAAATACCTATTACTACAAACTAAGGGAAGTAAGTATTTTAAAATAAACTTCCTCAAACTTACATGCTTCCCCCCATTTATGCAGGGTAAGAAAGGATTTTTAATATGT
This sequence comes from Poecile atricapillus, assembly GCF_030490865.1. Taxonomy (NCBI): domain Eukaryota; kingdom Metazoa; phylum Chordata; class Aves; order Passeriformes; family Paridae; genus Poecile; species Poecile atricapillus. The sequence continues at coordinate 7,310,246 of NC_081255.1, read as the reverse complement.
GTTAAATGTGGTTTTTTCCCCTTCTGGAAGAAGGGCTTGCAATAGAACCATCAGACAAATGGATAACAAAAAGCTATCAAATATTTAAGCAGAATTCCTAGCTGATTGCATGTACATCATGGTTTGAAGCTTGTAACCACTGCTCTTAGTGAAGCCAAAAAATAAAGATGTGACAGGTTTCCTGAGGCTGAGCAGACACTGTTTTTGCAGTAATATTAAAGCCAGTAACAGAGCTGGGAAAAGTGACCTGACCCAAAAGTCACCTTATCATTTGTAATGTGAATGTAAAGGAAGCAGCACAGCTCTGCTTCTCCTTCGGGATCATTGTGTCAGCATTGCCAAATACACTTAAACTTGGACATAGCAAGAACAAGGGTAATTAACTTTCCCTGCTCTTACTGTATTTCTCTTTGTAATTATCCAAAGGCCACTGTAGAAAGGCTATCCAAAGGCTTGCAAATGGAGTCTGGAAAGGAAAGCCAGTTCAACAGCTGAGATAAGAAATTATCTGCTTCACAAAGCAAACAAACCATAAAAAATGAAGGGTTTTTTCCTTATTTAAGTGCTACCTTTGTTTATCATCTCAAATATTTAAAGCTGAAAAATGGGTCTCAAAAAACATTCCTCAATCTTTATCACTGCACTTTAATTCATTAGAGTTAAAAGAAACTCCCAGTTTTCTTTAAAAGATGAATGAAACATTTCAGTATGGTATTTATAATGACAATGCACCTGATACTTCAGCATTATTTGGATAAAGACGTTTTCAAAGATATAAAAATAGTGTGACAATTCTAGATGTTCATCTCAAGGCAACCAAATAAATAAACATGCAGAGCAAACATGTTCTAAGCTTTCCTTACAAATTCAAAGTCACTTGAATAAGTAATTTTTGATATTTGCAACAATATCTAATCTCCTGTCTTTTCCTGCCTAACACTCATGTCCAAAAATAGTCTTAAAGATGAGTTTTTCAAGTCTACTAAAACTGTGTATATATTAACTTGAAAAATGGGTGTATATTTGAATCAGTATGTATATACTATTTAACAAATTATATATATATATATATCTATATATAAAGCTAAAGGAGGACCAGAAAAGCTTACATAATCCAGATTCCAACATTTATATAAATAACTTCATCTCCCAACTTCTCTTCCAGGAAGGTATTCTGCAAGCACTCCATGTTCTAAAACCTCGTGCAGGTAATTGCATTGTGCACAGATCTGAGCAGTCAAACTGATTACTGAGTGTAACACAGAATCTAAGAAAAATATAAAATATTGTTTCTGAAAACTTACCCATTGCAACAACTCCTTTACCAAATCCTGCATCTAAATCTTAGTGTTTGCTGCTCAAAACAGCCAGCCAATCTAATGGAATCTAACTGCATAGATGAGATTCTGAAGGCTTGGCTACATAGATGCAAGCATGGCAAACGCATCAGTTTAGGCCCTTTAAAAGTCTAGGAGCTTTAGTTATACCTCTGGTTTAATGACTTTATCTTTTATCTGTTCAACAGGCTCCTGACAGTCGTCCCACTTGCTTTAAAATGAAGCTACTGAGGTGGACTTTGGGCGTCCTGCTGTTCCTGCTGTTGTCTATCGGGCGCTGCATGGAACAATCCGCGCCGAGTAAGACGCCCCAGCAGAGGCAGCCCCGTTCAGCAGACAGGGGAGAGGAAGGGAAGAAATGTGGTTACACCTTCCTGGTCCCAGAACAAAAAATTACAGGGCCAATCTGTGTGAACACGAATGGCCCGGGCACTGGGAACAGGAAAGATGAAGTCACCAGGATGGACATCGAGAACCTGAAGGATGTGCTGTCCAAGCAGAAGCGGGAGATCGACATTTTGCAGTTGGTGGTGGACGTGGATGGAAACATCGTGAACGAAGTGAAATTACTGAGGAAAGAAAGTCGGAACATGAACTCTCGTGTGACCCAACTGTACATGCAACTCCTGCACGAGATAATTCGGAAGCGCGACAACTCGCTCGAGCTTTCCCAGCTGGAGAACAAAGTCCTTAACGTCACGACGGAAATGCTGAAGATGGCAACAAAATACAAGGAGCTTGAAGTAAAATACGCAGCGCTAACTGACCTGGTGAACAACCAGTCCGTGACTATCTCGCTGCTGGAGGAGCAGTGCCTGAGGATCTTCTCGCGGCAGGACCCCCACGGGTCGCCGCCCCTCGTGCAGGTGGTGCCGCAGCACATCCCCAACAGCCAGCCCTACACTCCCGTGCTGCTGGGAGGCAACGAGATCCAGAGAGACCCCGGCTACCCCCGGGACAGAGATGTACGGCCACCCCCTGACCCCGCCACTTCTCCCACAAAGAGTCCTTTCAGAGTGCCACCGCTGGCTTTGATTAACGAGGGTGAGTTACCTGTCGCTATTTATCTAACCTGAGATCTCTCCACCTCTGAGGGAAGCTGTCCTGACCATAGGAACAGAAGGGAGAATTGAAAGTACTGGTACAGCTCACTCTTGCTCCTGATTTTCTCTCCCTCTTCTACCTCCCAGGGAAAGCTTTAGTTTGCCAAATGGCCTAAATCTCCCTAAGATGAATTTGTGGAAATGGCTGATATTCAGAAATTCAATCTGAACAATACTCACCTTCAAGGCATAAAGTGTTGGGCATTCCCTCTGCAGCCAGATTTGAGTTATGAAAATATGAAAATTCAATATTGGCATAAACTTTCCAATATCTACCCTTTTCCTGGATGATGCCTGCTAGCTACATGTTACCATAGCTGGCAGGAGTGAATAAGAACTAATTAATCATATACAAATTAAGTAAATTCAAGTTTTTATCCTTTATACTTACATTTGTCAGAAGAAAATTCTGCTAGAAGAATTTTCATCCTTCCATTCTGACCTGCTTTAAAATGAACATCTAAATCCACCAACAGAGTCATGCAATGAGTCTCTAAGTGTTTAGCTGAAATATTCAAGAGTGGTAAGTTTGAAAGGATAATTGAATCAAAGATGAATCCAGTTAGAGGCAATCAGCTTTGAAAATTTAAAATCAGTAACTACATTCCCAGTAATCTATTGTCAGTAGGGGATGGCAAATTAAACTAGAACCATAAATATCATGAAAATACATTCAGGAGACCATGTCCCATCTTCACATGTTACACTCTTTAGGTCATTAGATAAATTCATGTATCACTAGGAATCAAAATTAGTAACAAGACAATTAATTACCTATGAGCTGCCCTGAACTCTATCATTTTTCTCACTTTATTGAAATATTGACAGAATTGCTATTTAAAAAAAATTCAAGGATTCAGAAAAACAAGTTTTTCTCAGACATCCCTTTGAGTGCTTGCTCTTGGCTTCTGTTAGCACAGCAAAATGGTTTGGTGGGGGGTTTTGGGTTTAGGTGGCTGTTTTGTTTTTGTTTCTTTCAAATTGCCTTTAGTCACAGCTGAAAGTTCAACTTAGTTCCTAAGATGAAGCCAAACATTCATTTGTGACTGTTCCACATCACTACACCCAACCAGCTGCTGATGTAAAGAACAACTATTTTTATTCAAGGTCTGCAGAAAATTCAGGCATGAGCCCAAGCAAAACGCCAGATGTCATGCGGATTTCAGTGGCACATCATGACAGAAAGGAAACAGTTCATATCAAAGCACTGCATTGATGTCTGCTCAGACAGCACAAATATAATTCTAAAAAAAGCCATGACTTCCTGCTTCCCAGCAAACCTTCACTTCCAGGTTCTGTTCTAAACTCATCTTTTTCTCAATACATGCCTGCTGCACATAGAAAACGAGGCAATAGCACTGAGATACTAATATTATCCTCTAAATTATCCTTCCTGGTGTTCGCTGACCCCTCTACCTCCACAAGTTCAGAGTATGAATCCTTTTTTGGAAGAGAACACAAAGAAATTTTAGGAAGCTTATTGTAACATTATTCACCTTCCTTTAATCCTAGGTTCTTGAGTTGGAAGTTTAAGTGTTTCTTGCAGGGCTTGTGAAAAGGAGGGTTGAGAATTGCTACAGCTGGTAGAGCATCAGTGGTCACAACCAAAACTTGGACATTCCAACACAATGCCAAGTTACATCCCTGATTTTTAAAATTAATATAAACAGATTTCATGGTGCACAGAATCATAACTATGTCATAGAAGAAACATCTTTATGGTTAAAATATAAAGATTTTTTATAATGTATAAAGATGTCCAAAAAGACCAATGAAAACCAGACAGTCCCCATTAGAAATAAGCCTATTAAAGACTGTTATCAGAATAAATACCTGGACCTCCTCACAAATATTTGCATGAAGCAGATGGGTCAGAAAGGTCCATGTGCATCTGAATATTGTGAGTAGAGAGAAAAATGCAAAATATATGGGGAACAAAAGGATTAAGTTCTGTTCTCTGAGTATGGTGTTTATTTTGTACAAAAATTGCTCTAAAAATTGAGGAAGGTTAATGGACCTGTGAATTGTAGTTGTCACAATTACCTTAATATTTGGAATAAAAACCAGTGACCCCCCAAAATCACTGCCACTATTTTTGCAAAAAGTAGTTTCAAGTTAGCTAAGTATTTGAAAATTAGACACACCCTGCCCCATATAGTAATTTCTAATACTTCTTGGTTAACAATATAGCTTCTTTTTTAATATATGTCCAATTTTATTTTGGACTTTTCCTCTACTAATGCCCCTAAAAATCCTCTCTATGAAACTTACACAAGCACAACTTCTGTATCATCTGCCCAAGATAATATTTGGCATTTCAAAATGGGAGTCAGCCATCAAGTTATCAAGCTTTCAACTTGAAATATTTAATCTCTTCCCATCTCTACTTCATTTAATGTAGCACAGAATGTGATCTGCACTAAATCATACATCTAAGCCACAATTTTGGAAGTGAAATATTTAACAGATCATCTTCTCAGAGTATTTCTGACTTATCACTGTCTCAGTGACTTAGTGTACACAGTTACAAAAGACTAGATGGGAATGAGATACTTATTCCTTGCATAAACTATAAAACCTGTAAGATTTTAACAGAAAATCATGCTTTTTTCATCAGTCACACCCACACCAGCACTGTGGAGAATCTCTCAGTTTCACAAACCTCAGTATTTCCACTAAACAAGGTCAGTTCTTATAACGTGAACTTGAAATAATTATACTTAACAAAGAATTTACTTCAGTAAGAAGATTCAAGGCTATACACCAAAAATTATGGGGTAGGTTGGACTTCCTTACATTCAGAGCAGAAGTCACCTACCTCCACCACAACTTACTTTATGTTAATACATGCAGACAAAGTTGTGCATCAAAGCAGATGAGTTGCACTCTGTGAACTTAAAGCCAGCTGAACTCCAGAAATGACCCAAATATTACATAAACAGGCTGGTACAATTCTGTCTGCCTTAAAAACCACTTCAAATGGCCCCAAACATTTGCTTGGGTCTCTCATGGAAAACAATTGCTCAAGTCCTCCTCCAGTGATAATCACGTGGGATAATACCCAGATAACAGCAAATCTAATTAAACTATTTTTAACATTCAATTAACATTACAAAATATAAGGCTTATTTGTTTATACTTTTCCTAAAGCAATAGTTTTTTTACAGAAATACTTCTGGAACAACATTCCTGTTCAGTTACAGAGCATCCAAATTTACTTCAGATAGTTCAAGGAATAGGAATGAGACTCAGCTTAGTCCAGGAAATTATCTATCCCCTGGACAAACTCTGAAATATTCACAATCTACATGGGAATTTTAATTATGAACAAGAAGGAAAAAGGCACTAGTATATCAAAGCTACTATTTATTTCCTTAAGTGCCACTGGTTGAACAGGAAGAATGACAAAGCCATCCCGATCCTGACAGTGCAGCAATGCTTACAGCAATGGCTCAGTGTCTGTGACATTCCTGTCACAGCCACAAGCTCTAAATACTCCTCTTTAGATACACAAGCTTCATGCACTCTAATTATGCTTTACAGATTTCTTGCTAATTACATACTTGTCCAACTGGCAACTACTACCTGATAATCTAAGCGTGATTTTCAGCTTGTTTTTTCCACACAAGCTTAATCTGCAGTGAAGATCCCTTTCCCTCAACCTCTACTTTTGATTAAAGAATAACCTCAACAAATATCTTCTATGCTGCTTTGCACATGAGCTGTTTCTGTGACTGATGGGTTCTCTCTGAATTTCCAAGGAGATTTGAGAAAATAAACCCTCTGGAAGGAGTGGAAAGCTGTTGCTAATTTATTTTCAGATGTGCTGAGTTTTCAAATACATTCAGGGCATCCACTACTAACTAGTCATCAGAACACACTTTGCTTTTCATTAGTAAATTAACAGTTTCTCTAAAACAGCTGAAGTAATGACACACAAACGATTTTTTTTCTAAAAAGCAGAAAACAAAAACATTGCCGAAAACTGAAAGGCAAACTAGGCAAGGTTTTCAGAGACATGTAAGCAGCATCTTTCTCAGAATTACCAGATGGTCTTCTCTAAATATTATTTGTAAAACCACTATTCACATGGACTAAAATAGAGCTTTCAAGCAGCACTCACAACAGCAATTTTGTGTAACTGCAGCCCTGAGAACAAATGAGAGTCCTTTTAGCTGCTCAAAAATCCTTGTCCATTGCTTACTTATTTCCTTCATCAGGATCCATCTACACACATCACACCAGGATGACATATGAAACTTAAAAAGATTCCTATCCACAGTTAACAGCCTAATCCTCAAACTGGCTAAGTACATAACAGCAGAAAATTAAGCAATGTAAGAATTCTCTCTGACTGATTTCCATGTCTGTAGGCTCTTGCAGTAAATATTTGTCACAGCAGCTCTCAAACTACTGCATACTCAGAAACAGGGATGGTTGGTTGGGTATCCTGGGTTTGTTTTGGTTTTTAGTTCCACCAGTTTCAAACTGATGCACCAGAAAATGAAGGAAATTAATGTCCACTTTTTGTGAAAAAGAAGAAAATAATTAATGAAAAGAAAAAAAAATCAATGTTCTTCAGTACCAAGAGCCAGAGTACAAATCCTTGCCACAGCAGACAAAAAAAATCAGGTGTTGGTCACCAAAGTCTATTATTTGTTTAGCAAAATGAAATTTTAGTTAAAAAATATATGGAGAGAGGATATTGACATGTTTATTTATATATATATAATTAATCTCAGACAGTAAGTTTTTGCACCGTTTTCCACAGTAGCTTCATACCTTAATTGATTTACTGACTTTCCATTACAAAATATTCCTGGACAATGGGCACTGCACAGTATTTCTTTTCCTAAAGGTCCATTCAAAGACTGCCAGCAAGCCAGGGAAGCTGGGCATGCCAACAGCGGGATTTACATGATCAAACCCGAAAACAGCAACGAACCAATGCAACTCTGGTGTGAGAACAGCCTGGACCCTGGAGGATGGGCAGTTATCCAGAAGAGGACAGATGGATCTGTCAACTTTTTCAGGAACTGGGACAGTTACAAGGTAAATTCTGCAATACAGAAAATCAGTGGGCAAAGAAAGATAATTGAAAAGTGTGATCATCCCTCAGATGCAAACATAGTTCAGTGGGAATGTCCCGTTTCCCTCTGTGCACTGTTAATTTTGTATGAAGCAACCTGTCTGAGACAGCCTGGGTTTGTAGTGCACCACACAACTGGGAGACATGTTATTCTAGACAGTGGCTGGGAAGTCATTTATTACCAAGTTCTAACTGAACACATGATTTTTATTAACACACTGAGAACTAGTGAGTACTTGTAAAACTTCATCTCCCTTATGAATGAGCAAACTTAGCCAGTGAAATTATTCATTCAAACAAACTACTAGATTTGCTGGATGAGGGCTCAACTTAAAAACAGTCCTAATAATGAATTAAAGGAAGCTCCATATGCTAATTTAGGTTAGAAATCTAAAGATGTCAGGCTGGTGAAAGGAAACCACCAAACTGTTGTGTGTTACTGTGATATTATGCACTAGCAGGCAGAATGTCTATGATGACAAGAGTATGCTGCTTTGGAATAATTACATGCTAAACAGAAAATCTGAAGACCATTTGGTTGGGGAAATAATAATAAAAATAGTACTAATAATTACATATAGGACACAAATTATTTTGAGGATTTTTGCTTCTTGCATTCTTGGAATTTTGTGGTTCAAATATTAATCCCTAAATCAATAATAACCAAACAATTATTCAACAGTCAAATAATTATGCAAAGTCTTTACTTCTCAGAGCAGTGCATGGTTGGTTTTGGAGTTGTTAAATGTTATAAAATGTTTTAAGGCAGTTATGGAGTGCCTCATAAAGCAATCATAAATATTCTAAACCTAACGCAACACCAAACATTAACAACACTGGTTTACTTGGGGAAAGCAGACAGCAGATAGGAAATATCACTTCACAGCTACTGCACTGGTAGTCTGTGATTTGAAAGAAAAGATGTCTCTATATTTAATTTCTAATAAACCCTGTAAAGAACACAGAGGAATAGCGTGATTAAATTTACAGTAAAAAACACCAGCTGCAATACAGAAGCAACAAGAAGTTATTTACCTTAAATACTGAGACTTTTTCAACCTGGAATTATAACCTAAAATTCCATTATTTACCCATTATTACAAACCCCCTTAGCTTTGTCAAGAAATATTGTTTTAGTTTCTCTATTCTCTCTCCCTTTATCTCAAAAAGAGGACACCAAGAACAGAGATGTTTTGCCACCATTACCGGTGCTGGCACCATCTCATGCAGCTTAGCAGTCCCAGTGCAGGAAAATAAAGCATTTAAATGCATGGGTTGAAGTTATTCAGAAGTTTAAAGGCTTTCAGTACCCAAGTTCCACTGGTTTATCACACTCCTGCTGATGCCTGTTTTAACAAACATGGAAAACTAAGCTATCAGCACCTTCCAATCTTCTTTTGCACAGAAAGGATTTGGGAACATTGATGGAGAGTACTGGCTGGGACTGGAAAACATCTACATGCTCACCAATCAGGATAATTACAGACTCTTGATTGAGCTGGAGGACTGGAGCAACAAGAAGGTCTATGCAGAGTACAGCAGCTTCCGCCTGGAGCCTGAGAGTGAATTCTACCGCCTGCGCCTGGGCACATACCAGGGCAACGCTGGAGACTCCATGATATGGCACAATGGAAAGCAATTCACAACACTGGACAGGGACAGGGACATGTATTCAGGTAAGCAAAGCAGAGTGCCTGTGGAAAGTGAGTAATGTATGTTCCACCAGTGACACCACCTCAAAATATACAGCATAGGACAAAAAAAAATATGTGAATTCTGATAAAATTACCCTATTGGAAGATGCTTTCAATCCATGATAAAAAAAACCCCATTGGCAGGGTCCCCTTTGAGCCCCTACACCTGTCAGAAATTCAAAATCTATCACCCTCACTGACAACACCCCACAGTAATTTTCTGTTTAGCTCATCACTTGCATGGGACTGTAATCAGAAAATCTGTCCAGGTGATCTCTGAGTAGTGCTGCTGCCACAGAATCACCAGGAACTAAAGTCTCTGAAGAGCATGAAAGGAACTGCAAGCGTGCTGAGGTTTAGTTGTGTACCAATACTTAAGAAAGGGGCACATCACTTGGTTTTTGTACTCCTCAAAGCTCCCTTTTTCTTATTTCCTCCAGTTTTTCCCTTGCAGTAACAGGAAGGTTGGGGAGTGCAATACTTCAACTGCTTTTCCTCAGCTGTCAATAACCATAAAGCTGGACAAATCCTGCAAACTCTTAGACAAGCCTGTAACAGTAAAAACACAAGTTACAAGCAATTCTTTGTGGAACCGTGGCCCCGCGTGCTGCTCAGGGCTGCATCAACTCACATTGCTTCCACTTGAGTATTTCCAAACAGCACATAATCTGAGTTCCTTGGGTGTTAGCTCATGGACAAGCAGTGCTGCCAGGCTGAGAAGAGTTCTCTCCTTCACTTTCAGCTGTCACATTAAAGACCATGTCAATAACCCCCCCTCCAGCAATGGCTGCTGTTACAACAGAATTTATGATTTAGCAAGGAGAGCAAGATGCAACCACAACAGGCTATGAAGTACTTCCAAGTTGCCTCTGAGAATAAGCCACAATACGAAAACATTTAGTAAATCTCCATTTCTGCTGCCTAAAGCTGAGGCTCACCCATGTCCTTCTGTTCCACAGGAAACTGTGCTCACTTCCACAAGGGTGGCTGGTGGTACAACGCGTGCGCCCACTCCAACCTCAACGGTGTCTGGTACCGAGGGGGCCACTACAGGAGCAAGTACCAGGATGGAATATTTTGGGCTGAGTACCGGGGAGGTTCCTACTCCTTGAAAGCGGTTCAGATGATGATCAGACCTATAGACTGAGGAGGAAAATCCCACAGTGCTCCCAGATAAAATTCTCAGTGTTTGAGCTCCAGAAAAATAAAATATTACTTTTTAATCATTATTTTGCACAATCTGCCCCTGCAAAAAGCAGGTCTACAGTTTTCCTGTCTTCTTTCCCCTGTCATGTTCCCCTCTCCTTTATTAGGACCCTTCTCTACTGTGACAGTGTTTTTCTAAACACACATTCACAAAAGCAGATGTTTGTGCTTGCAAAGCATATTTATCTTTTTCTCAAGATCAAGATGCTTCATGTAAGCAGTCAAAGCTGGTAAAAAATTCCAGATATTTGAGAAGATATAAGCTTTTCCCGTTCAAAAAGCTTATGCTTTTTCAGGTTAGCTCAACCCTTATATGTAAATATGTGAAATGACATTGTCTTGCTTTAATGTGAAAATTGATTAGTTATTTAACAATTTATTTAAAAATGTTGGTATTACTTTTAGTGAAAAATCTGACTTCACATTACTGTTTGATATTTACTCCAAGAACCTACATAAAAAATTGGAGATGTTTTATCTTTGCCAGCAGAGGAAGATTTTTGCAACAAATAATTATTTCAAAATGAAGAGGCAAATTTAACACAAAATACAAAATTTATTAGGGAATTCTCTACACTGCTAAGATCTGCAAGTCCTACCTTCTGCAAAAATTTAGGCAAAATGTTTCTTGCATAAGAAAATGAATTGTATGAAATTATTGATAAACCTGAGACCATCAAATTACTTGGTACTTTTTTTTACTTTCGACCTCCATATTTGAGCTTTCTAATTAAACTTTGAACTTAAATGGCAAAACTGCAAGTCCTGGTATTAAAATCATGACTTGACACTTCCTTGCTCCAATTAGGAGTGATGTGGGCTGACCAACCATTCAGACATAGTAATTGAGATAAGTCTTTGAATAGTAAAAGTTTTCCTCCAACGCAGCTTTCTGCTCCCACAGTAAAATAAAGGTTAGAAATCAGATCTGAGTGTGTCCTCCCTGACATCCCAAATTTGGACTGCTCTTATGACACACACATTTCCCTTCCCTTATACCTATACAGTTTTTGACACTGTCAATACTAAATTTTAGATTCTAGATATCAGATTTCCACTGGAACTGATATGTAATTTAAGAAATTAATTAGAAAATACTTTCCCAACATTTAGCAAAAGCTATACCACACGCTGATTCAAACAATATATTTCCAAAATCAGATACAACATTTGTTTTCGGTAGCACGATCTCTGAGCTAAAGCTTTCTTCCTGTTATATAAAATTATTTAATAACTCCACTTATAGCCACACAGGTCGCCTAATTTAATTTTATATTACATAAAACTGAATATGCTATTATGAACTGTATTTGTTTAGCAACTCATATGTGCCTTCATGATTTTAAGGAACATTGTCCCTATTTAAAATAAGAAACCACAATAGCTAAAAGAGTAACCTAGTATTATTGTTAATTAAATCAGTCAGTATCAATTACTATGCAAAGCCTTGTATGTAATTCAGAGGAGAAAATACAGCATTTTCCTTTCAGAACACACTCTCTGGAATAGAGATAAAGCTTCATTGATAATGTATAGCTGCAAGGCTTGTAGTTAAATCTTTGGTCAGAGATCAAAGCCAACCAGTTCCACCAATATTTAATTGGGGTTGGCAGCAGTGGGGAATCAGTCCTGGTATATTCCATTCCCAAATTCCAAGAATTTTAACTGACACAAATGTTTATGATTACAATTCTGAAATTGTTCTTCATATAAGGAATATTTGTTTGTTACAAATATCATACAGACCTCATTGATTGAGTGTCCTGCAAAACATTTTTTTAATTGCAAATGCTTAAAATTCCGACTCTCTGTAGTCTCTCCTTTTTCTCTATGGTAGCTGGATAGAAGAGCAGTTCAGGTAAACCTAAAAAAAGGAAAATGCCCTCCAAAACATTCCTTTAATGATCACTTCTGACAGTTTTTAGTTCATTCAACTGGCAGATTTCCTCTCCTTGGCAGAGAGTGTATTTTACCCCAAGAAGCTCTTGCCTGCTACAAAAACTGTTTATTCAGTGTGCTCAGTGAAAGGTGTACTCTGCAGAAACCCCAAAGTAAAATTAGCTTGCACTCAGCTTTTTAATTAAATCTTATATATTTGACATTTAAAAAGTGAGCCTTCCCCAGTTTAAGGCTGTGGGATGACGTTAACTAAACAAAATCCACCCAGAAACCTCGGACTGTACAAATGCTGTGCTCTGACAGGAAAGAGTTGATTAAGTTGACAATTTAAAATTATGAGGAAGGAAAGCATAGCATGTCTTTTTGGGGTTGTTTCATACTCTGCACAATAATTCACTTTCAAATGCTTGCAACTCTATCAATTTGTAGCCTCTGGGTTGAATTTTCTAAGCAGGGTGAATGACTTAAAAAGTTTGGTGTTTTCTCTCACTCTTTTTCTTTTGAAAGATTTTCAAAAGAGGCTGTAGCATCCCTCAGGCTTCCTGCCCTGGCATGCAGAAGCTGTCTGTCTGGGAAGGATAAAGCCTTCAGCATTCCTCTATCATCAGTCCAAATTTAACCAGGCAGACCTCAAGAAAGTTCAACTTGTATGAAACCTGAAAAATGGTTTTCACCTCTATTTCCAAAATCTGTTGCAAGCACTATCACTGAAGCAGCTGAATATTCCTCAGATGAATACTTAATAACCTGTTTTCAGCTTTTCTCTTTCTGGATATCACTCCTCAAAGACAGCTATAAGAAAAGTTTCTCACAAGGTAGTGCTGCTTAGTTAAATAAAAATCTTACTTCTTAAGATATGGCTCAGTTGTTTTATTGTGCAATCTCAAATGGATCAGAACTCTGGAATAAGATCCCCTGGAGAATAGGGTTTTATTTTAAGGTGAAATATAACGTCACATACACAACTCCCCTTTGTTCTGGCTGCTTTAGTTGCCTGGGTGATACAACACTGATGACATTTCCTACAAAGTGTATTAAGGGCCTGCTGCTGAACATCTTTATTGGTGCTGCACAGCTTTTCACACTCACATTTAAGTAGGTGAGTCCACACTGATGATGTGCTGCTCTCACCTGCATTTTTAGAATTCTGGAATTGCATCACAATCATTGCTGCAAAGAGCTGAGAAACATTTTTATTTCCCCCCCACCCCAGTTAAATGTGGAAACACGTCTTGTCCACAGAGAGTGAGCTGTGGAAATAAGAACGATCTGTACTTCTATGGCTCTGCTCCTATTGCAAAACCTACATCAAGAAAGCATTTAAGCTTTCTCTTATGGCCAAGATGGCCATGAAAAAAAAATCTATACCCACATCTGGTATTTGGCTGTATAAAGGTGAAACATTCATCCTCAAAATTCCAGCTGAAATCCTTTTATATGCTCACTTTCCCAAAGACCTTCCAAACAGAGTTCTCCACGACCAATATTTCTTCTACAGGGGATTTGCAGGGGCAAATTTGTGTGGCACTTCTGATGCTCTTCACTCTTCCAAAGGGCATTTTGAGGCAGCTGCTGGCTCTCCCCACCAGGAGTGAAGAATCCCCCACTCCTCCTTTTACCATGAGAGGGAATGGTCCTCCTGAGGAATCCCCTTCCCTGCACATGCCATGATCACCATTTCCATCTGCAGACTTCTAGGTAGGCTTTGCTACATGTTTGAAACAAGGAGCAGCACTACTCCCTTACAGAATCTTATAGCAGAAGTATTCCTTTTAGGAATTGTAACCTGTAACTGATACGCTTAAAACAGTATGTTGAACAAGAAATTTAAGTTACCTCTGTTCTAAATGACTCTTACATCAGTAAAAATGCCTTGGGAAGGAAACTGAAGAAATAACAAATCTACTCAGGTCTTAGCAGAGATTAAAGCTTTCATCAAATGAGAAAACTTGGACTCAACTATCAATCCTCCAAAGTGGATCCAGATTTATCATTACTGTGTGCTCAAGGCAATTTTTTTCTTTTTGCCACATTTTTAAACCACACAAAATTAATTTTACAGGGAGTGGACCAGTGGGAATTCACTATTCCTTTGGAGAATTAAAAAAGGCTTGAGGACATTCCTGATGTCACTAATAAGAGCTGGTATCACATGAAACCAGGTCACAACACATGCTTTAACTACAGCAGGTCACAGTAAAGAGCATTTCTTTCTAAATAGAAAAGAATTATCTATTTCACTTCAAGCTATCAAGTCAAGCTCAAGGGTTATTCTAATATAAAAGTTAGACAAGAAGCTGCTACTTATAAGGGGAAAACAGCTGTAACTGAATAAAACTTAAAAACTGCTTCCCATTATTTGGCTTGGGATTATTACAATCAGCAAGGAAACAATTTGATGCTGTCTTCATATTTCAAAAATCATGGCATATGGGTAAAAAGCACCAGCCTAAGAAGCATTTCAGAACTATGGATCAAGTCTCTATATTGTCCATGTACACAAGATGGAAAAGCTCCATGGTTCAACACATTACATAATGTTTGCTTTCCTTTTTGTGCCTTTCAATTCAGGCCCTGAATGATAAACACCACAGGGCATTAAAATCTGGTCTCCCACAGTGAAATATTTTTTCTATTTCTGTGGCAAGCATGTAAAATTCAACCAATTAATCCTGGAAAAGTTAACAGCCCAGCAGAATAAAGTATCAAAATTCAGGAACAGAGATTACAGTTTAATAGACCTCAAGAGCTCATCTTGAATTCAAGTGTAAGTTATTATCTGCAAAAAGAGGAAGAATTGGATAGACAGTTCCTTAATTTTATATGATTACCAACATCTCATGAAACAAAAGCTACATTGAAAACAGCACACTTATCATTTTAATGTCTGTTTAGTTTAAGTAACACTAAATTAGCTTGACAACAAAACCAACACATATTAAATGCATTTATCTCGCTTTTAGATACACAGGAATATAATTTACTAACAATTATTCCACAAGGCTGAGTCAGTTATAACAACCTAGGCACATCGTCACATTGGTGTATATTAAATGCAGCAATACCACCAGATTTTACCATGTTCCTAACTCTAAGATCTATATTTATTTCTCTCAGAGGCTTGTGAGTTATAGCTTCACAAAAAAGAAAAGCCACCATTCCTAGAACAGCCAAGTATTTAATATTTAGGAGGGGTAGCAGGCATAACAATGGAAGTACTTCTCCAGAAGTCATTGTACCTGTACAACACGTGGCAAAGTATTTTCCTAGGAAACTGACACTGGATCTAAAACCTGCAGTGTTTGTGAGCTTTAAGATGTATTTTCTTTCTGAGGTTCAGTCCTGCCACATACAGAGTGTCCAGAATCACCTCTGGGTTGCAGATTCTCCACTGAAGTACACAGAGTTTCCTGAATGCTTAAAAAAAATGGTGTTTTGCTTGTGTAATTACTGGAGAAACAGGCTACAGCTTACCTAAGTAGGGAATACAAGGAGTCATCTTCAAGCTGCTGATATAGTCTCTGAGCCTTTTGTAATTATCTTCTTTACTCATAACATATTCCAGCTTGTCAAAGGTGGCTTTATCCTTCCGACTCAGTAACTAGGAAGAGAAAAAAGAAGGCAAAACCAGATGAGTTTAAGTTTGATCATTATGATTTCCTCTCTTACCCTTACAAGCATAGATTTCCATTTCCCCATTGTTGTTGCTGCGCTGGTTTTTTCTGGGTTTTTTTTGGTTTTTGGGGTTTTTTTGTTTGTTTTTTATTTTAAACTCAACTTCTTCAAAACAACATCACATATACTCCTTAAAAAGGAGCACTTAGTAAGTTTACAAAGAAAAGCAACAATTCTGGGTGTTAAATGTAAAAATACTTCTAAACATTAAGCAGGTAAAAACACTCATGTCCTGAAGGATCTTTCTGAAACAATGTAAGTTATCAAAAAATGAATCTAGTTATCACACATCACAACTTCATGTGCTGTCCACATCAGGAATATTCACACCAGTAACATTTTCACTCTGATTATCCATAAGTGTGTTGGCTTGGGATGGGATGGAGTTAATTCTCTTCATAGTGGCTAGTATGGGCTGTATCTTAGATATGAGTAAGGATTTCATCTATGATTTTTTACAGAAGGCTCATGGACTTGCATTTTTCTGCCAACTGGCAATTTCACTGGCTCTTAGTATTACAGAAACGTTCACTTTGAAAAGAATACTTAAAAGTCATGGTTCTCCTTCATTATCCATTCCTCCTGCCTCCAGTCCCTTCCTTTGATGGAACTAACAAGAACCAGGCTCTCTTTGTAGGATGGGGAAAGGAAGCAAAGATATTTTCCAAACATCTTCCTGAACTGCTGCTGCAAAACTGCCTCAAAATCTTCACTTCAATCCAGAGTCAGAATTTAAAAAAGGGTGTAAGGTGTTCCCACCAAATATTTTGGCAGGAGATTCAGCATTCCAAGTCCCAGTTATAACTTTTCCCCTACACTGCAATTACAAGGGTCAGAACACTGAATTTCTATGCATATTCCCTTTTTACTTCAGTTAAAGATCAACTTAGGTGAGCCTGACAGAAGTGAAATCTCCCTTCTGTAAATACACTGCTGAAGTAATTTATTTTTACTTCCATTTTTATATCCAAGTCTTCATGAGGACAGGCAAAACTAAACACTGGCTTTCAAGAGAAAGCCACAAGTTGAAAGTGAATTGTTAAATTGCTCCCAAGATATACTCATCACTGACATTCCAGCAATTAATTTGCATCTTTAATTTAGGTTTGGTTCCAATACTCAAATGAACAGCATCTGCATTCATTAGAACTGCAGACTCTTCCACAGAAAAAGGAAGCAGAAGACTGACATGACTCCCTTCCATCTACTCAAACATGACATTTACGTTTTGAAGTTCATCTCAAAACTGGTTCCAGTTTTATCAGCCTGGACTAGCTTATTTCTAATAATAATCTAAAATATTCTGCCATCATTTAATGTCTGAAAGGTTTTTTTTTAGTTTTGCTGTTTTGAAAGGTAAGACAAGACTAACAGATATAATAATGGCCTGATTTCAAACCTGAATGAAATCAACTGTATTTTCCTCACAACATGGTGATTTGCACACTCTCATTCAAGTCTGATGTATCTTTTCAGGCTCTTTGGATCATCTTGTAACAAGTTAAATGCCTTCCCCTGGTACTTGTAGGCCAGTTCATGCCATGCCTCCACCCAGAAAAGTCCAGAGAAGCCAAACACATTAGAAGTGTTTCTGTGAGGGCCAAGTGAGGACCCATTTTTAAGTCCTTCAGTTTTGGAGGTGCTTCTTTTTTAAATAATGTTTCTTCTTCTGTCTCTTTGATGAAAAAGAACAGTAAGTAAGTAAGTGCTGTACATATGCAGAGACAATAAAAGCTAAGGCTGACAGTTTATAACAGCAGGGAAGGACTTGGAGCCTTCTAAATTGCTCTTGGCTTTCTAGTTATAGTGTGCCAGCACTGAATACAACCTTTTTGAAATGCCAGCAAGAAGAGATGAGGTCTCAGGATGCTGGCTCACCCCACTTCACATATTTAATGATTATTTGTTTCATTGCCCAAACCCTCACTGATCATCTAGAATTCCTTTACGTTAAATGGACAGAAGCTGAATATTCTTTTCCGTGAACTTTCCTGGAAAGGCTCAAAATTCTTCTCAAGTTTTGAATGGGGCAAATCACACATTAAAAGCAGCACTTACTATTCTCCAGAGTTCAGAGTGTGTGCAGGCAATGAGTGAGACAAATTTCAGACAAATTCAGACATACCGTCAGAAGACGTGAATTTCATCTTTTTAGGAACATTAAATTACCAAGCAAGTATTTAATGGCTCCTTTCAACTCTAGATTCCAACCATATTTTTTTTTTAGGGAATGAATATACTTGCAGCTATTTTCCTGACTTTGTAAATCAAGTTGATTGAGGATTGCTAGAAACCATCTCAGAAATGCAGAAGAAATTCTTCCTTGTTGAAGTTTTTGGAGAGTTCCTGTGTAACTTACCCAAATGCCTTCATGATTCAAATAAAGACTTGGTGTACCTTTTCTTGCTTTTAGTATATAGAAAGCCAAAGGCTTAAAACTATCTTCAGGAATTTATAAGCTGAACTTCCAAGAGAAGAACAACTAAATCAGTTTGTAGTGCACATTGCTGGGAGCTAACCTGCAACTTGAATTTGCAAAGGCTTATGTAAGATGATGAAAAGCACAGACTCGCTTGGGATTACAGGAGGATCAAACACCTGCAGAAATGTGAGAGAAGTTACCTGGAATTTCAGAGGTTGGAAGAGGGATAAACTTTAAAGACTGACACAAATGTCAAGAGCACACAAATAAACCTTGTAAGTGCAAACCAGTGCACAACCAAACATCAAAAGAACCTGGGGACTCCCAGTTCTGAATGGTATCATCATGGTAGTAATTAATGTGGGTATTATTAATATATGGTAATAGTTACATTTAATTTGAGCTGTGTACAAAAAGAGATTTAAAAATCGACTTGGCCTCACAGTTACATAAAACTGTTGAGGCATCAATTCCTCCATATAAAATCTGAAAACCAGAAGCTCTCCTTGAGATCATTTTGAAGTGTTAATTTCACTAATATTTCCTCAGAGAGATTTTTGGTATTTGGAAGCGAAGTCTAACTTAATTGTGCATTAGTAAAACATGACCAGAATTCTAGATAAGTATCTTGGCAGAAGTGAATTATATTCAATTTTGCAAATAGTTATCAACTGAGTGACATTTTCACACAGTTATCAGACAAATAAACTTTTTGCAACGTCCAAGGATGTGTGTCCAGTGAAAGTTTTCTGCTTTTTTTAGTAATCTATATGAATCTTATATGAATCCCTTTCACAGTAGCTTCTCAGTCACCTGATTTATTCTGCCATACTGAATGTTACATTCATCTGAAACAGCTGAAAAACTACATAATATATGGAATATATATGGAATAAGGACTGTTTTCTAAGCTCTAAAGTATCAATGAGCGAAAGTAATTCCTAATATTCTTATCAAGATTACAATGATAAACAATATTAATGCCTGTCAAAAAACAGATGACAAAAAAATGATGCCAAAGAACACTGTCCTTTCACAACTGTACAAAGGCAGAACTACAAATATACTATCCAATGGAGTTGTAACTATGAAATGATAATGAAAAGTGCTAGAGTAAGTTATCAGTCAGAGAAACAACAAATCTCTTTATGGAAACTGAATCAAGAGTTTCTGAACATCTGCTCTCCATAGCAAAAAAAAAAAAAAAAAAAAAAAAAAAAATTCCAACAGTATAAACCCCTAAATGACTAAAGTATGACCCGCTTTGGCATTCAGAATTTTCCAGCAACCAAATACAAAATAGCTTCTGGCCACATGAGATGCCTCTGCATTTAGCAGAATCTGCAGGGAACTATTTTTCAGAGGAAAATATTTCTACAGCAGAATGGAAAAAAAAAATAAATTAAGAGGAAACCATAGACTTCAAAGGAACTAGAAGCATTATGCAGGCAGCAGAACAAAGTTAAAGCTTTCTGTAGTAACTGCTGCATCCTTGAAAACAAGCTTCAGGATGTTGTATTTACCTGAGAACAAATTAACCCCACTCCCTTATCCTGCTGGCTCACTTACCGCCCATGTCTTGGTCAGCCTGAAGATGGGAGCACTCTGGAGGCCTGACACCACTGCCATGAGAGCATGGAGGTTATTCAGCTCATACAGTTTCTGAGGACAAAAAAAAAGAGAAAAATAATAACAATAAACAATATTTCAAGTGCTGTCAGTAGTGAATACAGAATAAAAAACAATATAAAGATGCAGAAATCTTGCGTGGTCTAAAATGAAGTGTTACAGTGAACTGCTGTGCACACAGCCACTTTTATGGCACCTCCTAATTTTTCATTACTGCATCTCTATGGTTTTGGATTAGACTAACTAGCTGTTTCATAGCCCACAGAGAACCCTTAAAAATATCTATATTGACACACATCTTGGGGAATATATTAGAAGTGCCAGAAATTTTCTGACATTCAAACCCAACAAATTCCTTTCATAGCATTCAATAGTATTTTAAAACAACATGCCAGAAAGGACAACCCAGTGATGCATGATGCAATCATGTCAGTACCCAAAGTTTATATAACTACCAAGCCTACATCAAAGCCCCCAAAAAATATCTAAGCACGATGAAATCAAGGAGGTGAATTTCAAAAGCCATTTCTGGGATATGACAACTAATTAGTGGAAAGCAACAACCCAATCAAAATTGAACAGCAAAAAATGTTAGGGCAAAATAATTCCCTTAAAAACTCTCTACAAAACACTGTGATTGAATGCATTTTTTCACACATTTGGAATTTCCCTCCCTTTTCTTTTTTCCTTTCCCTCTGTCTCCAAAACTGTCTGCTGCCTTGGCCAGGTAACCACTGGTACTACTGTCTTGAGAGCTTAAAAACAGTCTGGAGGAAAATACTCCTCCTGAAGTTTTTCTGCAACATCAGTTGTTCTGATAGCTGTGAGCTCCCAGAGATACAAATTCCATTCATGTTTGGTGCAGTGCACCCAAATTGAGGTTTTAGCCCTAACAGAGAGACTTTTCTAAGGAGAAATTATACTCAATCACATTACTGCAGATCTTGTTTAATCCATTTGGAATATTTGCCAAAGTAGGTTAGGATTCCAGCATGAAAAAATAAGGAACCCTTCCTATTAAAAAAATGGTGGAAATCCTTTCTCTTACTTGAAACTCAGCTTACCTCTTGCTGAGGAAGCCTTTCATGAGGCAAAAGGAAAAAAGAACTAGACCAAAGGAATACTCACTAAATCCTGAAGATCAAAGGAGAGCCTCTATTTGGAAGGATGAAATCCAAAACCCATGGATGCTTTTCTGGCTAACAGTTTTGGATCAGGGCAAATGATTCTCTCTCCACTTAACACACTGCCAGGAAACTGACAGCCTTTTATGGAACAAAGGCCTCACAAGTATTAGTCAGAAATGCCATTTTTAATGGCACCCCAGTAGCATTTCCAGTCCGGGTGCTCAGACTCCCGTGATTCCAGCAGGTCCTTCTGACAGTGGAAGTTGGCCCACACCTTCTGATGAAGTTCTTCCCCCTCCTCATTCTCTTTTGGGAGGATTCTCTAGTGACCAAGTGTAGAGGGTAATCAGTGTTTTTTGGGGCAAGGTGGAATGGGTTGGATGTTTGTCCTACACCACAGTCCTGTTATCCTTCCAAGTAGTCCTGCTGAAGATTGTCCCTCCACTTACACAATAACCCCTCACACACACATAACCCAAGGAAGGTAATAAAGTTCACTGTCCCAAAGGATGGTGTAGCTGATCTGAAATTAAAAGAAGGGCTTTCCCAGCTGCTGCCAGCAGTGAACCAGAAGTCACCACCAGCCAGGACAGTCTGGGAACTTCAGGGGAATTAGGTATAATTATTTCATGCATTAAGCACTATAGATGAGATACCACTGCAGGACTGCCAGCTACACAACAGGTTGCCAGCACAAGGAATTCACTGTGGAGTAGATTTACAGCTTCTCTAAAGAAAAAGTAATTAGTGTGACCTCTGGCACCAAGCTGCTTTGATAATAGCTTTGGACAGCAGAAACTCCTTGCAACAGCCCCCACTGCAGTAACTTCATGTCAGCAGCCATATGGAAGCAAAGCCAAGGTAACAAGCACAGAAGTAAATGAACTGATATAAAAAACACCCTATATACAGAGCTTCTTGCTTTTTGCAGCTGTGATTTTTACAGCTGACAGGTAAGCAAAGCTCAACTATCTGATTGTTAGAGCACAAAGCTGCCTCCAAGCCAGCAGCACTCCAGCAGCCACTGCAGCCTGCAAGGCACTGCTGAGGTCAAGCATGTTCAGGGTGCTGCATCCAAAGCTGAGCCAGCACTGCCCAGTCCCATCCCAGTATGAACCAGACCTGAGCCCACCTGGCTTCCCACATCCTTTCTGCACTGTGGCCACACAGAGCTGAACCTCCCCCCCCCCCATGGAGGGACATGGATCATAAAGCCAATTTTTTAATGTTTGTATTTCAAACAAAACCAGAAGAACTGACTTTTAAAAATACATGAGATCAAGATACATTGACTCATCAGATATCAAAGGATGCTTAAGAGAGATCACTAACACTATGACCACAGCATGATTATTGAGCAAAGCCTGTAGAATCCCATAAAATTAGTTCTTGCTTTGCCTGAAGTTGAGAGTCAAATCCCACAGGAGAAAAATACTGCTTCATTAAAAAGGGGCTTGTCAAGACAGGGAATGAACTTGAATACAAAATTAATTAATTAACAAATACTTTACATCTTTGTTGTTGCAGGTAACCCAGGGTGGTCACAGCAGTCAGCTATAGTAAAAGGCAGCCAACATCTGACAGCAAAAACTTGAAAAACATCCCCTTCTTTTCACTTCTGTGAAGAAATTTCACTCTATTTGAAGGGCTATATATCACTCCAGATTTACTGACCCTTTTCTCATGAATGTCAGTCCAAAAGGCTTTAGGAAAGACTGAGAGCTCCAAAATGTCTTCTGAATCAAAGTCTGTTTTTCAAACCACATTTTAAAAGTTGATATTATTTGAGTAAGAGATAAAAGATCCTTTTCCTTCCAATGGTAAAAGCAAACAAACCATTTCTGTTCAGACTAATTCATCTTAAACCATCTCTACACTTTGTGAAACAAAGAAGCCAGACAGTTATTGATGTCAACAGAAACAACCACAGCTAAGTCAGGTATCAGACAAATATTTCCCCTTGAGTATTTTTGAAATGATCAAACTGGGTATAAAACTTTTGATTGTCACACCCCCTTCACAATACAAATTCTTACCTTTGCAGTTTTGATGTAGTGGCTCAAAACCTCAGCTCGTATTTTTAAAGTCTGTGCATGCAGAATCTCTCTAACAACCCAGAAGCTTACCTAAAATGTAGAAAAAATGCCTTTTAAAAAATACCGTTTCAACACTATACTTTTAAAAGTTGTATTTATTTTTATTAAAGTTTGAGCTACGGAAACAGACTTGAGCTCAAGGTAAGCCTGAGGTTGAGATCACATACAAAGCAAAAGGCAAAACAAACTTAGAGCAGTGCTCTCCCAGGGAAAAAAAAGATTATGAAGAAATGTTATGAAGAACCTACAAAATGATGGAACATAAACACTAACATTGAATCATATCCATTGCTTTGCTTTCCCACAACATCAAAGCCATGTCACTCAACTCCTATATGAACTGAACAGCTTCAACTACAGTTCACTGCCATTCCCAACACCTCAAAATAAAATTAACCCTAAAGAAAATTAGAACCCAGCTTCTAGTTTATACTCCTATTTCTGCTGATGTCCAGCACAGCATCCTACTCTTAGCTAAGCTCTCCAGGACTGACTTCACTGCTATGTAAGATCCCTGCTAAATTCAGTATGAAGAATGGTTGCTGCATTTCATACTTACATGAATGTCTCGTCTCATAAAGGCTCTGCTTTAAAAGTGTTTGGTAATATGTTTAAACTCCACTGTTTTCTCTTCTCTGCTCCCTCCCACCCTCTCCCCTCACAAAGAATGATAAAAATTAAACACCATAATAAAGCAGTAGCAAAGAATTAGCAAAAGGTAACAAATACTGCGGCTTTTATTCAGGTATTTGCTATGAGTTAGGAAAAAAATTAATTATCATCGAGATAATTACCAGCTTGGCTGGTATTTACAAAATTATGGAAAATGGTATATAAAGAAATTTACTTTAAGTTTACTCTCATACATGAAAACCTTTCAACATGTCACGTTGCTTTGATTTTTAAGTGATGCTAAAATACTTCTTGTAAACTAACATTGTGTATGTATTAGGGTTACTGGCCAAAATCTCAGTTAGAAAAATGAAATATCCTGTTCCACTTTGTACAGTACAATAGCTCCTAAGACAGAAGAGCACAAGATCAACACCTCCAAAATGATTACATCTGCAGTGAAGCTACAGAGATCTGATGAAAACTGGGATGTTAAATCACAACAGCTCTTTGGAACTGAGAAATGGAAGAATGACAAGAAAACCCACAAAAAAATCCCCACAAACATCTTGCATAAGAATGACTTTCCTATGGTCTGTTTGTCTAAGATTGTATTAGCCAGGAAAGAATTAACCATGGAGCTCAGGTTTCTGTTTACTTTCATTTTTCTTCATTTTCTTTCATTTTTTTTCTTTTTTGCAAAGCAAAATATCCGCTGACAAAACGTGTTATCCTCACAAACAAAGAGAGGTTCCATGTAATTAAAAAAATATCTCAGCATGTTGCCATGCTCAAAAATGGCAGATGTTTTTGAAACCACCATTTAAAAATTCTCATTTTTGATGGTACATCATCAAATTGTAATCTGAAAATCATAGTGACAGTACCTGTATTTAAATGACAGATTGCCATTCCCTTTCTTTAGTCATAAAATAATTTTCCTTTAAGGACAGGGCTCCAAGTGCTGAGACAATCTCAGGAGTACTGAGAGAAAAAGAGAAACTCTTGCACCTTTTTCATTGTTTAGAAAATGAGAATATGTAGATTGTTGCCAGGTCTTCTCCAGTATTTTCTTTCTATTAATATTAATATTAAATATTCTGAAGGGGTCCTTACTGAGCAGGGATTTGCACTCGATGATCCTGATGGGCCCCTTCCAACTTGAGATATTCTATGATTCTATCAAATACAGAAGTACCAAATACATAAAATATTTGACAGTACTTCAAAACTTTGCCATAAAAAGCTTGACCTCAGTTTAGTGCTCTGTAGTTACACAGCTTGAGAAAAAGAACTTTTTTCCCCCTGACTGATCAATGAGTTTTTAAGGAGACACTTTCTCACTGAAGACCAAGGGAATTTAAATTTTAAACACAGATTTCTGTATCATAAAGAATCAGGTAAGGAGAATACACACCTTAAGATCCCAAATCTCTTAAAGTTCACAGACTGTTTATGTAACAGGAGAATGCCTGTGATGGGCCAGACTGTGACACACTTGCTTGGAACACAGAGCAACACTCCAGCATTTTCATCAGGACAAAAATCCCCTGATTTCCTCTGTCAGTCCTGACTTCTGTGGAAGTTCACTGGCTTCACACAAACACTGGGACACACAAAATCTTGTTTTCCTGAAGAAGCCTGGGTTCTGTCCCAGTCCAAGCCAGACCTAAGCTCAACACCACTTCCAAGCTCTTGCAGGAAAAGAAAAAAACCCAAACAAACCAGAACAGATTTTCTTCAAAGCTTAGAGCCCTCCAGTCCCTTCAGTGATAGAGTAGGCAGGAGATACAGAATCGAACACACTTCATCACTTCCACTTCAACCACTTCCAGCCCTCTCTGCTGTGTTTTTACTGTCATAAACACAAGTTTTTGGCTGGTCTTATCTATTAACTGGTATCTTTAGACAGCACCATAACCTAATGTATTGCACATATTGAAAAATCAGTAATTAAAAGAAATACTTTTGTTTCTTTCTTTACATAAATAATACATATTTGTTCCATATATTCCTCTTTTGCTGCATTTAAATGTTATTATACCAACATCAATCAGCTACATGACTCCCAGCCTTTGGGTATGTTCAAGGCAGCATTTAAAGCCTTGACATGTAATTGTATAATTATATTATTCCCTATTAAGATCAACTGAGAATAAAAGGCTTAACTTTGAACATATCTGTTCTTGAATCACACCTTAAGATTTTTAAATAATCCCATGTTTGCCTGATCTGAAATATCAATTCTGTTATACTGCCACTTTTAAGTTCATAGTCATTGATTCAAAAATTATCTTTGCTTCCTGTGCTACAGAAAGATTGGGAAATACCCCTTTAATAGTTTCTGGATTTTTCTTTCAGGTAGCTTCCATGCATACTAACCACTCTATTTCTTAATTTCCAATAATCCCAGTTAAATCCACTGCAATTCAGCAGCACTACAATACTCAAGAAAAGGTTCTTCATACAGTGTTTGCATTTGGGTTAAAAAAGGATGCAAAAAACCTAAAAAACACTCATAGAAGAACAGTCAGCAAAACATAAAATTTTCCTTTTGCAAGTGGGATCTCTTCCTTTAAAAATTTTCCAACATACTGACTGTAGCTGACAAGTTTCTCTAATATTTTAAGCTCTGTGGCAGCTTGGTTCCTTTCCCATTTAAATAAAAACCTCAAGAAAGAGGTTTTCAGCTGAGGGACTCTGATAACCAAGAGACCAACAGTGACCTTCACACAAACAGTTACCTTAAAAAAATTGTTTATTTGAAACATATGATAAAAGTTTATTTTCAAAAGGTAAGACAATGTTCTAGGAAGTGAACTGAGCACTCTGACAGGTTTACCAGTAACAGAATATATACAAATTACTTTCAGAAGAAAGCTAAAAAAATGAGAGTTCAGAGTTAAAAAAACCGTAAAGTTATGTAATTAAAAAAAAAATTAATATTAAATATGTAGATCTATATGAACTACCACTCAACAATGAATTCTCCAAGAACAGGAGAGACCTGGCATGGAAGGATTCAACTGATTTCTCTTCCCTGAACTCGATCTGTTTTTACAGGCACCACATCCAATTATCCCATAACTAATGCTGGAACTGCCCAACTTCATCCTCAGTGGAATGCAATCAACAGCACAGAATCATCACTGCTTCCAAAATACTACCTGCACATCATTTTGTTGTGAAGCAGCTGTTAGTAATTTAATATTCTCTTTACTTAAAAAGTGAGAGCTGTTAATAGTTTTCCTTTGGCAAGCTGGGGGCAAAAAGGGAAGAGACAGATGCAAAATGCTTAATTTAAACCCAGTGAAATTCCAAAAGTTAACAAAATTTTGATGACATGTATTCCTGCCTGAGAAGGCCACAAGTCCCTATGACTTTCCTAATTATTTATTTTAGGATTAAGCTTTAGAACCCCTCAGGTAAGTGGAGCAGAAACAATATCTGTCCTTTTCCCTCTCTACTCCTATACTGATGGCTCCCTTGATGCCAGAATAAAGGCTGATATAAACTTCATGGAAGTCCTTATTCCCATGATAAGGTTTCCCCTCCTTCCTTCTGGCTACTGAGCATATTTTACCAATTCTTTAGTATGTCTGAAGTTGACTTCAGGCAGCTCCTGCAGTTCCTGAGTACAGCACATAACAACTGAGAAGTCCTTAGTGAGTTACACTGCCTAACATGGTCTTTACTACAAAAACATTCCACAATATTCAGCAAAATGGAACATTTCTTTGAAGAGTCAAAGAAATCACTCAAAATACTCACTTCCATGAGTAAGTGAGGTAGCAAATGCTGCAATCAGTGGTGTATCAGTGAGATTAGTGTCAAAACCATGAGTGTTTTTACACTAGCCTATATATTCTAACAGGAGCAACTTCAAAAAAAAAAAAAGCTAGATCAGGAAAATTTCAACTAAATGCAGAACAGCAACAACAACAACAAAAAAACAAACACACACAAAAAAAATTCCCAAATTCTTGACCAACCCCCCCAGATCTCAATAAATGGCAAGTCAGAAAAAGTTTGCAGTGTAACATTTTTTCTTCAGTCCAGTGGAGAATCAGGCAAGTGTCCAAAACCCAAATCCAAACAAGCATTTCAGTCAGTAGGTTAAGAAATATTCTAAGTGTTGTCAGTGAAGAGTAATAGGATTTGATCATATCCTCAGTGAAAATAATCATGAAAAGTGAGAAAGTACACAAGAACTGATAGGGGAAAAAAACCCTGAAAAGTTGAGAGGTTTGGTCTGAGATTCAGATGATTAACAAAGATCTCTCTAAGTCTGAGACTGGGTACAGAGGTTATGTCTGCAAGGCAGCTTGTAAGTTTGAGACATTATTAAACATTTACAAGTGGAGAGATGAGAGTAATAGAATTACTTCATCTAAAAGAGAAAATATGGAATTACTTAAAAAGAGCATCACAGTTTTGAGAGATGATTGGGTAACTGCACAGCTGGACTCCTCCAGCTTTACTTGTGGAGAAAGGGAGAATCCTGTTGTTCTTTTAATAGTTCATTTTATCCAGAGAAATTGTTGAGTAAGAGAACCAAAAACCTCAAATATACTACCTAAAAATGATGTCAAATAGAGAGTTAAAGAAGAAATTTTTTTACAGAAAAATTGTTTGGAATTTTTAAGTTTGCCTAGAATCACTTAAAAAAGGTACCTACGCTGACAAGAGGCTTCTATTTCAAACAAAAACATCTATGTGAAGCATAAGACACTGAACTAACACAGAAGGAAATTACATCTAATTACTAGTCCAGAAATCCTGCATGTCAAGTCTTTAACCTGTAATTATGATTCTGTCTTTTATATAAAACACAGCCAGCAATTCTGGAGAAAATATGCACTTTTCATCGATTGCTGCTATTTAAAACAGTATTTCTTCAACACTGGTTTGGTCTTTCTGCATATCCTGTAGATAAAGTATCTGCTAAAAGGAGTTCCTTAAGTTGCCAAGTAATCAGCTGTGATCCAAAATAAAAGTGATGTGCCAGAACACTTAATCCCACAGACTTTCTAAAATGTGTACATGTAATAATGCTGGAAAAAAATAACTCACATGATTGAATCTTCTGGTGAAAGCAACAGCATTCGGTGCAAAACGGTATTTCTCTTTTTTATTCCAGCCACAGCTTGCCAGCTCCTGGGAGAACAAGGATGAAAATTCACTTCTTTAATTCAGTGCATAACACATGTTCAGAGCCAA
The DNA here is from genome assembly GCF_030490865.1 of Poecile atricapillus. NCBI lineage: Eukaryota > Metazoa > Chordata > Aves > Passeriformes > Paridae > Poecile > Poecile atricapillus. The sequence continues at coordinate 7,281,137 of NC_081255.1, read as the reverse complement.
AGGCATATGAGACACAAATCTTGTAAGTTCTAAAATAACAGCAACAACACATTGAAGTAATACAGTTACACTTGTACTGATTCCTTCTGCAAATTGAGACTACACAAGTGTCATTTCTGAATTATGCAGAGTTATTGGATCATTACAATTCATCTTTTGCTGAATTAGAGCTTTCCTAATTTTGTTACCACAGAAAATCCAGCTTCAAAAGCGAATCTGAGCTAGAGAGCCAAATGTCCTTTTGTTTTTAATCACTTTCTGAAGATATTTAAAGAGATGATACACCTAATTAACTCAATCTAAGACATGTCCCATATTTTTAACTTGGCATGTTGCATTAAAGAAATACCAAAAAAGTGTCATCATTTGCAGTAACAATAAAAGAAACACTATTTTCCATTTTCCCTTCCAAAGGAGTCTATTTTGGGAAACTGCATCACCTTGTTATTTACTATCACTTAATTTCAACAAAGAAGTTCTCATTAAAATCATAAATAACTAAATGTAGCAAAATGAGCTCTTCCATTTGTATAAAACAGCACATGAACAGATGCAAAGACAGCATTCAACACACAACCTGTTCCACAGTGCTACCAAGAAAAACAATCAATATAGACACAGCTTACTTATTCAAGTGGTATAATAGCAAAGTACAGCCCTTCCTTTACTTATTTTTACTTCCTTTACTTATTCATGTGTTCCTTCCAGATCATCTACCCTGAAGTGCTCTCAGTTTTATCACCATGCTGAAAACTCCTCACTGAAGCCAGATTCATGCTACACATCCAGCTACCACATAACTTAGGTCATATGACTCAACATGTAACCAATAATTGTGACATTTAAGGCACAGTTTAGAAGAATTTGGTATCTGGAGAGTTTTGTTTTTTTTTTTTTTAACTTTTTTAATTCAGAAACTTCTTAGCATCTTTCCAACCAATGTTGCAAAACTAGTAAAGAATCTTATGCCAGTTAAGAAGGACCCTGAATTCTTCTCCTTGAAGTCTGTGGTGTGCAGGTATTTGTTAGAGAAGACCCAGGAGATTCCTGGCCAGGCACTGGAAAGAATACAGAATTCTTGGCTTTGTATTTAGGGCCATTCCTTCAAATTTCACTAGAAAGTTGTGCCACCTAAATCTACACTGGCAAATCTGGCGTGTTCAGCACAGGAAAGCACATACAACTGTCCTTACACCTCAGCTTCAGTGAGTATGCATGAGACAATCATACAGCCCTGAACTACTCCTGCTCCAAAGGAGAGCCATTCCAGAGACTCTTGATTACCCTCTCTATCCCTCAGCATCTCTAGTTTCCACTGGAATCACAGCTCTGCACTTGGAGGAACACAAGGGAATTCATCCACTGGCATCTGATAACCCTTCCTTAACAATGGGAGAAAATTAATTGTCACCTCAGGTCACTCAGGTGACAGGTGACTGTGCCTCAACACCCCTGGCAAAAGATGTGGATGTGTGTCTTCCCAGGCAGGAGCAGGATCTTTTGTTCTGCAGTATTCTCAAATCTGTTGCCAATGATGCCTGTACCCTGTGGGCCCTTAGATTTACAGGGCCACGGCAATGGGAAGCTTCTGCCCAGAATCATTATGAGTTTTTCACTCAGTGATGAGAATTTCAATTGAAGGACATGGCCTAAATTTGTAAGAAATTCCCATGTTTTCCCTAAACCTGTGCCATCAGTTCTGATTCTTCAACAGCTTAGGGGGACACCCACACCACTGTTCAGGGACAGACACAGGAGAGGCACAGAGCTCTCAGAATTCCAAAAGCATTTTTCCCTCCCTTTAGGAAGTGTAGGAAACACTTCCTCATCTCACTTAAAAGACCCCTCTCCCTTGTGCAGCCAACTTGCTTTTCTCTTGTTTTTAAACTAAAAGAAGAGTGGTTTCCCTTTGCCTGTCAGGCTCCCCTGCATGACCACCTGAGCTTTCTGCCTTGGGACCCTTGCTCAGAACCTTCTTGCCCCTCTCTAGAAGCTTCCTGTGTGAACTCCCTGCCCTTGGCACTGCCCAGCCTGCTGCCTGGAGATGCCATCAGCAGAAGAGCAGCCACCAAGGTGTTTCCCTCCCTGGATTTGGCCTGGAGCAGTCCCATACAATCCCAACAAGGACACATCTGACTGCACTCATGATGGCAATAAAACACACACACCACACTGGAACTGAGAAACCATTCTTATCCTTCTATAAAAATACTTCTCTGTTAAACAGGCTGTTTCTTTCTTACTGTATTTCTTGATCTTCCTCTAAGATTCCTTTTTTCATCAGAAATTTCAAACCTAACGTATTCCCCAGGATTATTTCCTTATCTGCCAGTCAGCTCAGGAACAGTCAGCTACATCATTACAACCATCAAATCTTATTTAATGTGGTACATTTAAACTGATGTGAAAAACTGAAAGACATAGGATCAAGAATACAAAATTGGAACTTCCTCTGTAACTCATTTTGGTTTTCATTCCCTTTTGAATACATAGCATTTTATTTTCCTTAAGAAAATACTGTGGGAACATTTAAATTATAACCTGTACCACACAGCAGAGAGTGAGATTGTGTTTCTCACCAAAACCTTTATCTAAGTCAAAGGGAAAGTTTCAAAAAGAGGAGAGGAGCAGCAAGGATTAATAGTGGAACTACTCTACAATTTCAGAGTGAGCAGAGATTAAGAATACTCAGTGAGTTGTTTTTTTCACTGCCCAGCCTGGCAAAGCAGAGGGGATGAAGAGGTTAAAGACAATAAGCCAGTGGAGATTTTCAATATGAACACATATGGGCAAATAATTTTGGATGATGTACTAAAACACATAAAGCAAGTAATCAGATTTTCCAAAAAAAGCAAATTGATGTGTTCTGCAAGGGGTCATGTGGCTGTTATTTAATGTTAACACAACTACCAGCAGCACAACCAAGCAAGTCTAAAACTCTCTTCTTTTACAGTAAAGCTTTACAGTCACGGCTCTCTAGAAAGCCACAACCACTACAAGAGAGGGAACAAAACCCAACATAACATTTGCCTTTCCCAGGGAATAGAAGGAAATCTTATGACTGACTGGAGGAACGCCATAATATTTTTTCCCCCCTAAAAATTAAAATGCAAATTGGCTGCTTTTGTACAGATAGATGTTTATGTCAGAGAGGTGGGTTCTTTGTAATCTTTATTTCTTATACTGCAGCCCACTAACTATTAATTAACAAAAACCCAGTAATTCCTTCTACTTTCTCAGAAGTAACTTGCAGGTATTTTTAATGAAGAAGGAAGGTGGTTTCCAGAATTCAGGAATGCTAGAGCCTGCATACAGCTCAGGCAGAGGATTGTGTCACTAAAGAGTATCTAACCATGGTAATGGTTCAAGTTCCTGCCTCTGGCTCACCCCAAATGTTAAGGGATCCACCACTTTCCTTAATCCCAGCTTCTGTGGGCAACACTAAGCTTCCATTCTGTTTTTTCACCAAGCATGAAATGGTGAGCTGTAGTGGATAGTGTGCAGGAGCTTGAGAACACATCTGAACCCACAACATTGCTCGGAAATTTGAATATAAACAGAAATAATTCTATTTACTTGCTACAGATAGAGGTAAAAGGCTGCCAAAGTATGTCAAAGTGTGCTGTAAGCATGTTCATTGATTTTGATGCAAAAAGAAAAACAACTACATATTGCTTTGAGAAGTGTTATTCAGCTCTGTTTCCTTTTAAGATAACCAAGATGAAATCCTGGTATTGCTTTTTATTAAAAAAAAGCCACCTGTAATGATTAAAGAAGTATTTTAACACGAGGAAGGTGCAACACAGTAATTTATAAGATATTTAAAGAACACTGCACACACAGCCTGAAGATGAAAATTCATCTCCAGCAACTAAAAAGAGTTAAGCATCTCTGAGTACATCTTTCAGAAACTTTATTTTGAGAAAATAAATGAACACACATTAAAGGCTAAACATTTTCATTCAGATAACGTTCTGCAGTTTGGGGAGCAAAGGGAGATTCACAACCCATGTAATGAAGATTTGCTGGTGAGTTACAAATTGCAATAAACACCCTGTTTTTAAATCACAGCACCCTGGGGAAAAATATTGCTCACCATCTCCCACCATGCATACAGATGAGAGCTGTGAAATTCAATATCAGTATTTAAAAGTCTATCAATGCCTTTCAGTCACCCATTGAAGACTCAGTTTAGGAGCTCTTTTATACAGGTGAAATCAGCTCAATGGTGTTTTGTTTTTAAATTACAAACTCCACAATGCTTGAGCGTACATGCCAAGGGATGGATAAGGATTTACAAACTGAATCAAGACATGGATATGGCACAAGCTGGTAGAAACTTAAAGGAAGCTCAAAAATCTACACCACCTCATTAACCTGCTGTAAAGATGCCTTGAGGTAAACTAAGCCTTCCACCTCTGATAATCCCTTCTGCAAACTAGAAGAAAAGCAATTTAACTGTGTTGAACCTTTTTTTGAGGTGAGAGTTGATCTTTACAGCCCTTTTCCCAGGGGATTAACACAGTTTAGAGACACATCAGCCAGAAACCTCTGTTTACTGGGAAGGAGAACTGATGGACAGGTTTATAATATATATCATATATATCAAAATAAATGCATACATTTTAAACAGGGATATTAAAAAGGACATTTTAACACCAAAAAAACCCACACAAGTGTCAAGTTTCAGGATTAATGTTCATTACTAAAAATATTTTAAATTGCTATTAAATATATTACAATATTTTTTAAAGTCTGACAATTAGAAAACCTCTGGAACTTTTAAAATTTTTAAATACCCACATGCTGTCAGAGCTTTCAGCAGCTTGTGGGTAAACACTCCAAAGAGTCAGCCAACCCTTCCTCATGGATATTTTCCAGTGAAGGCATCACACCAATTTTTCTTATTAATTTTTTCTTATTCTTATAGAGATTTCTTATAAATAAGTACTTTCCAGATATATTCGCCTACACTCTCATGTTTTTCTGAATAGCCTTGAAGTGCCTTTAACTGGCAGAATATGTTTATCCTGATCTTCTAATAGGATTTCTCTTTTTTTTAAGGTTCTTCTCCAAAGCTTTAAAGCATTTTGCTCTTTTATCTGACTCTTTTAAATGTTTTTCTTGTATGTATGTCTACTAATTTTGCTAATGTTAATTACTGCTGTGATGTAGGTTCAAATCAAATCAAATGGAAAGCTCTCTGAACAATTAAAACAACAAAAAACTCTGAAAACCCAAACCAACAAACTAAAAAGTGAACCAAAATTCACACAGAAATCCAAGTGCAGGGAATTATCTTGCTGAAATACTATGAAAGCTGAAACATGCCATCTTCAATACAGATCAAATAGCAGCCTTCAAAAAAGTTCCCAGGTAACACAAATGATGAAATCAATAATCACAGCCAGGAGATTGAGCAGGTTTCTGTACTTGAGGCAAAATATTCTTTGGTGTGTCACAAGAGTGACATAAACCTGCTGCCAGTGAAATAGTTTGTGATGAACTGAAGTGACTGATGAACTGAGAAAGACTTCCACAGTACTGATAAAAATGGACAATAAACTGAAAAATAAACCCTCAAAAGTGCAAAACAATGCCCACAGGAAAATGCTAATGGTACAGAAATGAGGAGAAACAAATTCATCATTTATTATGGTCCCTGTGAAGATGCTGAAATGAGCTCAAGTCAGCTAAAATCTGAAAGGAATATGGCATTACATAAAAACAAATGTGAGAACACAAATCATCAATGTATTATCTTGATGTAGCCACAGATCACACACATCTTGAATTCCACTACAACTATTTTCATTTTGCCAAAGGAGAAGTGAAGCAGTTATGGAAGCACAGGACAGGATGAAGTATTAAAACAGGTATCAGTAGCTGAAAACTAAAACATTATGATCAGAATTATTAAATCAGGATGTTTGTCATTCAGAAACATTAAATCCCACATGCTTCATCTTCAGCACAAGCTGAACAAAATACCAATCATAGTCCCAAAACAGACTATTAGTTCCAGATATTTTTGTTTAAAAACCATCTGCTTCAGAGCTGTATGAATTGGGACAAAAATTACAATTTATAGACATATACTTTGAAATTCCAGAATTCATACACTGGCATCACATTTCTTATTTAAACTGAAAAACAAAGCTAACTAAATACTTACCTCTGGCTGAATTGCTTTAAATACAGGCACATCCATTAGTGTAATTTGACCCTGGAATAAAAATTTCAAAAAAACATAAGTTAAGATCAAAATTAACCTTGCATTCCATTCAGGTGCTGTGCTGCTTAAGAACTGCATTTGCTCTGTTTCCATTTCTTATTTGGCTTTCATTTTGTACCTCATTTCAGAGGTTTCAGCTTCTACCACAGGGTCATCCTGCAAAACCAAAGGAAAACGTGCTCCTAGCTCCACATACACAAATAATAAACAAATTATGAGAAATTATTCTCAGGAGCATAATCCTGCAGTTACATGGGCAAGTAAGAGCTTGAACTCAGAAACATAAGAGCCTTCCCAAGAAGACAAGGAACTGACTGCAGTTGCTCAAAGGTAGCTTCTCTCCAACCTCTGAATGTTAGTCCAGTTACACAACTCTACTGAAACATCCCTACAACTTTTCAATCAATACTTGAAACACATTTGAGTAACGAGGCAAAGCAATTGCTCAGTTGCTCAGCAACAGTTAAAATTAAACACAGGCATCTCTTTTCCAGCAAGGCAGAGTCAATAAGTGCATTTTCATTCTGGGATGTTTGCTTAACTTTGAAAAGAGTGAAGTCAAAGACCAGGTTTTGCATCTTGAAATATATTCACAGAGCCTTATTTTAAGTTTATTAAACCTGCACATTTTAGGATTGCTGACAGCCTATGTATTCAGAAAAAAAGACCATTTCTTTCAAAGGCAGCCCAGAAATACCAGTGCCATCCGAGTTAGGTATCACAAATTTTCTTTCAATAACGAATCCAGGAACCTTGTTCTGTTCCCTCAGCTGTCAGCTGCATGGCTTTATTCCCATTTCTTTGAAAACAGCAGTGCCATATATACACTCCAAGGTACACACTGACAGCTTTGTGACTCTCACAAATTGCAGCTGCCACTGGATGCCACCATGGATGGCAGAACAGCTCCTCAGAGAAAGCCAACCTGGCAGGAGAATTTTAACTGGGATGCTCTAAGTGAAAGTCAGCTAGTACAGAGTGTAACTGCTCTAATGAGGTACATCTTGACCTCTAAATGCATTTTTAGATAGGAATTCTGTCAGTCAATAATAAACATTAAAAAAAAGATATGTATCATTTCTCGGTAACCAACACCCCGACACAATCATCTGGTATTTTGCAGTACAATACCAGAGAAGTAAGAAGCACTTTATATGTTTCACTTTTACTCTCTTTCCCCCAAACATCACAGAGTGGGGCTGGAGTATCAACGTGCTGGAGGGCAGGAAATCTCTGCAGAGGGATCTGGATGGGCTGGATCGACAGCCAGTGGCACAAGAGTCAAAAAGGCCAAGGGTTGGGTCCTGCCCTTGGATCACAATCCCAGGCAGAGCTACAGCCTGTGAGGAGAGTGGCTGGAAAATGAGGAAACCAGTCCTGGAACAGCAGCCACAGAACTCCATCTCCAGTCTCCCATTTGTGTCTATCAAGATTTCTCAGAAATCTTATAGTGCATCGTTAATGCTTCTCAGTAATGCAAATTAATAGGAAAAATGGGTTTGGGAATGTGAAATGAAAATGGGCACTTCAATAAAATTCAAATAGAAGGCACATTAAAAGATCCTTACGAAACACATGAGCATTTCAATAGTTATTAACGTTTCACTGCAACTCCTCCTCACTAAAACAAGATTGCAGTAACAGGACAATAAAAATAAGCCAGGAAACCGATTCTTTGTTAACACTGAGAAGACTTAAAAATAAATGTTGCCTTTCTTGCTAGCCCTCCAGAATCCATCCTCTTCATCAGTCTGAACTGCCTTAGCTAAATTTAACTTGCTTCAGTAGTGAGTCCTAAACAAATTACTACTTTAAGATGGGATCAATATAAAATAGTTAAGAAATAAAAAGTATTATTAGAACTTCACACCAGAATTCATTTATCAAAATAAATGCATACATTTTAAACAGGGATATTAAAAAGGACACTTTAACACCAAAAAAACCCACGCAAGTGTGAAGGTTCAGGATTAATGCTCATTACTAAAAATATTTGGAATTGCTATTTAGTAAATTACAATAAAGTCTGACAATTAGAAAACCTCTATAACTTTTAACAGAGAAACCTGTTTCTTCTACTAGCACATTGATATTAGGCTGATGGGGTTTTTTCCTAGCTTGGTTGACACATTTTTGCTTCTATTAAAAGCTTAAGTAACACTATCACAGAAGCACTTGTTCAAAAAGCATCCCTTATTGCAGTTCCTTTCTTAGAGAGCTTGAAATTTCCATTACAAGTTCCCAGGGCTTAGCAAATTGCTCATAATTCAAAGGAATCAAGCCACTGAGAGTTGAATATCTAAGCCGATTGCTAAAAAGCCATTTGAGTTTGTAAGCATGACAGTGTAACTCACATTGCAGTTACATTAACAACATTTTGTTAAAACTATGTTTAACAAAACAGATTTTTTGAAACATTAACTTGCTCATATTTATAAGGCTATATTTGTGAGTCTAATGACTGAATTTTTATTCTTTTAAAACATGCTTGCTCACTGCTAACTAAGTAAAGCAGACAAAGGCTGGCAGTCTAATTAACAGCACTTGAAATAACAAAGCTTCAAAAATAATTCTTGAGTTTTATGTTATGTGCCACTGCTCAATTCTAACAGCAAATAAAATCTTCTGCCTTGACCATCTCACAGGGAATTTAAACCCCAATAAACAAAACCCCTAGTTTGGTTTCTGTAAGTGAGAGAGATACAATGCACTAACTTTTCTCACTCCAGCTCCTTAACCCAGCCAATACAAATTCTTGGAGAGCTTCCCTCTCCCAAATGTGGTTTAATGCTTTAATATTCAAACCAAAAATTATAAGTGTTCAAATCAACTTGTTACATGAAGCACGCCAACCATAACTTCTCTGGTTTTGGAGCTGCCAGCTGCACAGACTTTAAAAAAATAAAAATAATTACATGTGCAATACAAAACTGTGAACTTGTCCTTACTTATCATTTAAATAAGCATTCTGATTATGCAAAGATAGGGAAACTTGGTATTTTCTCTCTTTCCAGAAGTGATATCTCTACCAAGTTAATTTGGATAATGAGGTATTTCATCATTGCAGAGGGTGAGCTAAATGGAGGTTTTGTTTCTGTTTGCCCTAGATCCTAGATAACAGTTCTAGAATATGAGTAGAAAATGTATGTTTTTAATATATCACAATTTTATTTCCCAATTCTCAACCACTTGAAGAGCTGTACAAGACAAAACTATATTTTAAAAGCAGATCATTGGAACATTTTCCAATTTGCACACTTTCCCACCCCTTCACAGCCACAGGAGCTTTGCATGTATAGAAGACCTTGCCTGGGGAATCTCCAACAGCCACGTGTAAAAATATTTTAGCTCTCGTGGGTGTTGAGAAGTTGGACTTGTTAACAATCAAGTACTTCAAAACACTAAAATTATTACCACACAGTTTCATATAAAGAGGTTTTACCCCTCTCTCGGGGAGGTCTGCCAGGTCAGAAGTTTTACATTCAAACAATCCAGAACTACATTTCTATGTGCTGCTTCTTTGAGGAATATGAAGAAGCTTAATGAAATAAAATTTAAAATTACTTCCTGATTCTTTCTCTTTGCTATGAGGACACATGGATTACCCTTCTCCCATAAAAACCCATAACTTAACAACTTCTAGTTCCAGTTTAGACCACTGCATTAAGCTCCTCTCCACATTTCTGTATCAAAGTTCTCATTGGACCTGGGCTATATTCTCACTTTTCTAGTCCCCAGTCCTTCTCAAGCATGAACTCTTTCTATCAGGCCATCTGCTGTATGTAGTACGAGTTTTTCTGCCATGTACCTACTCTAAGGACAGGGCACTTCCCCCACTGCTCCCTCCCAGACAGAAAACCCTCAGTGTAAAAAGAAACTCAGTTTCTGTTTGAGGTGAAAAAAGTCAAATGTCTGCATTCTGGTCACTGAAGAATACTGCCATCACCTGATTTTCCTTGAAGCCATGTTGGTTGAAGCAGCACTTCATAAATTGTTTCTTAATCTGAATTTCTAGAAGGAATGATATTTAAGCCTTCCAACTTGGCTTAGCACTGTCTCTCTGGGCTGCCAGGATATTTTCCTCACTGAAAAAAATAGCTAAGCCTCTGTTAAGCACAGCATCAGTAGGAGAATAATTCTGCTGTCCAGAATGAACACCAGGGGATTCAAGATCCTGCGTTGAAGCTCTACTTGTTTTCTCACAAAGTCCACTCCAAAACTTTTATCATTAATAGTTCCTCCACATGCTATAATTAAGTTGCTTCTTGCTCTCATTTGGAACATACTTACTCTAATATTCTTCTGAGAAGTAAAGCTGACAGGATGTAGATAATCTGATATTTCACTGTCATAAGAACATCTCTGAGAACCCCTCCTTGTTTAATTGAAACAGTTTTTAACTAAGCTCTGTTTGCACACTGTTTCCAAAACAAGCAGTATTTTCTTCCAACAACCATTTGACAAAGCTTCACAGGAATGAAAAAGAAAGAAATACACACACTACATCTTAGCATGAGCTTACTCCATAACACTTCCAGGGACTAGGGCAAAGAATAAAGAATCCTTCTTAGATAACTAGGCAGGAAAAAAAGCAATGGATTTATACAGCTGCGCTTCCCTTAATTCTACCTCAAATATTTACACCACCGTGGCTAAGTTCAAGTATAAAATGGAAAAGTGAGTCAAAAAGTAATAAATAGTCTAATAATTAAACAGTAGATGTCTAAGAAATAAGAATTTACTGTAAAGCATAAAATAAATATTTCCTCAACCTGAGGTTGGCCAGCACCTTAATTTGGAGCTCATGACCCCAAGCATTCTTCCTTCTTTCCTTCAGCCTCACCAGCCTCCCCTTTCCACTGCCACTGCACCACTAACAGATCCCTCCCCCACAAATTGTGCCCTGTGTGCTGAAAACCACATTTCTCCCTTGGATGAAAATGGGGAGCATTCAGTGTGACCACGCCGACCCTGGGCACACAACACCCCCCCAGCAGGGCCAGGCACCACGGGGCAACCCTGGCACCAGCCTGGCTGTGGCTTCCAGCCCAGGAATAAAGAACTGAGCAGTCACCAGCCTAAAAGCAGGTCTTTAAACCAGAGATGGTCTCCTCACTAGTTGCATCTTACAAAGCTGGCCATTGAATCCTTAAATGTGTCCTGCTTCATACTCATTGAATGGGATTCTTCTTCCCAAAATCTATGCATTACATATCTATTATAACGTATATATTTACATACATATATATTATATATATAATATATATACACACACACACACATAGATATATATTTTAAACAATCAGGTATTCAGTACATTCCCTGGAAGCTTTCTGTAAGCTGCAAGGTGATAAAGCAAACTATAAATTTGCAACAGCAGCAGCAGAACCTGAAGATCTCACCCATTTCTAAAGCAGCCTTCAACCTTAAGAAGAACAAAAGCCACCCAGTTGCTAACAAAGTTATAACTGACTATTACACCTATATTACAAGAATTTCCATTACTGCTCAGACTGGCCCCCTTGAAGGGCTGGAAGGCTTTTGCTTGTGAGACAAAGGACCATTACATGAAACAGCACTCCTCCTGTGCACTCAGGACAGTGTTACATGATTGCCAAAGGGGAGAATATGGAAATAAAATCATCAAAAATATCTGCACTCAGGTTTCTCTTTGGCTTGGTAGCACCTTCTTGAAAATACAGGATTACAAGCAATACCTTTTGTTGTCCAACTTGTCTCTTACCCACTAAATGACTAAACAGATGGAGTTTTGAAATAATAATGATGTCTCTGAGACAGTGGGAACTGAAAATACATCTGTGTCTCTCATTGGTACTGAAATCACCATCGTGGATCTTATGTCCAGTATATCTCAAACTTAATTAGCTTTCACATTTTTGTTTTTCCTCCTTTGGTATAATTGTACTTCTCCCATCTGTGCACAGTGACCTGATCAAAATGCAACACATCACACAAGGTTCAGGATGGGACCTCACAATGGTTATGTTGACTTGATCAGTGAACTCTCACTTTTACAATACCTCTGTACAAGAACTCTTTTCCATTGGAGCCAAGGTTTCCTAATAATTATTTAGACAGCTGTCTAACTACTTGTCGTGCAGCAACTTACTTCTATTGCTGTTTTACTGGCTTTTTCACATTATCTTTCCTCTAAATCAATAAGCTACTTAGGTAGCCTGCAAATTATTTCATCAGTTTATTTCATTTATATTATTTCATCAATTTACTTCAAAATAAATTGTATTATTTTAAACAGCATTCACTCAGCTGCCACAGAGACATGTCTGTAGCCTGCACTGCATCCATTTTATAAGGACTATCACTACTCAAGCTTTCTCATACTTTGAAATACAGCTGGCAGCATATCCATGTCCAGCCCAAGAGGTACAACCCACCACCAGGAAACCTCACACACTTTTGCATCCTCAAGAGTCTGGCCCTACTGCATCACTCTGGTGGCCTTCACATCCACGCTGAAACCCAGGAAGAGTAAGAAAGTGGCCAAGAAAATAAAAACAAGTTTAAGGGTCAAAGATACTTTTCCTCTAGGGTACCTAAGTTTTTGGCATGTTTACTTATTTCGACAACCTTCAGCAAGAATGATCAGAAAAAGACAGCACTCAAAGCAAAAAGGTGCTACTGGAAAAGTGGATACGTGTGCCTGGGGAAACAAACATTAACAAAGTGCAGCTGTGTAAAGAAACATTGAAAAAGAAATTAAATTAATTTTTTCCTTGCCAAAGGACTGAATACTGATGATTTTGCTCAATTGTTCAGAATTCTACATGCAAGGCATTTCGTATCGATTTACAGTAAATCAGACCTGGTATGAAAAACTAGATCCTTAAAAGGAAAAAGGTGAAAAGCAAAAATGTTTCTTTTGAGGGACTGAGAGAAAAGCAAAATTATACTTGGTAAGAGAAACCAAAAATACAGGCACAGCTGTAACATGAAATGCTTAATGAAAATATTCCTGTTGGTGAGTAGAACTCTACCCACTTTGAGGCATAACATGAAAACAGGAAAAACACTGGATTTGAATACAGATTTTTATCTAACCAAGATTTCTTAAGTGGGTAACATTTAGAACATATGGAGTCAAAGGTTGCTGCATTTGAGGAAGGACTAGATGGTGGAGCAAAAGGATTAAGAAATGTGATTCTGTGACAAGGCACCTCTGTATATTCTGCTGTCCAAGTGACAGCAGCTCCACAGAGACTGACTCATCTATTCTGCTGCCCAACAGCATCCACCACTGGTAAATAGTAGAGCCTTTCAACAAACTCATTCTGGCCTGAATATATAATTCCACTTGAATTCATGTCCATAGCCCCAAATTCCCTAAGTACTTAGATTTACTTTATGTACAGGAATCGTAAGATAAAACTGGAGGGACAGTCAGCCCCAAAAAACATCTTCCCATGGAAAGTAGGTGATTCATTGCCCAGCTGTTCCTGACAACAGTGCAAGGAAGAGGCCCAAACCACATGACTTGAGCCTCAGTCAGGAATCCCATAATTAATTATGATCCCTAGCCAAGAAGAATTTAATGTGTAAGTACCACTTCATAATCCAGCTGCTTTAAATTTTCAGTGTTCTCATTAAAATCAATTGAGCCACTAATAATTAACTGAAATAATTATTAACAATTACAAACCAGAACGAACTAAATGGGAATATTTTGTGACACATATTACTCCATATCAATAATCTCCCCAGGACAACTCCTCGTGAATCTCATTGCTTGAATCAGAAATACATTAAGAGCTTAACAATCTTTCTAGTAACATACTCAAATCACTTAGAGGGACCACCTGTTGTCCTCACCTCTACAAGGAGTAAAAACAGAACAAAATCACCCAATGTTTTGGTTAAACATCTGTGTTTATTTATTCCTTTATTTTATTTTATTTACATTATTCTGTGCACCCAAAAGAAGAAAACTAGAAAAGCTTCCTAGAGCAAGAATTAGAGGAGTTAAGAATTAAAATACCTCCAGAAAAAAACAGGTACAGATCAAGTATAGCCTTGCAACTAAAATGCATGTCAGAATTAAGCTGTGTCACATAAAGAATCTTTAGTCTATGCTACCTATAAGAGTATGAAAAATACCTGGACAGCAGAACCCAAAAATATCACTTAATTTCAAACAGAATAGAGACAATGAAGAACTAAAGAACAAAATCTGTTCTTAAAACCCATGGATGACAGAAGTTAGGCAAAAAATGTACAGAAATAGAGAAGCAGAGGAAAAGCTGCAAAGGAGATTCACACACAAAGTAATTAGAATTCCTGGACTTGCTTACCGCATATTCCTCTGGTGTAACCTTTAGAACATCAAATACCACTGCATCAAAGCTCTTCTTCAGTTCAGCTGAACCCTTGTCACTCAAGGACTCAGAGCTGCTACTCTTCTGCAGAAACAAACAAAAAAAACCCACTAAGGATATTTTGGAACTGTTTTCTTCTTTTTGTCTTCTCTTTCTTACACTCCCAAAAGTAAAATTTCTGTTCAAGCGTCACTGTTCACATTAATTTTTCTACTGGGTAAATTATCAAGTCAAATTCAGTCACAGAACATACTTTTCTCCTGACATGGACTGCAAAAAATCAGACCCTCAAAGTGACATCTGGATTTCCATAGATTTCCTTCTAGCTGAAGGAAGGCAGGGTTAAATTGAATATTAGGAAGAGGTTCTTTGCTGTGAGGGTGAGGAGGCTCTGGCACAGGGTGCCCAGAGAAGCTGTGGCTGCCCCTGGATCCCTGGAAGTGTCCAAGGACAGGGTTTGGAGCATTCTGGGATAGTGGAAGGTGTCCCTGTCCTTGGCAGGGGGTGGCACTGGATGAGCTTTACCATCCCTTCCAATCTCAGTACTTCCACAATTTCAAAGGAATTCCTCAAAACACAACAGTTATATTTTAATGCACAATTAAATTCCAATTTTATTGTCAGGGAAGGTAATAACAGCAACAATATTAACAAAAGCAATACAGTCATACTGAATTTCAAACACAAAAACTATCACGATGGTAAGGAAAAAGACACGGTCTACCCCAAGGGAATAGTTATCAATTCTCTTCCTCTTTCTCTTAAAAACACGGATGCTTATAAAAATTACACTGAGCTACACATGTTTCTGTTGAAGACATTTAGCAGAAGGAACTTCAGTGCTGTTTTTAAATTACAGTAATTCATATTTTCAAAAAATACCACATCCTAAGATATCATTCTATGAACATTTATCTACAGAATGAAGATTTTGCTTCTCTGCAAAATACAAATGCGTCTCAAAAAATTAACATTTCGTATTGGTTTCATATACACTTTTCACCTTAAAGCAATACATCTGTGTTATGAGCAATCACTTCTTCTAGCACATAGATGCAGACCTAGATTCTGTTTATTAATTCCTGAAGTTCTGTCAGGGGAGGTTAGGTTTGGATATTAGGAAAAGGTTCTTCCCCCAGAGGGTGGTGGGCACTGCCCAGGCTCCTCAGGGAATGGGCACAGCCCCAAGGCTGCCAGAGCTCCAGGAGGGTTGGGACAATGCTCCCAGGGATGCACAGGGTGGGATTGTTGGGGTGACCAACACAATCAAGGCCCTTTCTGACAGTCTGTGCCATTTTACTGCTAATGCTGCAAGCTTTCAAGACAGTGGACATGGGACCTAGAGAATTCAGCCAGTTGAAATAAGCTCGTGTCCATTTTCAAGCACTTTTGTTATAAGGATACATCATGAAGAAAATGCTTTTTTAATAGTGATGTCCACTTTTAATTAGATTCTGACAGTACAATCTCTCTGAAAAATCTGCCTTTGAAAACACCACCAAAAACTCCAAACCAGACATGCATTTTCAGTAACCAATATGCTTACAGAAACATTTCAGTCACAAGTCCCCTCTCCTACTTCTTAGTCAAGATAGAAAAAAAAAACCCACACCACTCCCTTAAAGTAAATTCATGTAGTTTTGCCAAAATATATTTTACTCAATTTTATCAGACATCACATAAACATTCAAGACTATTGCTGAGTAAAAAGGTTGCTTTCCTCCAAGAAAATTTTTCAGGTGCATGCCAAAAAATAGTCAATGATTCATGAAGGAATTATAAGGGGAATACAAGAATTTATATAAAAACAAACAATAATCTTGGAGACTGATGCCAGCTTTCTTGACAATAGTTCTGAAATTGTGGTGAAGATTATTTGGTTCCTTTTGGTAACAGAAGATTCCAATTTTACTTCCACACCTTGTTTGTGGTACTCCTCATTCCCATATGCAAGAGCATACCACACATAGCTGCTATCAAAATTCATCTGTAAATATATAAATAAACAAAACATCTTTGGTACAGTCCAGAGATTTGAGGAAGGAAGCAACTACAGTCAGGACTTCATGGCTCTCATCACTACTGGCTTTGTAGTGTTCTAATTTCAGCCCAAGCCTCTTCCTTAACAAGTAGATGACAAATGGAAAACAACATTCACTTCAAAATAAGAGGCATCAGCAGATGAGGCCAATCTCCATTGCTTGCCTGATGCACACACTCAACTCACAAGCTGTTCATTTCTAGAGGGCAGAAGCTTTGATGGGCAGGAGGGATCCCTACCTATGCCAGAATATAGTCCAAGAGACAAAGGGAACAACTTTATTCCACTGCTGCTGTGTCAGACTGCCCCTCAGCACACACAAGTACCTGTCAAAGAAAAGAACATTTCCCACCGGCCTTGCCAACCCAGCTTAATGTGCTAAGAGCATCTATTCTTGTTAAAACTTGAAAAGAAAAGCTTCCTTGTCTAGATGTGATGGAAGAGAACATGGAAAAAGGCAGCTTTGGCTATGGTACATACAAGTTCATGCTCTATTTTGGTATGCCAAGTTCAGGACTCAAAATTTTCTTCACACTGAACTGGGGTTTATGAAACCAACACACAGAACAAGAATCTGTTGGATGAGAACTGCTAAAAGAAAAACTTACATTTTAGTGCATTTAAAGTAAAAACTGAGTACTTAGTTACCCAGTAACTGAGGATTTCAATCCTTACCTCTGAAGCAGTAGCTGCAATATTAACACTGCTGGGCTGTCCGTTCATTAGGTCCATACTGCCCACACCATTAATCTTCGGCCCTACATGTGCAGCAGCAGGATCATCTCCAAGGCAACCGAATAACCATTCCTACAAAGAGCAAAAAAGGTATCAGAAACCACTTTCTGCAGGGGTTTGAATCAAGATTCAGTGCTTAAAATCCTGAATAAAAATAAAGGACTTCCAATTTGGCTACACCAATCTGAGGTCCAGATTCTTACCCGTATTTTAAAATTACTTACTTAAAACCAACATAAAAAACTGAATGTTCCATTAAGAACCATCAGTTGCTGGCAGCATTGACTTAGCATATTCTTTTCCCCTGTTATTTTCTCTATTGCAGGAATCAATATGTAAATATATGCAGTAGCTCTAACAAACTGAGGTCTGCAACATCAGTTCACATACAATGTTTTTCCTTTATTACCAACTTTAAAAAGTATTTTCCAGATGTTAACTCTATTAGGTAACTTTAATAAGGTATTAATTATCCAATAACTTCCTATCTTACAGGACTCTTCACCAGCTTCAAGTGAAAATTATTACATTGAAAGCAATTAAAAATACAAGTGGAATATATACTTTTATCCACAAATGACCCAAATTATTGCTTAGTAAAAAAACCCCAAACAGAAAAACACACAAAGGCAAACTCCACCCACTGACTTTTAATGCCTCCTTGCAAGAATATTCTGATTTTCATTTTTGCAGAGAAAAGACTGCAAAGAAATGAAAGCCTTTGGCATCCACTATAAAAACTAGACTACCCAACCCTAAAGTGTTACAGAGTAAAAATTGGTTTGTGCTTAAATTAATGAGCTGTTAGTGCCCTCTAGTGTGAAAACTATTATAAATCAGCTTCCATGGATCTGTGTCTATAGCACATGTGACTGCTTCCAAAGTTGCTGCTGTTTATGAAATTCACTTTAGGTTTGCAGTTTAATTCAGAGCTATTGCATGGTCTGAAAATACACGGAGAGTGACAGGTAACTGGGTAATTCCACATGACAAAAGAGTATTACAGCAGCTCATACTTAATGCCTCTAAGGAATGAAATAAAATAATCTGCAAAGCTGTACCTCCAAGTGACCTAAACCAAGTATGTCAGACAGGCAAGCGTGGAAGGCAAGAAACTACAATATTTAAATAAGAAAATATCCTAAAAAAAACCCCAACAAAATAATATTTAAGCAATAAAACATCCTCGAATTTTAAAGTGTCACCATAAGAATGCACTACAGAAAGAAAAGTAATGAAAGAGAGCAGTGTGGCAAACGTCAAACACTACAGCTTCAGGTATTTGTGAGTATTACCATCTGAGCTGTGCTTCTGCAGCTCAGGACAGCCACCCACATTCCACCCCTTGTTTTGGAAAAAGTGAGGGAACTGTCTGGTTCACAGGACAGAGGATGCTACATTTCACTTTAATGTTACACTCCCAGCCCATGTGCTTTAATTAACACTGATTCCTCCACTAAAAATGCATTCATCTGCACTTAAACTTTGAGTTACAGACCACATAAAGAAAAAAAAATCTCATGTCTGGCTTCTGAGTGTCACTGCTGTCCTGTCCTTCCCCATCTCAATTACCCTTCAGATTGTCTTGTGGAATTATAGCCAAATGCACAGCTCCCCAGTGCCTCTTTCCTACAGCTTTTTCATTTACTGAAGGGAAAAGCACAGAAATAAAACTCTGATACGTTACAAGTTTCATTTATGTAGTGACAGTAGAGGACAGAGGTATCACATCTTCAAAACCAGATCCAGGCCCTCCACATGCTCAAAATGGTACATTTATCCCAAAGTAATCTCCTCTGCTAAAAAAACCCTACCCTTTAAAACTTCTAGGTTTATTTAACCACTGTATTTTTAAGGAAAGTAGATATTTGGCCTTGTATGGTACAGTTAGGGAGAGTATGAGGAAACTGTGTAATCTTAAATTAAGGTTATATATTTGACCCTTGGCTTGGATTCAATTGTTCCCCCTCCCAATATTAATGGGAGCCAAAAAAGGAAAAAATTAGGGATGTCCTTCTGTGCAAGGAAAAATAAAAACCTGAGGTCTGGGAGATTTTTTTGGGGGAAGTATTTGGATAGTGCTAATTGAAAGAAATTACGCTTATCATAGAAGCCTATGGAATTGGCAGCTCAGCCTCACATCAACAAGAACAAACTAATTCCTCTATCAGCAAATGTTAAAGCCTGGTTTCCTCAATGATTGCTCTCACATAACCCACAGGAACTTCCTCCCCAGATTTCCTGACCAACTTTCCACCTCAGAGCATCTGCCTGGAAGGAACAGTGGTGCTGCACTCTGGTCCAGGTTCTCCTTTTCCACCTGGTTACTGTGATGGGAGTTGAGAGAACTCTGTCTCTTAGTTAAGTGTGGGCCACCATGCTGAGAAGTGACTTCTAGGAGGCACACAAACACTGGTTTAATTCATATTTTTAATAAGTAGAAAATCACTTAGAAATATAAAAACCCTCCATGCAAAGGAAATTGAGTTTATAAAATATTACCTTTACAATGTTCTCATGTCTAGCAGATTTCAAAAGTACATCACCACTCCCATAGCAGGAACAGTCACAGCAACATTGTGACCAATTTTGGTCAATGTGCCACTCCAGACAAATATTGAAAAAATCCTCACACCAGAATAACTAAATCATTTGCTTCCTTCAGCTCAAAAGCAGAAAAATAATCTGTGAACAGCAATATCAGAAAGTGATCATGAGCAGAGTTCAGAGCAGCACAGCTGGGCCTGTGGAATCACTGTCACCACACTGCAATAGTGAGTCACAGTGCTCACTGCCTCCCTTGTATATCCAATTACCAAAACTGAATTACACGGAGTAATTTGAACTTCCAGTCAGTTTCTCCTCTCCAATTTAGTAAATGCCTTTGTGCTCAGAAATGAATTATATGTGGAACTGAGAGTGTTTTATATGATGCACAAAATACCTCAGCATTTATGCCAGCCTGAAGCCTTGACACGCTGTGGTATCTTCCTACCTCTTCATTCAATTCATACTCTACAGTAAAAAGCAAACTAAAAATACTGATACAAATATTCATCACACCCAAACAATGAAAACATCTAGACTATTGTTGTGCTTTAGCCCCAGCCAGCAATTCAGCCCCATGCAGCCACTCACTCACTCCCCCACAGTGGATGGGGGAGAGAACCAGCAGAATAAAAGTGAAAAATCTTGATAGGGAGACAGCTCAGTAGGGAAAGCAAAAGCTGTGTGCTCAAGCAAAGCAAGGAATTCATTAACTGCTTCCCATGGGCAGGCAGGTGTTCTATCCTGTGCAACAGTGACTTGGAAAGGCAAAAGCCACTCCAAACGTCATCTCTTCCACCCCCTTCCTCCGGATTTATATTATTATATATATGGCCTAGAATAACCCTGTTGGGGTCAGCTGTCCTGCCCATACCCCCTCCCAGTGTGTTGTGCACCCCAGCCTACCTGCTGGTGGGATGAGGAACAGAAAAGGCCTTGACTCTGTGTAAGCCCTGCTCAGCAGTAACCAAAATATTCCTGTGGTATCAAGAGTGCTCTCAGCACAAATCCAAAACAGCCCCATGCTAGATAGTGTGGGGAAAATGAACTTTATCCCAGCCAAAGCCAGCACAACACTGTTATAGATACATATTATATTGTTGGCTTTTTGCAAATATTAAAATGAATGTTATATGTATAAGGTCAGAAAACTTTGTTATATTAATATAGTTCCTTCTATTTCTGTTATTGATGAAACTTAGAAATAGTGGTATCATATACATATATGTTGAGCTGTGGCATAGTATTAAAACAAAATCTACTTTTGCTTGTACAACCCAAAGACTGAAAAGGATGGTTAGAGACCCCCCTCCATTCTTAGATTATCTTGTCCAGATGAGGACAGCAGTGACCAGAGCTCTGGGGGAGGAGTTTATTGCATTTCTGTTATCAGGGAATGTAAAACCCGGTGGAGCCAAGAAGATTGATTTATTGGGAAGGGGGCAAGTCAGAAACTAAACAAAGAAACATCCAAAACTTAAGAAGAATGTTTGAATATGAATGAGAATTTATGAATATGCAGTAAGGTTCTGTTTTTAAGGGACAATCCTTTGTTAGCAAGGTGTGCTCTCTTGGCTGAATGCAGAGACACCCGGCCATATCTGTACACTTTATTTTTATCTCCTAATTGTCTTTTTATTAAACTTTAGAATTCTATATAAAAATATGCGAATATGTAGTTTTTCACAACACTAAGCAGGGTCTGCTGCCTCCAGCGAGTTTTTTCTGCCAATTCACCCAAGGCTGTGCTGCTGCCCATCCCTTTGCAGTCCCTGCAGGTCCCCCCAGGGAAGGCAGCAGCAGAGTGTGCCCAGCAGAGCTGCTGCAGAGCCGGTCTGATCTCAGCATAAAGGAACACAGAGAGTGCCCTTTGTGCTTCAGATGAACAGCTCTGTCACTGGAGCACATCAACATCCCAGCCCAGTGAATCAACTGCTGCTGCCAATGCTTCTCCCCGAGCTCTTTGTTAAGTGACCGGGGTTTGCTACAGCAACACGGGGGAGCAGTGACAAAATCATTCTTTGGCTCTACGAAACCACAGAAGGGAGGAATTTCAGAGAGCTTGAGCTGGCTTCAACCCACGTATTCCTTCCTGGGGACACGAGCATCGTGACACGAGCATACTCCAGAGACCAGCAGTGGGGATCTCACCGGTGTTGGGTTGAAATTGTATACTGCAATTGCTGGAGTTTGCTAAATTGAACTTGCATTTGTATCTCGATTTCAGTGTATTTTGTATAAATCAGAAATACTCTGCGATGTCAGCTATATTCAAATGGTTAATCTAGCATTAAGCATTACAACCCTCCATGTGTGAAATATCTGAGAGAACCTGAGCAGAGAGTGGTAGACTCTCAGAGACATCTTACAGAACATTTACACATGATTCCCTTCCAGCAGATGTTCTTGACTCAGTTTGGGTCAAACACTGTCCCAAAAATACTGTATAAACAGTATTTTAAAAGACAACCTTAAAATTACATTTGAAACTTCCTGCCCAGAACAGTACAAAAGGTTTGAGGAAACAAACACAGTGAAGTTTTAGGAATAGCTCAAGAGTCAAGATGACCAATATCCTCTTTGTTCTTATTCATAATGTCAGTACAAAGTATCATTTGTTTTGATCACAGATCCTCATTAGGAAAACAAAACTACCTTGCATAGATCATCGTTAACTATAAACACAGAAGCACTACCAAAGACTTTAGGGACCAAAAAAATCTTTGTGGAAACTAGAGTGCAGGAAAACTTACCATCTAAAAGATAAAAGCTGAGACAACTGCTAAGAACCAACACAACCCACAGCGAAAAAAACCTTAGAAACCAAACATACTAAAAAAAACCCAAAGCATACACCCCACACCAAAATGAGAAGACCCAACAAATGTAAAAGCCCCACAATGAAGCAGAGTCACCAAGGGAACAGGCAAGGAACAACAAATTAAAAACAAACTGCACCTTCCAAACTATATCCTTCAGTTTCACATTCCAGCTACCAAAGCAGAAACCCAACCAAGTTATTGCAGTGTACAAATAAAGATATTATGTACATATCCTTAAAGAAGAGAAATGAAAATCGCCTGAAGCCATGCTTTAATTCAGTTTTTGGTAAGCATGATAATATAAAGATAGTAAAACTGATAAAAATAGTAACTTCCACAAAAGACATAACATAAAAGCTCAAGAAACTTAATACTACTCCATTCTCCTGCAGGAAATTTATCACTGAAAAGAATATAATCCCAGACCTAAAATCTCACACAGTATAAAATCTCCAGATGCGTGAATCTTGGTAAAGCCTAATTTACCACTAGTGAAGACTGAGATAAGAGGCACAAGAAGACACACATTGGGTAGAGACATGACAAAAACAGATAGGGGAACATAATATTAAAAAAACAGACTACTGAGAGTTATTCAATATGCAATACCACTACAGATATTAGAACAAAAACCATTTAGAAATACAGGAAAACAATGTAACACATGACAAATAAAACTATCTGATGGACAGAAGAATGAAAAAAAAAGTCAATCATTAAAGGACTCTCGTAGCTGACTTCTGTAAAATTTCTGCCGTTGATTTCAGCTGGAAATGATGCCACTAAAGCTGTAAGCATGAAGTAACCACATGAGACTCAGATATCTGCCTTAGTTATGGACCAATTCTACCTGCAAAACATTGCAAACGAGACACTGATGTTGTACTCTACACAGTTCTGGTCACCTTGTTTCCAAAAATTTTTTCCATGAAAGGCATGCACAGAAGGGCTTGCAGGTATTCTGCAGATATTCTGAAGACAGTGAAACTTCTTTGCTAAGTAGAACCCACGAGACCTCAGCTTGCTTACGGTACGAAACTGAGATCTGCACAAGGACACACTTTCCATGTTTAACTATCAGGAAGATAAACAAAAAGTATATAATGCAGATAAACCAGAAGAGTAAAATGCAAATTCATGCTCAAAATCTGAATAACAGCAATTGGGTTCTTGAACAGCTTTCAGACACCACCACTAACAGCAAATATCTCATAGCTGCTTAAGTTCATGCTGGACTCGTTCCTGACAGGAGCTGTGTAACACGGTTTGCTGACACAAACTCCTGCTGCAAACTCAAAGCACTTCTGTGCTCACACAGCTCACTTCTGTCACACATACATTCTTCCCCTGAGCATCTGTTGCACAACAGTCACAAGCAGTATCAGCTGGTTAAGCTCCAAGACAGATGAAATTAGAATCCACAGAATAGCAAGAAAGGGAACAAAAAATTCTTTCATTAGGTTTGACACTGAAGTTTTAAATAAAAAAAGAAGCTTCTTTTAAATATGCTCATTTAAATTTAGATTCTCTTTTTCTACCTTAGGAAAGGCTTTACCTGTCAATTAGGTAAAATTATTATTCTTTAAGAAGACACTATTCACAGAGCACTTTCACTATAATTTGTTCTGAATACATCCCATTGCTGCTTTTATGCACCTCATTCCCCAACTTTGGGAATGGAAAGAGGCTGGGGGAGAAAGAAAGAAATAGAAAGAGATAGCATTAAGATAACAGCAAGGCTCTATCTGATTCATATCTTGGTTTCCAGCTTTCTAGGCCTCTTCTCTGTGGTTCTCCAGTACCCAGTGCTCTCCTTTTTAATCTCAAGAACTGGAACAACTTGTAGCTCCCATTTCCTCAGATGGGATAAAGAAAAAAAAACCAAAACTGAAAGCCAGAATATCCTTCTACAGGGCACAAGTTACTCGTTTACCAAATCCTATTACAAAATTCAAACCATTAGCTCAGTCTGCCATCAACTTGCAACAACAATCAAGATGCTCAGCTCAAAATGGAAATTTTTCCAGGTTAGTTACACATAAATAAGAAGATCCTTACCACTCTGACTTCCACCACTCAAAAGCAGCTTTCCTCAGTGGACTGACACAGGGCCAAGACTTAACTGGGAGATTCTCTAGCACAAGGCAACAAAGTTTAGTGTGAGAGCTGATACACAGCTGCAAGCAGTGGCAGATCCAGGCCCTCACAAAGGCATGAATCAAGCAGAAGGGAAAGGATCATTGCAGGCAACAAATGGAGTAAGCCAAAAATGTGAACATGTGTACGTGCTATTTAAGTTTAGGTTTAGCCTGAGGTCATAAGAGGTTGGCTTTCTACTAACAAAAGGCCTCTCCAGCATGTCTGAGTGTTAAAAGACAAAATGTAGGCACACTGAAACAACAACTGCACAAAACCTGAAGAGCTCTCTGCTCACAAACTGCTTACAAATCATCAGGTCCCTGGCACTTCTTCCTTCAGAGATCACCAGGAAGCCTCTGTTTGTAGTCCTTGAGAAAAGTGAACAGAATAAAGCTTTATTCCTTTGGATCTGGCTGTTACTTTGCAATTGCTACCAGAAGAATGAAACTCTAAATTTATGAGATATAGCTTGGTTTCCTTCCCATATGCCAAAAGAGTAAGCAGAAGGGAAGTTTTTTACCACAGAAAGTACATCAAAAGTGTAAGGTTCTACCTTCCTCATCTCCCTCCCATGAATAAAGCCAGCCCAAAGTTTAACCTCTTTGAGCAAAATTTGTTTTCATCCTGAAGAAGAAATCCACGTTTGCTCAGGGAGGAACCAGAGGAGAATCCCTCCTCGCCCCAAAGACACACAACAGGAGAAAACATAACCTAGAGACATTTCTGAAGGAAATATTTATTTTCAAGAAGTAAAAAGATGGCAAAGAAAATAAATAGAATTTAAACTAGAAGCAAATAGTTTTGATTAATTATGCAGTTCTATAAGATGATAATCTTTCCCCAATTAGATTTTCCAAGACCTCCACCACATGGCCATACAGCTGTCAGTTTTGTTTGCAAACAAGAGGAGCAGTAAATGATTAATGTCCTCTTGATTAACTGATGCTCAGTTGGCAAAGTGTTATTATGCCTAAGAAGTGCAGGCATGGTATCATTGGAATTAATAAAGGAAGAACACATCTGTGGACACCATTCTGAACAGGGAAATCATACTTAAAAGCATACAACAGTGGAGCACTGAATGCTGCTAACATGGACTTCAGGATCCAAAAATTCTTTTCAGAGGGACTTAGATCCAGTTTGGCTTTGTTTGAGGATAATACAAACAACACACAAATAGGGAAGAATTATTAAGACTGTGCACCAGCAAAAATATCACACCTCACAGTGAAAAGTCTCTAAAACTGCCTTCTATATTCCCAGCTTTTCTTTTATTATTTTCAATAAGGCAACACAAAAAATGTCAGCAGAAGGTAGACTTGAAGAAAATCATTGTAATGATCCAGGCAGGTGGCATGTCTTCTCTCAGAACAGAAAGCGTTTCTCAGGAAAGAGAGTTGGGAAAAATATTTGAATATAATTTTATGTACAATGGCACACTTGTAAGTTCTGAGACAGGAATGACAACTGACAGCCTGAGCTTTGTTACTGCAAACAGACTACAGGAACTCTGACACCAGCAATCACCACCACTCAAATGCCAAAAACACATGTAAGAAAAAAACTGACAAAAACTAAATTTGAATTACTAACCCTGAATTTTTCTGTGTAAGCCTATACATCACACAGGAACGTAAAGAAAACTCAAATTTCTATGCCTACTCCTGCAGGCATGAAGTGCTAAACAGCTAAACCAAAATTAAGATGATCAAATCATCCTAGGACGGATTTTTAACAAGAGAGAAATTAGAAAGTCTCAACTGTTGCTGAGTAACAACCTCCAAATCCATAGAATTAAGGACTTGGTACATCCACCAGCCTTGACTGCACCCTTACTTTGAACAGTAAGGAAAAAAAGATTGACATTTAAGGAAAAGAAGTCAAAATTCTGCCCTTGTTGAATGCCTGACTTTTTCACTCAGAGAAAATACTGTTGAGAGAACATTTTACTGTATTTCTTTATTAAGCTATAATAGACACTAAGGACCTTTCTCAAAGAGGACACAACTATCTTAGTTTGGTTTGAAATTCAGCTTTCAGAAATTCACTCTGAAGAAAGATGAGTACAGCCTTTATCAATAAAACCTGGGATAGCAACACTTCAGTGATGTTCTCTGTAATAATTCTTCTCTGAACATCATGCATTGACACGCACCGTTGCTATAGAAATGGTGCTAACAGGAAAAAATCTATCAGCCTATGAATTGCCTGTTTGGTATGATGACTATGATGGGAAACTACAACAGACATTTGGGAATGAGAGCTGGATCTTCTGCCTGTGTCACTATCCCCTGTATTCATTTCTGGAAGCATGTCAAGCCCAGGGTAGGCAATTTCAACAAATAAACAGCACACAAATCAGTTGTTTCTTCATCTGAGCACCCCACTCACCTCTTTTCCATATTTCTAACTCCCTTTGGAAGGGCCTCAGTAAATCAGCCAACCCACCAGAGAACAGATAAAAACCCAAATATCCATTGTTTAATGTTAAATACCTTTCTCCACCCAAGATCAGTCAGCAACTGGTGACCACCAAAGCATCTGCCTAATAAAACATGACAGAAACCAAGTTAGACAGAAACCTAGAAACCAAGTTAGCTCAAATACAGGACTCCAACAGTCAGATGGCCTCACCACTTACCAGTGACCCACTCAAAGTGCCTGAAACTGCTGACCAAGAACAGGTTTGCTTCAACTGAAATAATTCAGAGTGCATGTTTTCATGAAGGAGAACACTGTATTTTTAAGATGGTATCAAAATTTTTTCTTATTATTAAAATAGAAACTTTTAGTAGACCACAGGGCAATGGTGTCTCTTTAGACACTCAAGGTAGATGAGCATTTATTTGAAGGCCTGAAATTCTGGTAAACCCATTTCTTGTTTGTGCACTGACAACAACAGTCCAGTCACCAGAAAAATCTCAATGTGATTTCAGGTAAATGGACAATATAAATGAGAGCCCTGCTGGAGCCATTTCTAAGCCATCTATCTACATTATTGATGAAAGGATCTGCTCTAAAGAGGGAATGACATAATAAATATCTACAGAACTTGTGTAACTGATGTAGAATACAATGCTTTCCAGAAGGCATCAAAAAGACACTGAAATGTAGCAGCACAAGCATTAATTTGAAGAGCACAGCTGGCAAAGAGTAAGAACCAGCAATACAAAATCATTTGTGTACCTCTAAGGGCAGTAAAGGCAAGCCTTAAATTCTTGTTACAAAACCAAGAGAAAGACACTGCAGGGGTAAGATTAATGACATGCCTTCGACACAGACTGTCAAGAAGGATTTTTAAGATTATTCCAGCACTATGAATTCAGCACAGTATGTTCACAAGTGATATCCTACCCAACTACTTGGATATTTGAGCTATTCAGTGGATGACTGGATAATTACCACTCAAACATATCCTTAAGCTTATGAAACACAGCTGCATCCATTTCTGCCAAATCAATGAAAGCAGACATTAAAGATTGATTTAAGTGCAGATATGTGCAAGCTGGAAACTTGGGTCCAAGAGTAATGACAGAGGTATCCTGTACACAATATAGTTGTGACAGAGATTTGAAGGAAAACGATGTTTTGATTGTAAACTACTGGTTTACAGCAGATCAGACTTTCCTTTTAAGGAAATCATGCAATTTAACATTTCATTTAACTAAAAGGATAGTCACATTCATCTTTTTTGTTAATCTTTTAACTGATAAAAGGTAAACCTAGAATGCTCTAGTGCAAGAAAGTGCATGGCATGACAGGGCAGGTTATCACAAGTAGGGATATAAAACCCATTGTCATGTGACCATGAGTGATGGTAACTTGATCTTTAAAAAGCTCATAGATTGGAACCCTCCAAAAGAATCCCCTATCTGCTACTTCACTAATATTAATAGCCAAAATCTCTAATTTTAGCAAAATAATTGGAAAATGCTTTCCTTTCCAGGTTCATCAAAACAAATCACAGCAATAAAGTAGCACAAAACTCAGGAAAACCATAATTAGAAGAACTAAAGCAAAGATCCTCAGATCATAAGACATCTATCAGGTAAAGATTCCCTGGCAACTTCTGACAGGAAATCCTGCAGGAATTCTATCCTAAATTTTACAAATATCTTTTTTCCTCTTTTTGCAGAGAGGACATCTTCTGGCCCAGAATAATCAAAAACACTGGCTTTTTCTAAAGCAACAGACATTGGTCATTGGACAAACCAATGGAAGTAAAGTCTTCACCTCATCTAAATGAAAATCTAAATGAAAATACCACACTTCTTTGAGCCTTGCCATGACCTGTATTGCTGCCTTAAAACAAAAATTCGGTCACATAAACATGTACCTTACCTAACACAAGCCTTTTTGCTCTAATGCAAGATTCACCTTGAATAGAAGGGAAAAAACATAAAAAAAATGGCCATAACAAACACAGAGAACTGAAAGGGTCTGAGCAATTGTTTCTAAGTATTTGGAATGAGTAGCCTAAGTTACAGTTTGGGCAAGGATCTGATACTGCTTTGTCACTACTGTCATTAAACTGTCCTTGTACTGGAGGTACAAGAAATCTGTCAACATTAGAAGGATGAGTGGAAGCTGCACACCAAAGAGAGAGCAGCCTTGCCTGAGCAACAAAAAAGCCCCAGTGAAGAGAAAGTTGTGCTGGGAAACAAACAAACAGGGAACCCAATTAAATATATATATGTATGTGTGTTTGTGTGTATGTATAAACTAAACTAATTAAGAGCTTTCAGTATTGTCTCAAAGTCAAGATCATCCCTATCATCAACTAAAAATCCAGAGCGAAACACAAATTAGTAATGCATTTCCCCATTCTATACTAGATGGAAACAAGTTGCCTCTTACCTGCTGAAAGAATGGCTGAAAAAGTCAATACCTTGGCAGCACTCTGAAAACACTTTAATCTTTTAGTTTCATGTTCAGCTTGCCAAGCAGGGGAGGTTCATGCTGGTCCTGCTGTTATTTAAACATAAAGGAGAACCAGCCACATCATAAATAGGGTCTTAGTACCTTACTGTTGAAATATCCTGAAGTCACCAGCCACAACATGGTTAGTGTGTTTTGGCAGGTGATACTTTTGAAACAGCTTTATCACTTAAAAGCAAAGATATTTTAATGACCTAAGCAAATTTATCTTTCACTACCCCGTAGACAACAAAGAAAAACTATCTAAGCAAACACAGGCAACACAACTACCAATTTAAATGCAATATTCATATAGGGATTTACAGGGTCTTTCTGACAGAAGAACCTAGTTTGCTCACAAATAACTGAGCAGGGCTTTCTAGGAGAGTTGTGTGTGGCTAATAAACACCATTAATCTGACAGAGCTGGCAAACATTGGACAGCAGGGCTGCTCTACCAGAGATTGCTACATAAACCAGCTCCCTCACTGACAAATGAAGCCAATTCAACATCAGTTCACCCTGGGACCCAAGCACATGATCAACCCAGCCCCACACCCAAAAGAGAATACAATTCACAAGTGGCATCTCCAACCTAGGCAAGACTCCTTTATCTCTTCCATCATATGATTTTTGATTTTAAGTATTGTTACATTAAAAATCATCAGCCTCATCACAGAGAAGATGCCAATTACAAATTCCAAAATACAGCAGTTTATTTCCTGTAAGCAAAATATTTCTACCAACTTTAGGAGAATCATAAATACGGAAAAAGCCACAAAGAAGCAGCGATCAGCAAGTCTAATGATAAGATCATAGAAACACACCCTATTGCCCTGGGGGAAAAAAGATATCCAATTCCATTAACAGGCTGGAATGTAATAGGGAAAGATGACACCAGAGAAAGAGACAAGCAACAAAAACTTCAGTTGCTGAAGTCCATCACTTCTCTGCATCTTCCCTCTCTCACTTCAAATAAAATCAAGAAGATATCCATGACATTCAGTACTAGACACAGAAATCTGACACCTGAAAGCAACACAGAATTCCAGCAAATCCCAAGGCATTGGGAAGCAAACCTCTCTTTTCCTGGTCACTGGAGAGATCTCACCTCTGTCCATGTCTAACTCCACTACTGCCTGATTCTGTTTTCCATTTAAGATTATTGCCTCATAAAAAAAGAAAAAAATGTAAGTAAAATAATTTCCTAAGCCAGGAAAATAAGAGTTAGCTTTTAAAAAAAAAACAAAACAGGTACAGCTGAAAGAAAGGTCTAAACTCTTCTGCCATATACCTTTGTTTACAAATGAGGGATTTAACAAAAATTCTATGGGTGCAATAGCTTAGCAAGACTCTCTTGTGTTTGTCTGATAAATAATGCAAGGAGCTATCTTCCCTTTTTAGCAGTATCACTTAACAGAAGCCAACTGGATTTCTGTATCTGTCTCACAGTGCAACACAAATACAACACACCTCTGAATTGTATCAACATACAGATCTGCACAACAAATTTCACAAACCTACCCTTTATAAAAGACTTTGGCCTCAATAATGCCCTTTCAATTAATGTCTTTACTGTCTTATAAGTGATACAATTCAGATCAAGAATTGTTCTTCAACAAAACCACATCAGCCTCAAATCAATAGTGCATACTGTTTACTCCTCTTAGTCTAAACATGCTTAAAAATTCATACCTATTTTGCATACTTGATAAGTTTTTCTATAAGTCCTGACATAATGTCACCTTAAATACTTAAAAATTTTCCACTGTACATACCAAAAAAAATAATTTAGCAATGTGCAACAACAAATATGTGGATATTTCTTTCCCCTCTCTGTCTCAGGCATATTGCATTCATGACCAAAACAAGAAGAAATTAAAACAGTTCCAACTGCTGGTCTCAAACAGTTTTAGACCTCTCTTCTTAACAAATTTGTGTCTCTGAATACCAACTTATACACAGCTATAGAAATACCTCTTTGAAGATAAATTAAATTGCCTTATCTGAAACATGAACTAGGTCCTATTGAAGAAGCCTTCCCTCCACTAAGACAGCTTCAGAAAAGAGTCAAGATTGACTTTTCAGAAGTATTAAAGGCAAGTCACAGCATGAAATACAGTTCAAGCTCTGTCATCACACAGACCCTATCCACATTTTAAAAAAGCCAGCAAGTTAATTAGGTTTAAGGGCAAGTCATTACATGCAGGCTCTGAGGAAGCTGCTCACAAGCAGGTCCTAGAGCACTCCATCTGCTTACCTGCCATTCCTCAAAGGTAAAGAAATACTGTACCTCAAAAGGAGCTTTTTTCACTTCATATTGCTTTAATGTGCCTTCAGCTTTATAGAACACTGTACCTCTGACACCCATCTCCAGTGAAAACTTATCAAGCTTGCCTTTTGTTTCATCTCCTAACAATTTGGTTAACATAATTTTCTTCTCCAAATTCCTTTAAAATTATTTCAGGTGGACACTTGACCACTTCAGTAGATAGTGGCAGTAGAGCTGAACAACCTCCACAAATAAAATCATCTTTAGCACACCTACAGCTACCCAAGGGTAATAAATATAATCAAAGAATCACAGTTTCATATTGCAGTTAGATCTGGTACTGCCACCTTCCCTTGTCCAAAGTAACACAATATGTACTTGTTTAAAACACCATTAAAAACTTAGCAAGGCATATCACTACGAATACCAAAATCTATTATCAAAGAGCATCCTGGCAAAATCTGTCCAAAATAAATCCAAACTACAGCCTAGAAAGGAAAAAAAAAAAATCCCCAAAGGAGTATTACAAGAAATTATGTATCATCAACAGAGCAGACAACCAGACAATGGGGGGTGAGCAAAACACTTTCCAAACACGAAGTAGCAAAAACATTTCTACCACAGAGGGACATCTGCAATTACATAAGTAACACAGAAAACAGTTTCCTAAGAAACCACATGCCTGACACCCTCAGTGAATGACATATTAAAAAGTAATAATAATAAAGCCTTATAGGTAGGTAACAGTTAACCTCATTTTATCTTGAGGCAGACCTGCCAGGGCCAGGTTTTACCCACCCTAACAAATGCCTCAAGTTTCAGGCTGCTCACTGTCCACCACACTCAGGTCTCTCAGAAACAGAGGGCCAGTGTGTAGCTAAGCAGAAATCTTGCTAATACTTCAGTAATTTTGCACTCAGAAAACACTTGCAAATCACTTCAACTGCATGAAAGGACTGAACTCAATTGATTCTACTTTTATCCATTATTCTTTTCCAAAATGCCTGCTGGCATATTTCTGTAGAAGTCTGATCAATAATAATATCAAAATTATTTAGAGGTACTTACCAGACAAGCCTTATGACTAATGCCTAAACAAACTGGTCAGTCTAAAAGTACATGACTAACATTCTAAAAATAAACGAGATAGCTGCCACTACTCAGGTAGACTTACCAATAAAGCACATGGGAAAAGTGGCTGTTGGCAGAGTGCTCTGGACCTGCCAGCAACAGCAGCACTGTTCAGGTGCCCTTTAACCACACAGGAAAAGTTAATTTCATGACAGTGGGAGAGGAAGTACAGCAATTATGAATCATCCATGTAACTGTAGACTTTATCAATACACTTCACAATATTAAGGTTACTAATTAGTGACAGCACAAAACAGTGATGCAGCTATGTGAGAGTGAGCAGCTTGAATCTTTGGACCTTTTTATCTTTTATTGATACAACACTTAGAATTTATGTGCATTTTGAAATCCACAATGAACACGCAGGAGACTGTGCAACGCTACCAGCATTCTAACACCTCACATCTGCTAACTGCAGGTGCTTTTGGAATCTGTAAAAAATACTTTACAGACTTCTGCATATGATCAGCTATACTAGCAATACTACACTTACTTTCCACCAACACCATCATCACTCTCAACTCACTTCACCAGCCTACTGTAAAAGATGCAACAATAAAAGATGTACAGTTTAGCTCTATGCAAAAGGATTTTTCAGAAGTGACACAAGGATCATAAAGTGCCTCATATTTTTCTGCACAAAGTCTGAAACAAAGTTTATTCCAAGCTCCCAGACCTGCTCACCCAGCTAGGGATACAAGTGTCATTTGACCCACTTTTGATTTCAGCTGGTTTATGGCAACTTGATTTTATACTTGTCAGTCATCTCCCCCCCTAATGCTTTTTCCTGTTCCTTTCCCTGCCACAACATTAACCCAAAATTTTGTATAGCTGAAGTGAATAGTTTGGGGAAACTATCAAACTGAAAAACAAAGCAAGGGGGGAGCTTAGTTTCTTAGCTGGGTAAGTTTCCTGATGCAGTTTTCTCTACTGCATTATCTATTTCTGCCAGTACACAGTGAGAAGTGAGCAGTCAATAAATAAGCTGCCTCACTCCACGTGGGGTCACAACCTAATTCAATTACAAACCAACTTAGATTAGTTACAACTGTGGGGGACCCCAAAGTTATCAAGCAAACAGCAGAAATTCAGAGCAATTAGAAGACTGCACGAACAACCTGGCAATAAAACAAGTGGACTAGAAACAACCATTTACAGAGTTTATAAATTTGAGTTTTAGACAGAACTCACAAGTCTACCTGTCCTTACACACCTCCTCAGACAGATTCATACATGAAGCTAATAAAAAGTAATTTGAGACCTTCAGCTTTTTACTGGAGGCTTCTGCCTGCCTACACATTAATCTAAAAAGGACATATCACAGCAGAAAATGTGCTTAGTACTAGTCCTGTATATTCAATTATTGGTCTGAGTCCAGTCACTCTGTGGCATTATACCACTAATTCTAAATCTAAATGAAAATATAATACTATAGTCTAGACAATTACCCCAAACCCTGGGCACATTAATAATATGATAAAAGCAATCCAATTTACAAACTGCATTAAGATCACTTTTTTAAGGCTCTCTGCCAGTTTTATCTAGCCACTATTATCTAAGAAATACACCTTCAAGTTCTGAAAAAGATCAATATCCTTCTTCCCCAGCACAATCAATCTGAGCCCATTTCAGTGAGAGCCGATTCCACAGTCTCCAAGCTGTCCCTTAATGAATAATGAGGGAGGAACAAATCAAACAGCTCTTAATGCCACACTACTACAGCAATGGTCAGAGCATGGACAGCCAGACCTAGGTCAATTCAGACTTAATTGATTGCTGCCACCAGCACAGCTCCATTAAAGAGGAAAAGAGGTGACACACACATATCCCAAAGTGCCACTGAGGCAGCTCCAAAGCCAGCAAAACCTTCTGCACCACATTCTGCATCCAAATCATTTTCAAATAGAAATACAGAGAATGAGAGCCAGGATATGTCAAGCTTCTCCTCTGCAAACCCTGTTACCCATTTCTTCTCTGAGCACTTCAGCCCTCAGACAGCTGACAGACACACAGGACAAGCACTGTAAGTCAAGAGATCCACGAGCTCCAAGAAATTAATAAATTGGGCCAACCACTTTTTGGCAGAGGAGTTCATAGCAACCTCAACAATCAAATTCCATCGCTGGCAGCTCTGCCTATGCCTTGGGCTTGCTGGTTTCAATTCCTTAACTGACCCAGGCTTGTTATACTTCCTTACTTGAACTAGGAACTACAATACTATCTAAATCCATGGGAAGAAGGGCAAAGACAACTTCCAGTCAAATTTTCCAGGTCTAATCAGTTGAGGGGGAGGTCTCAGTCTTCCAGTCAAAGACTTAAAAAAACTGATTTTACTGCTTCAATATGATTGCTAAGAACAAGTAATAAACGTGAGTCACCAGAGGGCATTAACGCATCTACCAAATGGCAAATGCAGCCCTTCAATTAGAGAGGCTGATAATTACATCCACATCATCATGTATATTTTATATGGATTGAACTTCAGCCAGCTTGTTCTAATCCATGTTCAAATCTCAACTACATACTGATGAGGCACTGAGCTACATTAACTGCTGTGGTCACACCTGAAATACATGGGAGAGACTCACAGTCTCCTCAGACAGACCAGGGAAAATAGGGCAGGCACACATTTGTTCACGCACAATCTCAAGCTTCCCTTGCCTATGGAATATATGCGTGTACTATTAAATAAAAATAAAATTCTGAAGCAGGTGTGGAGAACAGGCCACAAGCCCTGCATCTCAAAAAAATAGAATAACTGTTCTTAAGGGTTTGAATCAAGATCTGTCCTATCATAAGGGACTGCAATCAACATCAGCCTGCAAAAGAGAAATGGGAAAGGCTTCCCTTTGACCATCAAGCAGCAATGGATGTGTTGTTCTCTCAAGTCTGGCATCAAATCAACTGCTATGTTACAGCCTTAATCTTTAAAAAAGGAGGCTGCTCTTTACCACGAGAAATAGGCAGGTGTTTAAACCACAAATATGATGCTCAGGAGGGGCTCATAAGAGTGTTTCTTGATATTCTGACCAAACAGATCTAGTTTCTCAGTGCCAGCCAAAGCTGCACACTGCAGCACAGCCAGGGAGTTTCTGTGGCAGAAAACCTTGACTTGTTGATGAAGTTGATACGAAGAGCAAAAACACACCTGAACAGTGCAGACCTACAGAAATAAGGGCAAAGCCTCCAGGCCCTGCAAGGTACACAGCTGCTTCTTTTCCCAGTTTTACCTAAACTGTCATTCTTGTAGTCAGGACTGCTGGACAACAAAGACATGGGAAGAAAAAGGGAATCCTACCCATATGGAAAAGGATACCTTACCCATGGAGCTGTTGTTTGTCTGTGCTGAAGTTACTGACATGTAAAAGGTTACAGTGACAACAAGGCTGGGGTAGGAAGTTCTGTGAGCAACCTCAGGGGATCTCCATGGGTTCAAGGAAGACACCTCTTGTGCCATATGACAGTCTACAACCCATCTGGAAGCCCATGGGGAGTTTTGAAAATACCAGCTGAGAGCCTACTAGAGCAGCACACCTCAGAGCAGTGAGTCCAAGAGAATAAAAGATCAACCTTGTATGCAGGTCAGGAAAACTGCATTTTAAAATACTTTGTGGTGACTCACAAGACTTCCCAGTGTTTTATTTGCTCTACTCTAAGATTTACCAAACAGGTCTCTTTATTGAGACAAGCTCTCCTATAAACCGAAACACAGACTGGGAACAGCCTTCCTTGGCCACAAGCCGGTTCAATGCCCATCATTTATGCCATTCTAACTTCTGAGTCACAGCAAACCGCTCCAGTGTTCACAACACACCACGATGCACGATACACCCTCCCTGTCCAGGACTTCAGCCCCCTCTCTCTCTGTTCCCCCACTTTCTCCACCTCACACAGCTCCTCCTGACTGCACACAGCCAGCGTTGGGAGCCCTTCCACACTTCACCCTGCCTTGCTCCAGCTCCAAGCTCGGATGGCCCCTTCCAGCTGGGCAGAAGTCCAGGTGGGAGCAGCTTGCCACAGCTAGGACTCCAATGCCATTTTACACAGAATCCTACAAGGTTTTTCTGGATCTTTGTAAAGGAAAAAAGAGTTGCAGTCACACATCCACATGTTCCAGGGGACTGAGCATACAGAGAATCTGCTTTGAACGCCCAACTGCAGCATTAAGACACGCTCGCTTCAGCAGTCTTTTAAGGTGATTAATTCATAAAGAGACAAAACATGAAGCCTACAAAGCTTCTGTTCATGCAGTAACTATGACACATATACTTATACTGAAAGATGATTCCTACTGCAGCAGTTCCAGGTATTTAAATGCAAAGGTTTTTAACAGAAAGGTTTCCTCATTATTTTGAAGATGTATTTCTAAGTCTGTTTTCTAACAAGAGCTGTAAACCAACACTGAGAAGAGAAATACATCATGCCTTTGCTGGCTTATAATTTGAAAAAATGCAACCAATTATATTCCCCACCCTTGAAGGATATATTCAACTCAGCTTTAGTTATTGAATGAAAGGAGGAGCTCAAATGACTCAGCTTCAAGCAAATATAAAGGAAAATATTAACCCCTAATCTCAATAAAAAAAAATAAATAGTGGAACAAACTGATTAAGATGGAGGTGTGGCTTGTCAATTCAAATGTTTTAATATTCAAACACATCAAGCAGAACATTAGCACACTATGACTGCATTACTTTTCTGTACAAACACAGTCAACTTCAAAAATCAAAGTTTACACAAGTAGTTGAAGTTAAAGTTAACCCAGTATCTTCATTCTTGTTCTTTAGTGCTGAGCAGCAAAAAGATAAATAAAACATCGAAACATTGGCATTTTTAATCTACAGTCACCAGGCAAGATAGAAGTGTGAAAAGGAAAAGTCCTCTCCAAAATTCTGCAGGAAAATCCGCACATTTCTACAGGGAAAAAACCCAACAAAACCCGCTGGTGAGTGAACAGGATAACCCCATGAAGGGGGTTTTCTTGGGGGGAGCCCGTTGTTTCCACTGGACTGAGTTAAAACATTTCTTATTAAAGTGTAGCAAAATAAATTACAAGGTAGAATACTTCACAAGGGGGCTCACCAACACCAAGGGACTGCTGTACTTCCTCCACATAAATTCACAAGTGCTCGTTCCCCATGTCACACCAGCATCTCAGCGCAGAACACACCCCCAGCTGTGCTGGGAGGAATATTTAATTCCAGACTAGTCGGAGTGCTCTTTTACATGCGGCCCAAGCTCCAAACACAGATGTCACCAGAGGGCACCCTCTCAATTCCAGTGACCCAGCTTTAGCCAACTTCTGAGCAGGACTGCAGAAAACCCACGAGCAGGGATGTGCAGAGGCTTTGGAAAGCTGGAATAGTTCTGCTTCTGCAAGGAATTTCCTTAAAATAATCATAAAAAAAAAAGCCCACCATAGAAATAAAATTTAAAAAAAAATAAAAATTATTTATACAGCCGAGAAATGTAAAAATTTTCCAGAGGAAAATATTGTTAGGGGAAAAAAAAAAACCCAACAAAATCACAATTTATCAAGTTCTATACAATGTTATACCGTGGCACTTGATGGTGCCAACTCAGTTCAGCTCTTTTGGCACCAATGTGGATCAAATCAACTCACACAATCTGGGTCCAAGGCAGCACAGCTCATGAAAAAGTGCCTATGGAAGTCCTCTGGCTCTGCTATCAGATACTACATCTTACAATACTATACAAAAAAAAAAAAAGCATGAGTAGTTTTCAAGCTTTGGTCCATGTATTACTGTTAATGCCCTGTTAAGTGTTTATAATGTTTTAAAACAAACATCTGGTAAGCTGAAGTTCATTTAAAAAAATTATGCACAAGCAGTAAAACATGCAATAGATCTACATACCAAAAAGGGTCTCACACCACCAGTTGGCATGAACAGAACGTTATACCCATTCTGTTTAGAAATAAACACCAGCACAGTACAACTAAAATGAAGTCGGCTGCAGAAGCAAGCAGTGATAAGAGAAAAAGAGGAAATAGTCATTGTGCATCCCATATTTTCCAATCCTGAGAAAACCCTAAAAGCTGTAGGCCTATCAAACATTTGATTGCCTGGTTATCTGCCAATCCCATTTGAAAATAAATTGTCCCCACCTCTTCTAGCTATCTGTGATTGCAAAGCACCTTAATTCAGCAGAGGCACAGAAGGAAGGGTGAAGGACTAAGACCTCTGCAAAAGCCCCTTTTTTCAGTAGAGGGATCTCTCCAATAGTGTCAGTATAGGAAACCTGCAAGTAGATATACACATCCACGGAATTTCACCAGGCCTGTAACTACTATTAAACCCACAGGGCAAGTTACTCTAAACTACTACCTGTCATCACCACTCACCGTAGTTTAAAATATATCTACCGAATTGCTTTTCCAGCACCTGCTGCCAGGAAAAAACAACGCTAAACATGCCTCACGTCTAATAAACAGCATCTATTTGTCCATCCTCTAAAGAAGATTCCTGTCTACTGGAAGGTAACATGCTCTGAAATTACCCTGGTTTACATGAAAGTGGTGCTACGTGGTGTTCTTACAGCCACTGCCCATGCTGTCTCTCGTGTCCCCATCCCTGGGCACTGCCCTGTCACCCGTGTCCGCATCCCTGGGCACTGCCCTGTCACCCGTGTCCGCATCCCTGGGCACTGCCCTGTCACCCGTGTCCGCACGCCTGGGCACT
Organism: Poecile atricapillus; assembly: GCF_030490865.1. Lineage (NCBI taxonomy): Eukaryota > Metazoa > Chordata > Aves > Passeriformes > Paridae > Poecile > Poecile atricapillus. The sequence continues at coordinate 7,241,247 of NC_081255.1, read as the reverse complement.
GTCCTGGCCCTGGTTCCCCGGTTCCTGGGCCCATCCCTCGGGCAGGACAGATGGATAGCGGTATCTCACCGCCACAGCCCCCGCTCCGCCCCGGCCGCCCTCCGGCCCCCGCCGTGCCTCACGAGCGGACTCGGCTCTGCCCGTCCCCACGCACCAACACCCCCGTCCCCGAGGGCTCCACACACAGCAACGGTGGCGTGTCCACCTTACAGCCCACTCTTCAGCCCCGCAAGCAGGCACCGGCGGGGCGAACATCTCTCCCGAAGCCCCGCATCCCTCCGTGCCGCAGCCAGGCTGCTGCCCCGCCGCGCACACACCGGCGAGAGGGGGCTCCGCTCCCCGCCACCCCTGCGCCAGGAGGAGGAGGAGGAGGAGAGGGCGGCAGGTGGGCGGCGGAGCCCCGGGGGGCCGGGACCCTCCCCGGATCTGGGAGGGGACGGAGCGCCTCCAATCCCCGGCCGGCAACAGCCCTGCAAGGCCCGGCGTGCGAGCCGGGTTGAAGCCTCCTTTCTTCTCTCCTCCTCCTGCTCTGAGGAGCCGGACAATGAGCCCCGCGGAGGCGGGCGCCGGCTCCCTCCTCCTTCTCCTCCTCCTCCCCGCCGCGACAGCGCAGCTCACCTGCGACAGGGGGATGGATGACGGCGGGGCGGCCGCTCGGAGGTGCTGCCCGAGGGGCTGCGGTGTCTGCGCGGGTCCCTGCGCGGCCCCGGCTCCGCAGGCGCGGGGCGGCCGCGGCCACGCTCCCCCACTCACTCACTCACTCACACACTCACACACACGGGCTGGGGGGGGCGGGGGGGCGCCCGCCCCGCCCGCGCATGCGCGCAGAGCCCCCCCGGCCCCGCCTTCCCCCCGGCTCCGCGCGCGGGCTGCGCACGCGCCGCCTCAGCGCCGCCCCTCCCGCCCGGCGCTGAGGGCGGAGGGAGTTTTGCCGCTCTCTCCCTCACGGGATCAATGAGGTTGGAAAAGAGCTCCGCGATCGATCAGACCGGGGCTACTCGATGGTACGTCCCGAAACACCTGCAGGGACGGTGACTCCGCCACCTCCCTGGGCAGCCCGTTCCAATATCTAGTTACAGAATCCTAGTATTGTTAGGGTTGGAAGGGACCTCTGGACATTATCCAGTCCAACCCCCCTGCCCGGGCAGGGTCACCTGGAGCAGGTGACACAGGAACGTGTCCCTAAGAGGGAGACTCCATACCCTTCCAGGGCAGCTGTTCCACTGCTCTGCCACCTTGGTTGCAAAGTTCATTTAAATTTACAACTTCACCTTTTCTGTGAAGGAATTCCTCCTGCTGTCCAGCCTAGATCTCCCCTGGTGCAGTTTAGGACCATTCCCTCTTGTCCTGTCCCTTGTTCCCTGGGAGCAGAGCCCGACCCCCACCTGCCCCCCCTCTCCCGTCAGGGCGTTGTGGAGAGCGAGAAGGTCCCTCCTGAAACTCCTCAAATCCAGGCTGAGCTCTCCGTGAGGCGCCGCTCCCGAAAGAGCGAAAAGACAACAGGGGCCAGGAAAGGAGCTGGCCCCCAAATAAAAACTATTACATTGCTAATAACTCTGTTCTCAAGGTATGCAGTGCAATGACTTTAATGATTTCCTTCTCTGCTCCCACAGTCATTAGGGAATAATCAGCTTACGGGGGGGAAAGTGAGGCCTTCAAGTCGCTCACATCATTTCTGGAGTGAAAACCCTCAGAAAACCACAAGGTTTTGCAAGAGTTGCTCTACAGTCGCCGGAGTTGGCAGTGCTGCTGTCGTGGGGACAGGAGTCAGCATCACCACCTTCCCATCTGCAGCTCCAGCCAGGCAAGGCTCTGACCCCACTGAGTTATTGCAATAATTAATAGCTACCATTTGTACATTCCGAATGCTTTGCAAGCAATGCCTAATCTCATTAAATTGTGCATTGACTTATTTTCATCCTGTCATGGAGTTAAAACAGACACTGCTTCCTTCACATCCATGGGAGATGGAGTCAGTAGTTTGTTCCTATACTGGAACTGCTACCGTTGGGTCTATGGCCACCTGCTATGGGTTTTAATGAAATATAGAGCCACCTGCTATGCAGAATGCCTGATTTTTAATAGACTTGCAGGCTGGTGAGAGTACAGGTACCATGATCCAGATTAAACAAGTCTGGAGAGAACGTACCAGCTTTTAAATCCATGACAGGGAAATAAGGCAGGAAGGATTTGTGAAAGTACAGGCACAAGCTTGACAATAAGCAAAGAACAGCACTACTTTTAGGTACAGTGCCATTTCCCCATTTTTAATAAAGCTTTGTGCCTAGAAGGAGAACACTGTTTCCTCTTGTAGTTTTTTGGGGTAGGTTTTTTTTTTGGGTTTTTTTTTTGTTTGGTTTGGTTTTTTTGGGGAGGTTCTTTGATTTTGTTATTTTTGTTTGTTTGTTTGTTTGTTTTGTTTCACTCCATTAATCTGGCACGGTATCAAATTCATTCTGAACCAGAATAAGTGAAAGGAAAATAAAATGCCAAATGCCATCCTGCTGCAAGGTTTTCAACAGGTGAGTCAGTGGGTAGAAAAATTCTTTCACCAGATTTGGAAACACAACAATTTGTAATATAGAAATAAGAAAATATTACAGAATCATAGAATTGTTAAGGTTGAAAAAGAGCTCTAAAATAATTGAGGAATAAGAGAAAAGAAATAGTAGTAAAAACACCTGAGAAGGGGGAAGCAATGGGATATTTTTTGTAAGCTATCTTCACTAAAGCAGAAGACAAACTATCTTGTAAAACAAGCTTAGGGGTGTATATATGGGTTAGGTTACAAATTTTCAAAGACATTTTACAATCCTCTCACTAAATGCTTCCAGAAAAACTTCCTAATGGGTTTTGAGGAAAAAAGCAATGTTATAGACCAAAAACTAACAGAGATTGAACAGGAGGATGTGAAAATCCAAAAGTGTAAGGCAACTTTAATTTTGTTGTGAATATCCTTAAAATAATCTAGAAAAAAAGTGGTACAGAAGGAGACACCATTTTTAGGACACACAACATTACTCCAAATTTTGGGGCAGATTGTGAAGATACTTGGAGTGACCCAGCTGTGTAGGAAGAAAATATAGTGACATTCAATATTGATAAATAATCATCAGTACAATGCAGTGGATACTGGAGGAATGAATTCTGAGTAGGCATCACAGAGGGATCTAAACCAAAGGAAATCATTTAAGAAATGCTCAGGCATCCTAGGCAGTGCTTCAGTAGAAATCTCGCCACAGTTTATGAACACAGTCATGCACACAACACATCAAGGGACAAAATGAGAAAACAAGAAAATGTTGTCTGTCTTGCCATCATTTATATTAAAAAGTTTTACAGAATGAGTTACAGAATTACACCAGAGCCCCACATTTAGCTGGTTTTCACCTATGATTCCAGAATCTTTTCCAAGAAACCACTTCCCAATACTCAGTTGCCAACTCTATACACATAGCTGACGTTCTTTATTATTTTATAGGTACAGATATTTCCCATTTTCCTAAATATTCTGTTTAAAATACATTATTAGTTCAATGTTGCAGCTGTGCTGTTAGATATTCAAATCACAGGAAGCAGTGAAAAGAGGAAACAACTGGATGAAAATATGTGGCAAAATAGTCAGTTATGAGGAAGAAAGCTGCTGTCAAAAGTAACAGGAAACCTTGTGGCTGGCAGCTTGGGAGGGAATGGGTGCAAACCTGAGCCAACACACTCCTGGGAATTGGTCTGAATGAACACAGCTGAAAATCTTCCAGCCCACAGGACACCACGCTTGCCATCACCAACTTTCACCCGAGAGAGCAATTTAGGAATGGTATTTATCTGGCCAGCTTGCAGTATTCTTCCGAATAATTATTTACTATGGATCTCAGAGGGTCTTTTTTGGACATACATATCCTAGATTTTATTAGGGATGATTACTTTTATAATTCACTGCCCAGGAAGCTGCATCTCCCTACAAAACTGTCACCAACTTCACCGTACCCAACCATCCCAAATGATAAAGGATATAACATTTCCTTTTGAAATCAACATTTTGCAGCTTCAACATAACCTACCAATTTAGAGGAGGAAATTTATCTATTTTTAATCTCACACATGAAAACCATTTTTCCCTTAGACTACACCAAATGTCTGTGCTTCCACAAACTACAACATGCTTGCAGGAGCAGCTGTACTGAAATGTTGACATTGTAATACAGGCCACTTGTTGATGTAAATTTTAAGTCTATAAAAATGCCAGCAGAGTACAGTTTATAATACTTTTTCATTAACAGAAGGTAACACAAGCAATTTAGAATAAAACATTCCTAATATAGGTTACTTTAATGGAATCACCTTTACTTGTGTAGATTATAATCCAAATTATTCTACACAATTTGAGAAAAAAGGAGAAATAGTGCTTTATTATGAGTGGACATACCATGCTCTGATATTAAAACTATACATTAATATAGAATCAAATTAATTTTGCTGCCTTTCATCCAAGCTTCCTGAGTACTGCAGGAAAGTACTTGGGAAGTACAGTTTTAATCTTGTAACAAATGATTTGAAAGAGTGTATCTTACATTTTGGTACCTAGTTCATTAATTACTAATTGCTTGGCACTAAAGTAAAGTTCTTCTATCGTTGCCTGAATCTAGAAACAGTTATTGTCATAAAAAGTCACCAGTTAAAATCAGTTTGGTAGAAGATGTCCTAAGTGGATGTCTGCTAAAGCATATAGTTACCTAAGGAATGAGAATATAGTAGAAAATATTTTATTTATATAACCTGTAAATGTTATTTTCTATTCTTACTCTTTGACTGAGTTATTCCATGAGTCTCACTGTACTTAATTCACACAAGTACATCAGGGTGAGAAACACTAAAGAAATGCAAAATGTTGCTAAATTTACTTGTCAACTTATGAAAAGAAAATTGCATAATTTTTTGTTGAAACTGTGTAATAATTTTCTCACAATTGCAGCACAGTTGTGGTATCTGCCACCTTAATTCTGTTATTTCCTGATGTTAGAGTGCTTATCTATACAGGTCTTTTATAAATGCAGTGCCATTAATATTAATTGTGCAATTAATATTCAGGTTCTAGCAAGGTGCACAGTCTGTGACATTTACACCTACATAATCCTACTTTTTGTTCTGTGATCCTCTGTGATTTCCTTGCCTTCATTACAAGGGAAAATAGGAGTCAGAATGGGATAAATATAACATTGCTGTAACTATCACCATCTTCCTCTTTCCTTTTGGAGAAATTCTTTTTGCTTAATACATAATACACATATATTAGTTTCTACCCCTTAATAAGGAGGATGAGCTTCCTACTTCAATCATAACCAAATTAAATTTTCAGTCCATTCAGTTAAATTTGAAACCAAGCAAAAAAAAAAAAAATTAATTGATAAAAATGTCTGTACCAGAGAAATCTGGTAAAAATAAACCCAGACACCTTATGTGTTTAGAGTTTTAGAGCCAGAGGAGAAAAATGTTACTAAGAATGCTATGCTGAAGAGTAGATGGATGTTTCACAGCTCCTCTCACTGGCTGTGCTCAGCTGATGTGCTAATATTTGTTCCCAAAGGTGTTGTGATTAACGCTAGAACACCTCCTTGGGCTTACACATCTGCTGGTTCCTCATTTCCGACAACAATGAAGTGATGAGTTGGAATAAGAACACGAGAGCAGTCTGAACCAGCTTGGGGTTTTTCTTAATATTTTTAAAATCACAACTTTTAAAAGAGTGTATCCAAGCAGCAGCTCCCGAACTCTCCCAAGCACACATGTAAATATATATATTTACATGTAAAGTGAGTATATACACACACAGTCGCTTTAAGAGGACTTCCCCTTCACATCTGCAAAACATTGTTTTCCCAAGGTCAGAAAAGGCTTTTCCACGTGTCTGCACACAGATAACACAGTATTTCCTCACTGTTTCTCACACAACCTATGGATTTTTCCACAGAAGGAGAATGCTGTTCCTTGCTGTGCTGCCTTCCCACGCTGCAGCTGTAGGGAACCCAGAACCGCGCTTGCGACAGGGATGCTGCTGGAATCACCGGGGAGGGAGCCAGAGGCAAAGCCCGGATTGGCAGCACAGAGGCTGAATGCAGATGTCCTTCTTTTTCTGCTTCCCTGGTACATCACCAGAGACAGCACATCACTACTGGTAAACTGCTTAAAAGGAAGCAAGCACCATTTTTTATGTCGTATAAATATCTATCTACACATTTTCCAAAAAGGATGGAGGTGCTGGGATGCCTACGTGATTTATGCACAGTATGTAAGTAGCACAAACATGATCATTTACAACAGGTTTTAATGACCATCTGAAGGGGAAAGATACCAAGTATGGTTAACAGCAACTGTTAAGTGAAACAAGTTATATTTCATCTATGTAAACAAAATAATGATCATGTCTGTCACAAGATTTCAAGAGATTTATCTTCCAGGCTCCCTAATATGGTTACATCTGTCTCCTGCTTAAATCCTATGTTCTTGCCATCTGCTCCTATGCACTTCTTTTCACCCTCAAGCAGTGATTAAACAACTATCTGGGAAAGAAAAAAAGTGCTTTTCCATTTTTGAGCCAGTGTTTAACAGCTGGAAAAAACCTGGAAAACCAAACCCACAAACCCTTTGGCTCTCAATTGTTTTCGGTGGTTGGGGATGTTACTAGTGAGAGGCTCAGCTGAAGTTTCCAGGAATCTTTACATTTCACTGTACAACAGGAAATGCTGCACCTATAGATTCAAATAGTTTTGTTATGGAGTGTAATAAATTTGGAGCAGATTGAACCACCATTCAGTTAATCAGTCAAATTGTCATTGAGAGGTAATGTTGTATGTGGAATCAGGAAGCATTTTGCTTTATAAAGAAGGAAACTTCCTAGAATTCTTTATTTGCGCTGTGGGAAGCCTTGATAGCTGTGTTCCTTTGAGATGTGCTTTGTACTTACCTCTCCTTGTCCAAACATGGAGGAGCAGGAAGGACAGAGCCCCAGCTCACTCTCTTTTCTGTGTGAGGAGAACCAAAGAAGAGCAATTTCACAGATCCCATGCTTCTGCCTTCTGGGCAAGACTGCAGCCTGCTGGTCCTCATGTGGGCACATTAATTAGGGGAGCACTTTACATCCATCACCCTCTGTAGCCATAGAATGGTCAGTCATAATCCATCTCTTAGTGTTTATTTGGAGCCCTGAAATCCTTGAAAGGTATTAGAGATGCACTGAGCATCTTGCTACAGGAGAGGCTTGATGCAATGACAATACTGTCATTTAAAAAAAAACTGCCTCATCTCTTCTCTAGGAGTTTTGTCAAACTTTATTTTATTTTCTTGGGCTGTTGCTTTCTCCTATGTAGAAGAAATTATGGATATCATCTAATTATTCCCTTGAGCTTCATAGGAAGTAACTGGACTTGATACCTCTGCTTTTCAGTCCTTGCTCCTTTGGCTGCTTTACTCTGCTGCTTCTGTCCCCTACCATTATAATTGTTACTGTTTGCAAAGATGGGAAACCAGAATTGTTTGTACTGTTTGTAAAACACTGTGAAGTATTTTCAGAAATAATGCATAACAAGGCAAATTTACCAAGGCTTTTTTATCCTCAGGTAATAATCCTTGTCTGAAAATCTAGGCCTATCATTTCTACTGGTATAAATAGGTGCAGCTCCATTAAAGGCCTTGCCTTTAATGTACTGGGGGGCTTTGCTGTGAAGGATACAGAGGGTCAGGCAGTTCAGCTTTAGATTTAATAAATTGCTTAAATTACTAAGATAGACAAGCTACCTTGTTTTACAACCAGCATTTTCAGAACAACTTACACAATTGTCTTGGGGATACCTTTGGGATAAGCAGAGCAGCAAGCCATCATCTGCTGTGGTCTGTGCATCTTGTCTGTAAGTCTGAGCTGCTGGTAATCCCTTTGGTACCATGCTGCTGCAAGCCCAGGGCTTTGCTGGGAGCTGGAATTAGGTAGATGTTGTTATTTTTAGGTGGATGGATGATGTTTTGCTCCATACCTGCCTCAGTGAAAGTTAGAGAGCCGAGTTACAGTATACTCACTCATTTTCAAATGAACAGAAAAAGGTAATGCCTCAGCTACTCCAAGTACTGCACTTTTTCTGTGTATCTTGGGTATTGTCAGGATGATTGGGTTCAATTACAGAGTTAAGATATTGAGAAAATGCTGAATGTTAGGACTTAGCAAACACTGTTCTAGACAATTTACTTTCAAAGGAAAAGACAACATTTAAGAAAACACCTGCATAAGGTTTCAGTATTCTCTACCCAAACAGAGAAATCCATGTATAAAATTAATCCAGATTTCTAGATTCAAATTCTGTCTTAAGGCATGAAAGGCTTTTCTTACCAATACAAATACTATGGGGAAAGTAGAGAATTTTCAAAATTAAATTTTAAATAGAAAGGATAATAATGACATTTTCACATCCTTATAATTCTCATACTGAAAAGTCACTTTAACATTCATTAGAATAGCTTCTGATAGGTGAAAAAAACCCCACAGCAATAAATATATTTTTAAAGTAAATAAGTCAGTGTGTACAGAAGCAAGGCCTGTTTCTTGAGAAAAATCATCTGACCTGCAGCACTTGGACTAAACGGTCCAGTGTTTATAAATGTGACTCAGCTGGAGATGGTTTCTGAACTTCGGAAATTCTGAAGAGATTTTTCCTGTATACTCTGGAAAGGCTTCAAAGTACATCCAGCAAGCAAATCTCAAAAATACAATGGCTGTACTTTAGCTGGTGTTCACCTAAAGTTTTACTGCAGTCTGATTGAGTCTGTGGCCAAACCTGACATGTATGAGCTAATTATCATTTGCATATCATCCTTTCCCACTGAGATCCTTGGAAAGATTAAAAAATTTATTTAAATATTGAAATCTGAGTCTTACAAACCTAAAAAAAGACACATGCTGGCTCTGTGAGAGGATGAGATCTCTGTTTCCAGAGTTTTCTTTTACTTTTCAAGAGAGGACCCATCCATCATGAGGACAAGGAATCTAATCCATGATACTGATTTGTAAAGAGAGTTTCTGACAGTTTGTGATTAATACTTTCTACAAATACATTAGAAGTAAACATTCCACACTGCTAAAAATCTAAGTTAACCACTTTAAAATGTCCTCTCCACCTACTTCTGTATACCATGTAATATCAGAAAAAAACACCTACCTGGGACTCAAAGGAGCATTATTTCACCCTGAAAAACTAGACATTTGTTATAAATTATCCTTTGAGAGCTGCAGGAGAAAATACTTTCCCACCAATTATTCTGACATAATGTAGGATTGGAGCAGTTTATGACAGTTTATGACATCGCTTTTGCCAACACACAGTCTGAACACTTTTCAGCACGTTATGAACAGCAACTGAAATTGGACCAATTCATTATTTTCTTCTCCCTGGAGGAGAAGGGTAAATAAGCTGCATTGTTTTGTGATGCTTTGTGTTTTAGATGTATCTCAACATACTCTTAGTCTTCAGTAGAGAAGATAAGATTGAAGAGGCTCATACTGAACTTGAGTCAGAAATCAGAGTTTTCCAGTGGTCCATCACAAGGACCATTCTTCTGGACTTCTGCATAATGTTCAAACAAACTGAATTTGGGAACCTCTGTCTCAATCAACAGCAGCTCAGGTGGGGTTTCTGGAGAGAAGAGAAATATGATATAATGTAGATTTGGTGCTGGGGGCAGATTTTAGAAGATGAATTTCAAATTAAGCAGTTTGCTTATGGGCAATTATTAATTACGGGCATACGACAATAAAAATTGAATCGGATACAAGTACTATATAATTAAACAGAACAATGGAAAACATGAAAAATATGATAATATTTTTAGCAATAGATCTTTAGATTAAACACTATTTTTCATTTTGCCTTCTGGCTCAAAATCCATATCAAAAAATAAAAGGATTATGAAGAAAAATTTAAAATAACTACAAGACTGTAAACCAAGAGAAACTAGAAATAGTGTTTTTAAGTGCTTTGTTCTATTGATGTTACTGAGAATGAGAGACAAATTTCTTCTTTCCTTTATCATCATCATCCTCCAGTGACACCAGGAGGCCAATGCACTTGTAGGTACACACATCTGCAGGTAGTGACAGTTTCCACTCTCTTTAGATGCATATTAATGCAATGTACTTTGGCTCTGGGACTCTGTGCCAGAGAACAAATAGTTTCAGCAGAGGAAACAAAGAACTTTAAAGATTTTTTTTAATAGTTAGACACATACATGTATAATAACAGTGTGCTGACAGTGGAAGCCTTACTGTTGGTGATGCTTCACAGCATAAACTGATCACTCACTGGAGACATTTCTCTCCTTTATCTATTTTTACATAAAATTCAGCTTCATTATGCCTTGGTTCTAGTGTTTGGGGTTTTTTATAACCAGTTATTTATAACAGATTATTAAAAAGTCAGACTGCATCAATTTTGCTTGAAGGCAGAGGGAATAGGCATGTGCATATGTGAAATTTATGTCACTGCATATTTGGAAAAAGAATGTTAAGATAGGAGTTTAGAAAAAAGCTCTTCTGTTTCTCCCTTGTATCCTCTAATCCCATTTGAGTTAAGTGCTTATGTTTGGATCCCTGCAGGTAGGAAACATCTCTCAAGACTTTTCCCTTTCAATTTAATAAATCTCTTCTGCTGGTTTCTTTCTATTAAGTGAGTGAAGACAGGAATTTAAACCAATTGCTGCACAATGAGCCATGAGGAAAGGCAGCAGGTTGGATGGATGCTTACAGAAGAACACTGAGAAGATATCACCCAGTTTCCAGCTCTTATCTTTCATAAGCAGAACAGAATGAGGGCAATTTGACTTCCTAGCTGGTCTACTGACCCATGAGAATAAAGGGAATATAAATGCCAGTGTGCGATAAAACAGGCAACACATTCAAAGCAATAACAGAACATGCATAATAGCTCAGAAAACATCTTTAGGAAAATAATTAAGTAGCTTCATGCTTCTTTTTTTATTAGGAAAAAATATAAAGGGAGAGAACCACTAGCCGCTGTGTGGAACAGAGCTAGCTTTTCAGGAAAATACCCAGGGCTAGATCTTCCCTCCTACTTCTTCACATGTTTTCTGCTCTTCAGGCCCATGGAAACATGCCAGGAAAAATTAACTGGCAGACGACCATATCATCTCTTCTGCATAGTTCCCATGTAGTGTCTCAGAGAAAGACCATGCAGCCAGGGAGCTGGCTGGAAAAGCTGCCTGCCTGGGGAAAACTGTCCTTGACTCCCACAGATCCCAGAGGATATGTCAGATTTCAGTGGGACCTCACTCTTTTGTTGATCTGAGACAATCTGAAGAATTCTGTCACTGAGATTTCCTTCTATAGATGAAAAGCTGGGGCTCATTTGTGCATTGGGTTTTTTCCATGGGGAAGTTTTAGCCAGAAGGATGAATGCCGATTTAAGGACAGCTCTCTTAAAGCAAGCAGTACTGATGGGTCACTGACTGAATGCAAGGTCAGTAAGTCTGCAGCTGCCTCAGAAATGTGGAAGAGGATTTGATCCTGGATAAATGAAACAAGGAGAGTATAAAGTCCTTGTGGGCTTGCTCCCACACAACCCACCCCCTCCCCAGCCCTTCCCATTTGGAGTTTCCAGCTTCTTGGTACCCAGGAAAGAGGATTGATGCTGTTGAAAGTAGCTGATTCCTCACTTTATTATGAACATAAAGCTAGGATCCAGCCTACTGATTTACACAAGAACTATCAATCAGCCAACCTTCATTTCAGCTTCCTCTTAAGTAATACACATACTTCTCCTTCATGTCCAGTGGAAAATCCCATGAAGTAGGAAAAAAACCCATTCTGGACTTCACACTGATAAATTGCTAAAGCTGCCTCTCCAGTTGGAGTCTGTGAGACATATGGAGGGGTCACAGCTTCCATGTCCTCAGTTCCTTAGGGAATTTCTGCATCCCTTCCATTAAGTGTCACTGGAGCCCTGTCCCCTCCTCCATCATTTCCTGCTCCCTTTGCTCTCCACGGCTCCTGCAGCAGGGCTCAGTAAGAAACTGTTCTGTGTGAGCTCCCTCCCATATGGCCATGCACTAATCCCCCCTCCCACACACAGTCATGCAAACAGGGAAGAAACTATGGATGTGGAAGAGATGCTTCCCGGAGCAGCAGTGTCTGCTAGCCACATTATGTCAGGCAATTAAAAGGTGCAAAAGAATCCTGCTGAGCAGTACTGCTGTTTTATTCACTGTTCTTTACAACATCTGCAGAGCTTCCACATATCCTGAGTTTGCAAATAAAGATTTTTTTTATTATTTTTTAGGGGGAGTCTTAGAATCAGGAGACAGCTTGCAATCATTTTTCCCCTCCACTTACAATGGCAAGGTACTTTCCACAGGTTTTTTAATTATTAATTTTTCTCCCTTGTCTCTTCTGCTTGATTAAAAGAAAAAAAATCAACCCTGGAATTTACTGAAGAGCGAGAGAAGATTGGAGAAAAAAAAATCATCGACATTAAAATTTGTGAGAGTTTTTGAGAAAGCTCTGCTCTTGCCTATTTACAGTGAAACTTTTTTATGTATGCAGAGAAAAACTGTCAGGAAACAGACCATTTGTCAGGTCAGGCTGTCAGCCCAGTGCCCAGCAACTCCCTGTGCCTGCACAGGGATATCCTGGCATTACAGCCACTGTCACATCTCATTGCCTAATGCTCTTCCTGACGCCGGCTCCCAGCGTGTTCCATCAGGTTCTCTCACTTGGGAAACACCGAGCGTCATTCGGTGTCACCCTCCCCACTGAGCTCACCAACAGGAACAGCACTGGAATGGTTTCTCTAGGTGGCAGATTTACTACACTACACAGGTCACAAGGTATTAACACAGAGTTTTATGCTGAGCAGAAACTCAGCATCAGTGTAGCGCATTTCATCCTTGAAATGTCAACAGGCATTTTAAAACTTACTTCTCAAAACCCCTTAGTGATTCCTGTGAAAGAAAGCCACAGTCTTCAAACTAGGAAAAAAACAACCTCCAAGCATATAAATAAACTCCTTTTGCTTTACTCACATCAACAACATGGCAGATTAAATGAGGTGAGCAACATTTTGACTGGAGAGGCCCTGGGTAGGAAATCTGAGGTTGGAGCCTCACTGGTGACAAGTCACCCAAGGGACTTGAGGCCTCAGCTGGCTGTCAGGTGCCATCGATTGTCATCTTGCAGGTCATGGCCTCCCCCTCCCAGGGCATCCTGTTCTCCAGAGCCTCTCTTTAAATACAGCACAATAAGAGGAACAAAACTGAGGATCAGAACCCTGTATTACTCAAACCTTTTAAGAGCACATAAGAAACCTTGAGTTGAACTCAGTAAATAGCAGCTGGATCTCCGAGGTCATGAGAACACTTATTTTGCAGGTGAAGCCCTTTGAAAAAGCCACCGTGCTGTTTTCAGCACAGCTGTGTTCGGGTCTTTTATTCCCAGATCATCTCAGTGAGACTGGTAACTGTGACAAACAGCTCATGCTTTTTTACTTAGGTCAAGAGTTTGGAAATACAGGCTTTCATAAGAGAGGAATGACTTCAGTGAAAAGCATTCTAAGCAAAACAGAGGTGTGTGGCTTCCTCTTTCACCGAACATAAAATAAACAAATATACTCTAAGCTTGTGGATTTTATGCATACATACAACTAAGTGCATGTACATTTTTAATTGACTGCCCATTTCTATACAACCCTATGGGAAAGGAAAATACAGAACCTTCCAAACATGCATTAAGAACTGTATCAGGAGTGATCAGGACATGAAGCATCTTTAACCAAGTGACAAAATGTGCACATTAGAGCAGAAGACTGTCTGAAAAAAAGGTCCTCCAAGTGGGACAGAGAAAACAGCATAATTTTTAGGAAGTCAAAATCTATGGAATCTTAATTCAAATAAATCTTCCTTCCCATTAACTCTTTTGGAAATTACTCAAATAATTTTCTCATTAAGTTGTCTTTAATACAATTATTCTGATTAATATCCTTTGCACTAAAGGATTTCCCATAAGAAAATTGCTAGTGATAATTGTAACTTTTGTATTATTCAACACAGTAAAACAAGATAGTCAGTGAAGGTGGTTTAATCTAATCTGTTTCATTTGGAACAAGGCACTTGGATAATTATATATTAGATGCACCTAAATAGCAGTTGATGATCTGTATTGTGGCACTTCTGGAAGACATGTGGACATACCCAACTCCATTTGCAGGTTACTCTGTAAGCCACCACCATTTTTTAAAGTAATTTTCATTTTCAGCTAGGAATTTCATGGTACAAATAAGGGAGGCAGACACATTGGAAACACTCAAATGGAAGAATTATCCATGACAATGTATAATGTTTGCCAGAAAATAAATACAAATAGTACTTGAACTCCAGGCAACAAAACAGTCTTACAGATCATGCATCATTGTGTTAACCAAATTAATTTTCCAATTCTATAAATGTTGATAGTTTCTGAGCTTTTCAAAGAGACTATCATATTTAGAGTGTCCCCAGTCTGATGCAGCTGCATTTCACTGGGCAACCCATCAAGATGCCCCTTCAGTGTCACTCTCCTTTCTATTCAGAGGAACAGACTGGACATTAAGGAGGAATTTTCCTCTTCTAAATCCTTTGGCATTGCAGAGCCTCGCTGCTGAGCAAAATCTGAGCACACCAAGTCCAGTGGCAGCTCAGTAGGCTTGTCTAGACACCCACAACTCAGCCCTGTCTTGTTGTCCCATCTATCCCCACACAACAGACAGGCCTCTTTCAATGATTCCCTGATTCCTCACGTCCCAGACAGCAGATGGGACCTAAGGAGCAAATTAAAGTTGTTTTATCTGCAGTGTCCCCAGGGCATCTGCAGAATGCAGCAGAGCTCCAGCCATGCCCTTTTCCCTCCATGCCCTTTCCTGTCTCAGAGAAATTAGGATAATTCCCAGCTTTCTACACAGCTGTACCCTTTCCACAGCTCCCCTGACACCTGGGAAATCCTTCTGCAGCCAAACAGCTTTAAAACTGCTTGGCTTTATCCTGTGGTACTCAAGGGTGTCGGGGTAGGATCGGCACTGCCAAACTCCACTGGCACCTTTGCACTGGAAGTGAAAACAATCGCAGCTGGGATGTCTGCCATGGCCTGGGCAGCAGCATGGCTGTGCTTAGGGCTGCCAGAGGAACAGCACTAAAATGCTGTGCTGGTGTGTAACCAGAGCTCCATCACGGCTTTATTCCCGAGGAGTAAACACCGAGCTCTGGAGGCACGGCCAGGCTCCCAGGCAGGCCCAGGCCTGTGCTGGGCTGAGCAATCACCCAGCTACAGGATGGATGTGGCCATTGCACTGCCAAAACCGTGCAAAAACACCTGGCAACCCCTGGCTTCTCATCTGAGTGTTACCAGAAAGAAAGGGGGTAGTACACAGCTTTGGTGGCTTTTGCAGCTTTTGTTTCGTGAGGTTATAAAATTTTCTGACATTTTCACAAAATGCTCAGGAAAGAGGAATCTGAGTATTCTCAAGTCATACAACAGGAAAGACACAAACTCCTTGTAATTTTGCCACAGAAGCTCACAACCAATGTCTTTTGCCCTTTCCTACTCTGTTTGCTAACACAGCCAACAGGTCAAATTTGGAAGGAATTTGCTGCTGGTTTTCTCTTCCAGACTCTGAGCCCTCATGTGGGTTACTATGCTTCATCTGGCTCAGGTTTCACAGACTGCTAAGGATTTCCAAGGATCCACTCAGTTCTTGAAGAATCCACACAACTGGGACTACACCGTGTTTAAACTTAGAGGGAAGGGCAGAGTAGATTTTATATTCTGTGGGTCACTCCTGAGAATTTTTTAATCCAGATTTCAATGCTTATTGTAAAGAAAAGTACAACGATGAATAATAGGAAGAAGTTTCTTTATCTCATTTCTCCTGTATTTTTAAATCCAAACAAAAGCTTCACAAAGTTCTTATTCACATAGCTGGAATCTATAAAAACAGAAAAACATCAAAGCACCTCTAAACCTGATCTGAAAGTGGTGCTCCCTGGATTTTCATCCATGACCCAAAATCATGATGGGTGTTGGGTCTTCTGGCTTCTGACAGCAGCAATCTCTCTTAGAAGCACAAGGATTTCTTAATTGCATACTCTTTTTAAAAAATAAAAAACGTTTTAAACAAAAGATAGATGAAACAAAGCAACAAAGAAGGAAACACAGAATCACAACACAGTAAGATTAGGCCTTCAGGTGACCTTAAACCTGCATGGTAATACAAGGGCTTTGACCCAGCTGTATGGTATTAGCCCTTTTCTAAGTCTGCTATGCAGCTGCAATTACAAATATCCTTAGAGGATATGCTCAAGAGGAAAAAACACTTAGAAGTGCTCCAGGAAAAAAAAAAAAAAAGGGATTTTTGAGTTGCAGAAAAGGATGTTTGCTTGGCTAGTTCTGTATTTGCCGTGAACGCTAATCTGGACCCGTTGCTTACAGGAGATAAAAATAATTACAGATAAAAAGCTGCATAACCCAAAAAAGTCTCTGTTTCTACAGAGAAATTATCAGCCCACTAATGTGAAGTCAACAATTTTCCTTAATTATTTGCTGGATTTTTCACATTTTAAAACACATGAACAAAGCATGTTTGTTTATCTAACCTGAGGTACTGCCAGCAGTCACCACCTCAACAGAAGATGTCTAAACTGCCAGCTGCATGCCCTTTACGTGACAGAGAGAAGTCTGACACCTCAAAAATATCACAGGACAGAGAATTTGATAAAATGCATTATCTGAAAGTAGTGAGACTTTAAAATGGATAATTTTCTCATCCACTTTTCTCATTTATACAAGGTGTTGTGCAAATTTAAACACATACATTCATGTTCCTTACACATTTATATCTTACAACTATTCACTTTTTCACCTTTCTTAATAAACAGGTTAAAGTTGCCAGGAATGTTCAAAGTACCACATACAATGTCACATTTCCTGTTGGCTCTGACCCTGCCATGGACAGACATCAGGAGAAACTGCTGCTGCGGTGGCAAGCTGGACAATCAGAAATATCTAATGAGAACCAAGACAGTGCATCTGGTTAAAAACACATATCAGTGCATGCAGGCAGAATGTAAGGGTAGCTAAACAGAGGGGAAAGATTTTCATCACAATGGAAGTCACAAAAAATGGCCACACATGGAAAAGGAGCAGTACAAGGGGTTCAGTGTCAGGCCAACAGGCAGCAATGAGCAGTAATGCACTGCACTCCAAATTGGAAAGGAATTTAACATCAAAAAAATACATTCAGAACATGTTCTATTTATAATAAAAAGCATTTTTTTTCCCTGGGTATCCTGCAGTGTTTACAAATTGAAGAGTAAATAAAAAGAAAGCTTTATAACTATGTAAAGAAATAAACAGGAATGAACTGAAATCTGAAATGCAGCTACTGTGGTGCATTGCAGAATAATTGCATCAAGAGGATAAAATATTACTGGGGGTCTACTTTAAAACAAAATAAACCCTAATAACTCTTTGAAATGTGAGCACGTGGCAAGCCATGCTCCCAAGAGCAAATGCAACTCTCCAGGATTTGTAAGAGCAGAACAAACAGTCCCACATGTGCTCAGGTTAAAAGCACTCCCCAGATAAAGATGATCAAATTGGTGTACAAACCTGCCTGCAGGAGAGGAGGCACGAGATAATCCGAAGGAATTTGATTAAGTGCTTAAGAGCCTATAATGAATTCAGGAAGCAAAACACCACATTATTACAGGTACCAGTGTATTTATGTAATATGTAAACATTGCTGGCACTGAAAGTTAACCTAAGGAGTGAGGTTGAACAAACACTAAAATGAGACTTTATTAAGAAAATATCGATATTGCCCAGTGAATGGTTTGGCTCCTGTAATAAAACATATAAATAATGTTCATAGCTTCACTGCAATAAAACCAGCCAACACTGGGTATTACTTCAGAGGGCCATGCTCACATACATACATATAAACACAGCTGGGAATACTGATATTTCTGGATAGAGTAATCTGGTACATCCTTCTCGACAGAGAAGCTGTAAAACTCACAACTCAGTTTCTTAGAAACTTCAAAAAAGGCATCTCAGAATCATAAAATTTATACAAAAGCACTGAAATAACAGTATGGTTTAAAAAAAAGAAAAGATCTCTATCATTGTAAACACACATGTGCTGGGACCCATCCAGCAGGAATCCTGCCCACCAGCTTTATGTAAAACTGAGGTTTCTATAATGTAGAACACTTCCTGCTGCTCAGAACTGAGGCTGGAAAAGAACATATCAGCAGCTTCTAACACCTTACAATTCCCCATTAAAATCCCAAAGCTGCAGGAAAAAACTGGGTTTTTTTAGAAATACGACTTATATATACCTGTATGAAACTCAAGGTGATACAATGAACTCAAACATGACATATAAAGTGACCCAAGCTTATCAGTGCTGGGGAAAGTTTCTCCTGATGCAGTTATGGATTGCACTGGTTTTGGTGATGCCAAAACCCTCTATGATGTGCTCTTCTACCCCAGGAAAACTGTCCCCTGGCCTAGAAAGGAAAGATGATAGGACTTAGCCTACCTTCTAAGCCTGCTGTTTCTCCACACTTATTTGCATTTGAGCTCTCCAGTTACAGTCACTGTGCCATCCTTTTTGTACATAAAGAATAAAAATTTATGTCAATCCCACCACCAGCTGCACTTGGAGAAATATTCACCTAAAATAATGGAGAAATATTGCACCTAAAACCATACAAGCTTCACATTGCTGAGGTGTTGTGGGATGGAAAAAAGAAAAGTGACTTGTCAACAGCTGAGCTGCAAAATAAAATACATTAGAAGAAATAAAATAATTAAATAAATATGTAATAATAAATAAAATAATTATAAAATAATAATGAAATACATTAAATAAATGAAAACAAATCCAGCTGATCAGAAGATGTCTGCTGCATCCTGTGAGATGCTCCCAAGTACTTTTCCAGAGATGGATGTGCTGCTTGTGGAGAGATGAATGCACAGTGGGAAAGGTGTGTGGCTTCTGTTTTGGAAATAAGTGGTTTGGTAAGACATGGTTTGACCACCACAGCCCCACTGGCCACAAAGCACTAAAGAAAGAGTTGCAGAGGTACTCAAGCTAGCCAGGAAAAAAAAAAATAACACATAAGGCAGAGCAATTAATTGGCTGCTATATCCAAATTGTACTGCTGTATACTGGGAAATAATTGAGGGGTGTGATTTATGTGTATTTAATTTGAAAAGTGGTCTTCCCTTAGCTAGAATTATAATATATTTTTACAAATTGGGGTTTTCCTTTTTAACATGATCACCCAATGTCACAACTCAGCTAATCATTTTAAATAATACTCTTAGACATAAACTATATAAATAATATTGAAAGCAATTTTAAATACTCACCATTCACACTGCCAGCCTGAAGGGAGATGGGGAATTAAAAACCAAAAGAGAGAACTATTTCAGAATTAATAAAAACTGCAGCAGAATGGGCAGCACAGAGCACAGCACCCCAGCCCTTTTCAGAGCTGTGTCTCTCCCATTCTTTACATCTGTGCATCAGCCCAAGCACAGCCTCCTTGTCTCACACAGAGGAGTATGTGAATATTGCCCTCATATTTTTTTCAGGGAAATAAACTTTAAGAAATAGCTTTCTAAGATGCTGGTTTGGGAAAATGACTCAGAAATGACACCAATCCACGGCAGAACACAGCCCTGTGGAACTATAAACTCTGAGCCAAAAGGAGGAAATGAAGAAATCTTGAAATCCTCACAGAGAGGCTGCCAGCACAGGAGCACGGAAACCAACTCCTGTGAGTGCTTGGGGAGATCATCAGAGACCTGTCAGGCCTGGAGCAATCCTGTGTGAGAAACCTCATCAGTTACGGGCACCTACTTGTGCTGCAGAGCCAGGAGAGAAAGCATTTTCTTCCTGCTAAAAATATTTCCTTCCCCTCCTCAAAATGACAAAAGCATAACTGTGCCTGACCTATTTTTTGTCCTTATTCATTCCGTGGAAATCCTGCAAAATTGACACCTAATTTCCAGGTGCTGTTGCTTAGCTTCCTAAATTATTCATGAGTGTAATAATTATCTCTTTTCATCATCTCCTGGGTCAGGGAATAGATGCAAAGATTACAATCACATCACCACCCTCACATCTGAGCATTTTTATGGTATTGGAAGATTCCTCCACCATAAGCTGTATTACACTTGCATTTGATCCATGGCCTAATTATACATTATGTTGGTCTACTCTAATTATATCAGCAGCCACCCTGGGTAGAGCACAAAAAGTACAGGGGAAATAGGGACCAAAAGCAGGGATGTCTCTCTGCTTTAACGTGTTCAGGAGTGGGGGAGCAGCAGGAGTGCTGATTTTGACAGGGGTTTACACAGAGGAAATGAGGAGGAGAGGGGAGGTGGGACTGGAAATGGGCTCTGACAGGGAGCTACTGACTGGCAGGAAAACTTCAGACATCTTGAAAATGTCCAGAAGTACTTCAAAAGTGAAAGCAAGGGATATATCCACAGCTGTACCTGTACCTGCAGAGCTGTGTCAGCTCATTTTAGGATGTGTTTTCTGCTGGATTAGCTGGAGCTGCCCAGCCTCCCGAGGCCAAAGACAGACATCCTCATCCAGCACTTCTGGCTGAGCTGGCCCAAGAGCTTCTGCTTCACAGGTGTCCATCAGAAGTCTGTGAGCGCTCTCACACTTTGGACGAAGCTGGATGAGTGAGCTGTAGCCGCTTGGATCAGCACTTTAAACCTCACCTGGAGCGGGGCAGGGCACATGAAGGGGCTGCAGCCTCCAGCAGAGCAGTAACAAGAGGAGGAGAAAGCCTTTCAGTGGTCACAGCTGCTTGCTGTGGAAATGACTTCCTTGGTCACAGCCGTTGGAAATGTGTCTTTTCATGGCCTCAACAAAATCGAGGTAACAAGGTGGTACATCCACACCTCCAGCTTTTCCTGGCACAGCTGACCCTCACAGGGATAGAGCTTGGAGCTGCTGGAATCTGGAATTCCAGCTGGATTCTGCTCTACCCCCAGGAGATGGTTTTGGCTGTAGGCATGGTGATGTTCAGCCACCGTAGCCAAATCCAGCAGGGGTCATGAACCGCAGCTCCTGAGCAGGATAAAC
This sequence comes from Poecile atricapillus, assembly GCF_030490865.1. Taxonomy (NCBI): domain Eukaryota; kingdom Metazoa; phylum Chordata; class Aves; order Passeriformes; family Paridae; genus Poecile; species Poecile atricapillus. The sequence goes on along the minus strand of NC_081255.1, from coordinate 7,220,053 downwards.
ACCTCGGGAAGCTGCTGCCCAAGGAGGGGCATGAAACAGCCCTGGTGCCACCTCGGCTGGGCATCGGGACACCTGGAGGGTTCCAGGGCAGGGCAGAAGGCTCCTAAATGTCCCCAACTCGTGGCCAGCCGCCAGATCAGGCTGTGCTCCGAGCCAGCTGTGGGAAAAGGGCAGTCGAGGGCAGGAATCAGCGAGATAAGGGGAGTCTGGTTGCAGGTGGAAAACAGGGAACTGGAGCCCGAGTGAGCAGGACGGGAGAAAACAAATAATGAGCTCGGAGTGATGCGAACAACAGCGCTCGCCCTCCCGCTGCCCTGCCCATCTGCTTGGAATTTGTTTTCAAAACAAGCCCTGTTTTCCCTACGCCCGCCCAGATCCAAGCTCCCAGCTCGTCCTTTATGGATCCGGCGCTGTCACTCCAAATCATTTCGAGCGGAAAAGCCGAATTGAGAAACAAAGAGAACTTATTGTTTAACACACACATTCTTCACCCCGCCAAGTTCCTCTCAGCTGTGTTTCCCCTTCGCTTATTCAGGTCAGAGCCTTTATTAGAGGCACTCGGAGACAAGGATGATTTCACACGGCTGATTGTGCTACAGATTCATCACAAGTCCTATCTGTGTCCGACACGGGGATCCAAACAAGCGCTCGCTGTTGGAGCGGCCCCAGCCCCGGAGCGCATTCCCGGAGCTCCCCTGGAGCGGAACGAGGTCACCGGGATAAGGAGCGCTCCAAGGGGCTGCCGGCACCCCGAGCCGCTTTCCTGCATCAACACCGAGCTAGGAACCAGCTGAAAGGGCTTCAGCTCCACCCTGTGGTCATCAGGAGCTTCCCAAATTCCCATTCCCCTGCCCTGCTCTGGGAGCACGCTGGGTTTTTAGGGAGCGCTGGAAGCCTCCGCATGGGCACTGCCCCTTCCAGCTTGGGCTGCTCCCGGCCACAGCGGCGCTTCCCTTGTGGTCTGTGCCTTCAGAAACCGCGCGAATAAACTTCATAAACTTCGTGAATTTTGAGCATTTCACTCACTTCTATCCAAACAAACAGCTGGCTGGGCTTAGCACCACGACCACGCCTCTCTCTGCAGTGATTTTGGGAGCGATTCGCGTGTAAAACTTCTCTTTTCTAGCTCCTGGTCCTGCCTTTTAGCCATTTTTCATATTTCTCTGATGAGACACTGCTTGCTGATATGTCTTCCAAATAACTTTCAGAATTGGGGATGCTTTTAAAGAATGGTTTTCTTGCCCAAGTTTGGCTCTCTGAATGAAGTTGCAATTTGAATTTCTCAAGGTTCCTGTCATTAAAAGCTAGCTCCAGCTCTGTTGGTCGGCCAATAATTAAATAGTTCATATCTGACCTAATTAACGCCCAAATACACATCAGAAACTCTCAGGCTCTAAGGCACAAATTTATGATGGGTGAGACTCAGGCTGTCTCTCCACCCAGCACAAAACCCCTCCAGTGTCCCTGGCATGCAGGATGCTTTGGGGTGGCACAGAAATGCCTCTTTGTGACTCTGGGGAGCAGGTTCTGCATTAGACTTAGGCTCAAGTCCTGTGTAAAATGTTAGAACCCTTTATTCTATTTCTCATCACTGCTCTGGTCCTTCCTACCTGCCCCGGGTGGTCTTTTCAGAAGGTGTGTCACATTTTTACCTCTTTATCACCCCCATATCAGGATCTTTTTTGTGGTTCTATTTACATTTCAAAGTGTTGGGCCTGTAGCATTTGTCTGAGAGTTTTGAGATTTTAATTAGATGCAGTGCCTCATTTTTAGCTAAATACTCAAAAACATATGCAAAAGCTGAAATATATTTTAACCAATGTCTGCTGCATGTAAGCAAAGCTGTGGGTTTTTTTCCAGTCTGAAAAGATTCCAAACCTATTCACTTCAAGCATTTCCTTGTGTGTTCTCTCTCACCTACGTAGAGAGGCCCATATTTATTTTCATTTTAATAATATTTTCACCACAAAACTGGTTTGGTATGTTTAGCTATCAAACTATATCACATTCATCAATTAAGGCTTGGAAAAGATACACAAACAACATGAAAAAAAAAGAAAATGCAGCCATCTTCCCTTCTCCCACGCAAAATCCAACTTGTAAAACCAGAATTTCACAGCATTTTGTAGCAGCCATTTAATCTTTCAGCTCATCCCTGTTTTATGTGCAGTAACAACTTGTACACTGCACTGAGTAAAGCACTGCTAGGGTTCCATTTGCAGGAGAAAGGGAAGTAGCCAATGCATGGGGGCTCTAGCACACACCACTGCCAGCCTGGGAAGTGGGGGCGAGGTGAAGAAAACGTGGTTGCTTCTGTTCCATATGAATTCAGCAGGAATTTTATCATCAAACCCCTCAAAACCTCACCCCTTGTTAGCACCAATGCAATGCCAAGGGAGGTCTGTGAACCCTCTGCTTTGAAGTAACCCTCCCTCCATCTGTGCCCATCTCCCTTTTGGGCAGTGCTGCTGGTGGATTTGGAGATTTTTGTCAGCAGAAAGTATTTTTATAGTGCAGGAATTTTATTTTTATGGAAGGTGGGGTTCCCCCCCCCCCCCCTCCCCCCAGGCTGTGTAGGGAAAACAAAACCAGCAAGAGATGTGACAAGCAAATTTCTAAGAAAAACAATTCACTTTACAGCCAGAACAGCTTTTATTTCATATTTGCTATGTCATATTTGCATATGTCATAGAGCAAAGCCAGAAGATAAATATTTTGGGGTTTGCCATTTAGTCACTAGCACAAGCACCTCATTTCTGGCCTTTCATTAAATCTTTGGCCAAATACAGACTGATGACACAGCTCCAAATGTTGCTTTATCACTCAGGGGAATTTTTAGGGAGAAAAAAAGCCATTTCAGAGCCACTCACCTTCCAAAAGATTACCACACCCACACTTCATATTTTAATAAAGTTCTATCAGGTAGATTAAACCCTGGATAAAAAACAACCATGCAGCTGCCAAGCATGTAACTGTTAGACCACAACAAATGAGAAGAAAAATCCCTGGCTTCTTCCAAAATCAGGGGCAGAAACGCTTTGATATTTTTATGAAACATTAACCTTCAAACATAATTACCAGAGGCACTGAGGTTGCACCTGAAGGCTGCACTGTTGGGGAGAGCTGCTGAAGAAGTGGCCTGCAGGGCAGGAACGTGGCAGGTAAACACAAAAAAGTCTGCACAGAGATAATGGGATACAGGGCAGCAGGAAGAGAGTAGCTCCAGGGCATGGAAGTGCTGCCACTGACAATTTCCACATGCCAGCTGAGCTGGTGGTGACTTGGTTGACATTGCATGAACAGGAATCTTTGGAAGCAGACACTCTGGAGCATAAAGCTGTACTGGGGAGCATGAAAGCAACGCTGTCCCTGCTAAAATCTTGTAATGCTGAAACCATTTTTGTAGCAGAAAAAAAAAAATAATTGAGCTAGATTCACTCTGAACAGTTCTAGATCTACATTTTACCTTGAGAGCAGAGATAAAAGGAGCAGGTATTTCAGTCTTTGCAAGTTTTCCATCGTGATTTTGCAGATCCATGAGTTAAGGAAGGGACATAAGCATCCAAAATCTGGTGTGGCTGCATGATCCTTATCTCCTGCCTGCATCACCTGGTGTCTGCAAAACACAGTGGCTGAGACTGTGTGCTGTGCCTTCTGAAATTACAGCGTGGGGAGGACAAGACAGGACTGTAAAATCAGCTTTATTTAATTTCTGGATAACTGCAGTATTCAGGGCCAGTACACTTAGATGTGTATCAGGACAGAATCTAGCCCAGAGTGATTTCTTCTTCTTCAAGCATCTGAGGTAGACTGATCTATTTAAATTCCCTGCACTTCACCACTCAGCCTGACCTTTACAATCAGCTCAAAAGCATTCAGAAGGTGCATGCAAATATAAAAGATGTAATTGTTAGAGCTGGTGTTACAGAGAATGCAAATGAGAGCGGCATGGAAGGGGGCCAGGCCTGTTTGGGGTGTGATCTGCAGAAGCAATTGATGTGGAAGATCCCAGCGTTAGCAGGCACAGGAGAAGTGACACACAGCCAGTTCTGAACAGCAGCAATTTCCAGGTTCTTCTTGGCCTCCTGACTTTTTCTCCCTGGGATAAGTTTTAGGGGGTGTGCCAAGGGTTAATGGCCCTGGCTCTCACCATTTGCAATGTGGCCTGGACTGGGTTTCTGCCACCATAAACCAGAATGAGTTGGCTTTAGTGTTTAGTGTTTCAGATTGTCATCAAAACATCTTCTCCAACAGCCCACTGAGTCAAACATAAAGGATTTTGCTCCCAACAGCCACAGCTGTGTGTCCCAGGGACAGCACAGGATCCCTTTGGATTTGCTTACATCATCTCACAAATCTGCATGCTCTGATAAATTTGTGCTTTAAACCACTAATGCTTCAGCCAGAGCTGAGCTCGGGGGATTTTGCAGCACTATTCCTGTCTGCCTCCAGCTCTGCAGGGGGCTTGTCCAGCTCCACAACCAGGAGAGAGGCACCAGCAGGAAACACAGGGAAGGGACATGTCTTCCCTAAATTCCTGCCTCCACAATTCACAGCATACAACCCAGAAAATCCTGAACTTTGCCTCTCTGTTGGTTTTCTGTTCCTGGCAAACTGAGTGCCTGAAGAGGGAGTGAATACACCAAATTCCATGGTGGAAGTCGTCGGTCGTGTTGTTGTAGCTCAGCATGAAGCCAAGGTAAGCCCCACAAAGCCTCTGCTGGGAACATGGTATTAAAATCCTCACATGCAGATAAACTTCCTTCATTCAGGGCTGGACCTGTCCTGCTTGCCTAGCACACATTTTGGATGGAGCCACAAAGGCCAATCCTCAGAGGATGCCACCCTCTTGGAACAACACCCTGAAATGTGCAATCAGCACCCTCCAAAACCTTGTCTGAGATGGCACAAAAGCTGAATCTCTTTTTTTAGCCCTGTTTCCAGTAAGCAAAGCATCCAGCCCATGTGACAGTAGTTCATTCCCCTCAGGATTTCTACTGACACGTGGGAGAAATTAAAATCCCTGATGTGTTTAACAAACTTTCACCCCTACAAAGGAGATGCAAACTGGGTGGTTCTGCCATGGCTCCAGTCTGGTTTGCATGGCCACATGTGGAGCAGCCTTTCTGTGCCTGCTGTCTGTCCAGCTGACAGGCCAGCTGGGATTCCCTCACACATTTCTGCACAGTGAATCATGAATTACTACATCCAAACCCAGCCACAGCATTGTTACTGTATGTAGTTGTACTTTCAGTACTTTCCTTCCTTTTCCCACACCTGAACCCTGTTCTTTTTATTCCAGCCCATTCAGTTTGTTTTCCAAGATGCTCTGGTCTTCACATGTTTGAAGATAGCTCCCAAATTTGCATCCTCCACAGTCTTGTTAGCATTTCCATGCTGTTTATCCCAAGGTCAAAATCAGTAAATGCTAATCAAGGTCTTGGAACTGCAGTTTATGACCATTTACTGTCCTCCTTTCCAGAGAGATCCTTACCTTCCATCTGGCAGCAATCTTCTGACCTCCACTCAAAGCAACAGCTTTCCATGTCTTGTCCAGGACCTGTCCAAAGCTGAGGCAGCAAGATCTGCTGCATATCCCTCATGGGGAAAGCCTCTGACCCCAAACAGGAGAGATTCCTGGAGTCTCTTTATTCACAGACTCTTGACTTTTTGTTGGGGTGAGAATTTGCCATGGCAGAGTAGATTCCACGGTGAGGAGCCTTCAGAAATACAAATGGGGAGGCTACAGACACAAATATTGTCACATCTCTTCCAGAATGAAGACATGATTACTTGAGAGCCTGGGTTCAGAGTGAACCACAGCATTCTGTGGCAGCCCAAGAGAGATCCTGCACCTGCCAACCTCCCCTACCCGAGGCTCTGCTGCTGAGCTGGGCTGTTCTGCACTCCCTGGGCACAGGGATTGCAGTGGCCTTTAATTCTCATGGCTTTCCAGCTCATCCTCATGGAAATGAGCAAAGCCTGTACCTTTTGCTCTGTGTCCACTTCTTATGTCAGGCTTTTTATTTACATCAGCACATTATTGCACAGCCATTAATCATTAGCTCACTTTTCCTGATAGACATCACTTCTTTAAGAGAAATACTGCAGCCCAGCCCTGTGGGTAGGAAGGAGAGGTTTGTTTAGCTGGGCAGCATTTCCTTCCCCTGCTTTTTATGCTCCTAGGACTTCAGTGGGACACAAATTAGAGGGCAGCATGAGTGGGAAGTCTGTGGACATTGTCACAGCAACAGATTTTGATGTGGTCTCAGAGAGGTCTGGAGCCAGCAGGGATGGCCTAAGGCTTCCAGGAAAGATGAGCATTCCACTGACAGCCCTTCCAAGAGGGCTGGATTGCAAATGTTACCACTGAACCTGTTTGCTGATAAGGCTTGTAGCTCTCCCAGCATCTGCACAAGTGTATTTGCCCAAGATACTCCACATACTTGTTTTTCATGCTGATAAGGGAGCAGTGGTTAAGGAAACACTTGTAGCAGTGAGCGTGTTCGTGTCATGCCTGCATAGGAATCATTTATCAAATTCATTCCAGACTCACTGCAGTAGAGGCTTCTCTGATAGCTGTGACCCTTACAAGTGCAGCAGGAACGTGAGAAATGAGGAAAAACTGGGCACAAGTGTGGTTTGTACTCACTCACCACTCACACAGCTATTAAAGAGACTAAAATGAAATTAAAAACTTGCAGGTTCCCTGTGGAGCCCTGGCAAGGAAAGCGCCAATCCCCACATGGAAGAACTACAGGTAGGTTGAAATAACAATGCCAAAACTTCTGATTCACTGCATTTTCTCCTTTCCCACAGGGAAAGCAGCCAGCCTGCCACAAACTGGGCTGGGGCCAGGTCCAAGTTAAGCACATTCCAGTTCTCTGGGCTCCTCCAGGTTTTCTATCAGCTGAGAAAAGACCTTTGGGCCTCTGGTGAGCCCACCAGGATGGTCTCTTTGTGATGATGCACATCTCACCTTCAAATCCCTGATCAAAGTCAACTGCAAATGCTGTACTGGAAGCTATAAAAACCTCTTTGTCACTTTAAAATTCTCAAACTATTTGATTGCATCCTGCTTTGTGTCTGGGGTGGTGGGTCAGCAGCCAAAGTACTGGCGCTGATGCTCCAAAGATTGTGGGACAATAACCCCCCTTTTGCCTCATGCCAAAGAGTGCAATGAACATATCTGGAGCAAAAACTGCTTTTACTATTATTATTATTATTATTATTATTATTATTATTATTATTATTATTGTTATTGTTATTATTGTTATTATTATTATCACCATCATCATCATCATCATCATCATCATCCTATTTTCTTCTCCTTCTTATTGTTATTTCTATTTCTATTTCTATTTCTATTTCTATTTCTATTTCTATTTCTATTTCTATTTCTATTTCTATTTCTATTTCTATTTCTATTTCTATTTCTATTTCTATTTCTACTATTATTATTTTACTCTCATTATTTACTATTTAGGGCCAGAGACAGTCCAGGTTAGTATTTCTTGCCCCACTCTAGAAGGGCATCTCTTGTTGGGGAGCATGAGACCAGGCCTGCCCCAGTGAGTGAATAAATCAGTATAATAAATCAGAATAATAAATCAGAATAATAAGTAGCACAGTCCTACAGCTGGGCAAACTGCAGGGAAGGTGTGATCCAGGAAAGCTGCACAGAGCATAATTACCAGGCCCAAATCTTAGCACCCAAGTACTTGGATCCTACAATCATCCTGAAATCAGATGCCTGTGTATTTTTGACCCAAGCACTGTCCAAGCTGCTTCCCGAGGAGAAATCTGCCAAAGCAGCTCATTCCTGCCCCGCAGCATTGCAGCCATTCCTGCCCTGGGCTGGGGGCAGGACAGCAGCTCTGCTCCCTCCAGGGCTGCCTGGGACCCACCCAGCTCCTCTGGGGGCTGCAGCCTGCAGGCAGGGCCCAGCAGCTCCTGGCTGATCAGGTCATTTATTTTACTGCTTTTGAAAGGCATTTGAAAAGCCACCATCAGCAGTTTGTGGTTCTTTTCCCCAGGATTTCTGATCTCTGGGATAACCCAGAGATCCCCAGGCGCTCCTGAACACCCCAAGCCTGTCCCTGCAGCCAAGTGGGAGCAGTAGCTGGGGACAGGATGCTCTCCAGAGCACATCATCACAGCAAACACCCTCAGGAAAAGCCCCCAGCAGCTGCCAGACAGCAGCACACGGGCAGAGCTCCCAGAGCATCGCTGTCCTGAGCTGGGAGCGGGGTGGAGGTCACAGCTTCCTTCAGCCTCTCCATCTTCCCTTCAGGCACAAGGTGATTCCAGCAGCGAGCGTGTCAAGACAGCAGTTGGGGCAGATGGACTTTCCATTTTAAGATCCCTGTTTTCCCAAAGCCACAATCTGCCCAGAGGGAGAGCGTTTCTTTAAAAAAAAAAACCCCAAAACAAAACCCACCCCCCCAAAAAAAAACCCAAAACCCCAAAAAGAACCCAAATCCCACAAAATAAAACCCAAAAAACCCAAACCCAACCAACCAAACAAAAAAAACAACCTTACAACAAAAATCTCCAACAAAAATCCATAACAAAAAACATGGAACTGAGGGAGCAACAATCTCTCTGCCCTTCAGTCAACCCTAGGGGAGATGGCAAGAATTTTATCCACTTTTTTAGCCTTACTGGTTGCTGCAGCAAAGACTTTCTAAATGCTCCCCAGTAGAGCACAGATCCTGGCATGACTGGGATCTGCTTCTCAGTCTCCCAAAGAATGAGAAAAATCTCAAAGGCTCTACTTAATCCCAATTATGACAGTATCAGGCCTAAGTTCTTCCGGCCTTCCTCATCCTAATAATCATCCAACAATATAAAGGAAATTCTTGCAGTTCCTTCTGGTACTGAGGAAAAGGGAAGTCAGTTGTCCACCAATCCTTCCCACCAGGGAAGTCCTGGAAAAAGTCCTTTGGAAGTGCTGAGGGAAGCAGTGAGTGTTCCAGAGACAGAGGTGTCCCATGGACCCACAGCTGAGGGCCAGGGAAAAGGGACATTTCAAGGTACAAACCCCAGGGCAAGGCCCCATGTCCAAAGGGATGTGTGCTCCCAGGCACTGCAGCTAACTGGGGGCCAAAGTGAATTCTCTCACTGGTAGGAGCTGAAATCCACCCAGCATCTTTTAAAAGCTTTCAGAGAGCTGTTTTTTACTGGACATTCGTAGATTGTGTCCCTGGTAAGGGCAGCTCCTCCTTTCCGAGGCTGCAGCAGGATGTTCTGTGGAAGGCTCAGGGTGTCCCAGCCCCTGTGTGTGACACCTGTGCTCTGAGGGAGGAAGAGCAAATCCTCAGAGCAGCCCCTCCAACAGGAACAATCCATGGTGGAGTTCCAGGTCCAGCATGGATGGTCCCTGTCTGACCCTCGTGAGGGGAGGGAAGAGCTGAGTGGCTGCATCCTGCAGCTCAGCTCTAACTCCTCCTCCCTCACTGCAGGCAGAACTTGCTCCTTGCCAAGCAGAGCAGGAACTGCTCCCACTGTCTGCATCCTGCTGCCAACAGAAGCCCAGACAGCAGAGAAAAGGCAGTGAGAAATGTCACTCATCTCTGTGCAGGTCACGTTTCACTCTGAGTTAGGTTCTGTCATCATTGGATCATCCTCCACTGGGGTCAGCACAGGGTATTTGTCCCTTGTGATCCCCATCCACCCGTGACCCAACAGTGCTTTGGGGTCCCATGGAGGGTGCTGGGAACATCCATCCCCAGTGCCCTGCTCCTGGCAGCCACCATGGAATCTGCAATATTGGTAATAACTTCTTCCATTTCAGCCCAGGCTGCTTTGCTACTGAGCTGGGCCAAGGAGGGTCCTGAAAAGAGGGCTCAGGTCCACAGAACTCGTGTTTCCCTTGTGTCAGCAGGGCGGAGCTGAGTAAGGATGAGGAATTCATGCTAGCTGCAGGAAGAACTGACAGGTAACCAGGTTTCATGTCTACAACCAGGATATTTGATCTACCCCTCGCAGCAAAAAGCAGGAATTGAATACATCATCTGGAGACATGAGGATATTTAATCTGTGGGACCAGGAGAAAGGTGAAGGACAGCAACATGAGATGGGTCCATGGACTCTTGTCCTGACACTCATCTCAGCATAGGCAAATTGCTGTTCCATCTGCTAATAGATCCAAGCAGCAGCTGCTGCTCAATGTAAAGCAGCAGTGCACATCCTTGGAAATCAGTCAAGGTTGTACACTTACATCTTTTGGGCAGGAGGACTCTTGGAGGGGAGGAATTTCCCAAGTGAACTGCAAGAGTGACAGGACAGGCTTCAGAGCCCTGTGCACTCTGTCCAGAGTGGCTGGAAATGGGAGAAGAATTTGCACATTCACATGCAGTTTTACACAGTGGAGTAAAGTGGAATTCAAAGCAGGATAGATAGAACACCTGGGTTTGGGACAGAAAAGCCCAGACCTGCCCCAGATATTGCTGTATTATCCCAGTGCCATCCTCACTGGCATTTGTGGCTCCTGCCGCACCTCACCCCCCACTTCAGCTTCCCTCGGCACAGCCATCGCTTCTTTCCTCCTTCCCGTCCCTCTCCCGTTCATTCTGCCCCTCTTCCCTTCCCCAAAACAAACCACCACAGCAGAGGCGACACTGGCATCGCTTTTCCTGCTACCTCCGCATCCCATCCCGGCCCTCTTCGTGCCCCGGTACAGCCCGGACACAGCCCCGGTACAGCCCCGGTACAGCCCGGACACAGCCCCGGTACAGCCCCGGACACAGCCCGGACACAGCCCCGGTACAGCCCGGACACAGCCCCGGTACAGCCCCGGTACAGCCCCGGACACAGCCCCGGTACAGCCCCGGACACAGCCCGGACACAGCCCCGGTACAGCCCCGGACACAGCCCGGACACAGCCCCGGTACAGCCCCGGACACAGCCCCGGTACAGCCCCGGTACAGCCCCGGTACAGCCCGGACACAGCTCCGGACACAGCCCGGACACAGCCCCGGTACAGCCCCGGACACAGCCCCGGTACAGCCCCGGTACAGCCCCGGTACAGCCCCGGACACAGCCCGGACACAGCCCCGGTACAGCCCGGACACAGCCCGGACACAGCCCCGGACACAGCCCCGGTACAGCCCGGACACAGCCCCGGTACAGCCCCGGTACAGCCCCGGTACAGCCCCGGACACAGCCCGGACACAGCCCCGGTACAGCCCCGGTACAGCCCCGGTACAGCCCGGACACAGCCCCGGTACAGCCCGGACACAGCCCGGACACAGCCCCGGACACAGCCCCGGTACAGCCCCGGTACAGCCCCGGACACAGCCCCGGTACAGCCCCGGTACAGCCCCGGTACAGCCCCGGTACAGCCCCGGTACAGCCCCGGACACAGCCCCGGTACAGCCCGGACACAGCCCCGGTACAGCCCCGGTACAGCCCCGGTACAGCCCCGGACACAGCCCGGACACAGCCCCGGTACAGCCCCGGTACAGCCCCGGACACAGCCCCGGACACAGCCCCGGTACAGCCCCGGTACAGCCCCGGTACAGCCCCGGTACAGCCCGGTACAGCCCGGACACAGCCCGGACACAGCCCCGGACACAGCCCCGGTACAGCCCCGGTACAGCCCCGGTACAGCCCCGGTACAGCCCCGGTACAGCCCCGGACACAGCCCCGGTACAGCCCCGGTACATCCCGGACACAGCCCGGACACAGCCCCGGTACAGCCCCGGTACAGCCCCGGACACAGCCCCGGTACAGCCCGGACACAGCCCCGGTACAGCCCCGGTACAGCCCCTTGAGTACGCATTTTACACTCAATAAGTTCACTGTGGAAGGTTTTCCCATTCACTGTACATAAGATTCCATGCACCTGTGAAGAACAGATATCTCAGAATCCAGCACTTGTTGTGAACCCGTAAATAATAACATCCCTCTGCATGTCCGCGGCTTTGGGCTGCTGAGTGAGAATGTGCAATTTAGGAATGGGTGAAGAGGAAAACCGGGCTGATCGCATTGACTGGCCTGGCGTGGGGGCAATAACCTCGGGAATTAACGCAGGGACATTTCAGCAGCCAGTGAGAACCCCACGGCTGAAGGAAGCAGAGCAGTTCTCCGAGTCTCCACAGCTTGTCGCTCTCTCACTCCACAACGCCAGACATTCCCCAGCTTCTGGACACAGAATTGATCCTCGGCCCGGAGCCCTTGGTTCGCTCAGGCTGCTCTGTCCCAAACATTTTGTCCCACTGGGAATTCCTTCCCCTTCACCCTCTGCATTCACACAAACACAACCCGAGCACAAAAAAAACCCGACCTTAAATCAGTGTAAGTTCACAGAGTCCAAACTGTTTAAAGTTAAAGTTTATTTGTATTCTTTGTAGGAATATCAATAAAAGTCCTCAAATGTATCTATATCTGTACATATTACAAGAACCTTCAAAAATTATTCACAGAACAAAAATAAATCTTCTTTAGAACAAACCCAGGCAATGAAATGCAGAAATGGATCTCAGAGACCAAACAGTCCAGTGCTACAAGCATAAAAATACGGCTTGAAAAACAAGTTTATTCCTTTTTAAAGGTGTACTTTGTTGAAATAAAAAATAAATTATTTAGAGCTATCATTGTAGAACAGTTCTGTGTAGTAACACTCTTATTAAGGCCCTTGAGACAGAAAATCTATTTTTGCAGGTAGGATTCCTGGCAGGCATGATCTGTAAGGACATGCTCACTCTCCTGGGAGTTAACTTAGTGTGGAGAAGGAAACACCTAAAAACATCACCCAAATTTAACCCTTTTTCCTCTGGCAGACTCAGCTGGATGCCTGTGGCTGACCATGCCCACCACTGATGGAAATGCACATCATGGTTCAACTCAGACAGGAATTGTTCTCCAGGAACAACACAGACATTTTGCAGAACACAAACATCCACACAAGTATTGCTGACACATTCCATGGACATGGCTGTAAAATTCATGGACTTCCAAGTTAAAAGCTGGTGGGTTTATGCAAGCATCAAAATATGAAATGAATATATCATGGGGGGAAAACTCACAGCCAAACCAAAGCAATTACATGAACACAAAATAAACCCCATTTCTTTGATGATTTATTAGATGGATAAATAATATATTAATGAATACACCTCATATTCTCTAACTAGAAAATACACACATCCCTTTCCATGCTCCTGTAGATTCCCTGCCTGAGTTATGCCACTGGAGAGGAATGTGGCAAAATGTGTAGCTGTGTGATCTGTGCTTTTGTAAAAAGCTGCCCATTTCTGACACACCAGGGAAGTAACAGTTGGTAATTCCTATGTGTGAAGTCTATTTCCCCTAAAAAAAAAAGCTCAGAATTCCTAGAGTTGCAAAGAACAGGAATTTACAGGATGCTGCCCCTAGGCTGTGTCCCCTCAGAGCCTGTCCCTTGTCACCCTGCTCACCTCACACACCACACACAACCTGCCAAGAGGCCACACACAAGAGGCTGCTCTGTCTCCCTGCCCTGCTGTGCTGGCCTCAAGCTTTTCCTGAGCACTCAAGAAGCTCAGGTGGCTTTGAGGTTTGGAGAGAAGCCTCCTAGAACGGTACCAACGTGCCCAGCACAGGCTGAGACACCAGGTTGGGGGTTACTTTCCTGTTCAGTCTGAGGAACATGACTGTTTCTCCTCCAGGCTATCCAATTTTTCCTGCACTACTTCCTCTGTTCCCCAGTGAGAGCAGCAGCTCCTTGCACAGCACTAGACACAGCCATCAGCCTTTGCTCAGAGTGTGAACCCAAAGCCAGCACCTCCCATCACACATTGCACATTTACTCCCTCACTGCTGCAGAACCCCCTGGCCACGAGTCTAAACCTAAACGTGATCAAGCCCAGGCAAGGCTCCTGCTCCTGAATAGACACGTGCTTTAGTGCCACTTGGATTTTATCAGTCTGGACAAAATAGAAACTGGCATTTTCACATATTGTCAGCTTCAGGCGGCTGAAAATTTTTCTGGAAGGCTGCTTGGTAACAAACTAGGAGAGACAGCTGCCTGCAGGACTCAGGAGCAGTGTTTTGTGCTGCAGCAGATCAATTCCAGTCTTGCAGCACTGACTTTACAACCTTCACCCCTCCTGGGTCTGCAGGCAGCGACTCCTGGGCTGCAGGAGCTGGAGAAGCACTCCTGGCACCTTAGGGGAGAAACTGGAAGAGCAGAGAGACAGCCAGCCTAGCAATGAGAGAGACCACAGAGAGGGGTCAGGCTCTGAGAGAGCCACTGCTTCTTCCTACAAGCTTGAGAAACACACAGGAGAAGGTACAGAATTGGAATGATGCACTACCAAAGACCTCACCAGTATTGGGGCAGGGATTCTTTCCCCTCTAAAAATCCAGGCTGAAATGCTGCCCCTATTGCAGAAACCAAAGTGGACCCTCAGCACCAAACCACACAGCTCAGCCAGTGACCTCTGACATTACCACAGCACTGGGGAGCTCTGGGGAAAGGTGTTTCCTGAAATAATGCTGGGATAACTCCCCATGACCAACACTCCTGCCTTGTTCTGTCAGTGCAGCCGCACGGGCGCTCACTCACACCTCGGGCACAGCGCACCCACGTCACCTGCACGGTGCCACAAGGGAGCAGCTCCCAAAAGGGATGGGAACACGTTTCCCCATGCTACAGCTGGGCAATTACAGTACATGGCTACAGGGACATGCAGATCCCACAGAAACAGCCCACAAAAAGGGTTTGTGTAAAAGAGGCCCTCACCTGACAGCTCAACACAAACTGGAGAAATTGCTACGGCTGCGATGCCTGAAGGGAGAAAGGAGGAACTCAAAGGCACAGTTTGAGGAATAAAATATCAGAGGTCAGCAAGGATCTAGAGCTGGAAGACAGTTTGGAAAGCATGGAAAAGTAACCACTGCTGAGCCAATGCAGAGCACAACCCCAGGTGTGCCAGTGCCAGCAGCACCGAGTCCCGGCCGAGCAGCCGGGACTTTGATCGCAAAGAGCTGAGCACTAACCCCAAATCCCCACTCTGCCACCGCCTGCATCAGCCACAGAGCTGGGATTAATTCATTTCCAAAAACCAGGCAAACTTGGCAACAGGCACCGGGTTTGGGTCTCGGTATTGCCAATAATTCATGTGCAGGGAACTGGCTTAGACACTCCTGCATTTTTTGTGAGACAATCCCACACTGAAGCATCTCTCAGTGAAAACACCCTCAAGGTTTTGTCTCAAATTGAAGTAAACTTTTCCAGTTTCCACAGCATGTGTGAATGGTTAATCACACTGGCTGTTACTGGTATGTTTCTGTAATCAACAGTTTCAATCAATGCTGTGATAATTTCATTTACTGTGAGAGTTCGAGGGCTAGAAATGCACAGCAAAAGATGGAAGTAAAAAT
Source organism: Poecile atricapillus (assembly GCF_030490865.1). Classification (NCBI taxonomy): domain Eukaryota; kingdom Metazoa; phylum Chordata; class Aves; order Passeriformes; family Paridae; genus Poecile; species Poecile atricapillus. The sequence goes on along the minus strand of NC_081255.1, from coordinate 7,204,684 downwards.
TCACACTTAACTCCAGAATCTGGGATTTTAAAAAAAACAACAACAACAACCCTCTCTCAGATTAAATATTGTGGCACTTGTTGAAATCATGAGAATTGACAATACCAAGCCATTTACTGTTCATCTGTTACAAGTTGTAAATGTCACTATCTCCCAGGAGAAGGTCACTTTGGAGCAATATCCCATTCACACACAGTCTGGAATCATGCTTCTATGAAACACAACTGAAAGGAACTGGAGATGAAAGCTTAGCCAAAACTCCTGAAAAAACCTGCCATGTACAGAACTCAAAAAAGAAAAAAAATCCCTTTAAAGTATCCAGAGAAAGGAAAATTTCAGCAGAAATGGAAGATCTTTCAACATAGGTGCAGAAAGCACCTTTCATTGGAAGTACACTGGCTAAGCAAGTGGCTGAAATAGTGAAAATAAGTAAGCATTAAAATACAGAAATCCTCTAGAAAAAGGGACTTTTGCATATGGAATTTCCTGTGCTGGGCATGGGCACCCTTTGGTTAGCCCTTTCCCGAGAGGATTAACCTGTCTGTTCCTGATGGAGAGCAGAGAGGGAATTCAGGGTGCCGCTGCAGGGGTCGTACGGTGGGGGTTGGCTAGAAATCGTTAAAAAAGTATTTACAGGTCTGTAAATCCTCCAAACAGAAAATATAAAACTGCATTAAAAGTGGGGTAAAAAAGAAAGAATCCTACCACAAAATCCTGCAGATTCCCTCTGTCTGACGGGAAGCCTGACTGTGCAAATTCCAGGAATCCAGCTCGCTGCTCCCACTTTGTACCTTCTTCAGAAAGGCTGTTTTCTGACAGAGTCCTATCAAAAGTAGGTACGGGACACAGCAAGAGCCAGTTCTCTTGCTAAAATGTTTGCTATCAAGTTTGCATTCAGCTAAAGACCAGCTGGGGAAGAGGGGAATAAACCCAGCTGATGAGTTTTCCTATGGAATTCATTCCACTCCATTCACGTCCTTTTATCAGCCAGCTGCTGTCTCGGGTCACCCGCTGCTCACCGCTCTCACACACACACACACACGCTCCCCTCTTCCTCCTCCCAGGACTGCAGTGCTTTCAACAAGAGAAAAACAACAACAACAACAACAACAACAACAATAACAACAACAACATAATAATAATAAAAAAAATAGCAATAATTAAAAAATCTACAGTATTCACTTCCTTTTGGTATATTACATTGGCATTTTTCTGTACACAACCCAAGAGCTCCCTCTATTTACACAGTGATCCACAAGGACTTATTCTGGGGAGCCTGGTTCTCCTGGCCCTGGGTGGGGAATTAAAGCCCACCCTTCGGAGTCGCTTTTTAAATTTTATTGAATGTACAATACTATCTTAAAACGATTTAAAATAAAATTTTAAAATACAATTCTAAAACAATTTTAGAACAATCTTCAAACAATACAATCTTCAAACAATACGATTTTCCTTGTACAGAAGAACTATGTGCAACAATCAGTGGCGGTGAGGGGTCTTGGCTCTGCTCCGTCTTGCTTTTCCACGGAGGTGGTTGGCAGCACCTGCAGAATTAGAAACTGCTGTTCTTAAATTCACCATTCTCCGTGATGGAAAGCTTGGGAGGGTTGCCATTCCGGACGTGCATGGTGTAGCGCTCCTTTACCTGCGTCAGGGCACTCATCAGGCGCGTGTTGGCCGAGTCCAGGAACACGATCCGCTTCTCCTGCAAAGACACCCCACAGCGTCAGAGCTGCTGCTCACCCGGGCTCTGGGCAGAGGCAGCTGGGCCAGCATTCCCTGGAGAGATGGGCTGTCTGCCTCTTTCTGTTTTCGGGGTGCCACGGGCTCCTCTGCGGCCGCTCTGGCCCTCCGGGACTTTTTGCGCGACGAAATCCGAGTTACAGCGGGGAACGGATCCAGGCAGGGAGGCTCCACCCAGCCAGGCAGGGGAGCGGGAAGGTGTCGGTGTTAGTAACAACAGTAGCCAATTTCGATGTTATATTTTAGAAGTAGATTAGAAAAACAGAAACAGGCAGCAGAAAATAAAAGTGGTGGTGGTTGTGGGGGGTTTTATCTGGCAGAGAAAAGTGCAAGTGGTGTCTGCCGACCGTTGTCTCTGCGTTTTGGATGGAGTGTGCTCAGAGTAAACTCATGGGATGCTCAAAATAAATGAAGAAATAAATAATAATAATAATAATAATAATAAAGCAGATAATGGCAGCCTGCGGTGACGGTGCAACAGCAACACAGAGAAGCAGCAGCCAAAGCTAACGCTGGGAGTTACTGGAGGTGAGGGGAGAGCGCGCTGTGGGTGGAGGGGAGATGCCATGGACAGAACACAAAGAACAAACACGGAACACGCTGCTCCTAGACCCATTCCAGCTCCACAAATCCACGTGCCCTCTTGATTTCCTTGCATGGAACGTGCCAGCCTCCACTCAGAGCAGACAGCTCAGGGATGTGTGCTGCTAAATTGACTTAACCCATCACCAGACCCAGCCTGCTAACAGTGGGGTATCTGCAGTGGGGTACAGCACCAGAGGGGCAAGCCAAGGAGCTGTTGGCATAATCAGAGATGACATTTTCCATCTTTCTCAAAAAAAGGAATAATAACTGCAGAAAGCAGTGCTAGAGACAGCAGGAAGGTAACTGTGCTCTCCATGTCATCAGCTGATTGGCTTTTGCTCTTTGAGAAGGGAAAATGTCTCATTTGCTCAACCAAAACAAGTTACATGTGGGAACTCTTCCCAGTCCAGCCCATTGAGAAACAAAATGGAGGGAAAAATGATGCTCAGAAGGCATAAACACTGAGGAACAGTTCAGACACACTGCTCAGGAGACTCACGTGCTACCACAGCCCCCTGGGATTCGGATCCCAGCACATCAGTGTCTGCTACAGCACGAATCAGCAATGTCTGCTTTTCTCAGCAGGCTCCCCCACAGGGGTGAGTGCTGGGGTGCAAAAACAAAGCAGAATTTAAATCCTGCTTCTGGTACTGCCCTGAAGACACTGAGCTCTGTGTAAAGCCAGCAGAGGTGGAAGAGGCACAAGGCCTCATCCCAATGCAGCTGATGGGAGCAGGAACATGGAGCCTAGGAGTTACAGGCCTTTCCTCCCATGCTGAAATGAACCCTGCAGAACACAACTGCCTCAGCAGGAATGTGCTCCTCAGCCAGGCAGAGCTCCTACTCCTCCGACTGTATTTCACCTGGAACATAGAAATTAAAATGAAAATTTTCCTTCTGAAACTTTTCCTGAAAAAAATTCTAAAAAATCTTTCCAAAGAGTTGGGAGTGAAAGGCTGGGTGTTTTCAGACACTGCTGAGCACTCACTGAGCCAGTCTGCAAAACAGCTGGAAATCCACACTTGGAAAATCAATCTTAAAAGCATGAGCTTGGTGAGTAGAGGCATCTTCTCACTGAAAGGAAAACTGGATCTACCAGGCACATCTGTGACACACTCAAGGCACAGGGAGCAGGAGAGCTGGAATGGGTAGGAGGTCAGTGTGCTGGGCCAGGACTGGGTACTGCTCAGCTAGAGAACTGATTGGGTTTACTTGCCTGTTGGAATTATCTCATCCCCATTTATGACCTGTAATTTAACACAGCGGAGATGTCACTCGCAATAGCAACTGGGCCAGTTCTCTTTGCAGCTGCGCCGCTCCGAGGAGAGAGTCTGGCCAGACCTGTCCCTGCTCAGGCTCCAGAGCCAGGAGAGCAGCTCGTGTCTGTGTGCTTGGGGCAGTGCTGGGAGCTGCACTGCACCCCTCCAACCATCCCAGGCTGGTGTCCCTAAGCACAGGATCCCAGGTCACTGCTGCTCCTGGCAGCCTTTAACTCTTCAGCCGTGTTCCAGCCCCACTCAATGAATCTCACACCAAAAAACACCTTTCCTCTTCTAGCCACTGAAGAAATCCTAAAAAAAACCTTCCAAGCACGACTTCAAGGAATTGCTACAGAACCCAGCAGACATCAGGGCACCCCTGGTGAGTCTGTTCTGAATCTTTCACCAGTTTCCTCCTCTGCTCAGGTACTCGAGGAAGGACAGTGACAACTGCACTTCCCCCATGCACTGCCTGACAGTGAAGCACTTGAGGTTTGCCAGTGACCTTGCTTGCCCAAGAAAAAGAGAATTCATTAATGCTGCTGTTCTGCTCCTGTTTTTTCACCAGTTTCCACCACAGGTGATAAATGCTGCACCACTTGATGAAGTGTGATCGAGGACTACAATCTTCCACAGCCCTGAGGGTTTGAAAGTCTCAGAAGTCAGCAGTGGTCCCCTCTGCCAGCTGGTGACACTGGGATCACAATGGTCCATGCTCCACCTTGCTAGCCCATGACAACACCAAGGCTGAGAGCCTCCTGGCACACACAGGTTAACAGGCAAGTTTCCTACTCAGTCACAATCTCTCCCCTCCAAAAATCACTTCGCATGTTCGCTCAGTGACCCTTCCACCTTCTTGAGGCAGATGAAAAATGCATCCACCCATTGCAGAATTCAGGCTGCTGCTTGGATGAGCTGCCATTCCAAGTCTGTAATCACGAGGTGCTCTGACCGTGCCTATCTCAAAAAAACACTGCTCTTTGCTGCTTTATATTTTCCCTACAGCTCCACATGAGTTCAAATATACTTCAATGTTTAACCATGTTCAGCTGAGACTCCCACCACCACTCTTTGTGTAGGGAATAACTTAGATTATTCCTGAAAAAATTATTAAAGAAAGTTTCCAGTTGGAACTACTGAAAAGCCCAGAAGCAGGAAAGAGACCCTCCAAATGCAAATACCACAAATGTAACACAGCAGGCAGATACAAACCAGTCCCAGGTTCTGTTGTGGGATCAGCACAGACACAGAGGAAAAGCTGGAATGACCCCACAGGATACACCCACATGCACATCCCGCTGGGTTCCCCACCCCACAGCTGCCCAGGATGACCGAGGTGGGAGCTGCAGGTCTGTGGGAAATGGGCATTTCCCCAGGACTGCCAGGGATGGCCAGGGGGGGTGAAATGCCACGTGTGACATTCCCAGGACAATGCTCTGTTGCAGCATTCTCTTTCCTGGACTCCACTGTCCAAAGCCATGCTGTTGCTGGCACAGCTGAGATGCATGCACATGGCAGCTGAACTATGCTGGGGAGAGGCACAGCTTTCCCAGAGGGCCCACGCCCACACTTGGAACAACATCTACACAATGCACTGCTATTCCTTTACTCCCTTGGGATCTCACAGAGTAGCAAAGGTTTTGATCAGTCCTGGGATTTGTTGCCAGGCTGCCTCAAAGCCCAGGTCAGACAGTATTAATTAAAGCCCCCAGTTATCTCCCAGAGGCAATAAGTGACATGTGTGACACTGTGGGCCGATATGGCTTGGCAGACAGAGAACAGTGCTGGGGCAGTAGAGAGGGGCCAATAACAGGTTCTACACACAGGTTCTGGGAGATTCTGAGCTCTTTACCTACCTGTGCATCAATAATTTTCTGCTTCGCATCAATGACTGCTTGCATCTCAGCGTGATCCTTTTTCAGCTCCTCTTCAACAGCCATGAGTCTGATGAGGGACAGAGAGGGACAAATTAGGACAGTTAAATGTTATTCCCAGGTGTTTCAGGTACTCTGCCCTGCTGGTTTGACTTCTCCTGGCTCTCCAAGAGAAGAATTCTGCTGCTCTCAGGAAATCTGATCTCTCCATCTGACACCCCTGGTTGCCCAACCTTGTTATTTTCAGGACATTGCCAAAAATGTCACTGCTCTGAAAAACTAATTTCATGTACAGATTCCAAACAATGACGACAACAACAACAACAAAAGACCTACAGTAAGTACAACAGAGGCCCAAGTTAAAAAGTTAAGTTAAAAAGTTCCTAAATATTTTCTTTTACTTTCCTGACACTCTCAGGCAAGTTTCCACACCATCTCTTCAGCTCTAAGGATGGAGTGGCACAGGGGATCCGCTTGTCCCACCCAGTCCCGAGCTTTCCAAAGCCTCACCTGCTGATGATACTTTTCATCTGGCTGTCCTTCTCCTCCTGCTGCCTGCGCAGCCTGTCCTCACTGTCTTCCAGTCGAGATTTGTAGTCTGTGAGCAGCTTCTGCATCTGCTGCTCCTGCACCAGGAGCCGCCGCTCGTACTCCTCCAGCCGGCGGCTGGACACCCGCAGGCGCTCCTTCAGCTTGGCGATCTCCTGCTCGTACTGGGGGTGGCAGGAGGCAGGAGGGAATCAGGGGCAAAGGAGAAAAAACAAAGAGATTAGATCATTATAATGCTCTACTGCTATTCTTTTTTTTTTTTTTTTTAATGAATAATAAGCTGATTGAAGCAAAGGAAGTGAAAAGCAAACATGGGGGAGACCATAGAGGAGCACGTGGGCTCCCACTGGGCATCAAGCTGCTCCCATGCTGTGGGGTGTCACTCTGCAGCACAACTCAAGCAGTCAGAGGGCTCTCATGGCTCCTCAGCTCTGACTGTTCAAGTAAAAGTGTTCAACTGCAGAAATGGCCTGGGCAGCCCAAACTTACAAACCCAGAGCAGTGTGTGACCCAAATAAGTCACTCTTCAGGATCTAGTCAACCAGGGCAGGTCAGAGCAAACCAGTCACTGCAAACCAGAACCTGTCAGGTTACTTGGCTGAGCTTTTGTTCTTCTTGTCTCTGTGGGCAATCATTTCTGCAATAGTGCCATGAATCTCAATATATTCCTTTGTTTTGGGTTCATTCACCTTTCCCAGCAATCCTATGTTTTTGCTTCTTTGTCCACTAAATGCTCTCGTCCTCACTCCCTGCCTTCTCAAAATACCAAACCTCTTACACAACAACTCCATCCCCACAGCAACAAATGGCTGTAACTGTATCTGGAAAAATGGGATCTACTCCTGAAAAAACACACACTTTCAAAAACAGATCATGTGGATTTCTGTGCAGTACCTGGGTGACAGGCATTTGCCTCAGGAGAAGCCCAAGACAAAATCTGACTGCTGCTACTGATGAAAGCTGAGCTGCAGCCCTGCACAGTCCCTGTGCATGCTCTAAGCTATGCTCAGTCGGGTTAACAACCCTGATTTACTTTATTTATGTTGTTAGTGATTACTATAACCAATATAACCTGTGTGAGAATGTGTGACGCTGACAGCAGGGCCCAAAAGTCCCTCTGAACTCGCTGTGGGGAGCCCAGCACGCAGTGGCACCCCCTGAGCTGGCTGCACACAGAATCAAATCTACCTTTTCAGCATGCTTGACTTCGTCCAGGTTTGGAGTTGTGTCCTTTTTCGTGTCCTCGTACTGCCCATTGTTGAACACCCACGCAGCCGTCCTCTCCACCGGGGACAGAGTGGCAGAGTCCACTGGTGACTGCACCTGGGGCAGAGAAACCTGTTACCATCCTCCAGAGAAACTGCACACAAGCCAGCTCTGAAACCCAGCTCAGCTGGAGGAGAAAGATACCCATGGATCTGTCAGCCTCAAAGGATCCCCAAAATCTCTCCTGCAGGGATACTTCATCCTCCCTTGTCTTTGGATCTACAGAACCTGCTTGAATCCCTCTGAAACCAATGCACTTTAGAAATTTTTCTTCCTCTCCAAGTGAGCTTCTCTCTGAAAAAGTTCTTGTTTCCCAATCCCATTCACATCCACCTCTTCCCCTTGCCACGCTGTCAGCAAGGCTTTCTCACCCTGCCACATCTTGCACACAGAAAACACAGTGACAAAGCTCTGCTCACAGCGTGCTCAGGTGAGACAGGTTGTTTTCCCTGGGCTGCTGAGGAGCTGAACTTGGGAGCAGCTTCCTCAGCCAGGCTGGGACAGACCACAGTGGAGCATGGAACTGCACAGCCTGGATCTGGGACAGTGTGGCAGAACTTGAATGTGGCAGGGAGGTGTGACATGATCAAGGCAGTGCCTGCCAGGTTTGGATGGTCCATTGCAGCACAGCCACCCTGCCAGGGCCAGCTGTGCTGACTGGGAGAAATGTCCAGCCTCTTTGGGAGCTCTCTCTCTCTCCTCTTCAAAGGAATCCAAAAAGGGAGCCAAAAAAAGAGACAAGAAACTCTCTGCCTGGGTGGGGAAAACATGGCTTGCTATAAATTCCAAGCAATTTTCACGGACAAAGACAAGTTTATAAGCGCAGGAATTAGCATAATTACTCCTGAAAGAGCAACATTGTCTTATGTTTTTGAGAAATGCAAAAGATCAACTTCTCCCCAGCTGCAGCTTCTTTTTGTGCCCAGACAGCTCTTCAGCTCCCTGCCTGGCCCAGTGGTGTGCCCAAGTGCACTGTGCTCCCTGGATGGAGCTTCTGAAGTCCCAGTCTCAGCCAGAAGCTCTCCATGGGGGAGGAACAGCTTCTTTAGGAGTCAGGGATCATGTCACCCTCCTGCTGTGCTTCTCCTGCTCAGGAAGAAGCCTCAGCAGAAATGTAAAAGCAAAGACATAGGAATTAGGCAAAACTCCTTGGATTTAGGCAAAGGCCTTTTCCTTAGAAGGAAGTCTTCCCAGCAAGAAAGGTAATAGCCCCTTAGGTGTAGCGTGGCAGCCTGGCAAAGCCCCTTAATTCAGATTTTCTTGACAGCATTTGCTGTCAGGCAGCCAGAACGAGGGAGACCATGGACCACGAGTGGCTGTGAATCGCTGGAGAAATCAGGAACAGGATGGATGAACCCTGTCACCACCCACTGGAGCTACAGGGGACTCAGCCAGCAGAAAGGTGACTATAAAGTACATCCCCAGCCCTTCACCAGACTGCTGAGCAGCAGCAAATCTGGTCAAACAACCTTCCAAGTGTAGGACAAAGTATTTCCAGCAGCCAAATTCTGAAAGCTGTCAAAGACCAAGTGGATGGCAAGTCACACATGCTAATGGGTTACAAGTTGTTCTCTAATAAAGGGCAAAAAAAGAATTAGTCTGCAAGGATCATTCTCCTCTTTGCCTCTCTTCCAGAGGAACACACTGACATTTCTGTTCCCACCTACCTCCTAAATGGAAATGGAAGGCAGAAAGTGACCTCTCCCAGCAAACAAAGGGCCCAGCTCTATATTCAGAAACAAATGGGACTTGTAGAGAACAGTCTAATAATTATAACGCCCACAAAACATGCCTAGAAAGAACATGCCCAGAAAGAACATGCCCAACTTCTCTTTTCTCTTTCTCTCTTTTAAACAAGAACAGAATTCCACAACAAGATTTACAATTAAAAGGATGCAATGGAATTTGCCTTGAAAAAAATGTTGGCCACTCGATTTGGCACCATTCAAGACGTTGTTCATGGGTGTGGGGAAGTAGAGAACACATTGATTTCTCTCAATAAAGCAGGAGCAAGTACTCTAATGAATCCAGTGGAAACGATTAGTATAGAAAGTACAGTGGGAAAACAAGTGGATGCACATCCTCTTCACATTTATCCTTGTTACTGGCCTAAAATGTGCTACCAGAAGCACACAAGGCCTGGTTGTACTCCATAAACACCCTTCACCTAGCCATGCCCCTATGCCCATTGTAAAACACACACTGCAGGAAGACACAAACACATGCACACTTCAAATAATAAACAATTACTTCTTTGCGTATTACTAACTTGGCATACTAAGACTTGGTTTGTGATTCAGTGTTTCTGGTCTGGTACTTGAATGAACTTGAGGTATCAAAGTAGTTTTGAAGACCTGATTTCTCCTGGGTTCCCAGGCATCACCCAGGTTTTCCTGCAACACTCAGGAGTTTGCTGAGAAAGCCCCACCTTGGGCAGAGCAGAGGTTTTTCTGCCAGCTTCACCTCACAGCCCAAAGCCTTACCCTTGCAAAAGCTCTGACCTGCAGATCATGTTTTCTACCTTCACTGTAGCATTGAAATACTCACTTCCTCTTTAAAATTAAACTAATTTAGGAAAATATTTTCATACACAGCAAATCACAGCAGGATTATTATTTCTTTAAAAAAAGAGATAAAGGAATGTTGGCTCTTTGACAGGAAAACCTTGATTTATAGTTGCCTATGAACAACTGATGACCTGCATTAGGAGTTGGTAGATATAAGCACTCCTTTGCTAGAAAAAATTTGCATTATTCATAGTTTTGGATGATTAATGAAAAGGCAGCACTTATTTGAGGACCAGCAAGAGATTGCTTCATCATGGTGAAATATGGATTTCTCCACACTTTAGACAACTGTGCTTATTTGTTATTTTGGCAGCAGTTATTCTGTGATGTTTTATCTTTGTTCATTTCCCTGTTCTGAGGTAGCTCTGCTTTTAAATTAGCACCACAGGGCAAACGCAGCCTCACGTGGTGATCTGAACTACCATTTGGAACAAAGCTGCTCCTGTTTTTTTTTTTTCATTGCATTCAGGGAAATTTTCCAGTTCTGCTTCTTTCAGCAGGTTTGCTGCTACCTTAGTAAGTGGAAAACAGCTTGTTTTTTCTTTTAATTTAGTACAAAAGCATCCCAGTGGTACACATGAGGTGGCTTGTGAGGGTGACAAGCACACCTATTCCTTACACCTGCTACTGGCCACTGGTGTAAGTGCTGCTTCTCTCGATTCAGCTCAACTCCAAGGTCAAGAAAGCTTTGGAGGCCAAGGAGCTGAGCACCAAAGGGGAGGCCTGGAGGCAGGATTCCCTTACCTGCTGCGTTTGCTGCCGCTGAATCGCCCGCACCTTGGGGACGGGGCTTTCCCTCGAGGAGGAGGACTGGTGCCGGGAGCGGTTCCCGTTCTGGACGGGCTCGATGCCCACGGCGCCCGAGGCTCCGGAAACGCTGCCCGTGCTGCGCAGGGAAGGGCTGTGCGTCAGGGTGTTCAGAGTCTTGGCCCTGGTGCCCAGCACGGCTTGGTCCATCTTGCGGATCTGTGCCTGGCTGCTGCTGTTCTGCCGGGGCAGCACCACCGGCACGTGCTTGTCCGGGCCCGCGGGGCGCCGCGCCGAGTCCTCGCTCTGCGAGCTGCGCTTGGCAGAGTCCTCCAGGCTGCTGTTGCTGCGCCCGCTGGGCTTGAAGTCCTCGCTGTTGCTGCGGCTCCGGGAGCTGGCAGAGCTCATGTTCTCCGGGCTGGAGTCCACGGAAGCCTTGGCCGTGGGAGGGCTCGGATTGTTGAGCTGGTAAACCGGGTTTTGGAATGAGAGAGGCCGGAGGCTGCCCTGCTGGTTCCACGCCGGGTGCAGCGGCCTCCGGACCTGGGGAGCGCTCTGGGGGGTGCTCTGGGTGTCCCACAGCTGTTTGATGTTGGCCACCTGGGTGACGGAGAGCTGGCTGCCCGCCAGGCGCAAAGGCACGTCGTGCATCATGGAAGCAGCGTCACTGTGAGCCGTGTGAGGGTCCTGCAGGTCCATGAGAGAGATGCTACGTCCGTTGGGCAAGACACTGACTTTCTCATCCTTATCTGAGCAAGTCATGCTCTGGGTGGATGCCTGCTGAACCAGCAGTAAGGTCTTGCCCCTAAAATGTCCATCTATGTTTTCCTGGGTTGGAGACTTCATCTTGTTTATGTCACTGTAGAGTGGAAAGGAATTTGGTTAATTTTTGAGCAGCCAAGACCCCAAGAGATCTGTCCCAGAGAAGTCTTTCTACCTCACTTAACCTCCCCCCACTGAAAGCTTCAAGGAGCCAGACTTCCTTTTATGAGCTCTTTGTGTGCAAGTCAGAACACACTCTTCCTTAATTACCACTTATCTTAGAGAACTGTGTTTGATTCATCTTTATTTTTTTTTTTTATATTTTATATTTTTATATTTTTATATTTTTATATATATATAAATTATATTATTTATATATATATAAATTATATTATTTATATATATATTATTATATTTTTATATTTTATATTTAAATATTTTATATTTATTTTTATTTATCTTTATTTTTTTTTTCCACAGGTGAAATGGTGAAATCTAAACCATTCCCACTAAATCCTCCCCACTTAGTCCCTTCTGAGGCTAGCAGTGCTATTGGTGCCAGATCAACAGGGCAGATGCCATTCAACCCTTTGCCATTACATAATAAACAAAAGGAGATCGCCTCAAGTTGTACCAGGGATGGTTTCAATTGGGGAAAAATTTCTTCACCCAAAGGATTGTCAACACTGGCTCAGGCTGCCCAGGCAGTGGTGGAGTGACCATCCTTGGAAGGTGTTTAAATGTGGCACACATGGTTTAGTGGTGGTCTTGGCAGCGCTGGGCTAATGGACTTGATACTTTTAGAGGGCTTTTCCAACCTTAATAATTCTATAACTCCGTGTACTATGGAGGTCTTAAAATTCAGCAGGAGTTGTGTGAAGGCTCCTTCAGAGCTGGATGTAAGCTCAGGGGGCAGAGAATTGCACGTGACAAAACTGGCCCTTGTACCTGATAGCACAGGTACTGCTCTGGGCCTGCAGCAGCCGAGCTCTTTGGCAGCTCTGCCGTGTCACAGCTCCAGATTTACAGCTGTTAGTGGGAGAAATGCTGCATGAAACACAGGAGGAACTATTTCTGCTGTTCCACAGGTAATAAGTTTCACCTACAGCTCAGTTTTTCCATTAGCAGCCTGATGGCCAGAAAGAAACACGATGGCTGACCGTGCCCTCAGGCTGGCAGTAAATCACAGAACAATCTCTTTTATCAGCTCGAGCCATTGACTCCTAGAGATGTGGTTGAGTCCTGGGCAAGTCCAAAGCTCCAGGTGCCCAGTGCCACCTTGTGCACCTCTTATTGGGATGGTGCATTCCCCGTGAGAGAGGCCTGAGCTCCCCATTCCACAGCGGGGCTGGGCAGCCAGCTCAGGTGACAAAGCCCCCAACCCTTGTTACCACAGAACGGTCTGGGCAGGAGGGAGACCTCGAAGATCATCTTGTTCCAGCTCTTCACAGCTGCTTTAACAACCCCACAGCTGCCCTCCAGCCCAGCTGGGACGTACCCATCGGTGGGGTCCTCAGTTATCTTCTGAAGCCCCGAGGAGAGACTTCCAGCGACATTTGGGCTGGAGCTGTGCTCCGTGAAACGTTTCAGCTGCTGCTGTGTAGGTGTAGGGCTGCTCATGGATTTTGTGATATCCGCAAGAATACGAGGGAGAGGTCCCAGTTTTGCCACGGTTGCCTGTAGGAAGGAATTTTCACCCTAATTGGATACAAGCATCAGGACATCCGCCAGGGTGTTTTTTTTGTTTTGGTACCGATGCACAGAGGCGGAGGGATGGAGCGGAAGGAAGGAGGGTGGGTGGTTGTGTGCGGGTGTGCCAGGATCGTAATGCAGTGTTATGGAGCGGCGCAACGACGGCGACGAGATGGATGGAGGAGACGAAACGGGGTGCAGCAGACATTGAGGAAAGAAAAGGAAATAGAAAAGAAATTAGGATTGACCCCCAAAATTAAAAAATCATGCTCAATAAAACAAAACTACTGCCATTCCAATGCAAAACTATCATGCAAAGCACACTGAGTCCCGGGCGGGTGAGGTCTAAGTGAAAACTACGGCATTTGCTCATTGAAGGGCATTCAAAGGCTACAGATTCAGCCATGTATGGGGGGAAACTTTCCAGGCAAAGGGTGACATGTGATAAAGGAAATGCATGCCAACAGATGAGGGGGATCATGAGAGGATCGCAGGGGTTGAGGGTGATGGGGAAAGGGAAGGTTTTCATTTCATAAGCCTTTCATTTTTGGAACCCTACATGGATGCCATCTCCTATCGCACCGTTATCAACAATTAATTAAGCCATTCTTCCCTACCCAAACATGAAAAAATAACTGCATGAGAGCATCAGTGATCCTCATCCCAGTATCACCCCATCAGCATGGGATGAAATGTGCAGCTCCAATTACAGTTTAGCTCAGTGCTGGCCAGGCTGAGGGTAAGAGCAGCTGGCCTTCAGCAAGGAAGGCTGCTCCTCCAGGCCCTGGCTTCTCACCCCTTTGGGCCACTGCTGGGAGAACAGCTACAGGGCATCTCCAGGCTCCTGGGACTGCAGGAAGAAGGTGAAGGAGCTGCAGATTTATTAAAAAATTAAAATTCTGCTACAAACCCAATGTTATTCTCCAAGATACCTTTGTTTTCCCCATAAGTAGGTATTCAGCCAGCTTGGCTCCAGAGAAAGGTCTCTTAGCAGACACTTTCATACAGCACTGTGGCTATTAAAATCTCCAAGGTGGTTCCTCTCATTATTTCCCAGTCATTCCCTACAGCAAAGCCATAATGCATGTAACCTTACCCCTTAATTCTCTTTTTAGGAAACCACTGTACCAGCTCCCAAGGGCCTGCTAGGATAGATCCATACATCTAACCTACAGAAAGGGCCATGCAGAGCCATACATTTGGAATGCACACTGTGTACATGTATGAGGTAAATTGAAACACAAGATCATAGCTTATCATGAAACTAAGATTAATAGATGGACTGTCTTTTTGACTCAAGGGCATTTCAATTTACTCTAATGCAACAAGCTCAGATTTTTGTTTTCTCTTTTGAATAATATACAGTGAAAAAATAGATACACAACCAATAACTACTTTGGCAAACCCTAATGCAATAAAAAGTGAGTGCATTGCTATTCACCTTACTCCTCCAGTTTCAAAAGAAAGAATAATATACATGGAACATGGACAAAATAATGCACCTCTAAAAATTGAAGTATGGAACAGTTCCAAGCACTTGGGAAGAAAAAAAAAGACACACAGGTCAGCTTTTCTGGGCCTTATCAAGTACCTTTGCTACCAAGAATTTAATGATTTTGGCTCCTGCAAACCCACATAGCTAAGGAAGAGCAAAGCTCTGCCTTTCCTTCTTCTGTAGCTAAATGGAAACAGTGCTCATTGCTGGTGGTGTCTGCAGGGATCAGAAGAACTGGTATGAGCTCAGCACAGGGCACAGCAGAAAGCATCTTGCTCTGCTACAGGATGGCACTCGGAGCAGATCCAGCTTCTTACATGGCTTTCCTTGTATGCCAAAATCAAGGACTACGGAAATGAGAGCATCTCAGCAGGCTTTGGATCGGGTTCTTGATGAGAACAGTTCCGCAGGGCCAGCTCCTTCCTCCATCAGAACCAGGGGAGGGCCTGGTGTGCAGCAAAGCACCTCCCTTAGCACCACAAGGGCACAGCAACACGGCCTTTTCTGTCCAAATGTCTCACTTATGAGAAAGGATCGGGTGCCCAGGGAATTTCAGGTCCACTTTTAAGCAATGCCTTCAGCACCTGACTCTCCTAAAGACTCTGCAAAGTGTCTGCACTGCTGCTGAAGCCCACCCACCTCACACACCCTGCCACTCATCAGGAATCACGGAAGGAGCAGTTGTGAAATAGCTCTATCAAACATTCCTCTCCAAAGCTCCTGGCTTCCCTTGATATTCCCTGGTGTTTACTGTTGCCATGGTGCCATCCCCTGATTTGCCCTCCTGGGCCTCCAAACAGCTTTACCTTATCAAGTTGGGACACAACATCCCACAGGAGGGAATGCAGCACGGAGAGCTCTTTGCCCAGGTCGATGTAGCCGTCATATCCAGGCATGTTCAAGATGGTATCTGGGTTAGAGAGCTCCCTCAGAAAACGCTGCATTCCTCCCCACTCATGTTCCAAAAATTCATTCATGAAGGCCATGTATTCTTCCTTAATACCAAACCTGCAGGAAAGGGAGGTGGGGGGGAAACCCAGTCAATAGCCTCCACACAATATACAGAGTACAAGCGCTTACAGACAATTACTTAAATACTTTACTTTAGATCTGCCTTTCTGAAGATTTGGAGTATTTAACAAAAAAAGGAAAAATTCAAAATTGGAAGATTTTGAAGTCTTGGAGGAAAAAAACCCACAGACAATTTAATTTGTTGTACTTTCTTAAATACTACTGCCTCACTGTTTATATTACAAATCACATCTCTTCCCCCTCCCTCCCACAGATACTCTTTTCCTGCTCCCATGTAGATGTGCCATGCTCTTTGTATCATTCAACTGAGAATTCTGGAGGGAGAGAGCATGAAAATCATGATCCTTGGTGGGAACAGCCTTCTTTTCCTTTGAAACATCACATCCACTAACATGCTAGTGCATGACCCTTCTTGGTTTTATGCTGCGTCTCCTCCACAGAATTCAACACAGCTCCAATCTGCATTTGAGGAGAATTTATCTGAGGTGTCTCGAGTGTTCACATCTAAGTGAGAAGATTCCCCCTTTCCTAAAGCTGCCTTCAGTTTGCCAGAGAATCAGCTGCCTGTGAGCACAACTAGGATCAGGCGTGCTGCAGATTTCAGTTTCCCTGGCACCACCTACTTGGTAAAGTTGGCGAGGTTCTGGATGACTTTAGCAATGAGGGTGAGAGTGCGAGAGGTCTGGTCATCAGGGTACTCCTGCATGAGGTTGAAGAGGCTGGGGGACATAATGGCAGGGCACAGGAAGCGAAGGAAGAGAGAGGCACTGATCAGGCGTTCAATGATGTCCTGCTTGCCCCTGTTCAGGCACTGCTGCTTCCAAGAGGCAAACACCTCCTTCAGCTCACGAGGGAACACGCTGAAAAGCAAAACAAAAACCCATCAGCTCTTTTTTTTTACCTCCTCTTTTTTTTTTCTCTTTCTCTCTAGGCTAGGTAATGTCATCAGGCATCTATTCATAGATCCCCATTTAATCTGGTGGCACTTAAGTAGTCTTTAAAGCACCCCTTGTTCATATGTGTTAAGGGAAGCCATTTCCAGACATGCTGATTTGCAAGCTAAGAACTACTTATCCATTGCTACCCTGGAGCAAACAGGGTGTTAGAATACTGAAAACAAACTGAGCCAAACTGAGCTCATCTCCGTATCTGACAGTTTTACCTTGCTTGTTAAGCCCTCAATACTTAATGCCTTCCCTTCATGCCAAAGCAGAAAGGCCCTTCTTCTTCCACTGCTACTCAGAAACAGAGATTAATAGAAACCTCTCTGCCAGTGCTTCCTCCCTGTGATTTCCTGTTCAATTCCACACATCTGAAGGGTCTAAAGGTCTTCTGTACACATCAAAACTTGCAGCTTTTTATGCCAAGTCCAAGCTAAGCTATTATCTTCTCACTTTATTCCTCCTTATCCAGTCCCACTCAGTATGTGTTCCCTTGGCAGAGGATTTGTGCAGAAGCCCACACAGGTTTGTGGGCTGGGAGCCCTCAGTCTGAGCACAGGTTCCACCTGCAACCTGGACTCTCATGCAGGAAGGCAGTGAGGAAAGGGGACAAAGCCTGGGAAAATGGATGGGGCTGTGCTCCTTCCCTGTCCCACTGCTGCTCCCTCACCCTCAGAGGAGGAACAGGCACCTCTGAGCAAACTGGGACAAAGAGAGGGAGAAGGAAGATGCCTTACCAGTAGGAATTGATAATCTTGCAGAAGACAAGCTCACAACACATTTTCAGGTTGCATTGATGATCTGCTAATTCACTCTGTGAGCACCTGCTGGGATCCGCTTCACAGTTTTCATCTGACTCATACACAGCCTTGATAAACTCCCCTGGAAAAAGGGAAGAGGACAGGAACCAGGGTAGTTACAGGAAAAGCCTACTTGACACACCTTTAAATCCTGCTTATGTCTTTCCCTGGCAACTGCTCTGGGTGTCTGCAGTTCAGCCTCCAGACACCAGCTGTTGGGGGCACGACTCCTCCCAGCCCTTTCCCAATAAAGCACAGCCTGGTCCCTGATGCTCCAGCCTCCCGTGCTCTCACTGTCCCCAAGCACAGTGCAAAACCAGGATGGCTCTGCTTAGCAACCCTGCAGGCACTTCCCTTGTGGCCTAGAGAGGAGGATTTGACTTGCTATTCAAACTGTGTTGTCAAATATGAAATTATCCACAGTCTTAGGAATGAAGCTGTGTGTTATTTGTCTTCATACTTTCCACAGGAAATGTGCTGGCAATGATACTTATTTGTATTATTTCTAAATGTGCCTTTTAAAAAAAATTTTCAGAAGTGTCACCTTGCTCTTGAATAAGGGTGATACCCAAGCACTAGCTAAATGCTGCTAATTCTCTCAGCCTCTTCTATCAACACCTTACAACGTTTTGATGGGCTGCATCTTTTAAGCTCCTTGGCATTTTTGTCACCCTTCCCTTTCAGCATCACAACAGAAACTGCTCACATACAAACCACATGAAGTTGACTTTGTCTAACAAACTGGAATTTACTACTCAGTGGTTTCCCTCCTCTATATGCAGGCATTCCAAGTGATTTTTAAACTGTTGGGTGTTTGCTAGGAGAAGCCCTTTATTCATTGGCTTAATGATTCAATGTCTTTCAAGTTCATCTCCTCAGATGATCTCGCTGGCTCTGAGCTAACACAAGGCTTGTTTGTGCAAAACGGGTTTGTTTTTAGCCTTTGCTTTCCTAAAACCCCTTAAACACCTCTCAGCCCCTTCCCAAATCTCAGCTTCGTGTTGTTGCAAGCAAAGCAGGCACCACATTTTCTTAATTTCTTTTTTTTTTTTTGTGATGCAGTCCAAAACATTCCTGCTGAGGGCATCTAAATGCCTTACTTGCAAAACTGCTGGCATCACTTTTGTTGAGCAAATTCTGTTGTAACTCTTGTTTACTGGATTATATTTTTTATCCTTAAACATATTTGACACTTACTTTTTGTGGCCCAGAAGACCCTGCTATAATCAGATCTAAGATTCCCTTACAGACACGTTACATTGCTAACACCAACCATACAGGGCAGCTGAGTAAAATGACATTTAAAACCTGACAAAGAATTATGATGGGGATATTGTCATGAGCAAAGTTGCCCTGAGCTGCAGACAAGCTGGATGGCCTTAGGGGCATTTTCCATCTCTCCTGCCTATAATTTACCATCATCACTCAGTGCTAAATGATGTATTAGAAGTCATTAATGTTAAAATATTTTATGCAATTACTGCACATTAAGGAGCATGCAGTCAGCTATAATGGAGTGGCCCCACAGCTGATGTTCAGCCTGCTGGGAAGTACAGCACAAAAGTACCAGGCTGCTCGTTTCTCTGTACCAGGTGAGAGCCTACAACTGTGACTTAACACTCAGTGGTTCCACCCAGGAGAATAAGACTACCAGAACAGGCTCCTTACACTTCAGAAATGGCCAAAATGGGTATAATCCCAGAGCTGACTACACTAACCCTTGGAGCACTAATTCAGCCAGCTTGACGCCTTGCCAGTGTCTGCGATTGCTGAGGAGAAGCAAGACTGCTGGGAAAGCAAGCTGCTTGGCTATTTTTTCCTTTTTGTGAAAGGATGTGGTGTGGAACTTGGCTTTGGCCTGATCTTGCTTCTCTTGTATCAATTTCCAAAGCTTTCTTCATCCCAGAAGCAACAGGGGGTGAGTGGCTCATTGTGCAGCTGTGGATAAGGGAGATTGTGCAGAGCTGCTGAAACCCGACTGCGGTGTGTCTGCAGAATTCAGAGAGCCTGGGTTTGGTCCCCTTTACTGCTATCTTTGTGTGGCCAGGAATTCCCCAGGCACTGGCTTAGGACTAGAGCAGAACCTTTTGCTGGAGGGGGAACAATAACAAAATTATCAGAGTTCACCCTGGCACATAACAGTGGCCATGAAGACCCTGTAGGGAGAACGGAGTAGGAGAACACAGGATGGCCAGGCAGTTTTAATCAGTCAGTGAATAACAAGCACTCAGGATAAACACAGGCAAGAGGCTTCCCAGACAGGATGCATCTTCATCTCCTGTCCTGGGATGCTCAGCAGCCTCACTCTCTGGCCTTGTTTCTCAATTGACTATGTGTCCAAACCCCTTTTTCAGGCCTGTTTGTATATCAGATCGAACAACCACCATTGCTCACAAAGAAATTGCAGTGTTGTACCTCTTTATCACACTAGAGACACAAAAGAAAGTTACCCAGAAAAACAGAACATGGTAACACAAACTTGAAGAGGGTCTCAGCTACATCAATATGAGCTTGCCTTGCCTTGGGTGCTACTCCTGCAGGCACCAAAGAGCACCTGCACATGGAGGAAGGGCATTGAGAGCAAGACTCTGCTATCAGTGTCAGCCCTTGCTGTGTAAACAGGTGGCAAACAGGGAGTTTCTTACCCAGTGCATCCTGGAGGTACTTCTGTCCTACCAGCTTGAGGTATTCCTCAATAGCTTTGGTAGCAAGAGTGTTCTCCCTGAAGATCAAGACGTCATGATCAGCACAACGATCTACCTCAGCCATCACTAAATCTGTCAGGAAGTCCTGAGGAAAAAAAGGTCAAATGGCAAAGGTGATTTTAACCAGCTCAGTCCTGCCAGGCTAACTGCAGAAGCCAAGAAGGAAGGATATTTCAGGATAATAAATAATTTCTCAGCCTGAGACAAGGGGCACAGCTGCTACATGAAGTAAGAGCTGAGGAAAAAGCCAGGGCTCCCCTTGGGTTTATTATACTTAGAGACTGATACAAACGACAAATTATAAAGGGTGAAGCAAAAGTCTCTAAAAAAAACCCCTTTATAGCCAAGCTTGTGTTTCAGTTTATCTCCAGAACAGAACCTCTCACCAGTTTGTTTATCAAAGGCTTTGTCTGCTGAAAGAAACTGTGCTATTATATTTATCCTTATCTTTATAAGGAATATTTCTTACAAACATGGATTTAAAAATACAAATTGGAAGTGATGCACAAGTTATTATAGCTTGATGATATTTAAATAAGAAGAATGGTTTAATAAATTAAATTCACAAACCAAAAGTACTTTAGGATTTGGAAAAAAAAATAAAGTTAACATTCAACTTGCTCGTGGCTTAACTTGAACTGTATTCAATTGTCCAGGCAGGAACAGTCAGCAAGCTTTGATACAGAGAATAATCTCTTGATAGAGGGTCTAATTCTACAGTAATACTTATTTCCTGAAGTGGTAACTTCATGTGAGTCAATGACATTTAGTACTCTTGGTTTTCAGTCAGTTATTGTTGTTTTTTTTTCCACAAGAATTCTTTTCACCTGGCACAAACTGGGAACATCCAGCTGTATCCCCATCAGCAGAAGCACGAGCTGGAAATACCCTCTTAGGAGCTTTAAGGCAGCCTGAGCCACCTGGTGCCCCCCGTAAATAGAGGTTCAAAACTTCACACACCAGGAATGCAAAGTTATAACACTAATTTATCAACTTGCTGCACCTGGCACTGCAGCAATCCAGAGCCTGTTTTCCAGCAGGGTTTCAACATAATCTTAGCTCCCAGCTTCTCTCATCAGATAACTAAAGGTTAACGTGTTCCTGTCACACACACTGTCACAGAGCACCAGCCATCCCGAGATGTTTTCAAGGGGCATGCGATTATGCAAGCAGAAAAGGACCTTTTCTGGAATAGTTAGATGAGGCTGTCCCTTGGATGTTGTTTACAGCCATCCTTCCACATCTCTAGCCCTCTGACTTGTGCTTTACTTGCTCTAGCTGGTTTCCCTGGCAGAAGCTGTCTCCAGCGTGGCACTGCTCACACAGAGCACCTGGCAGGCAGCAGCCAGATAGATCAATGCGTGCTAATGCTTCCCAGAACTTCCCACGACCTGCAGGATGCTCTCCCACAATCCATTTGAAGAAATCAGTGTCCACCCAGAAGTCCCAACAGCATCCTTGGGGCAGGTGGGATCACCATTAACTCGGTATAGATCCCCCAAATGGCTGTTCAAAGGCTGAGCAGATCGATGTTGGCATTGATCAGCTGACTCAGCGCTGACTCAGCGCCGGCACCTGCTGCTCACTCTATCACAGGCTTATTTATAGAAGCAATTCTCCAGTTTACCAACCTCTTGTTCACTTATCTCTTAACCTACATCCTGATTTTAGGAATGCAAGGGAAGGTCTCTGAATGTTCAAACGTAGCTGCTAAATTTTCAGAGTAACGTGAAGTTCTAGAGTCCTCCTGCTTACACTTAGATGTAAACCACATCTACTGCTGCTGCTTATTGTCATGGGCCCCCCAGTTTCCACCAGGAATCCCTCATCAGCAGCCAGAGCCACTCCAACAGGAGTCACCTGTGCTTACCTTGGCTCTCCCAGTGCTCTGAAGAATGTGCACCAAGGCAGAAGCCATCTCTTCCTTGTTCTTGACACTGATCACAGGTTCCAGCACGGAGCACAGCAGGGCGTAGTTGCTGGTCACATACTCCCCAAATTCTTTGTACTGCTCCATGGGCAGGATGCTGATGGTCTGGTAACGGGATTTGATCCGGATGGAGGGTCCCCCTGATTTGCCTTTGTTGGCTGTAGGGGTGCTGACTGGGTACCATTTCTCCACAAACTGGCGGCCGCTCACACTGGCTGTGGGAATGTTGACCAGGCCTATGTAATTGTTCTTGTCCTTTTTCTTTTTCTTCTCCACGTCCTTGTAGATGTGAACTGTGATGCTCTGAATCTGCGGGAGAGTGTAGAACTCAAAGTGCTCTCCCCAGAAAATGTTATCTGCTTTTGCTTTGCTGGTGGTGCGGGCATAGAGGGTGTCATCAAGGCACAGCTCACAGAAGTATTTCTTCTTAGGGGTCAGGTCCTTGGCCTCTATGATCCAGAGGCAAAGCACGTTTTCAGCTCGACGACAATTGTCCTGTGCAGGAGAAAGAGATCAGTTTAGATTCAAAACCTCTAAAAGATGAATATTTCATCTTCTAAAGTAGCAGCAAAAGGGCTGCCTTTTCTGTCTGAGGTAAGGACAGAGTAAGAATTCAGAATCAGATTGTCTGATCCAGAGAGAATTGGAATCTCTAGAAAACTGGACATTTTCTAACACAGAGGCAAAGGGCTGTCATTTGTATGTCAAGAGTGTGGGGACTGGAATATTTTTCTTCTTCAAAAGCTGTATTTGAAATGCTTTAGAAAACCAACACCCTGCACAAGAGCCTGTCCAAAGCTGTCAGACTGGTGAGGAATCCCAGAGCACTAATGTTAGCCTGTCCCTGGGAGGTAGGAAGGCAGCTATGGAGTGACTTATCAGATATTTCCAGCTGACCTGTAACTTGATTCCCTGTCTCACTCCGGCTCCAATTTGTTTAACGTTGGTTTTTTTTGCGTTTCCTCCCCACGCCTATCTCTGCCTCTAGATTAAAACACGACCCTTATGAAGCTGTGCCCCATCCTTGCCGGGTGCATGGCCTCAGAAATCCAGCCTGCATCCCAAGCTGGCGCTGGGGCAGGGAGCAGGAAGCACGCTGGTGTGTATTTACTCATTAAAGCTTTGACCTACTGCACTCCCTGGAATAGCACACGGCAGCTTTAGACACACGGATGAGCGGACGGCTCCCCAGACTAAATTAATTGAGGATGCATCTGTGGGAAGCCCTAGTACACTGGACTAAAATCCAATCATACCACCTCCATTCCCCCACTAATCTTATTTCCGCAGTTTCTATTACCTTCATCGGCTGCGATAGTCTGCGTATGTTTTCCATCCACCAGTCCCTCTCTGCTGCAGAGGAGCAACTGAAGCATTTACTGCCTTTGGAGTAGGTTACCTGGAATGAATAAATGACAGGCTGAGTTCAGGCAAGCCTAGGAGACATGGAAGAGGCTGCAAAATGCAAGGAGGAAGATAAACAATGCTTGAATAACAAAGTAAATATGAAAAAGGGAGGTAAAAATACAGTGGCCTAGAAGGCAGAGAGGATAAATGACCCACAAAACACAGAGAGCAGAAGAAGTTTGAGGTTACATAAAACTGGAGAAACTAAAGAATTAATATAAAATTAAGAGCACCAGAGGCTTAAAGACTTTTAAACAAAGCTTTAATCAGCCAGTAAATCTATTCTGTTTTTAAATAGCTGTTAATTGATCTGTGGCTATTAAAGCTTGCCGATTTCCCCGCTAAGGCCCAGGGGCAGATGATTTGGTTACCAACAATGTAAAGACAGACAGAACAGATAATGCATTAACATAAGGCAAAACACACTGGACATGATGAGTTCAGTAAATCCAAAATATTTCCAGGGGTCCATATAGACAGCCTAAATAAACTGAGGGAGTTGTGCCCTGCTCCAGCCCTGACAGCTCTGCTTTGCCACACCAGGGAACCACCTTGGTTTCCTCCCCTCTTACATGGCCTGACAAGCCTCATTTACTCTCTCCATTCATTTGTGTTCACAATTACAAAGCAGTTTGAGGGAACAGCCTCAGAGCTAAGTTGTTGCCAGTGTTTTCCACCCAACTCCCCAAGCCTAAGCAAGCTACAAAGTGCTTCCAACCAGAAGAATGAGGCTGAAGCGAACAGGAACAGTTCCTGGATGCATCCTGAGGGACCAGAG
Organism: Poecile atricapillus; assembly: GCF_030490865.1. NCBI lineage: Eukaryota > Metazoa > Chordata > Aves > Passeriformes > Paridae > Poecile > Poecile atricapillus. Next base: position 7,180,552 of record NC_081255.1, on the reverse strand, counting down.
CCTGATATGCTGGTTTACTGCCAGAATTTTCCAGGTTGTAAACAGATCTTTGTTCCAGAAGTTTAAACACATTTGACTAATCCTGCTGGAGACAGAGTGACCTGCCCCTGCCACGACAGGTGACGTGGCCTCAGCTGCATCCAAACACACACGGCTCCAGTGTTGGAGCTGGGATGGCAGGACTGTGCTCACACACACAGTTTCTGCCTGTTTCTGGAGCAGAGCTTGGAGCCACAGCCTGCAGCCTCTGCTGAAACAGCAAAGGGATCTTTGGATTCTGCTCCACGGTGCAATGGACACGTCCACAGCCACTGAAGCTTCTCCTCTGGCAACTGGAGAGCTCTGAGCTAATGGAAAGAGGCTCTGACTGGAAAACTCATTTCTCGGTTACAGTAAATTTTCTAAATTCAATTTTAGGTGAATTTAGAGAGGGTGAACAAACAGCTAATGTACACACTATTGCATGTCCATTGTGCTGTATGTATCAACCATACATTTGCACACACACTACAAATGCTTAGATATTTATCAAACTGAAGAGATTTTTCAATTAGAAGACCCAGTAATTGAAAAAGATTTCTCTCTGTTCAGTGACTGATGCCATTAGCCTCAAGGACTTTAAAAGTCACAAGGTGGCTCAACAGCCCCCACCCAAACCTCAGCAGTGGCAGTGGCTGCTGCTCTATTCTGCAGTCCCCCAGTCCTGGAGCAGCATTCCCCAAGGGTTCAGGGGGACTGGCAGCTGCCTGTTTGGAGCCTGTCCCTACCTCAAAGCAGAAGTCTCGTCCAAGGATACTGTTGTGAAGTGGTTTGACAAAGACTGCTTCTTCTGCTGCAAAGTCCAGAGTCTCTATGGTGCTGGCTTGGTTCAGTAAAGACTCATGGGAACGGGACTCCTTCAGCTTGGGCAGCTCACGTGGTCTGTAGGACAAGGAGGAAAGGAAATGTCTTTTTTTTTTTTCTCACAATTACCAAAAAGAGCTGGCAAGATCCCAGAGAAAGCTGCAGCTTGTCTCGGTGCTTATTCAGAGCAGCTTCTACAATTAGTCTGCAAACCTTATGAAAATAACATTAGGCCAGTAACCCCAGACTCCCAAGGGAATATTCAGCCTAGGAAGTCCATTCCCACTGACCTAGAAATTATAGCTGCCAAGTTGTTAGTGAAAGAACAACAGCAAAAAAATCAGAACTTAACTGCTGAAATTTAAAAAAAAAGCCCATAGGTAGCTTTGGATGCAATATTGAAAAGACTTATTACTAGCTAGATTAGGATACAGTTGTTGTGTATTAGCAGCAAAGAGCACATGGATCCCTAAATCTGTAACCAATGCAGAATGAGGATTACTCATTAGAGCAGATGACACTTCACTATACACTTGATTTTTAACATACAAAGCCTTTACACTAAAGTCAAATACACAATTTCACAATTGCTCAGATCAGTCATTTTGCATTTTCTTTTTCAGCTGCTTCTTCCAGCTTGGATTTCCAATTTTTTGGATGCTTTCTTTCTCTTTTAACTTCTCACTAACACATACTGCTTCTCCTTTTCAGCTGATTGTCCTGCAAATCCCTGAGCTCCACCAGAGCTGAAATCTCCCAGATTCACAGCACCTTTTCATCAAGGCAGTTTTCTCTTTGTCCCCACCAGTTCTTGAACAATTCTCAAAGACATTTCCCTCCCTCCCTTATGCCACAGCTTTTGGCAATCAGCAGTGGCATTCTCAGATGTGTTTTAACGCTTTCTGTACTCTCCCAATATGATTTAATGCATATTAAATCATATTTTATGCACATTTGTGCATAGTGGGGAGCTCTGCTGTCAAAGAAAACTGCAAAATGTGCCAAATTTAGAGATGATGTGGCTTCACCTCTTCTCCTTCTGCCTCCAAACTGACATCTGCCCTAGAGGCTTCTGCAACAGTCACATAACACCTGAGGCACAACTTACATCTCAAGGTAAACACCATGTGCAAACACATCTTGTTTTTCCTGTGGCAGGAATTCAGTCAAATCCTTCACAGCTGACCAACAAGGAGGAAGAGCACAGAGTCCCAGCTTAGCAGAGAAGGAGCTGTTGACCTGGCAGGTCTGAATTTTGTTAAGATATTAAAGTCCTTGTCTTCAGTGATCCCTGAAGGCGAGCCCATAAACGTGGCTGCCCATCCAGCAAGTGTGACTGGGCACAAGGAACAGATGTGGAAGTAAAGAGGCATCAGCTCTCTACACATCACTCAGAGAAAGACAGTGCTCCTGTGCTCGTCCTCATCGTATTTCCTCTTTTATTCAATTCCCAGTATCAAATGGAAAATGATAAAAAATATTATTTGTAGAGCAAAGAGAAGAACAGCTACCTCTAACAGCTTCCCTAATTTTGAAAAATAATTAGTTTTCTTTGCTCACATGTACAAAAAAAAAGTTCCTCACATTCTTTATCCTTAGCAAAATCAAATTCCTCCTACCTATGGGCAATTCTATAGGGGAACTCAGAGGCAAAAACCCCCCAAACATTTGGAAAACACATCTTAACAAGGCTGCTTAACAAAACCTTGGGTACCACAAAGAATACAGGCAATGCAACAAGCAGAGCTCACCCAACTGCTCTTTTGTACAGCATGAAACGCTGAAGGTATTGGAGCAGATTCACACACAGTGAGATTTATTAAACAGCGAGGGAGAACTTTGTTCCCATTTAATATATTGAATGACCTGAGTGCAGGCAGCAAAACCCTTTGATGGGAGGAATATTCCAAAGACACTGATTTCAGATGCAAAGCAGCAGCAGCCCTGGTAGGAGTGTTGTGCTTTGTTCTAACAGGTTCCAGCAGCAGCTGAACCAATGCAAAGCCAAACCTCAGCCATGTATAATTGAGCACTCGCTGCAGTTAAGGTAGGGCAAGTCTAAAATAAACACACCACAATACGCCACTTTAATGTCATCTCTGCAAAATCCTCTCTAATTTCTCCTCTCAAGAAAGCACTGCTGAGGTCACTTGGCTTCTGTCCCTGCCTCAAACTCTGAGCAATTCCTGTCCTTACAAAGTACTGAGAGCCTGCAGCCAGCTCCCGGTCAGTGGAGGAAAGCATGGAGTGAGCAGAACGATGGGGAAGAGGAAGGAAAGAGAAATAATTACCTAAGAAAGGAGGAAAAAAAAGAGAAGACATTTTGCAAATTCCAGGTAAGCAGAGGCTGTACTTGGATCAAGACAAGACAAGCAGACCTACACAAAACAATTGTAAAGCCACTTCTTAGCAGAGCATCCCCAGATCATAGCGGCGCCACATGCCACAGCCCTTCCCTCCAACCTTCCTGCTCTGGGCTACATCTCACACAACAAATCCTGCTCGCAGAGGAAGAAAGGCACAAACAAATCCGAGAGGAGTTCTTCCTCAAGCCTCAGGTTACAGATTTCGGTGGAGCACCGTGCCAGGCAGATAGGCTGGGGCCAGGAGAGCAGCCAGAGCTTCGGGGAGGGAAGCTCCCTCCTCGTCAGCTGTGCTCCCACCGGCCCCACGGTGCCAGGAGAGGCTCCTGGGTTGCCAAGGCACAGCATCCCCTAAGGAGATTAGGGAGGGCTGGCAGCCAGCAGAGGCAGCAGGCAAGGGGAGGCTGCTCTGCAGGCGTGGCTAAGGTGACCTTCCCTGATACAGAAGTTCCTCCTTGTCCTTTCCTACGAGTTTGATGAGATCCAGATATTAAAGGCAACATGAGAGAGCAAGGAATCTTCCAAGAAAGCCTCTGAACAGCCTGTGGGAACAGGGCAGGGGCAAAGGCAGGTACACACAGCAGATGTACCCCAAGCCTGCACATCCCATCTTGCAAGTCACACCTTTGAGGAGCTTCTCTTGTGCTCCACTGCTCTTCTGACTAGGAGGCTGTGAGAATTTGGGTTTGTTGCAGAGCAGCTGGAGCCCTGGTAGTTTTGTTGACTCAGGGTCTTGTGGCAGACAAATGTCAGTCTGTTCCAGCAATCCTTTGATGTTACCATATTTAAAACAACTCAATAAATTGATTAAGTAGCATAGAATTGGCACTTTATCTTCCACAAACGTCAGAACATCCTCAAGCTGTTGGTTAGATGCAACCACATGCATTTACAAACACAAGTACATGCATTTGTGAGCACCACAGTATAGATTTCATCTATTGATAGATCTGCAAAGCAAATCTTTGACTTCTGCCTATATCAGCAGCATCCCAATCAATACAGGCAATAATTGTACAGAAATAATACTTCTCTGCTGCTTTAAAGCCTCATCTGGTATGCTGAATCTGTAACAAGTAAAGAAAATTGCTTGCTGCCTTCCTTTTGGCATAGGTGCCACTAATTCATGTCCCAGTGTCCAGCAAAGGGGCTGGATTAACAGGGTCCTTCCTGTCTTAGGTAGGAAGCTACTGGGAAAATGAGTATTGCTCAGACTCTGTCAGCAGAGGAGTAATCCCAGGGAAGCAGATTACTGTAAACAGGAAGATCACACATGCAAAAAGTGGGGGAAGGGTTGTTTGTACAAATCTGTTTCTGTTAAACAGCTCCATTAACAACACAAATCCTGTTTTAAATTACAGCTAACCTCCCATGATCAACTTTTTATCCTGTTGCTTCTTCTGTCTATGCCTGTTAACAGCAGAGGTTGCAAAGGAACTACATGGGAGTTCAGACAGTTACCAAAGCACCACTCAATTCTAACACATTCTTCATAATTTCTTTCCCACAGGAAAAACAGAGAGAGGAGGAGCATGTCAGGCAACGTTTTAAACTTCTCACCTCTTTTCACATGTTTTGGAATACTGGTCTTCAAAGCTGCATCATTTCCTTGTAAATCAGAGCCCAGACAATGCCCTAAACCACTGACCTGGCAGCAGCATGCCAGTGCCACAGAAAAAGAGCTCTCCAACCACCCCATCTTACTGGCCCAGCCCCAAGCTGACCCTCTCTCCTTGCACACCATAATTCAGTAATTTTCCATGACAGGAAAATCTCGGTTGTAAGCCGGGAACTAGAAACCTCTGGCTTTCAGTGGCTGCCCATGGCACACAGCAGCCTATTAGCAAAGTTCTATTATATTCTACTGTCTATAAGGCACGTAGAATAAAGGGTTAAAATCCTAATTGCTCTGGTTATGAAGCTCTCCTGCTGATTTTGACCTATTTAAAAGCCAACCTACAAGGCACAAAAGACTTCCAATTACTGAGCTTACCAGGGAGAGCACTGTATTACTTGTAAAACAAGCCTGTGGACATCAATAATCCAAAAGATAAAAAAAAAAAAAAAAAAAAAAGTTTAAAAATGAACTTTCCTTTGCCAAACTAGTGTGAAAGGAAAGAACTCAGCCCAAGCACCCAGCTACAGCCAAGTCTCCAGCTGGCCTTACACCAAGCTGTTCATCTGCACGCTTCAAATAATTCCAGCAATCCCCATGTGCTGGGAGACACTCCCCAAGAGCAGAAAGTCAAATTCAATACTTAGCCACTCTGCAAAGTCACAGGAGAGAGCCTGGACTGGAATGCAGTGAACTTTCTGTTGCTCTCCCAGCTCCCAGCCCTGTGGAACAGGACCCTACTGTCTCCAGCACCACCTGCAATTCACCTGTGCTTTGCCAGTGCTGCAGTACCAGGTTTTTCCCTGTCCAAACACTCCTTTTGTAGACACCACACCCCTCTTCATTTTCCAGCTGCCAATTATCTGAACATCCTATTACTTGGTGAACAATTCTACAAGTCTAACCAGTTTTATTATTATTTTTTTTTTAAATCAGAAACTTGGGGTAACTTATTTATCTGCAAGTTACACTCAGGTGTGATTAAATGCTGGGTTTCTCTGAGTATATTGTTCTAGTCTTCCCTTGAGATTCTGGTCTTCTCTGGCAAGGTCCTACCCAAAGCCTCATTGTTTGAATCCTGGATTTGCAAAGCCCTTCCCTGCCTGCCTGCTTTCCCTGTGGATCACAGCTTGTCTAACAGACACCTCTCAGGGTTCAGCCAAGCAGGCTGCTGAATTTCACAGCTGGAGAGTTCTCCTCTCTCCCCTGGTCTCTGCTATCAACGTTTCCAATCGGTTTGTTTTGATGGAGCAGAAATGCTTAATTGATTCAGTTTCATTTCCCTGCTAAACTCAAGGTGAACGCTACATGGACGAGCCTGGGCTTTGCAGAGAAGCATCAGCCATTAAGAAATATGAATTTATAAAGGGGTCAAGTGAGCTTGCAGGTGGGAGAGAGCAGCCCAGCACCAAGGGGAAGGTTTGTGAGAAACACCGGGATCTTGTTCAGTTTTCAGTGAAAAACCAAACAACCGCTGAAAGAAATACATTCACCAAATCAGGAGTGAGGAAACAAACCACTCCTCCCCTTTGCCCACACTCCAGTGTGCTGATAGCATCAGATATGCTGAATGAATACAAGCTGGGAGTGAGTCAAGCCTTAATAACGCATTGTGTAACACAGATTTCTATCCTGACAGCTAAATCAGGGTGAAAATCTCCCACCCTTTTTTTTTTTTTTTTATTATTTTTTTTTTGAAAACCGGCATTAAATTAGAATGAACACGAAAAACACGGCAGGTTTTTGCTTCTATTATTTACACGACCCGTGCTATTTTCTCACTGCAAAGAGGCGAGGAGGGAGGGGCAGGAACTTACCGAAAGTAGAAGAAGCTGTGGCTGGAGGAGTGATACCGCTTGACCATGAAGCCCAGAGCCATGGCTACCTGCTTCCCTGTGCCCTGCCAGAGCCCATTCCGAGCTACGAATGGCTCATAATGCCATGAAATGACTTTTAGCAAAGCAGGAGGATTCCCACGTGGCAGTAAATCCCAACAGGGCAAAGCCCTCCCAGCTGTCTGCAGAGCTTTGCTGCAGTCGCTGAGACCATATGCAGCCAGTCGCAATCACCTTCGCTCCCTCTCCGTAAACAAAACTCTCAATTTGAGATATTCCCTTAGATTGAGATACTCTCAAATTCCTGCTCACAAACTGGAAATATTAATTTGGTCTCTCCTTTTTAAAAAAACAAAATAAATTCCCTTAAGTATTTTCTCATGCTTTTTTTACATGTTCTAAATATTATGGACACTGAGAAAACATTACAGATGAATGTGTGAGTTGAAAAGCTCAAAGGATGCAGGAGGAAAGAGGCTGGAAAAGCTGTGAAAGATGCTACAGTGCCAGGTTGCCTCATGGTGAGAGCTGCTGGCAACCTGGTGAGATGCTGCACTGGCCACAGATTGAAGAGCCTCATTCCCACCTGCTGTGGCTCACAAAGGAGCAGTCTAAGTCCTGCCTTGTAAAGACAACATAGGTGAATTCAAGTGCCAAAAACCACCAGCAAACAACTTGAGCCTGAGTAACAGGAGGGATGTGAATAACACACCGAGAGGTTATGGATTTATTTCTACAGGACACCTGGATGCTGATCCATGTTTCTAGAGGGGCACCAGAACTCTCTTCTCTCCTTCTCCACTAACCCAGACACACTGAAATAAAGGTAAAAACCAGAAAAGGTACATTGGCTGATTGTCTTCTGCTGAAACAGAAAATATAACTCCAAAAAAATCTGCAACTCATCTCCATCCCTTCTCCCTACAGCATTCCTTATTCCTTTCTGTTTTAAATCAACTCTGAACAGACAGCATCCATCCTCTGTCACCATCCAGCATGGCATGCAGTGTTACAATATCCCAAATCTTGATGTGCACCAGGATAACTAATCTTCCTTACTCCAGAATTTTAGAGGTATTTATCTATAAAATCCCCACTCTCTTGACAGGTCCCAAACACCCCAAAAACATGAAAAGGCAGTATGACAGCAGCCTCTACTTTTTTTTAATCCATGCAGGGTTTTAATTTATAAAGGTATATAATACTTCCTTTGAAGGCAGGGCTCTTGTGTTTGTCAGAGCAAGAAAAGGGAGATGCTATCGGTCAAGCTGGCCCTGAAAACCTGTGTAACACTATGACATCACCTAGAATCACCTGCTTGAAATGGGAAAGGGCTGACTCACCAGGGCAGGACAGGAAAGTTGTTACTGCTACAGATCGAGAGGCTCATACAGAATGTGGGAAGAACAGAAGGTGAGAGAGTGGCAATTCCTTCTCATGAATTTAGAGTCAGCTCTATGTTCAATAATATGTTCAATAATACCACCATGTGATCAAGTACCTAGATTTTATGCTTTTGTGCTTTCAGGCCATCAGAGAAAATTCACATTTCATTTGAGTCTAGCTGAAAATTTCTGCCCACACTGGCAGGGAGTAGAAGGGGGTCTGTTTTTTATGAGAAGGCAGCTTTGCTGTGTGTAACATCACATCTTAAACCAAACACCTAGGAATTAATTATAGCTACATTTATTAGCTTTCCCAGAACAACAGTGTTTCCCTGACACTACAAAAGCAAGTATCCAGCATGAGTACCAAGCTCAGGAAAGACAACCAGATTATTTATGGCAAAGAAATTTTCACATCACAAAAATTCAAGCAAAGCTGGTTTCAAACAGCGGTAAAAATAACTGGTACTTGTACTTGATTACCTGGTGGCATTATTTAAGATGCTTATGCTCACTGAGTTGTTTTTATAGCCATGTTGCAACACCCTGAAAATGGAGATTTATAGGAAAACTTGTATCAAAGCAGCAAGGCCATCTAGATGGTTAGTCACATCTGGTAAGCAGCAGGCTTTTCTGTAACTCCTGATGTTAACAGACCTCCAACATCCACAGCCTTGCTATCTCTGTGATTTTATGGTCTGCCTTTCAGATGGAGAAGGCAGCACCATTGATTGAAGCAGCACAGCATGACAGATACAACTAATGAATTCAGCCCAGCTAAAGGAGAAGGGAAAATGCACTGAACAATGTCAAATCACAGAAGCCTGCCGTGGCCTCGAGTACAGGCCAACTTATTTTTCACTCTATCTAGCTCTCCTGCTGGGCTGCCGTGGAATGTAACACAGAATATGTTTAATAAAAACCATAAAGAGACTTAGCAAATAGTTAGGAAACACTGTGTGTAAGAGCCTTTGCTTGCCTCATATACAATCCATTCCCAGCCTGGATCTCCAGCCAAAAGCAAAACAAACAAAGATATAACAAATGGAGCACTAAGATGGTCAGAAATGACTGAGTTTTCCAGTTTTCTGAAACACAGATCATCTGTTCCTTGTGGTAACCCTGCAATAACCAAAACACCAATGCTGCAAGGGTCCTCAGTGTGTCTGAACTGCACTGTAGATCTCTGGGCTGTGCCAGCGCTGGCAGAACCACCCTGCTCGCACCAACACAACTCCTCCTCTCACCACAGCACTGGCCTGCAGGCAAGCACTGCATGCAGCAAGGCAAATTTCTCTCCAGCTGATCAATCCCATGGTTTTGTATCATGAAATTGGAAGTCTGCAACTTCCAAGCAGGAAAAGGTACAGGAGACCTTTTTTTGCTTAACCTGAGCTTTTTGCCAGCTGTGAAGAGCAGCAGTTTTCCATCCTGTATCAGCAGTACACTGCACACTAAACTTCTGATGTGCCAGAGACAGCCCCACAACCCCTCCTCGTGCCAGCTGGACAAAAAAAAACCCTTCCTGGCTCTCCATCCCCTCCACATGCTGTGTGCCAGCTCTGCAGGCGCATCGCACCTTACCTGTCCTCGGAATTGTTGGGAGAGGGCAGACGGAAACTTATATTCCTGTCCAGTTTGGATTGACTCTTTGTCCTCTTGATAGATCCTTTCAGGCGCTTACTGAAGAAGCCCTAAAATGAGAAGTTGCAGAAGTGAAACAGGGAAACTGATGCCAGTAATGAATCACTCAATGCACTGCCACTGAGTCCAAACACAGGGGGTTGATGCTGGTCACGGGACGGGCTGGACTGGGATTCCTCTGAGCAGCAGGAAAGGCAGGGCTGGGTTGTGACAGTTCCAGGAGGTGAGAGCTTCCAATTGTAATAATTAGCACTACTCACATCATTGGGGCACTTCTATGGATTCCAACAATTATACAAGACACCCAAACTTCACAATTATTTAATAAGGAGCAATCTTCAATATCAGTATTTGTTCCTACTTCCCCTCCACATGCCATGTTTGTAATTCTTGGTGAGCTTAAAAGTACAGAGGTCTTATATTATGAGCTTCTATTGAGCCCACAACTGCAGTCAGGTTTTCCTTTTGAATTTAAATGTAGCACGTTAAATCTTAAAATAATTCATAATTTCAATAATCTGGCTAGCCAGAATAGAAAATTTCAAAGCATTTCACACACCAGTGGCTTTGGATATCAGTTATAGTATTGGTAAGAAGCAAAGCTCAATTCAAAAAATCTGCTTGGGATCTAAAAATAAAATAAATCTTCAAAGAATATGTCTTCAAATTACAACTGTTCACCCAACAATCACAGCCCAAAGCCATGTTAGTTGGAGGGAACCTCTGGGATCATCTCCTGCTCAATGGGGGTGTGCTGCCAACACAGGGTCAGCCTAATTCTGACCTGGTCTAGCCAAGTACTGAAAACCTCTGGAGACAAGAGGGAACAAAGGAAGGGGAATCTGCTTTCTGAATCTGAAGTGCTACATTTAAGATTCCCCTTCAGTTTCTGAGGCTTTCCAGCCAGAGGCTCCTCAGGGGTGAGAGCTGCTACATTCTCCTGATAAAGTGGAAAGGAAAAGACCTGATATCTAAATACTAAAAAAAAAAACCCACAAAAATACCAAAACCCCAAACCAAACCAAACCAAAAAACAACAGCAAAACAGCACAAAAACCAAACCTCACAAATGTATACAATGTTCTGGGGGAAAAGGTAGTGTCAAAAGGGAAGATGTATTTTCAGCTGTGTGTGTCACTCGCACTTTGCCCATGATGCTGCACTTTCCTTGGTCCTGGCATTGAAAAAGTGCCTTTGAAAAAACCTTGTAATCAATAGATGCTCCTGGGCTTCTCTTGGGGCCATTGCTGGAATTCAAGTAGAGGATGCACAGCACTTTCAAAGGCACTTTTGTATATTCTGACCTCTCAGCATAAAAGGTAACAAACCCAGCCAACAGGGATTCAGATCTGGTGGGCCCTGGCTTCAGTCCAGTACCTCTCAGTCTACTCAAATTGCAAACATGAAATAACAGGGCTTTTTCCCCTTAAGGGCAAATAACACAAAGCTGACCCAGTTCAGCAGGGGTCCAGAAGTATTTATATTGAATAATGCCAAATCCCACTCAGAGAAGGACTGTGAATATTCATTTTTTGTGTGCATGTACAGTTTTAAATTGGTACTGCTTTAACATGGAATATGCCCTTGGTTTAATTGAACATAACCTATACCTCAGTGAAACAAATGTTCTATCTGGGGTTGAATAAGGCTATCCAGGGTTGACTATACAAAAAAACCCAAAAAACCAAACAAACAGGGTAAGAACATATTTAAAGACAAAAATTTATTCAAACAAAGCGACTGATTATTGGTGATTCTCAAAAGAGTTGAAAACATTTACAATATTTGCTCTGTGCTGGCAGTTCATGCAGGGCCAGTGCTTACAGATGGACAGCCTGGGAGCAGCATGAAAAATTCACATGTGCCAGAACTGAGCAGAGTTTTTTGACCTGCATTTGCCAAAGGAAATGCTTTTAAATACCAAATGCAGATATAAAAAAGATGTAGTGATGAAAAATAAACTTCTATCAGCAAGAATACCGCCTAACTGAAAGTTTTATTTCCTTTTACTCCTATAGACAAGAAATCCCTGCCAATGTTTATAAAGCAGCCTGCACCATTAAAAAGACTAAAACATCTTTACTGCTTTTCTTATTGTCTAAGGTATTTCTCCTAAATACTTATTTCAACACAAAACAGACTCTTGTTTGGTTCTTTTGTCTAAATGTAATGGAGTGTCTGAGCTTTAAGAATCATCATGGAGCTTCTTTAAAAACAGTGGGAATTTTACTGCTTAAACAAACACCCTCAGACAAAAAAGATGTAAATTATTACCCAAACTGCCCAAATTGATGGGACTGTGTTCTTAATCAAAAAAGTACAAAATATTTGGTAGGATAAACTAGCTAGGATGCAAAAGAGAGATTGGGCAAGAGCAATGGTGCACAACCACACACACAATCAGGAATAGGTCAGGGCAGGTTTGTCATCTCATCCAAAAGCATCAAACACTGGCCAGAGAAAACCCAATGATAACAACATCTAAAAATAATTCAATCCCACTGAGAATTCTGTTCATCTCATTTGGAAGTTAAGCTACTCCACTCTCCTGCTCTGCCAAGAAGCAATCTCCACAGGAGAAGGGGATAATTCAGTAGGCTGTTGGAAACTTCCCCTCATAGCTACACAGGGAAAGCACAGAAACTCTCACTCCAAGTATTCCCAACCCAGGGGTGATGGTTGCTGAGGGAGGTTTTGGCTTTAGGAAAAGCTCACTCTGTGCCAAAGATGCCAACTGGCTGTTTGTCCTTAACCTGAGCAGAGCAGCACGGGAACTGTCTGACAAATTCAAAGACAGCCCAAGAACTACTCAGCTCCTGAACTGCTGCTCCCTATGGACATGATGATTCTTCACTCCAGGGAGAGCAGCCCATGCATAATAAATAATGATTGTCCAGGCTGTTTTGAAAGGGAAAGGTTAATTCAGCCATGAACAAATGAAACTGTGTATAAGCATAACACAAATTGGCCATGGATAAAATGCAGTGGTATTAGTGGAGGTTACAAAGCACTAGAAGTAGGGTAAAATGGGCAACAAAAAAGGCCCATCTTACACACAGGGCTGTTAACTACATTAGCTCTTTCTGGAGACAAACATACTGCATTTGAGCCTTAAAATGCATCTTGAACATCTGTAATTCTTGATGAGGAGCACCAATGCATTATTAATAACACCAGGTGGGTATCTTCATTTACAGAGCAATGAGACTCATCTTGTCTAAGGGGAAGGACTGGATGGGTACAAAGACAACCCTCAGAACTGCATCCCCACTAACGTGCATGGTGAGGACATGGAGTGTTTTGTTCCTTAAGCTGTTCACAAGCAGCTATCAAGGAAAAAAATAGTGTCATGACCAAGTGAAAACACTGTCCTGTGCCAGTAATGTTGTAAAGCTATGGGAGGCAAAGAAGCAGGGGAAGATGGCCAGGTGGTGAAGCAGAAAGATCAAACTAGGAGGATATTCCAGGAATGAGCAGCAAAGTGGTGAAGTTTACTATTCCTTGCAGAACAACAGCAGAAGGCAAATTTAACTAGCAAGGAGGTGAAGTGTGCTTATGAGCCCAGTAACACTGAGCATTAAAATGTTAGCAGTGACTCCCTTTGAAACTCACACAGTAGAAAAGGTGATGAAAAGAACCCTAGGTACACCTTGGAGGTAATACACAGAACAAGATAGGGACTTACAACAGCCACGTTCCATCATCTACTCCAGGTCAAAAAACCTGGCACTACATCACTGAAGAAGTGGTTTATGCACAGGCACAAAACAATATAAAGCATGTTTGAATGTACAAACAGAGGATAAAGCCCAATAAAAGCAGAGTGGTGTTATGTAAATCTGCCGTAGCTTTCACACTAATGCATCACTCTTGTGATTTTCTCAGCAAGAAAGCTAGAACAAAACAGAACTCCAGAAGTATAAACTGATTAAAGGCAAGAGGGGGATTTACAAATGATATGTTTTAAAGACAAACTATTTATTTTAGGAACAAAGGCAAGATGGGATTAGAGATGTATAAAACAAATAGAATGGAAATTACCTAAGCTCCTCATGCACCCTGTTACATAAGAAAACCAAAGGGCAATTTAACATGAGAGGCAGCACGTTTCACTGATTGTCAGGAGACTTTTCCTAATGCTATCTATAAATGAGCCCATCCAATTCAGCACCACAAGATATTATACAGACAAATTTTTTTCAGCAAGATTAAAAAAGGATTATGTGTTTATATAAGGAAGAATAACATATGTAGCTGCATTAGTCAGGTTTAAAAATAACAAGAGTGAGCAATAATCATGCTTCAGGACACAAGCTGATCAACAGCAAGGATCAGGAAAGATATTTTTCCCCTGATGGGACAGCACTGCAGATTTGGCCAGATAACAATTTCAACTTTCCAATGAAAGATGGTCTACAGCCACAGGAGGGATGCAGAATAGGAGGAACAAGTTTAGGAACAGTAATAAGAAACCCAAGGAAATGCAGAGGATGCTGTAACAAGGGTACATTGATAATACACCTGTTAATAAAATGCACCGTAAGATTGCGTGCACTCTGCATGATGTGCAGCCAAAAGTCCTGCAGGAATCAAATTTCCAAGTCACTGGGAATTAACACTGAAAAATTCATGAAGAAGCAAGAGCTACCTGATAGCCAAGAGGGCCACATCAGCTTTTCAGATCCCAGCTCAGCCAGGGGTTTAGCTTGGACACAACTGGGAACAGCACCTGGCTGCCCACGGCAGGAACAGCAGATGGAAGGAACATCCTTAAAAACCCTTATCCAAGAATTAAGGAATAAAGGTAAAAAGTCTGGGGAACAACAAAACAACAGTGATAAAAAATTAACATTATAAGAATCAGGTCACCTGAGCCTGTGAGGAAGGGCAGGCAATGATTTTCTGACCCTGGCTCTTTCCCTGGCATGCAGCCACCAAGCAGCCCAACACTTCAGAACACCTTTTGATAACGCAGCACACATGCTAATTACAAAAAATTATTAAAAACGAGCTTTGTTAAAACTCCTAACATAAACCTGAGGAACAGCTGCAGGAATATCTAAAAAGAGTAATTACAACAAGTGATAAGGTATCAAGGATAGAAGAAAGGGTCCAATGGGATGTGGTGGGGATAGCGGCCTGACTGCTTCTGCTTAACATCCTTGTTAATCATCCGGAAGAAAAGTTAAACAGCACATTAATTACACTGAGCTATATTAAATTAGGAGGTGAAGCGAGGGCCAGGGAGGACAGAGAAATAACACAAAGGGTTAGGAGCAATTAGAAACTGGTAACACACATTCCTGTGAACTTTAGTACCAGAACTTGGAGAATCAATTGAAGGGAATTGAAAACACAAGAAAGGTGATAAAAGGGCCAGAAGGACTCATTTGCAGAGGATGCATTAATTAAACTTCGCATAACTTGACTAAGTCATGATTTGGAGGTGAAGAATAAAATGAGTCGGCGCATATTTAAATACTACTGAGCCAAGGACAACTGGAATGTGAGCACTGTTTAAAGCTCTGTACATTCATAGCTCCCTACATTAACTAAGGAATAAAAGGAATTGGATAAAGCCAGGTTTACACAGAACACGAGAATAATGCTCCTGCTGTTGAGGTCCACCAGACAGTGTCAGAGCCTGGATATCCCCATCATCTGATACACCACGAAAGTTTGATGTAATGAACAAATCTGCTGTGGCAGCAGGACACTGTGAAGGTTACAGAGCCTATGAACAGCACCATCCCAGAATAAAGATACGGATGAAAGCGTGGTGAGCATCCTGGAGATAGTCAATCACCCATTTATGCTTCCTGACACAGAATTCACAGAATAGCCAGCACATCTAAGCCATCACAGCACAGGCAAGTGATAACAACTAGAGCAGATTCAAATAAACATGTCACAGGAAGAGCAGAAAGTGGAAGGAAAAATGCAAATTTATATTGAGGGGACAGATCTGAGCACAGTGTTTTTCATGGGGGATGCTGTGGTGCCTCACATTAACGCAAATCAACAATTCCATCTCTGCATTGGTGCTGATGCAGAATTAAAAAGATGTATTTGTATGCTTTGGGGTCACATGGGCAGCACAGCTCAGAGTTCTCCTACCCTGGCAGCACAGCAGGAGTGGAGCAGTGCTCTGGAGAAGCAACAATCTTGCTGACTGCATAAAAGATGAGGCTGGGCAGCCACGAGATCTCATCAAGCTTTGACCTTCACTCGGGCTGGCTGCATTGTCTTCTGTTCCATTTAGCAGTACTCTTAAAGAGCAAAGAGGCAGACAGCACTTCTGTAGATCCAATTATACCCTCAGCCAGAAACAAACCAAGGAAGGCAAGCTGCAAGTATCCTACATCAGGGTTCCTATAAAAATCATTTTATTTACTTCAAAGATTGTGCTCTGGCTTTCCTGTCTCATTCACACTTGTTCCCTTGCCTCTTTCTCATCTTTCTTTCCCCATCAGCCAGCAGACATGGATGAATCATATTATCTGTAATAACAACTCTGAGCCAAAACTGGAGAGTGCAGTGAGAGTCTGAAGAGTGAGTTGAGAGGTTCCATCCTGCCACTGCAGGAGGTCTGAGGATGTGGATAGTCCCATATTTACCCAATTCCAACAGCAGAGCAACGAGGGAATGTGTCAGGCTGCAGCAGTGCTGCTGGGGCTCCACAGTGCCACAGTAGGGAACGGGATGCACGGAGGCCGAGGCGCTGCCAGGACATGGTGTGTGTGGGAAGGGAAAAGCTGGTTTCTCGCCCACCTATGCGTCACAGTGCCTACTTGGAGCCAGCTCCCTCTGCCTCCCTATTTGTTCAGTCAAATAATATCCATTATTAAAAAAATGACTCTTCCTATATGTGTATCTATAAACAGCACATCCGTCTATATGGGTGTAGATGCATTTCTTCATCTCTGTTTTCCTACCTTTTGTGCCCTTCCCTTCTCTCTCAGTATTTCTTCCTGACACACCTGGAAATCATCAAACATCAATGCACAAAGCTGAACTTAGATGGAGACTAATGCTTCAAGTGCAGACAAGAAAATGTGGGGCCATGGGGAGGAAAGGACAAGCACCAAGAGCTCTTCTCGCTGTCTGTGTTGTGCAGTGTCAACATTTGCAGAATCCCCTTTACTCCCCTTGGTGGGAGATAACCAGAACAAATCATGGAATTATAGAATGGTTTGCCTTGGGAGGGACCTTAAACATCATCTCATTACAACCCCCTGCTATAGGCAGGGACACCTTCCACTATCCCAGGCTGCTCCGAGCCCCATTCTGCCTGGACATGCTGGTCCATGGAGTGGTTCGTCCTAGGAAAGAGTACAACTACAGAAATTCTGCTTTTCACAAATTTAAACATACATATTTTCCTCCAGTATCCATGCAGGAGGTAAAAAGGCAAATTCACAAATTTTACACATCAGCCCTCAAAAATAAATCCCTCATTGACCACTGCCACTGAAGAGGCTACTTAAAAAATGCATTGTCAAGGAAATGTTTGCTTAAAGGCAATTATGCTGTTATGAATCAAAATTCCAGATGCTAAAGCAATGCCAGTTAGCAGTATTAAAAACCAGATGCCTTGTTCTGAGTGAGTACCACTGCCTGTGCTCAAAAGGAAAAAACCTGCACAGAACATGCTGGAAGCTACTGTCCTATTGAGAAGACAGCTTTTAAATAGCTGCTCTGAGAGACAAACTTAAAAAGCTGTAAAAGCAACTTATTATGAAAGTCTCAGCATAATTTTCCATCAGGATGGAAGAAGGTTAAGCTGTCCCCTGCCTTAAGCTGCTTTCTGCTAGAAATCCAAGCAGTGAGGAGATGAGGTATGGCACAGAGTCAGGGACATGGGAAGAATAACTGAGACAGCACTATGCTGCAGCTGCCTGTAGCCCTCCAACCTGCACTGTAGGTGACAAAGTCTGGAAAAACAAAAAAAAAGCAAGTTCTCTTACTATTAATCTCCTTTATATGTAGAATAAATCCCTGTCAAATAGGGACAACCTCACAGACACAAATTTGAAGCCATTACAAGCACCTTTTGCATCCTTCACTTGCAGCTCTTTGCAGATCAGTGATGCAAGACTGAGACTCTCACGAGGCGCCCAAGTCACCTTTCCTCCTTCTGAGAGCTGGGAAATTCTTATTATCACTCACAGGCAGGAACACGATTCCTCCCCATCTTCTCAACCACCTATTAGATGTGTGCCAATCTACCAAGTTAAAACTGTGTTTGGTTTCAGCAGTTTTGGCTTCAGCTCATCTGTATTGTTAAGCAATCTGACTTCCAATTGCAGCTTGCTCTTTTAAACAGCTCACAAGCTGCTGTGTTTTAAAACAGGATGATCTCAGCCCCCACTTAGGAGTGACAGGCTATAAATGGGTTACTCACAACAAAACCTCCAAAGCCAGAAGCCTTGTCCCCATGAGGAGGACAGGAGGGTGCATTATGCTCCTGGGTGTACAGGTGGTCAGGCAGACAAAGCAGCAGAATCCAGCTCCACGTGGCACAAATAGCTTCTAGCTCTCTGCTGGTTTATGCCCAAGAAAAGCAGCCAGGTACTGATTCCTGAGCCTATTTGCCAGAGTCCTAAAAGCCCAACACACCACCAGGGGAAATGAGAAACGTTCTTGTTCTGAAAGGGAGCAGGAGCTAAGAAGTATTACAGAACTATTAGAGAAGAATTAGAGAACCATTAAAACATTACTTAAGAGATAGGATCATCATTAAAAGGAATGGTACAAAAGTGATGAAAAAAGGAGGCATATAAAAGAAACAACACAGATAGTCATCAAACACTTCTGACACACAGCTTGCAGTTGTGAGAGAAATGTTACTACAATGCATGTGTACATCTAAAGGCTTGGGCTATTACTTATAGATGAAGGCAAAGAAAACAGAATTTCTTATAAATGGAGACATGGATAAGACTTTTGAAGGCTCTCAGGGTTCAAAAATCTTCCTGGAACTCTGTGGATCATGGACTCGGTATCAAAATCTCAGAACTTGGCACAACGGAATATTCTTGTATCAACTTCAGATACAACTGGACCAAGGCCTTTTTTTCCCCAAGTACTATCCAGAAAACAAATCTCTGAAGTGACAAAGGATCATTCATAGAACACAGAATAGCTCAGGTGGAATAGCAGCTTTGGAGATTTTCAAGTCCTTTCCAATCTCTATTATTCTATGACTCTGAAAAGGGCCCAAGTAAGGATACCCAGTGTATTCAATGTTTCCTTGGTCCCTTTCTTCATTCCAATATACCATGAATTCACAGGTTGCTTTAAACACCATGTATTCCATACACTCTGACCAAGCTTAATCCTTGAATAATTTTAAAAAAGCTCATTAAGTCTTTTGGCTGTTTTTAAAATGGCACAATGCAAGGTTTATTCTGAAGTAGGCAGATTATTTGCCAAAAGTAATGGAGGGCATGATAATGTTCACAATATTCAAATTATAATTCAAATACTCAAATTAAAATATTCAAAACATGAACAAATTTTGTTGAAAATTACTGGGCACTTCACTTTAACTTGAAGCATTTGTCCCCAGTCTAATAATAGAAATGCCTTTGTGCTCCTGGACACACTGACCAAAGACTGATTGGGCAAAATCCAGGCAGTAGCTGAACAATTCTTATACAGACTCACAGCCAACCAAACTCAGGACAAAACCCAAAGAGCTAAAGAGGAATTAACACACCTACAGAAATTTCATCAGCTTCCGAATAAACTATAAAACCATTTCAATTTTCCATGTACTTCATTGGAAAGAGGGAAAAATATCCCCAACCTAAAGGAACTTGTTTCCTTGTCAAGATTGTATATGGAATGCAATCCCTGGAGGCAACTTCAAAAGTATTTATATAGGTCGCTGCCCACATTAACACTGATGCTTCTCTATCTGTAACTTCAGATCAAGGCAATGAAAAGGAGCAAGTTAGGGATCTACCAGGAATCTTATTGGTCATATATGACACTTGATAGCAAAACCTCTTGGTCAAGCAGAAATATTAAGCAAATATTCCTTTACCCCCAGGCTCCCCCAGCCTGGTTGTACACTGTGATATTTAAATCTCCTCCTCCCATCCAATGAGACAAATGCCCCTTTGCAG